>NC_041808.1:14814011-15457768 GCF_900964775.1 Scleropages formosus | reverse complement strand
TATTTCCCTTAGAAATGCAGCCCTTTTTTTTCATAAAACTCTCCCATTAATTACTAACGTGAGACCCAGTTCAGTGGAAGAATTTAAAATGCATAATTTGCAGATTTTGTTGTGGATTATTGCAGCGTGAACTTCATTACACTATACGTGTAGGCTGAATAGCACACTTTGTATGTAGTTTGTTGCCAAGTCAGTGTTTGACACTGTCGTATAGTTTTCAAGCACGCAGGTCCCCTGATATTGGTCCACCACCAAATTGTTTGACCCCCATTAATAAATCACATGGGTTAATAAATCATTTGAACTTTTAATTCTCCCTATTTTTTATGTTCATGTCAGCCTGGAACTGACTTCAAATACATAGGAACTCAGGTGCTTAACATTCAAAACAAGCAGGCATAGTCAGACCTGAAAGCACGGTATAAATAACAATTTAATTTTATGTATTTAGTTTACTTTTTAATCAGAGTTGCTTTCTTGTTGTTGGGAGGAGAATATTGGTTGTATTATGTTCATATTACAACACGCTGTCCAAGTGGTTAAATATAATTGAAGCTAATTGTTATTAATGCAGTCCGTTTTATCTTTGTCATTCTTAATATAGCCGGGGGTGCCGGTTCCTAAGGGATCATGTTCTCTTACATGTTTGCATGTGAAATTTGTAGGCACATCTTTGTTGCTTATTGTTTTCATCTCTTTGTTGTCTTTCCATTGCTTCGTTTGTCCATTTACACGATGGCGATGCTCACTTGTAACACTGAGGAATGGAGAATAATTTACTATTTTCTACATGGAGTCACCTGTTCAGTTGCTTTGTAAACCAGTGCGTTCTGAGTGTACCGTTCTGTGTGTTCATAAGAGTGTATTTGTGCTTTGTCTCCTAGCAATGATTTGTGTTGGTAGCTTTTTTATGAATGTTGCATTTAATTTATCTATCGCTTGCTATATGACAGTGCTAAATATATGCTACTCATGATCTACTTGTCTTCACTCTTCCCTCTCATGATATTACTGTTGTTATATTATTATTTTCATGAAGTTACAAAAGATGAAATTCATTTAAACTGTATGTATGGCTAAAAGAACATTTGAATCCATATTATCTGAGGTTATATACGTATCACGTGCTGGCATAGCTATTTCGGTCTCTTTTTAGCCTCAGAATACCATATTTTTGTACTGAATGTTTTATATTAACAGTCCCCATGAGGCGGAATCTGGAAGGATGAGTGATCATGAGTAAGACTTCGTTTTCTCTCATATTACATTTCAGGATTGTGAGCAAATGCTCTGACCTGCTCCTCTATCTCTCACCCTCACCCCAGTCCATCCCACTTATTCCTCACCTCATAGCATCCCGCCTCTAACGCAGCCTTCTGTATTGCCCATGTCCTAGAGCAGGGCTTCCATGAAACAATTCCATCTGCCCCCACTCCCATTTAACACCACTTTGCTGTTACAGAATGGGCAGCTGATGGTGCAGATTGACGAGGACATTAGCTTGGTCTGCCAGGTAAGGCTGAGCCAGCCTCAGGACCAGTGGACAGGGAGCAGCAGAATAGGTGTCCAAGTCACAAGCAGAACATCTGTGGATTGATTTAATTGAACATGTTACATTGCAGGTTTAGTTCATTAAAAGACTTGTCATTAAAACAGGTGTTTATAGATAAAGGACAGCCAGTCTTTGCAGGTGTGTTCAAACTGACCTCAATATCAAACATCTTGTACATCCCTGACCTTAAATGTTTCTAAGAGAGGGGTGCAATAACACTCTCTTTGGCAAAGACATTGTAGCAGTAATCCATGGCTTTCTCATCCGGAAATACAAGTCTAAAATGATATGCTTTTAAACACCCATATTAAGGCGAGGTTAGAGTGACACTTGGTTGCTGCTGTTTCACCAAGATGCTTTTATGTCTTCCTGATTTTATATATAGACTTATCGTTGGTTTGTCTGCATATTAATATTTAAGTGGCAGCAGGTGGCGTAGTGGTTGGCGCTACTGCATTGCACTCCAAGGATCAAGTCCCCCTCCTTTTGTAGCATCCTTAAGCAAGCTACTCACCCTGAACTGCTCCAGTAAAAACTACCCTGTTGTAAAAAATGGGTATTTTATTGTAACGACCTTAGCACTGGAAGTCAGGTAACATTAATATTGTTTACTGCATTGATTGTTAGATGAGATCAAACTGTAATTAAAAATTATTTATTTGACTGAACTTTATTTGAAGGCAAGAACATTTGCTGTTAATTGTAACTGGCAGACATTTATTGGCTATAAGAATGCAGAGCACATTTACCAGACTAGTAAGGATCTGAAATGTTTTAATCTCAGCTTTTTGATAATATAACAGAAAGGACATTATCTGCATTAGTGCCAGCATTTTAAAATTAGAGGAAAAGGAAACGCCAAGAGATTCATACAACATTTGTGATCTTTAATAAAATTAGCCTTAACTCATTTATTTATGCCTATCTCAACTCAAAAAGTTATCTATAAAGTATATATAGACATCTGTTGTCCTCATTGTAAATATGTGAAATTAGGTTTGTTAAGTATTTAAGTATTGTGACTGTAAATATTTAAAAATTACAACAAACATGCACTGCTTCGTATGAAAAAAATAGAGCCTCTTTAAAAATATTATTAATCAGTTGTGGGTAGGTATTTCATCACAACTCATCTGTCCAACATCCCATTAGTTTGCCATGATTCATCCACTAAAAGTTACTCATCCTCTAAGCTGGTTATACTGTCAGTGTCACAAGCATTTTAACTGTGTATGTAAAAGTGTCCAGGTTTTTTCCCAGTTTAACAAAAGCCCCTTGTTGAGGATGGTATAATGTCATCAAATCTCTGTCTGATTCCAGAACATAAACCAGTTAGAGCTTTTTGGTGACATGTCCACCCCTCCTGACATCACTTCACCTTCAGTAAGTCCCCACCTGACACCAACTCTTCTGCTTATGTCTTAGAGGAAGTAGACAGGAATAAGATACTGTCCTGTGTAAATGAATTGCACTGTGATTTCATGGTGTATTATTTTCCCCACACTTTTCAAAATCAGTGTTCTTATTGCTAAAGTGCAAATTTAAACAGCGTAACAGTCACTGATCTTTACCTTGCAGCTACACATATTATCTTACACTGTAATAAAATAGCAATTTTAACGCAGGCAGACTTAAACAGGCATGTGTGCAGCAGCCAGTTCTGGATGCTCTTTGCTCCTATTTTAAGAGGAAAGAGGGATTTTGAAATAAAATATGTATGGTTGTAGTGCTTTGGATCTTTGAATGTGGAAGGTGTATATTTATGCTGATGATATATTCTACTGTCACAGAGATTTCTTTTCCTGTTTCACTTTGTTTTCATGCTGCCTTGAAGAGTAGTGTGTGAATGTTACTTAGGATACAAATTGCACTGTGAACACTTTGGAGCTGAGCTACGCTGATTGTTCTCATAGACCCCTGCTTCACCTGCCAACACGCTGGGTCCTGGAGTTGCCCATCAACCCCCGTCTGAACTCTTCGCTTCATTCAGCCCTGCCTCTGTGCCCTCAGGTACAGCATCACAGCCACACAGCCTGAAATCAGTGCTAAATACACCATTACCGCCTTTTGAATAATGGCTTGTGGATTGTAACCTTCCACTTGCTGGATGGAAAAGCTCAAGTTTCTTGCTAAAATCTTAGTTTCTGGGGGGGTGTCAGGGCAGTAAGTGTGGAAATGATCAGGAAAAGGACAAGTAGAATCAGCAGTTGCTACCATGCTTGCACTTCTCCTAGGAGGTAGGTGGGGTGGGGGGAGTGAAATAACTAACAACAGGCTAGTAAAGTTTACCCTTGTCTAAACATGTAAGGAGCTAAAGAAACCTTAGCCTGAAGGACTGTTTGTACACTTTCCTCAGAATCTGCCAACCTCGCCCATCATCATGCCACCTGCAAACTCTTCAGATATATGGGGCCATCTCAAGTCTTTGTACTTCCAGAAACAGATGCAATATTGCACTTTGTAATGTGCAGTTACTCACCATGGCTTCTGCTCTTGCACCATTTGCTGAGAGATTGTACCTTCTATTATTACGTTGTTGCTACGGCGAAACTTTAATCTGAAATAATTTACAATATATAAGGTAAATAATTTACTACAACAAATTATTACCTTTTCTATGACCTTTTCCTGGGTAACTATAACATAGGGCCATAGGATTGTGATCAACTTTTTGCTTTCAGATTTGTGCCCCATCTACATTTTACCTAACTAAGGTGCAAGAATACTATTACTTTTCTCAGCCTTGGATGGATTACTGCTGTTATGGGAACAGGCAGTTTCAGGTGTCTCTTTGCTGAAAACTCGCTTTTTCTTTGCTTTTTCTTAATTTCTGAAATGTGAATACAATCGTAAAAGCGATCATAGCAGAATCAGAACAATGCTAAAAGACTGCAAGTACATCACCCAAGATGAATGCAACACAAACGCTGCTGAAAACTTGGAAGCACTGTTAAAGCAGGAGTACAGCGCAGTCCGCACAGCGGGCCTGGCGTTGCTGATTGGAATGCGGCCGCTGTTGTTACCTTACATACGTGCTTATTGAAAGCCCTTTGTGGCTGACGTAGCTGAGAACACCTGGGCCTGGCTGATTGACGGCCAGTATAAATCCAATCAAGGCTTCATTGAAATTCTCCAACTCACACACGCTATCTCCAACATGCTTGCTGCAGGATGTATGCTAATACAATTCAGAGTACTCTGACACCCCACTCCCTTGTGCCTAAATGATTCTTTAATAGGACTCTTTAGGTAACATGTTTGTGAGCAGCATATTAAGGTTGGGCTTCCTGTCAAATTTGTGAGGATTTAAATGAGTTCTGAATATTTTTTTTCCTTCAATGCAGCTGGTAGAATTTGCCACCTCTAGCTATAATAGGGGGATTTAATTTGCACAGGTTTTTGTGCTCATTGTAGCAGAACAAGAGAGGAGCAAGCTTATTTGTCAGTGTGTGCACGAGTTCCCCGGCTTTCAAAACCCACTGTCTCCAGTTTGGGGGCCCAACGTCCATTGCTGATTCAAACTACGTTTCTTAGTGTTCATCCACGCTCTTTAGACCTTGGTTATGCTAACGTGGGTATTGTTTAGTTACCATGTGTATGGGAGATGAAGGATGGACATATGAAACATCCAGTGCCCAGGGTGGTTATCTTTCTTCCCCCAATGATGATTGTTTTTTTTGTGTGCCGGTCATTATCATAAGTTTCTCCTTTATGTCATCAAGCTCCATGTAGAGTCTGCTGGTAATGTTGCAGCAATGGGTAGGACCTGAAGCTACTTCATGGAATGGTTCCAAATTCACAAGTTTTTTTTTTTTTTTTTTTTACCATGATTATATAGTCTTTTTGGCGTAAATAAAAATGACCACATTTTACCTTTTAGAGTCTGATGAAAATGCTGCCATTTTCTGCTTAATAACAGTGTTCCATCATTGTTAGAAATAAATGTCCCCTAGTCTACTGCACCATTTGGTATGTAGTACTGTCCTGGAATCATTCATCACTTGTTGTCTTTCTTCTTCATTTTCTTGTCTCCAGGTTATGTCACCATGGGAGCCGTCCAGGCGACCCAGTGGGGCCAGCAGCCATTCGCAGCCCAGGCTCCCATGGCATTTGGGGTTCAACCACCAGTGCAGGTTGCTCAGGTCATCCCTGGGGCTCAACCCATGATGTGGGGCCAGGCAGGCCTCTTCCCTGCCACCCAGCAGCAGTGGGCTGCTATGGCAGGTGCCTTCCCTCAGGCTGCCTTCATGCCGACACAACCTGTGGGTCCGCTACCAGCCGCCATGTTCCCAAGCCTGGCCCCTGTGGCAGCTGCTGCCCTGACCCCCACCTGCGAACGCCCAGCTGGGCCCGTCTCGAGCCCTGTGCACACAGACCGGTCCCGGCAGAAGATGAGCAAGGAAATGTTCAAGGATTTCCAGATGGCTAAGCCGCCCACCACATCGACCCGCAAGACTGATCAGCCTTGTCTGGCCAGCACCTCCGATGCCTTCTCCAGCTACTTCAACCGTGTGGGCACAGCGCAGGACAATGACGACTGTGACGACTTTGACATATCACAGCTGAACCTGACGCCTGTCACCTCAACCACACCCTCCACCAACTCACGTGAGCTTCCATTGCTTCTGACACTCAGTCTTCTGTAAACGCCCACGCATTTGCATACTCAGGTCAATCACATGCAGCAATAATTTTGACTTTAAATATGAACAAGGTCGCTGACATCAGAATCGTCTGAAAGGCATGCATTTGGAGAGTTCTTGGATTTTTAAGGTTTTTACTGCTCAGTGTATATGTGGCATAATTTCCTTTCACTGTGGCAAGTAAAATTTTCTATGATGTATGATGTGGAGACAGCTTTTCATACATATTCCCTTTAGAATAAAGTCTGTACATTGATCCCAATAAAAAAACACTAAAATTACCCATGGCATCTATCATCTATCTAAAACATACATACGCATTTTCTGCTAACTTTTCAGCAGCAACAGTATTAATGATCTCTACAAATAGAGTGCACTAATGCATAAATAATTTGTGCAAATTCACTTATCAAAGCACACAGTAAACAAACATTGTTTTGAAAGAGTGTGCATGCTGTTTTCCACTTACAGCAGGCTTGTGAACTAATCTGTGAAAGTTTTGAGTGGAGCAAGGTGCAAACCCAGAGAATGCTGGCTTTCCTTTATGCAGCTGGTGGCTTTCAGTGCTCTTGACTCAAGCACCTTACAGAGTTTAGTGCCCTAAGGCAGGGGGTAAAAATACAAGAAGGGCTCTCCAGGGCCAGGCTAATGCAACACAGACACATCTAAGCTTGCTGCAGACAAGAATACAGTATATGTTTGCTACTTGTTGTGCAATTCAATACTGTGCTTCCAAATGCCTTGGATCAGCAATGAGGTCACCTTACTGCACCTCGGTGGTTTTGGTACAGCATCTTTGGGAAAAAGCATTGTGTAGAAACCCCTAAATTGCTCTCACATTGTAGTGTGTAATTGCATCTGCATCCTGGCAAACACCCTGAAACCCAGGGCCCTCTCTAATGATTCATTAATGTGTACAAATATAATTAAGCTTGTAAATATCCTGAGACATTGTTTAATGCTCAGTGGCATGGGACATTGAGCACTGACGCCCAAACAGGGACAAGATGAGAGAGGAGATTCCTACAGGCCTCAGTAGAAGTGCTGGAGCCCAGAAACAGAATAGGGAGCTCAGCTGGATGGCGTCAAGTGTGAAATTTCGCTTATTGACTTATGCAGCGGAAATACGACAAACAACTGCAAAGTTTCTTGATCAAAGTATTATATGTAAAAGAAAAGAAAAAAACAAACAGAGACAGTTAATATCGCCGAAAAGGGTTAGAAGTGGCTTACTGATAAATGGCGTTGTAACAGGAAATTATTAAAATCACAATAAATTGCCACTGAAAATTTTCCAGCGCAAGAGTCTAAGCAGATTAAGATCCACTCAGTATATACGCAGTGGGTACAGAATACCTTAGAAACTGGCATGTATATACAGTATTTTGTGATTAAATTTCTAGTGGGCTGCCTCTGCATTTTGTTCCAGAAGTCACCGTAGACAAACATTGCTTTGTGGCTGACTGAGTGTTCCTTTTGTAAAGCTTTGAATGTCATGGCGCAGCCTGACTAATGGTGTCAAAAGCCCCTGTAAAGCCTTTCTTCTCAGTGAATGGGCTTCTGTGCCCAGTGTTATATTAAGCTCTGTCTCTCTGTTTATGAAGTGCTTCTTCTTTCTTTCCATCCACAGCCCCCACTCCGGCTCCGCGACAGAGCTCTCCCTCAAAGTCCTCCACCTCCCACGCCAGTGATCCCCCCACTGACGACTCCTTCGGGGAGGCAGAAGGTAGCCCCAGTCGGAGCGGGGAGGACGATGCTGTGAGTATCCACGATAGAGAGGGAAGCTTGCGGTACAGGAAGCAGAATTTCAGCGCTGGTACTTCATGAAAAGGCTCTAAACCAGCACCACACTAACCAAACAGATGAAAAGCAGACGAATGCTCTGAAATGTCCCTTAATGCCTCGAGCATATTCACTTTATGGTCACATTTCTTTATGTCTAGACTTGTTAGGCAAAATTCTGACAGCTAAAAATATACATGCCCATCGTCCTGTTACAGACTCTCTTTATACGAACGTTCGCTTCTCCGATGTGTGGGGGGGGGCACATACCGAAGCTGAAGATGCTGAGAACGGATGCCACCTCAACCAGGGTTTCGTTTTGTTCTCTAGCGCACGTGCTTGTTTTCATTGATTTGATACTTATTGGTCTCAGTTTCATCATTGCCTCAAAGAAAGAAAAGAAAAACCTTGACAAAGTATTGGAAAGCACTGAAAATCCAAGATATAGAGCTGCTCAACACTAGGAAATAGTGTCCTTGTTGGCGTTGTTGCCTTGCAGTTTGAAAGTTAACTTTTAAAGTCTGATTGCCACTCCTGCTTTTATGTCCTTGATCAAGGTTCTTACTCCGATTTACTCCAGTAAGAATAGCATTCTGTATACTGGCGATAGCTTTAAGCTACCATGCGAGTGCTATATACAAATTACCCTGGAAACAATAGCCATTAGTGTACAAGTAGGGTTCAGATGGTGATGGATGGACTGCCTTGTCGCATAGGTACAGAGAAGAGACAGATATTCCTTCAAGCAGTTTATTAACATGATCTCACCACTTCTACAAAAAGTAGCTGCTGTATATACTTTGTACTTCTTACTTCTTCTCTGTCACATGGATGATATTAACCAATCACAACTATTGACTAAGGTACAAACTGTATACTGAACTGAAATAGTGGATCTGACACTATCATGAATAATTTAGCTGATACTTTTCTACTACATGACTTACAGTTTTAAGCTATTTACAATTATTTACACGTTGCTAAAGCATACTACAGTGAGAGTGAACTATATAGAACTAATACATACTTTTTGAAATAAATTATAAACTTGTATTTGTTATAAATAGCTTTTAAAACATGAATACCCTTACAGTACAGTGAATACAGCCTTAGTCTTGCAATGGAATGAAGATAATTTAGCATGAAACTAGAGTGAAAGATATAGGCACTGCCCTTGTGAACTTTATATCATAACCATCCATAAGCCATCCCTGTATTGACAGTGCAGTTAATTGATAATGAAGGAATGAATGAAAATAAAATTTTAAAAAGCTATTTAGAAATTATATTTTCATAATTTTTTCTTTTTTTTTTTGTCCAGGACTATTTTTTTTCTATCAATTAAAAATAGCAGTTCAATCCCCTCACAATACGACTTAAGAGTGATATCATGGAACATGAGGTGAAGGATGGGCCATATTTGAAAAAAAACTGATTGTACAAACATTAAGATCCCTTCAGTCAGGGCATTTAAAATGCAGAGAGTAAAAGTGTCCAGTTACTCAGCACAAAGTAAGGATGTCCCTACTACTGTCTTATTAAAATACAAGTATAAGTCCCTGCTGAGACAGGGCCAGCTAGCTGGATGATATGTTCACTTTTGCTAGAGATCATTTGCCAGCATGCTTTGAGGCAGCGATACATTAAATTAACTCGCTACAACACCAGCAAGTTTATTAGTGTTATTAATTACATTCCGGTAAGGTCAACTTTAAAATATTTTTATTAAATGTGGAAAAGGTGGCAAGTTACACTGAGTTACTCCTTCATGTTACTTCAGAAAAATCTACAGGGGGGTGACATTGAAAGCATCTCTGGAGCATCAATGAATTCAAAGGCCATCAAAGGGGGGGTCTTGACACAGTCCAGCATTAAATTAGTCATTCAGCAGCAACGGGTTCTGCATTTTCAGTAATGCAGGATGCTGGAGTCTGCTGTGGCTTACACTCTTCGCTGAAGGTTTGTCACTCTGCTAGGTCATACTGGAGTGCAGTTATGGTCATTTCTGAACTGAAAAATTGACATGGTCATTTGACCAACCAGTACAAACAGTTTGGATTGACATTTGCATATTTATTACTGAGACCAAAAGGCTGTACTTTACTGTAGCTGTATCATACTGTATTATAGTGCATCCTTAATAACCCTTACCTGGAGTGTGAAAGCCTTTTTTGCCATCTGTGTTCATTGAATACCTATTTGCATTCATAATGCCTAAGGTAACACCACCTGCACCACCAGTTTTTATGCCTACTGTTCCACTAGTGCTAATTCTAGATGTACCATCAGTGCCCATGTGGAATATGCCACTGGTTTTCTTGCATTTCCTAACATCAGCTGTCTTTTTGCCTGCAAAATATAATTTGGAGGAGCTATTGATGTGCTCAGCTGGGTACTCAGCATAACCCTTCTCTTGAAACGTTTCCGATTGATCTGGAGGGGTAAACAGAGTACATTCATGGGATCGTACAGAGCAAACTTTTGGTGGCTTGTTGCTGTGCTTCATTTGTACTTGAGGTTTGACTAAATCTTACCCTACAGGCTGTTTAGTTGACTTGCCAGCTCACTCCTCATGGATCGATTTGTTTAACCTGGGCCTCATCTTTATCACAAAGCTACATAATTCAGCCAATCTGGTTCCATAGAAGGCAGGGTCATCTCTACAAACACGTGACAATATGCTTTTCTGCCTTTTAACCAATTTCTGAAGAACGGAAGGAAGCAGAATAATTAAGGGCGCCCCTTCGAAAAGCCTGCCGTAGTATCTTAGTGCATAGTACATAGGAGAGGAACACTCTGCATTTGTAGGCATGCAGACCGCAGTTGCTGGGGTCTGGGAAACAAAGATCAAGGTGGAACTGGTGTGCAGTGGTTTATTTCAGTGACCTTGCGCTGAGCCACTTGCTTGTCTGCTCCGTTCTTCTCTAAACTCTTCCTTCTCTGGCTCTGTCCTTCTTCTCAGCTCTGCTCCTCCCCTCCCGCTCCCCCTCGCCAGGCCGACGGCTCGCGGTCTCCCCCTGCAGAGCCCCCCTCGGAGCCCGCCAGCCCGCAGGGCGGTAGCTAGATGACACACGCTGCGGTAGGTAACTGTCCTTAATCTGTCTACCTTCCTGCCCCTGAGCAGTCAGAGAAGCCCACCTAACCGCTCAGTCCCTCCTCGGTCCGGCCACTTGCTGTCCGCCCCTCTCGTCCCTCTTTCTTCCGCATCCCTCCCTAACCGACGAGATCATTCTGTTTAAGCAGTTATTTTTTTCGGCAGCGTTTACGGACGTGCCTGTGGACTTGTTTATGGCTGGAAGGCAGAGCAGCAGTGTGGGGAATAAGTGCGCGCAGCATCTGTGTCTGTTGTCCCTGTCATGCCTTCTTTTGCTCAAGCTACCGGGCGCTAGCGAATGGTTCGTCTCTTTTTTTAGCTACTAGCTGGAGCTGCGGATTTGTTCGAGTAACAGTTGTTACACTGACCTTATTGTTCAATTCTTCAAGTTCGTTCTCTGAGAAAGCCTTTTCTTTGTTCCTGACTTGCAGTAAATTCCTGTAAGTGAATGGCCCTCAGCCAGAAACGGAAATAGCCCCCGAAACAAATCCAATTAAGGGGCTTCATATTGCATGCATAGTATTTAGTCATTATAAAACTGCAGATGGGGAAATGGTGCCACCCCCTCAAATACTGTTGCTCGGCTAGTATACAAATGGCGGAGCCGTAAAACACTTCGTCGGCCCGTTGGCTCCCGTATCGATTTGGCCGGGGGAAGGTTTTCTGGAAGCGCGCGCGCAAATAGCGCTACTGCCAAGCCGCCCAGTTCCGGCCTCCGCTCTGTGAATGAATCGACGGAGGAATGAAGTGTCGAAGTGACGTCATTTCGACACAACTGGTGCCGAAGACTTCATTCTCTTCCGCTGGCTTTCCCCTCAAGTGCCTTTTGTGATTTTCTGGGCCTTGTCAGGCAAGCCAAGACGGCTATCGATCACGGGCTAAATAATTACACGCTCCGGTGCTGCTGGTTTATTACAACACTTGTGGCAAAAGAGGGAGCGTATTCAACATTTTGTTTTCTTTGCTTAATATTAAATCCTGAAGTAGTGACACAATCATTGACTTTATGAGGACTGTTACCAGGCTGTAGCGGTGACGGTGGGAAAGAATGCGTCTCGCGCGCACGCACACACACACACACACACACACACACACACAGCATCCACACTTGAAACTGCGTATTACTTTCCCAACGTGATTAAAAGAGGCGATTGGAGTCCTAGAACTGGTGATGGAAATAACCTTCGTGCCTGACCCAGTGAAGTTTTAGCTGCGTTCGGTCCCTGTCGCCTGAGGTCTTCCGAAGACGCAGCTCTTGGGACTGCCCGTGTCGCGCTGGGCCACGTACTCAAGACTAGTGCGTCTCTCTCCATCGAGCGCTGAGGTCCGGGGTGGCGGACGCTGCAAGCGTTCATCACGAACGATACCACTGTGCTTCCGCAGCCCTACGTGTGGCACGGAGCCGTCTCCCCTTCTCCCCCGCCGCTCAAAGATCCAGGGGCTTCGGCCCTCCAGCTCTCACTGCGGGCTGTCAGGGAGATGAAAAATCCAAAGCGATCACAGCTGAGATATCTTTTTGCCGGCTGTCACTACCGGTCCCCCTGAAAGGCCGGCCCGTGCACGTCGTGGCAACGCCTCTCTGTTATACGCCGGATCCGGTTCTCATCTCGCCCTCCCTCCCCGCGCACACAACCTCCGTACGCTGCCCGGTCCACCCCGCCTAAGTCTAATGAACCACGTCAAAAAGACTTAATGTCGCTTCAAAGTAAAACAGCAATAATTTCACCGTGCAAGAGTCCGCAATCTTCCCTGCTGCCTGTGTCTTTGGCCTTGGTTACCGTGTGCATGCATCTGTGTGCGGTGTGTTTGCTGATGAACTGTGCGCTTCGCTATAAGGTCACTGTACATACGAGTGCGTGTGCCTGGCTCTGTACAGCCCGCACACCCCACCATGTTCTAGGTGGAGTACATACATGAGTCAGTCAGCGTTACTCCTTCCGTGAGCGAAAGCAGGTCACCGATGCTCGTTCCACATAGAGGCCACTACTGCCCCCTGCCGTTTCTTTGCATGAAGTGTCGGTTCTGAGACGACGATCCGAGGCCCACAGGCACGCGGTTAAAGATGTACCATAAAGTTTGACAGTGTGCATGAGTCTGAAAGTTTTAACCCGAAAGTGTTTCAGAGCTATGAACTATGAAGTGAATGTTTCACCTCTGTCTTTGTATTTTGTTTTTCTCATTTCGACTACGGGACCTTCGGCCAACTTCAAATGTCTTTCGTAGATGTCGGGAGAACATCGTTTTTTTTTTCTGGCATATGTAACTGATATTTGCTGAATTCCTCAATTGAACTAGATTTCAGAAAAAACCGATCTGATTTCATCATGTCCCATGTGAAGTGTGCTGAGTGGCTGTTATAGCAGGGGAATTAAGCCTTTCATAGATGTGCGAGTGTGCGATTGGAACAGCTTCGTGTTGCTCAGTGA
The DNA here is from genome assembly GCF_900964775.1 of Scleropages formosus. NCBI lineage: Eukaryota > Metazoa > Chordata > Actinopteri > Osteoglossiformes > Osteoglossidae > Scleropages > Scleropages formosus. The sequence goes on along the minus strand of NC_041808.1, from coordinate 15,444,271 downwards.
AAACCAGCAGTAGATGCACACGCACAGTTTGACTACAGGTGGCCTTATCGGGGCTCGCCGCTGTGATTTCCAGCAAAGAAATACAGGTTACAGGCCCTGGAGACTTCTCCTCTGCCAAACCTAGTGCTGTCAGTGTTTCCTCCAGTCTAACTGAAGATAGTGTCAGACTTTCTGACCCCACGTCAGCTCTTTGCAGCATCCCCCTTCATCATCATGCCCACACGCATTGCCTTCTATCATATTTTAATGGATGGGTCACCAACATTCTTCAGAAAGACAGGTGCTGCTTCTCCAGGGGATTTCATTATATTTCAACGAAAGTGGTCGTACCAGGGAGCCGTGGTGGTGCAGCGGGTTTGGCCGGGTCCCGTTTTCTGGTGGGTCTGGGGTTCGAGTCCTGCTTCGGGTGCCTTGCGATGGACTGGCGTCCCGTCCTGGGTATGTGTCCCTCCAGCATCCCTCCAGCCTTGCACCCTGTTTTGCCGGGTTAGGCTCCAGCTCGCCACAACCCCGCTTAGGACAAGTGATTATAGGCGCTGTGTGTGTGTGTGTGTGTGTGTGTGTGTGTGTGCGTGCGTTTGTACCAAGTTCAGCTGGGATGACATGTAGAGCAACACATATTGTGATTAATTGTCTTAGTAATACTCACATCATCACACATCATCTGGAACCGCTTGTCCCATACGGGGTTGCGGGGAACCGGAGCCTACCCAGCAACTCGGGCGTAAGGCTGGAGGGGGAGGGGACACACCCAGGACGGGACGCCAGTCCGTTGCAAGGCACCCCAAGCGGGACTTGAACCCCAGACCCACTGGAGAGCAGGACCCAGGCCAACCCACCATGCCCCCATTAGTAATACTGAACACAATAATTAATTAAATCAGAAGTCAGTAATTTTTCATAAAGGCTCTCTTAATCATTAGAGAAAACAAACTTATATATGGCAAATACAGTAGAGTCATCAATCGATCCAACAAATTAAAGAAAACACTTTGTGAACGCAATCTTACTCAGAGCAGTGAAACTGTGTGTATCCTAACAGAATTACTGGCAGAATTTTAAGTTTCAAGGTTGCATATGTTACCAAGTTTAAGTCGATACGTGAAATACTGATAACCACCTCTCACTGTTCATTGTCAGGAGATTTAAAACCAGACGGAGCCCAAACAACCGAAGGAACATCTTTCTCCTCTGTCCCTGTGCTTTATATTCATTCTTTCTGCAATTTTCATGTTTGTGGTGCTCTTTTTCTCTTGTAATAGGTTTTGCTGTTCAGTTCTGAAATTCTGTGTATTATAGGTGGAAGGTGATTAGCTTCTGCGCTTAGATTTAACAACATGCATATTAAGAATCTTTGGGCCTATTAGATCAGGTTCTGGTTTAGAGCTGGTAATGGTTTTATGACTGCTGGAACATAATTAATTAGTAATAATCTATATAATCAACTTAGGCCAAATTGGATTGGTTCTCAGTCTACAATGACTCTGTCCATCAGTCTAATTAGATCTGAAAATCAACCTAATCATATATTATTACCTTTACAGGACATAGAGACATAACTTGTCAGGCATTGGGGAGGCAAAAAAATCTGAGCTGTGGTACTCAGTGGAGATGCGCAGGATCTTTCTTCAGCACTGATGCGATTCCAGACCCCACCTTGTTATGCGTACGATAGAGGCGCAGTACATTTATGGTTGTGCAGGAACACCCCACTTGTGCGGTACCCTGCTCAGCAGACTCAAACAGTGGCCCTGGGTCCCACACGCCATTGTCTCTGGGCGCTCGTGCCGTCTCTGTTGCATCATGGAGTCATTTGGAAATGTGCTGAAAGGGGAAATGCACGTTGTGATTTATTTTGTTTTACTGAGCTGATGGCCTGTTGCGTGCCTGCGCCTTGCCTCCGCAGGGCCTGCGTGCTGACCGTGTGTCTCCCGTCCGCAGGGGAAGAGTCCTCTCTGCGCTCCAACGGATAGAGTGAAGAGCTGAGATGCGAGGGACCACGCTGCACCGGTCTGTCTGGCTTCGCAGACCGTAGGGAGACCGACGGCTCTGTGCACGTACCAGCGTGAGCGTGTTAGTGAGTCCGTGTGCCTGGCGCGTTTGTGTGTGACTGAGCGTGAGCGTGGGTATTTATGTGCGAGCGCGTGAGAGCGAAAGGGAGCGTGTGAGCAAGTCCGGTAGGATCCTGTCCTCCTCAACGCAAATGGCAGCGGGTCTCTCCTCAATCGCCATGGTTCTTTTTTCACAAGGCACCTCCTCAGCCAGACTGAGCTCACACTGCTGCTTCTTGACCCCCGGGAAGAGGGGGGTAACAACCTTTCACTTGTCCTTCTTTCACGCTGGCAACGAGACGCCGACTTTCCCCGCAGCGCCTCGCGTCGTTTTCTCGTTTCCGCAAACCCGGCCTTAGCGACGCCTCTCCGGGCAGCTCCTCCACGAGATGGCGATGCGGTGCGGGCGCACGCGGGGGCTGTCTCGGCTGACACGGGTAGCTCACGCCACAAGATCACGTCCCGGGGGCATCGGCCGCTGCTCAGCAGGATTTGCGAAGTTGGCAGGACGCGAGGGACTCCAGCTGCGGTCAGGAAAGCAGGTGAAAATGATTGTGGAGGGACAAAATTTTCTAAAGGATTACCTGGATTATTGTTTCGCTTTTTGGTGATTTTTTTTTTTTTCCTTTTCCCCTCGTTCGAGTTTCTGCTGCTAGAGTGCTATGCAGAGAAGACTGGCCCTGCGCGCACACCCTTTGTGGGCACAAGGAGTCGTTCTGCCAAAATTGTCTTTGTGTAAACACTCCGAAAAGGGTTATTTGAAAAGGCACCAGTGGAAACGGACACTGAGAGGCATGGAAGCTGCAAAAATAATTCTGTCATTGAATTGTTTATTCTCTATAGCTTTTGTACAATACTAATTGAAAAAAGACAATTTAAAATGTAATCTTTATTTTATAACTCAATCATGCCATTGGGGTCAACTCTATATGTGATTTAGGGTAAACAAAATGGCTTTAAGGCATATGAACTTTTCTTTGCCAAATTTATTTTGTAAATAATATTGCTCATCCCTTCACTTGGACTTCTGTGCCATAAAACAGACAGAATTAAATGATGCAAAACTCCTTATGGTCCTCAAGCAATATGAGCAATTTCTCTCTTGCGTCCACGCTCATCGGTTATTGTTTAGTTGCCTCTTAGATCCAACCTTATTTTTCTCTATGGTGCATCATGTAAAAATCTGCTTTTCGGTGTGGTTCAAAAGAATGGCCATAAAATTGTGAGTGATTATTAAGTATGAAGCGGATCATCAGTGCCACAATATGAGTCATTCATAGTGACATGGAATAGAAAGTAAAGTGCACCGGGTCATGTACCCTGTTGGAAACAAGGCCTTATCGTCTGTTTCTTAACATGAAGCTTCCTGTGAATTTGATTTCTCATATGATGGTCAAGAACATACTACAACATTACTACAACATCTAAGTAGTAATATCCCATGTCTGGTGCGAAAAGGAGCGGTTTGCATGGCTGGGCCATGAGTGACAGCTCAGCCGTAAGTAGAAGAGCTTTTACTCTGCCCGTAGATTCTCTCCAGTCTCAATTCACAACATGACAACAGGTCGTTATTGAAAGGCCAACGTCATGTCATATTTATTGATTTCTACGTCATGTGATTTCAAGTTCAGCTCCGCGCACAAGTTTATCAACTTTAACTGCTGCTGCTGGAAAAGAGTGGGAAAGGACCTTGGAAAAAAGGCATTCACATAATAATAATAATAATAAGAAGAAGAAGAAGAAGAATTCAGATTATAAAGTTCCTGGAGGTAGTAACACCCTCAAGTGTACGCCTTACCTGTTAGTAGTCTGAAAATCTGGGATACTCTCATCACTGGATACTCTCATGACCTTTACATGTCAGTCCTTTGCTGTTTTAAGAAGTCTAGTGTTGTCTGCCTATAGCACAGGAAGGATATTGAAAGGATATTGGTGGATAATGAAGCTTTCATACTGAATTTCTCTTGGGATGGAGGTCTAATGGCTGCGTATGACACATGCACATGCTCAGTTGAGAATTTTCTCATAATAAAGTTTCTTTTTTTATCAGCCGCTAAGCTCTGAATTTTGACTCACAACATTAATGTAATATTTCAGCCAACAGAAAACAAGAATAAGCAGTAAAATGGCTCAAGGGTGTTCAATGTATGTATTGTCATACCACTCAGTTTGTGGTTTAAATACTTTTCCAATGTGCTTCATTCATCTTTGAATTCCTTTTTCATGGCCTTGATTTAATTTAATTGAAATAATTTTCAGATTAAAGAACTGCATATGAAATAACAAAGAAAGGGAAAAATACTATACAAGTTCATATTTTTAGGTATAATTTTACCTTACCTCAGCTACCAGTTTGCTAATGTAATATGACATTTTGTTTATGAAAACAATTTATGATGGATTTTTAGACAAAGCTTTTTTTTTGGATTTATGTATCCCTCCATGTAATAATGTCACAAATAAACACTTCCTAAAAGAAGCTGCATATTGTGTTTTCACTTCATAAAATGGTAAAAGAGCATGTTCTTTGACTGTGTTTTTGTTTTTATCATGGTTAAATGAGCCCTGCGGCCCCTTCTGTTTTACAGAGTCCCAATATCCACAGTTGTGGCATTTGAGAGGAAAAAAGCTGTTACCTGGGCAGGCTGCTTGGTTTTCCTTGACGTTGGAGCAGCATTATCTTGTATGGCCAGAGCAACAGGAGGTCAGATGAGGAATTAAGTGTAACATAGACAAGGGAAGGGCTGCTCTACGGAAACTCAAGGGATCCCAGGGTTGCTGTGGGACAGCAAAGCCTGATGATTGAAACAGTGGCTTCTTGAAGATCAGGTTTGAGCAGCATTCCATCACAGCAATATGGCAAGATCCAGGGGAAGGAGAGGTACTAGCTGATACAGGAAGAGGTGTACACAGAAATAGAGGATGAGCAAATGGCCAGGATGGAAGGAATGCAGCAGCAGGGACCATAGATGAGGCAGGAGCAAGCATTTGAACCCAAGGTCTCGTGGGTACAGCTCTGAAAAGTAGAACCACAGTGTATTAAGTTTTAGATCCACACAGTTTATCATGTGCTGCCTAGTCCATCTAACCAGTATAGCTGGGGAAAAGCTCATTATCCATCATGTCTGTTATGTTCGAGGAGAGAATCACTGGAGCATGTCCTCAGCAGCTGCCCAAGAGCATTGAGTGAAGGCTATCATCATTGAGGCCACAACCAGGTATTCAATACTGTGGCACATCCTATGAGTGTGGGGATAGCAAGCGGTAGGTACCTACCAGACGGAAAAGAAAAGAGTGGAATCAGCACCCAGTGCCAGTTCAAACATCCTGGTGATGTTGTGAGATGGGCGACTGAGGGATGACTTAGTGAGGCAGCTAAGGTTTCCAGCCACCATCACAGAGACGTCCGAGGCCAGACATCATGTCATCTTGAGAAGATTCTAAAAAAATCATCTTGCTAGAGTTTACAGATGCTTGGGAGGAATGCATGGCGAAGGCTAATGGAAAAAAATGATGGTGAAGTTTGTGAGGAACTGTTGGAGTAGTGCTGCTCAAAAAGCTGGAGGACATGGTGTGTTCCCATCAAGGTGGGCTGCAGGGGCTTTGCACAGGTGTCTTTGTAAAGACTCTATAGCATGTTTGGTATCACAGGTAGTCGGATGGAGGGGAGGCAATTAGTGCTATCTGGTCACAGACCCAGTCTGATCAGCTCTGGTTGGGTTGCCTGGGAGATGATGTTGAAAGACTTGAAATCCCAGGTTACATTACTGATGATGCATCCAGGTACATTGTAAGATGTGCAATATAATTTTTTTAAAAAAGTTTAGAAAAATCTTAAAAATGTTGTATGTTAAAGCAACCCCACAACTGAGCAGTTCTGAAATAACAGATAGACTGCGAGCAAAGTCTATGAAAATTTTTTAAGTAAAATTTCATAAGAGAATTTCAAAACAAGAAAGAACCCTATTTTTTCATAAAGAAGGGTATTTGTTGTAAAAATGTCATTCTAAACTGTTGCTGGAAATGTAATTCCACCATTTCTGTAGTCAATACATTCATTTTCCTTACGTTTTGTTTTGGATCTACTGCCTTCATCTAGAATACTGAAGAATGACTGAGAAGACGTTCTGCTCGAGGGAATGCAAAACATTAGAGGGGAGGGATTTCCCATGAACACTTTTATTTGGAGTTCAAAGTTCCAGTGATAAAAACACCAGTGTAAATAAATGTACCCAAAGCTACTGTCGGGAATCCCAGGATCCTGTGAGTATTAAGCAAGGCGATGTGCTCAGCTGACAGTTGTTTGTTTAGGACTCTTCATGTTTACTGATTAAAAACCCTCATCAGTCGTAGGTTGGCTAAGTTGCCAAACAAACGAGAAAATGGAAAGTAGCGTGAGATTTCAGGCTTGGCCTCACTGTGCAGTCACACTGCTGGGAATCATTTTCTAAGGTAATGATGTTTTCTCTGCTCTAATTTACATTGGGAGCAAATAGAGGAACAGCCCAGATGTTGAAGTCGCCAGCAGCGGACCTATAATGTACGCGGCAGGAGTCACCGCTCCCCCTACAGGATGAATGAGGTCACCGCAGGGCAAATGAAGGTTCGTGTCCCTCAAAGTATTGATTCGTGTTTACTTCTGCGCTGAACCCACTGCCGCTTCGGACCCGTAGCGCTGATTTCCCTTTGCTGGCACGTTCAGTTGATCATGTTGCTCGAGAATACGTTCAAGACTGGTGCTCAGGGAGGCTTGCTTGTCGCGGGCTTGATCCTCTCTATCCTTTGGTATGTAAAGATACTTTTGTTCAGCTTTTCTGTTCTGGGAAATGAGTTCTAACCCCAGGAAGCAAACATGGATTTCAGTTGTTCCTGTAAGGGAAATTGACGGTCGGAAGCGTAGCTTGAAATCCCCGACTCCACCTTTATTGGTACCCATAGTGCATGTGTCACAAAAAATATTATCACGAGCAATGGTTACATTAGTGAATTATAGGAATACAGTTCGGCAATGGAGCATATTTTCGGTAATTAAGGGTTTATTTTTTAGTTAAAAAAAAATAGCATCTGAAAAATAGCATTGTCTTTCGAAAAAAGCGGAAATCGCAAATTTGATTCGTGTTTGTAGTTACTGAAATTAGTTGAAATTAGCTTTTATTTGCTTGCTGAGAGTAAAAAAAAAAACAGATCAGAGATATAACAGCCTTTTTTTGATGTTTTTCTGTATTTGTTATAAACTGTGGCCTCGGTGCTTTACTTTTTTACTTTGCAGACGCAGAGTCAAAGGGAATTATAATTTACCAATTTATAAAAATGGATATTTACAACAAATTGGAAATTGCGTACATATTATATGCTGTAACTGCTCATAACAGTCTTCAAATTGAAATAGCAATAGTGCTCGTTCTGTCTGCAAATATTTTGGTGGAGTCCTTTATTATATGGAATATCGCAAATTTATAAGACGAGCTTTTATGCCCTTGTAACTGTAACCTATGCTAGTTACACTATTGCACGTAAACAATGAAGTCTTAGACAATGCTGGGCAATGTGACCGAAACTTGAAATACAGTAAGTGCTCTTTGCATTGTGTAGTGCGGCAGAGGGAACATCCTCGTACAGCAACCCGCCTGCCTCGGTGGAACCCGTCGACTGTCTTTTGTCAGAATGGTCATCGTGGAGTCGCTGCGACGTGTGTCTCAAGAAAAGGGTGAGTATGGACATTGAGGACCCTCGCAAGTGCAGCGATCGTTTGGGTCACACGAGAGAGCTGGGTCACCTCCGCTCTGGGCTGCACTATTTCCTCATTTCGGAACAAAACCTCACTCAGCCTGTGACACGACACTCTTCTCAATGGTGAACCTATTTTCGGTCAAACTTCGGTGTAATTTCTACAGATGTACCACTTCCGATTGCCCAAACTAGATATAGCTGGTCTTTCATCTGAAAATGATTATTTTTCTCTTTATTTTGCTGATTCCTTTGATCAAGGTAAATTAGAGTACTGGGTTTTGTACAAAGCAGAAGCGCCTACATGGTTGACTCACTATAGGCCTTGGAAGCTGTCAGTTACGCAGCCGCACCTCCTGCCATGACCGCCCATCCCAATCCATCTCAAACTGTGTACTTTTTAAATGGGTTCAAATTAATGAAGAATGAAGTGCCTGGGCTGTTTGGGCTTAGGTTCAATTAAAGGTCAGTGCGTGTGGAGTTTGCATGTTCTCCCCATGTCTGCTCTTCCATGGACTCTGGTTTCCAACCGTATTCCAAAGACACGGAGTTCAGGTCCGCTGGTAACTCTAAATCGCTCATCGAGTGCGAGCGTGTGAGTCAGTGAGCGTGTGGCAACCCCCCAATGGACTAGCGTCCCATCCGGGGTGTACCGCCCAACCTAGTGCCCAGTGATTCCAGGTGGATCTGGAGCACAGTGACCCTGACAAGGACAAGCGGCTGACAGAAGTGAGTGAGAGAAGGAGCCCTGGTATGCCTTTTGTTTGCATTCTTCCCTCTTGCCGTTTGCTATGTCTTTGTGCTCACACAGTATCGATATGCAACGCTGGAGCGCCCCTCTCAGTTTGGAGGAGAGGCCTGCCACTATCATGGGCGAGAGGAGGAGGCCTGCGAGGCCCCTTCCAGGTTCAGTTGTCGGGACACTCCGCCATGTGATGGTTTTGTCTGTGCCACTACAGGTGAGCGTGTCTCTCCGTCTTAGAAGCCCCTTGTAGACTAAGGTTTGGTTAGTTGTGCTTATGGCCACATTTAATCATGATCACTCAGTATTTATGCTTTGAAGCTGTTTGTGTTTTTTCCTAATGATGTTTTCATCACAGTACATGGTCGTTTCTATTTTTTCAGCTTTCATAGACCTGAGTAAATAGCTTTCTCTTGGAGCAACCATGATTCATTCCAAAACAACTTACAATTTTTGACCCACTCGCATTTCCCACTCACTTTCGTAAACCACTTGTCCAAGTCAGGGTCCCGGTGGTCTGGAGCCTATCCCAGATGCACAGGGTGCAAGGCTTACTAGGGTACACCCTACATGGGACACCAGTCCATCAAAATTTTATTTAATTTACTGGAGCAAACAGGGCCAGTCCTTTAGTACAGATCATCAGTTCTTAGATTTTGAAACTGTAACTTTAACTGCTATGCTTCCTACTCTCCTTTAGCACCATAACAACAGTAACAAATATTCTGCAATATATTCTCATTTAAAAATTCAAAGCTCTGAATAATATGTTTTATTTTCCATAGGTTAAGTACTTTCATCTATATGAGCATTCTAGGAGCATTCTCTGTTGGTGCTCAGTTGCAAAGTTGGAAGATGGAGAAACATGCTCTCTTGTTTGATTATCATTTTACACCCTGACCAGATAAGGTCTTCACACTGACCTGTCGCCCCCCAGGACGCTGCGTGTCTCGGCGCCTGCGCTGCAACGGAGATGATGACTGCGGGGACAGTTCAGATGAGCGCGGCTGCAAGACTGTCAACTGGGCTTGCAAGGAGAAGGCAGAAGAGTACTGGGGTATCGAGAGTCTTGCCAAAGGGTGGGTTGAAGAACGACTTTGTGTCTCGCCCACGTGGGTCAGTCTCATTGACCAATGATGTCTTGCGTGGTGATTTCAGTTGCTTAGCCTTAAATTACCTCTGTCTCTAATGCCATTTTGAAAAATATTTATATTATGACCCCTTATATTTTTACAGATAAAATTTATCTGCATGTAAGGTTAGTTTACCTCAGGGAAGATATACTTGGAGGCATAATGAAGTGTTAAGATCCTTGGCATGCTTGTTGGAGAACAAGCGGGTTGAAGTTAATTCACTCCCGCAGTATGGAAGAAATAAGCTTATTTCTTTTGTGCGGGAGGGGGAGAGTGCTATAAGTCACGCGCGTGGTCGTGGTGATACGAGTTTTAAATGGGGTGAAGTGCGTGACTGGAAGCTGGTGGCGAACGTGGGAAAACAGCTGCAGATGCCGCAGTGCATTGCGATCACGGCGTTGAGACCCGATATTGTGCTGTACTCCGAGGGTGCACGGATAGTGTACTTCATTGAACTAACAATACCCTTCGAAGACTCATTGGAAGATGCCTTTGAGAGGAAGAAATTGAAGTACACTGAGTTGGCTGGTGAGGTGAGGGAGCGAGGCTGGCAGTGCGTTATTAGACCAGTGGAGATCAGTACTAGAGGGTTTGTTGCAAAATCAACCACGTCGCTACTGTTGGAGTTTGGTTTTAGGGGTCAGTCGTTAAGAGCAGCCATTAAAGGCTTGTCAGAGGTAGCAGAAAGATCCAGTCAGTGGTTGTGGATGAGAAGGCACCAGGGTGTTTGGGGGAAGCACACTTGAGTGGGGAGTACTCACCTAGGTGAACATCAATGGTTTGAGTTTTGTTGTCACCTCCATATGCTGATGTGGTGTATTGGTTGGTTGTTGGTGGTTGGGGTGGGTTTTTTGTGGGTGGAGTCGCTGGGATGGCACTGTGGGCATGGAGGGGGGTGGGTCTGGGACGCCAGATCTCGCCGTTGAGCCTTCTGGAGGTGTCGTGGGCTCAATTCAATGAAACATCAACGAAGGAAGGTGCCCACTTGACAACCCCAACGAAGTGCACGCGGTGGCTCCCGGCAAGGAGGATGGTGTTTGCCCATGATGTGGGATTTTTTTTTGTGAAGGGAATTGTTTGGTGGGGTTTTGGGAGGGATGGAATATTGCGGCATGGTTGGTCTGTGTCTAGCCCCCTTGATTTTGGCACGAGGGGTTGAACATCTTTCCCTGTGTATTATTGTATGTATGACCCCTTATATTTTTACAGATAAAATTTTTTAAGAAAATATATATTATCATATTTTTTTTAGAAAAAAACTCATTATCATAATGCATCCAGATTTAAATCGATAATCAAATGCACATTTTCTATTATTATTTCAAATTAAAATCTAGTTAAAAATGTGAAATAATGCGTAAATATTGATACAAATGCCAATCCTCAATTTAAAAAACACAAAAACATTTTAAGTGAAATTATGGCGTGCAGACGCATGTTTCTCTTGACCATTACCACTTTGTTGCAACAGTTGTCATAGTTGCAGGCAAGATTTAAACAGAGTTTGATTCTTCCACGATGCTTCATCAAGAAGTGAAGAATAAACATGAAGACAAGATGAACAGATCTTTTTCATACCTTCAAAATGTTTTCTGTGTAACTGCTATAACAGCATGAGTTCCCGTTACTGTAACACAATGTTGTTGAAAATATTGAGGAAGTTATAATAAAATGATCAATCATTTTTAAAGACCTTAAAGGGCTTGATCAAATATGTTTGCAGTGTCATCGTGGCTGCTGCCACAGTGAGCGGAAATGCTAAGGAATCTCATTACCGCAATGTTTTTCTCATCCCATTTGATTTGAATTTCATGAGACTGGCCCATACAATCCATCAGCCCCGTTCCATCTTACCCTGCAGACGTGGTCACTCGGTCATGTGTAACATCATGTTTGGTTTATGGGCCTCTCTAATCTCTCGGAATTCATAGTCCATTTACCAATTCTTCTCTTCTTTTAGAATCAATACCTTGACTGGCAACCTGGAAGGAATTGTTCTTGATAACAGGTACTATGCAGGCAGCTGTTTACCACATTATATCCGCGACACAAGATTCAGGAAACCCTATAACTTACAACACTACACACTGGAGGTAATGAACATGTGCATAAAGAGTGTGTATTGTGGGCCTGTCTGTCAAGGAGTTCCATCTGTGACATCCGTCTCCTTCCTCCTGTTGTTTTCCTACAGACAAAGGGAAGTTATGATTTCACGCTGAATACCTTTGAATCATATTCCAGCTTTGAGGAGTACAGGATGAAGGCTCATATGTCGAAAACCTCGGTGTCCTTCGGCATAAAGATACCTGGAATCTTTGAAGTCAGTTTTAATTACAATGATGAAAAATACAAGAAAACTATCCGAAAGATGCGGAGCTTCTCTGGTACCGTAAGTTTTGTAACCTTATGTAGCTGATGTAACAGTGGAGGCCCTCCTTGCTCTCCTTGGCACAACATGTTGCAAAGCATGAGGTCTTGAGAGAGCGTGGTCTCTCATCCATCTCTTATCAATTGAAGTAAAGTTGAATGTTACATGTGTTATGACAACAGCTACTCTGACTTTCTCTGAAATCTCAATGGCATATGTTGCCCATGGATAATTGTCTGCATCCCAGCACTTCATCCTCTGAAAGGTGCGGTGATGATACTGAAAGAGCCGTTGGGTTTCCTCACCTCGCAGCAAAGCAGCTTCCTGAGGGCACACTCGCAGCTGGAGGTGGCTCGATACGCCCTCAAACCCGCCGACCTCATGCTGCACCCTGGCTTCCTAGAACGGCTGCGGGCTCTTCCTCTGGACTACAGTTATGGGGAGTACCGGCAGATTTTCATGGACTACGGGACCCACTACATCACAGAGGCCACCCTCGGAGGGGAGTACGAGTACTCCATCGTGTTCAACAAAGAGAACATGGAGAAGTCAGGTGGGCTTCTTCACATGTACGGGTACACTTCAGTGCTGCTGTTTGTTTTCAGCTTATTAGAGATCAACTAAAACAAATGTTCTACAACTAAGAAAGACCAAGATTTAATTAACTGCAGAATAATACAGGTGGTCCCTGATTTACGATGGCTCGACTTGCGATTTTTTCGATTTTACGATGGTGAGCTGGCAATAGTGTCATGCGGAACCAAGGGAACCGGGATGGCTGGACCCAAGTGCAGAGTCGTTCATCTGGATTCAAGGGATCAGGCAAGTTCTCGGTGTCGGGGACAGGCGAATGGTCAATCGATCGGCAATCGGAGTCAGAGCAAGGACCCATGGGCGTGGTCAAGGGACGAAGCGAAGGGTCGGTCAATTGGCGGTCGGCGTTGGAGCAAAGATCCGCGGATGTGGTCAGGAAACAAAGCGAAGGATCAAAAACCAGAGGACGAGAAATGAGAAGAAAGGTTGCGTGGGAACTGGAAGTCTCGAAAGAGGGTGGTTGTCTCTGACGAAATTCCGCAAAGGTATGGGAGCTGAGGAGGGTCTTTTAAAGGGTAAGCAGTTAGTCAGGTGCTGGAGTAGAGTCAGGTGCTGTCAGTTGAGTTGTGGGCGTGGACGTGACAGATTCAGTAGAAACCGTACTTCGAATTTTGAATTTTGATTTTTTTCCCAGGCAAGCGATATGGGGAGCGGCAGTGATCCGCATCTCCCAGTCTGTCATGCAGAGGTGTGTATTAGGCGTATTAAATGCAGTTTCGACTTACGATATTTTTGACTTATGATGAGTTTCGGTGAGCGTAACCCCATCGTAAATCGGGACCATCTGTACAGGTTTCGGTTTTTCTTGTCTGTGTTACAGTTAAGTGTGTTTCACACGGCTTTGACCGCTGCAAATGTTAGTTAAAAATTTTTAGAAGAGAAAATACGGAGGGGATAGAAACATTGGTAAAAGGAAATTAAATATAAGGGAAAAAGTTGTTGGTTCAAAATAACTGAGAAAAATAAGTCCGATCAATGTGTTTCATAGCTGTACCATAGTTTTGCAGCCTGTTGGATGTCAGCAAATTAGATCTTACATCAGATGTGTCACAGAGCAACCATCTGAAAGTGGTGCGATGTGCCTCCGCCACCTGCTCCTATTTCCTGCCTGTACCGCGAATAAAAATGAAAGAAAGTGCCTGGCAACCTTTTCCTTACTGTATTCATGTGAGCAATGAGAGAATCCCCCTTCAACGAATCATAGTCCTCCGTGTTCCAGGATACAGTCTGGATGACGCAAAGAAGTGTGTCCAGGCTGGATTCAAGGTGGGCCTCAACATCCAAGGAATCTACTTGTCATTGGGGGTAGAGGGAGGCAGCTGTCGAAGCCTGCTCACTGAGCTCGGCGGTAAGAACGTAACACCCGAACGTGGCTGCCGTGTGTAAGTTCACACACGTACCCCCGTGTGTCCCCACATGTACTTGTCTTCTTCCCGCAATTCTCTCCCCAGCACCACGTTTCTCCGTCGGACTCATCGCTCTGAAGCCACTCGCTGAATTAAACATGGATTGGAGGATTTGAGAGGCAAAAAACACCACATTTAATGAAAGAAAGAACAATTTGAACACTGTTTACTGATATGTGTAGTATTGTTGCCTAAGTTGATATCAGTATTTACAGATGAAAATACAGTCGGTTTGCAAGTCTGTTTCTTTACTGTCATATTTGACTCAAGGAGCTTTCTTCTGTCACCACTGAACTGTTGTATATCTAATGTTATGAAAGCATCTCTGGTATCGCAGACAGCAAGAAGGAAAAGAAGTTTGTGAAGGACTTTGTGGCCGTGGTGAAGGGTGGTGGCAGCGAGTCCATTACCCGGCTGGTCTACAGGCAGCTGCCGACCCCAGAAATCATGCGGGACTGGGGAGACTCAGTGTTCTACAACCCAGACTTCATCCAGACCAAGGTACAATTTGCAGTACATGCTGACAGTAACTGCACTGGTTAAGGATGTACAACCTGAAGGCTGCTGGTTTGAGTCTCAGACCCAGCTGTTGTACCCTTGAAAATGTTGGTTTGCACAAACAGGAATTTATGTCAAACCAGTCTGTGTCCTTCTAAAACTCTACAACTGTCCGACTGATGCGTGAATTCTGCTGAATCACCTGTGAGATATAACTGAGTACATCGCTATGCAGATGCAGCCCCTTTTCGAGCTGGTGACCTCCAGGGATTTTGTGAACGCTCCCACACTGAAGAAGAACCTCAACCGGGCTCTGGTGGAGTACCTGGCTGAGGCCAGCCCATGCCGTTGCGCCCCCTGTCTCAACAATGGGATGGCCGTTCTTAAAGGTATCGTTGCACTTCACGCCTGCGTCCAATTAAGATAAATACACTTCAGCAGTGTTACTTCAGTGTAAAGCAAAAAACGTATGTGAGTTGCCAGTAAGATGGATGTTAGTGATGATACCACTAAGGACTATAAGACGAGGGTTCAAGGCTTTGGGCACAAGAATCCTGCACATTTTGAAAAATACATCTAAAACACGGTACTGTACACACACACACACACACACCCACACACGTTGTCTTAAGCCGCTTGCCCAAAGTGGGGTCACGGCAAGCCGCAGCCTAACCCAGCAACACAGGGCACAGGGCTGGAGGGGGAGGGTACACATCCAGGACGGGCAGTACTGTACAATTCATGCCAAATGTAGAGGAGGTTAAAACATCTCCTGAAAACTTAAGCAAAGTTATCGAAGCTGAGGCAAAGGATGAAACTGTGCATCAGGGAAACTTTTGTTATTATTCTCGCTCAATATGTCAAAAGCTTGGAGTCTGTATTTTTGTGGCCATGCCTGCTGCTCTTTTACCATACTGGGTCCAGGAAGCTGAAGACAGGGACAGGGTATGCCATGACCAGGTTCAGACATAACTTTTTGCTCTAATAGGCACCAGATGTGACTGCATCTGTCCAGTGGGTTTCAGCGGGACAGCGTGTGAGGTTACTCAGAGGACAGGTGAGCTTAAAGAATGCTTCTCCAGAACCCACGTCAGTGGAGTCTGTGAGTCCAGTTTAGCAGTTAACCCCTGAGCTTCTTTCTACCTTTGCAGATGTTGCAGTGGATGGTGGCTGGAGCTGCTGGTCTCCCTGGTCCACCTGCAGCGGTCGGAAGAAGACGAGGAGCCGCCAGTGCACCAACCCCGCCAGCCAGAATGGGGGCATGACATGTAGTGGAACCAAAGAGGAGGAGGCTAACTGCTATTAAGCATCGGACCCTCCAGCAGTGCATCCAAAATAAATTTGAGAGAGCACCCAAAGGACTGTCTCTTGTTTGCAACAAAAAAATATGCAGTCAGCCATTCATTTACATTTCTGTGTGAAGTAATGGTAGATTGTCTGGTGGTAACCATGAACGGACGAGTTGACAGCTGGAAAGATGGTGGATACCCGGAAAGATGGCAAAGGGACAAGCGAGAGCTAGCAACCCAATCTGCATCTTCCGTGAGGAAGGTAACCATATCAAGCTACAAATAGAACAGTTAAAATATACCCCCAGGGGCGTCTGAGGGGGAAGGATGAGCAACCCGTAAGCTCAGATCAAAGGTTTTCAAAAACCTGGTTTGTTATACATGTTGACGAGTTCAGAATGTGTGCGCGGAAGGGTTTGTGAGAACTCATGAGGACTGAAGAGCCACCAGGCTACAATGAAGTGCTTGGAGGTGGAGCAGGTCTCATAGCGTACAGGTAATCACTTGGTGAGGTGCCATTCTGAGAAACAAACCTGAGTGGGACTCAGACTTGTATTCCACGGAGAATAGCAGAACGGTGCTAGGTCAAATCACCTCAAGGTAGCAAGGAGAAAAAATGGAGCCAGTTCAACAAAGATGAAGGGTGACGTTCACAAGAGGCTTCTGGCTCTGACAACCATCGTTGTTAGTTTACCTGTAGAAGGGTTTCTCAGAGAGACCCAGGGTTTAAGACAGGAACTGGAGACATCACAGAGTAGCCCTGGCAGAGTTAAGGTGCATTCTAAGGAAAAGTGGCATCAGAGAAGGAGGAAAGAGAGGGCCAGAAGGTGGACAGCATTCCTAATGGACCCTTTAGGGTTTAGGGTTCACTAAATTGCAGCTGGGGCAGAGACGCAGTGGGAAGATGCTCTGCTCTAAAGAGGAGATTGACAAAACACACAGATGATTGACAAAACAGTGATGCAAAACATTCTTATAAGCTGCATTACAAGCATGAACTGGAACAGTATTAAATTACTGTAATTTACTGGTAAATCAGAGATAACCACCACAACTGTGTTCCATCCTGAGCCCATATTAGACACATAATGAGAATAACGAAGCTGAAACACAATTCTCCATACAACCACTAACTCCCCGTCTCGTTTCTTTACTCTGATGTCTTTCTCTTATGCCATCTAGTGTACAGTAGTAATACAATCCAATTTCTTCACCTGCATTGAGCAGAACACAGCCGGTGGGTCACCAGATCCGGTGTCGAACACAACATAAATAGTACAAATATAAAGAAAAGTAAGATTAAAAAATCAAAAATACACATATTTCCATCCAGAGTACATATTTATTAACCTTTTCACACTGAGCAGGCTGAGTCAGCTCTTCTGTCATGAACATCATTTTGCAACTTAAATTCAAATAATGTCCATATTATCAGAGGCATTATCATGCTTCTGTTTTTGTATTAAATGATGACCCAGGGTGTTATGTTTCTATCCAAAATGCAATAATACAAAAGTCAGTAGCATATTAGTAACTGAGTAGTATATTCTGTTCTGTGCTGTAACATGGATGTTAATCATTTATACTGCAAAAAGTACATTTCCCTGCAACTTTATTTTTGGGTGTAGACCTTTAATTTATTTCAGGATAAATTTGTATAATTTTAATGTGTTTATACCATTATACTTGTCCCTGTTTGGGACAAGCAGTTGTAGACGTGTGTGTGTGTGTGTGTGTGTGTGTGTGTGTGTGTGTGTGTGTGTGTGCTTCACAGTCTCTGTGGTCATGGTTGATTATGGTGATGAGATGTAGTTTACACCATCGTTGTGGTTGATTGTGCTGACAGGCTTTGATTTACACTAGTGTTGTGTTGTTGTAGTTTGAGCAGGGGTGGGCTCATATCAACATCTTTGGCTCTGTGTGTGGGAGCCCAGGCAGCTTCTTCCTCCATTGAGGGGTGCAGGGTTACTGCAGTGACGACTCCTTGTCCTCATGCTGCCTTGACAGGCTGACCATGGGCTCCAGCAGCTCCACCCACCATGGGTGGGACCTGGTGGAAGAACACATCTTAATCAATTTAAAATATTACTTATATACATATTGCTGGACAGCTCTGGTTTAGTATTTAGCTCAGTAGTAGAGCTCATCTTTTTCAAATTAAATTTACGTGTATTCAGTTAGCAGTTTTCTCCAAAGTGGCATACAATGAGGGTAAACCAAAGTGCATTTTACAACATTCAAATGGCTTTACATACAAACCATGATTAATGAAGCACTGTTTGCTTCTCTGATACCACTGTTTTTGCTAGTGTACATTACTCAAGTAGCTGCCTACAGAACTGAAAATCAGATAGGAGACGACACCTTATAACTTATTGTCAATATTCCCGTAAGATGATGAACAGCTTTTCAATGAAACTCGTGGAGGGCTGAGTTCAGAAGGTTTTTTTCTCCAGGAAGGTTGCAAACGATCACTTTTCACTAACTGCTTAGATTGAACCCATTTGTTTCCCCTTCTGAATGGTACTGTCTTGATGCGCTGGACTCTCCACAGCTCAAGAGGAATGGCCCTACTGTAAGTTCATGTCATAGACACAGCAACATGCAGGTGAACAGAACACCAATCACGGCGGAAGCAAGGCAATACCTTTCCGTTCAGTGCGCTCACAGGCCATGCCATGGTAGCCCTGTTTACAAAGACAGGTACAGTGGGTCCCCTCCAGCACAGCCAGACCATTGTTCCTGCAGGGCGCACAGCGGCAGGAGTTGAACTGCTGTAGGTACTCTTCCCAGGCCCGCTTCAGGTGAGCCAACTTCCCCTTGAACTGTTCGGCTGCTGTGCTGAACCGGACCAGTTCGTATATTGGAAGTGTCTGCAAACAAAGACTGTAGTGTGAGGCTTCCTTCACATGACCCACACACACACATTACACTCCTTTCAGTGACTAGTTTTAAAGAAAGGAATGAACACTGTCTGTAAACCCTGACACTGGTGGTAGCTGTGCAGCACTGGATCTTTGCAGGTGTTTTATAAACATCAAGTAAAATTCTGCAAATAACAGAGTATATTTTAGATACGTTCTCCTGCATATTCACTAACTAGATCTTTTATTGGTGAAGTGATTAAAACCCATAGTTTTAATTACGTCCATTTCTTTTTATCAAAACCACGTCTGCTGGCTCACTTCAAACTCGATCAGCGCAGGGTTGTACTTGAGCGATTTCCCCCAGTTTGTGTACGTCATCTCATTCTTGATCGCTAGTATGCCTCCGATGGAACTTGTTCTCCCTCCACGAACCAGACTGATTACATCTTTAATGTAGCTTTTAGACTCGGTCTTGTCTATATACGAAAAGAAGAAAACAAGTCAGATGAGCCCTTAAACATTATTTTGCACTGTTGTTCACAGGCAGTTCAGACACACACAAACACACACACATACTCTCAATCACAGTCAAATACTGAAAGGGGTAGCAGTGAATTCATCATTTTAAAAAAGATTAGATACCTACCACGGTCCAGTGATCCAGACTTTTCACACGAAGACAGCTCTGCTGACAACTTGGGGTTGTCCATTGACAGCCCCAAGGAGGCACCAAAGCAGCTTCCAGCCTGCTCTGCTCTGATTTCTTAAAAACATGAAGCAAAGCGAGAGTCAAAGTAAGTCCTACATTTTTTTCACACGTTACTGTCAATAATACCACTGCAAACAGAAGTAATGACTAATTAATTGGGGGGGGTGCGGTGGTGCAGTGGGTTTGACTGGGTCCTGCTCTCCAGTGGGCCTGGGGCTCGAGTCCCGCTTGGGGTGCCTTGTGACGGACTAGCGTCCCATCCTGGGTGTATCCCCTCCCCCTCCAGACCCATTTTGCCAGGTTAGGCTCCAGCTCCCTGGGACAAGTGGTTTCAGAAAGAGTGTGTGTGTGTGTGTGTGTGTGTGTGTGTGTGTGTGTGTGTGTGTGATTAATTAATTTTGTAGTATCACAGCTAAGTATTCGTTACACATTTTGAACAACAGGATGTCCTCGTTAAACACTCCCGCAGCAGTTTAAGAGCTCTTACCATTCCTTTCCATGGCTTGTTTGTCAACAACCACAACGTACTCCAGAACTCCTCCCAGGATCCCAGAGGTGACATAATGAGTCCCATAGCGGCTGAGGAGCTGTGAGTACGTGCCAAATTCATACTCCCCCGGAAGCTCCTCGAGGGACTGGTGCAGTTCTTCATCAAGCATCAAACCTTGGCTCCTCATTTTAAATTGGGCCGTTTGCACTGTTGACACGAGCCGAATGAATCCAAGGTTCTGGTGGAAACAAAGGTCCCATTAACTACTTCTATCGTACCTGGCAGATGGCAAAATAGCACATTGCTTAGCCACTATAGCTGGCGGTACTGAATGTCTGAAGATTTTTTGACTTATTAACATTTTTAAATTAGTCTGCGGCTGAGATTACAGAAGTGTCAACCTTATACAGTATTTGAGCTCAACAGCATATGAACAATTGTAAAACATACATGTACACACATCTTTAATAATGTTGCTGCCTTATGCATCTCACACATTTGACTTACTTTATCGATATACTGCGACAGGTTCCCAAGGACTTCTGACTCCCTGCTTCCTGAAAAACCAACTTCGACTGCACTGATTCCGATGGTGATGCCCAAATTAAAGGATTTGCCTTCTTTCTTGGCTTCCAACAAGCTAGCAGCATCCTCAAAGTACTCGCTGGAACTGGATGACTCAGCATTGCCCTGAACAAATACAGACAGGTGAGAAAGTCGGGTCTTGCCGTTGTATGTGTTATTATTTGTACATAAAGCTTTCTCTGTCTATCCCATACACAAATTCCTAGTTCTTCCTTTTCTGTTTCGTCCCTGCATCTTTCTTAAATGGACAGAAAGTTAGGGTTGCAGTAACCTGGAGTAGTGGAGAGCAATTTATGTCCTGGTCAACATGCATGTCCAGCGCAGGGCACTCATTCACTCATTCACACATGAAAGCAAATATGAGTCACCATTTCCCTACAATTAATACATTTTTAATATTGCTAAAGAAAATACAGTGTATATTCAAAAACAAAAATCTTTGGTCATTTCAGAATCAATATTACAAATGTTTTAAATATGGGTCAGTTTTCATTATTTTTATAAGTACAAATTCAGCATATGGTAGTTATATGAAGGAGATTACCATAAAGCGATAGGTATGAAAATTGTATGGTTTTCTGTAATACTTTTCATCATCATTGTAGTACAAGTTCTCACAGAAAGTGTCATATTTCAGTTTTCTCCACTCCCCGTTGTAGACATATTGACAAAGCCCACCGTAGTATTCTGGGTCAACAGCATTCTGGACAAAGTCTCCTGTTAGTATGTTATAACTAAAACAAAAGATCAATTCACAATTAGATTTTTAAAAAAAAATTATTAATAATAATAATAATAATAATAATAATAATAATAATTTGTGCACTGGAAAAAGTATAATAAGCAATGTGAGCATGTGCTACTGTGTAACTGGTAGTATATCACATTTGTAATGTACTGTATATATACACCACCTTTGGTTCTAGTTATGCTTTATGACTGGTAAGGACAATTAAAAAAACAACTTGTTTTGAGTATTTGGCACATTAGACAGAATTTAGCACTGAAGGCATACTAACAGTGCATGTTCACTTTGCAGCAACAGCAGCTGTGTTCATGTAGGGCTGTGTGGGACAGGTGTGTTTGCTTGAGGCTACATACTAGGTGTCTGTGTCTGTTTTTCACTTACCCACGAGCACCAACCTCAGATCCCGGGATGGGCATCAGATCAGTGCACATATTGTCCACAAAGCTATCTATGTCACAGTCCATCTCATCAGAGCCAAACATGCAGTCCTGCTGTCCATCACAGACCAAGGCCTTACTCAAACACCGTCCTGAGGACATCGAGTACATTGACAGCACAATAAGAAAGGCAAAGCGGTGCTGAACACAAAATATTTTGCAGGTACTATTAATTTACCGAAAGAGCCAATTTGACTGTGTTTTTTCTTGCCATGGGGGGTGTGGTGGCGCAGCGGGTTTGACCGGGTCCTGCTGTATGGCGGCTCTGGGGTTTGAGTCCCGCTTGGGGTGCCCTGTGATGGACTGGCATCCCGTCCTGGGTGTGTCCCCTCCCCCTCCAGCCTTGCGCCCTGTGTTGCCGGGTTAGGCTCCGGTTCGTCACGACCCGACTCGGAACGAGCAGCTTCGACCAATGTGTGTGTGTGTGTGTGTTTTTTGCCAGATGTTCAAACTTGAAGGTAAACTGGCATAGCAAATGGTAAAGTTCACTTACCTGACTCACAGGTGAAGCCATCATTGCACACACTCTTGTGCTTGCAGGGTGAGCTTGTTGCACATGCCCTTTGACCCCACTGACTCCCCACACATTTTGTACCGTCGAACTGGGACGCCTGCTCCATATACCTGAATCGGGACTGGAGAGGATGAGGACAGCTACTTTTACAGGGCAGTTGCTGAGAGCTTTCTTCACTTCTTTCATTCAGGTTCAGATAACATTTGTCAGATGCAGTTCCTTTAATTGTAGCCTCTTAAACACATTGACATTTTAACGGTAAATGATCACAATTTTCACTTCTGAATGTTACAAAACAGAACTTTAACTGAACTCTTGTACCACATAGACTGTACAGATACATTTTCAAGTGTTCGGTAGGCACCTCATGGGTAAAATTTAACATTCGTAAGCCCCTGTGATGTGACTGTGCACTTCAATGATACACCAGAAAAGTTATTACCGTCACATTAGTGCATGAAGTGCAGAGGGTCCATGGGGACCAGGCTTTCATCCTGCAGTCAACGGGAGCTGGAGTGTCTGCAAACCTGGATACCCTCACGGCCCGGGGCCTTTAGAATGACACACGCGGACACACAGACACACACAGCTCAGCGATTCAGCAGTGGAACCTCTTCACCATCATCAGCAAAGTCTAGAAAAAGAACAACGGGCCTTGCCGACCCCGTTAAGAACGGGATTCCAAATAATGGTACAATAAACACAAAATTGGAGTTGTAAACATGTTACCTGTTTTCTGTTGTGTCCCACCCTGCGTGAACTGCTATTAGAGGACTACTCAGACAGAGTATTTTCAGATACATCCCCAACGTGCCATGTCGCTGGGCAGCCATCCTGAAAATGCCTCTCTGTCCTCACAGATGTGTTTTTTTTTTTCTATTTGTGAACTAAAAAGTCAATACAAGACGGGTAAATTATTAGTTTAAAACAAACATCTGGGAGAGCAAACTGTGACTTCCCATAATACCTTTTTTAACTGAAAATGAACGGGAGGGATTTTTTTTTTCCCCTTTTCACACACAAAAACAGTTCTTGCCTGGAATACATGGCACGTGTTATTCTTATACAGTATTTTTTGATGAGCTGGAGTAATTTATAGTGTATATCTCAGTTTATATATAAATATATACAAAGTTAAACTACCCTTAGTCTGTGTATGTGTATAAATACGCTGTATAAATGGATAAATAATTGTAGGGAGTTCAGTGTAACGTATCTGGGATTGCTAGTTGTGTTGGGTGAAGGCATCGGCTACATACTAGTTAATAACATACTGTTGAAACGAGTGGAACATCTTTAATATTGAAGAATACAAAAAAAAAAAACAAGCATAACAAAGCAGACGAAACACTGCCCATGTTCTGTGGTAAGAGGAAGCCATAGTGATCATGGGTTTGCCTCTTCACTGACAGTACAAAGGCAGCACTATACTATTCTTTAGCAGCTCTATTTAATTTAGGCACCTAAGAAACTTTCAAGGATTTGAAAGAAAAAAAAAAAAACTCCAAAATGTGTTATGTCCAAAGGCGTAAGGGAAAAAGCAGCCCATCTCCACTCGGACACCTACTTTCGCTAAACATTTGACTTGTTCTGATCATGGTGGCAGTGGTCTGGGGCCTATCACGGAATTACTTGAGGGGACATATCATCGCAGAGTCCAGAACACACACACTCAATGACTCGCCCTTTCACACACTAAAGGCTATTTAGCGTCAACAGTTCACGTGAATTGCGTGTCTTTCGAGTGGGAGGAAACCAGAAGTAACCCATGAATACAGGGGAAAAACGCACAAAAAATCTACACAGACCGAGCCGGATTCGAAACGAAACCCGGTCGAAGAGTGAGGAACAGCGCTACGACTATCGCGCTATCCCTCCGCTCGGATCGGCGCCAGAACGCGCATGCGCTGTGGTATCCGCTATTCCCCCGGGAGAGAGACGTCGTGAGCGCACACCTGTAGGCTTTCTGCTCATTTGTTTGAAACTTTTGTGAGGGAGGGAAGTAGGTGTTAAATTTGAAAGAAAAGAAAAGAGAGCTTAAGCTCAGCAATGCGGACTCTGCGATAAAATGGAAAAACTGAAACTTTAACGATATAGGTTTTTCTTTTTTTCCCCCCCTTTCCCCCGAATTGTCGTAAAAGTAAGGAGACGAACGGAATGGAACGGGTGAGAATAATTTTGCGTGTGTGTAAAACTTGTTAAATAAATATTGTGAATTTTTCATCTTCTTGGTAAAATAAAATAAGCATGATTATCGTTTCTTTAATTGCATTTTAACTTGATATTTACGTCAGTTTTTTTGACAAGCAACAACATTTGCATTGCCGAATCCGATTACTCGAAAAGTGGCAGTATTGATTAATTTACTCTTTCTTTGGATAGATTTTTAATAATTCTACTGGAGTTTTGAAGTCTAATTGAAGTCTGCATTGCAGACTTGAACCAGTTTTTTTTTTTAAATTTCAATTATAAACGTGCATATATCCGACCTTGTCGTACTGTTTGTGTTTGGATGACGTATGTAATAATTAGTATTCATGACGTTATGTACGAATGGAAAGAGATGCGCCTGTATTTATATTATTTTGTGTGTGTGTGTGTGTGTGTATGTGTGTGTGTGTGTGTGTGTGTGTGTGTGTGTGTATATATATATATATATATATATTCTGAATGAACAGAGAGATAATATTTCTGTATCATCTATCTGTGTGTATGTGTCTGTACAGACACCCTTTACGCAAATTCGATTTACGTAAATCTGGGTTTACGTAAAAAAAAAATAAAAAATTGCCGGCGTACGCAAAATATCTGAAATACGAACAGTTAAGGGCAAGTTGGCCTAGCCGATCAAGGCATGAAGCTGCATCGTCACACTTTCCGCGTGTTTTGAGCCATAAACGCATCTCCTCTCGTTAGTTAGTGTGGTGCTTTTTTTCCTCCATTTTTATTTTTTTTACCCATTTCATTATTCGCAGTTGTGGTAAACGTGTACTTTGAAGGAGAACGAGAACCGGCATCTCCTCGCAAGTGTACACAGCAATCGATTTTGAGATGAAATTGAAAATAATAAGGACGTATGAAAGTGGACAAAGAATAAGCCCATTGTCTAGTCTAGGGGAACCAGGGTTAGCCCTATCCACTGTGAATACGATAAGGAGGCTGCTGCACATGTAAAAGAGTACATGAAAGGAACAGCTAGTAGGAAAACAATAACAACGAAGAAACGTCAAGATGCAATAACTGATGGAAAATTTGTTGATGTTATGTTGAATGGCGGGCGAGGAGGGGGAATCTGGCGTACGCAAGTTTTGACTTGCATAAGGGGTTGAATGGTCTATTTGTGTAAATCGGGGGGGTGTCGTGTATATTTGTTTATATATTCTAAATGAAAGAAGAGAGCGATAATGTGCCTATATCTACATTTGTGTTTATGCGTTGTGTTTGTGTGTTCCTTTCATAGGAGAGTTTGACTGGCTTTAAAGCCATACGAGCCAAGTTTCAGGAGGAGATCGCCAAGAACCAGGGCAGAAACAAGCCTACTGTTCCTGACAAGCCGAAGCAAGTTCCACCTGCTGGACCGCCATCTTCACTTCTGAGTGCTGTTAATGTGATCTCTGACAACAGGCCAGCAGTTATGCCATGTGTTGTCTTCAAAGACCCCAAGACAGGCCCAGCATTTAAGCGACCCATCTCCCAACCTCTCCCACTGCCGCCCTGCACACCTCCCCTCTTCACTGGAGATGAAAACGCACGGTGCTCCTTCAGAGATAAGCGATTGTCACTCGTGTTGCCGGTGCAGCCAAAACAACACAAACCTCAACAACCTGTGTCATTTAGTGGTTTCTCCCAATCTGACATGCCTCAAAAAGAGGCATTTCCTTTCAAATTAGCATCTCCAGAACCCATGAAAGAAAATGCCTTCACTACTTTGGCTGATAACCCAGTTGGGGAGAATTTTGGGGAAGAGAGCATGGTTGCTCCTCTTCAG
Source organism: Scleropages formosus (assembly GCF_900964775.1). Classification (NCBI taxonomy): domain Eukaryota; kingdom Metazoa; phylum Chordata; class Actinopteri; order Osteoglossiformes; family Osteoglossidae; genus Scleropages; species Scleropages formosus. The sequence goes on along the minus strand of NC_041808.1, from coordinate 15,418,125 downwards.
CTGTATTCAAATACTGAGTCCCCATCTCAGAGCCCAGATGCACTAGCCACTCTTTCCTTAGCTGAAGAAGCACGCAGTGGATCTCTGTGGAACATAGCCATGCCATGCAATTTTAACACTCTTCAAACCAGTGAGAGAGAGCATGTACCTAGTTCTTTATTGCTGTCCACCAGTTCAAAGAGCAAGTCAGCTGCTTATGAAGAGCAACATCCTGCAGTGCATGCCAATAAACTGTCCTCCAAGTGCTCCCCCACAGATGACAAAATGAAGGAAGAATTTCTTCAGAAATCCTCTAGCGACCTTAAGTCCACCAGTGTGTCTGCATTAGCGGCCAAGATCAATGGCAGTACTCACCGTAAGTAATTATAAAATGGTTGCTAATTTGGATACTACTGTTAATTGGCATTTAATTGATACTGTTGTCCAAAGCAATGTGCTCAATATTAGGCAACTTCTTAAAAAAAAAAAAAAAAAAAAACTACACGTTTGTACATCGGGACATTACTACGGTATCAATTTAGGGTAAGTACCTTAATCGAAGGGTGCTAACGGCAGGAAGGGAAACGATTCAGACACCTTCTGATTGCAAGGCAACATTAACCATTACTGTACGTGCTGCTTGCGGCTAGTGTTGTGATCTAACTGATTTTAGAGAAAAACTCAGTATGAGCAATCCTCTACCCTGCTATTTAAACTGTAGCAAGGATTGTACTTCAGAGGTCTTTGACTTTTCAGAAGACTTTTTTTTTTTTAAAGCAGTTACAAATTTTAAATTGAAGTTTTCTTTCCAAATGGTTTTAAAGTTCATTCACGTCTAACATTGAACTGGTTTTTTGTCCAGGAAAGATTATAGAAACCTTGGAGGAGATCATGGGCTCTGGAGCAAAGGTTTTGCAGCCAAGGTTTCAGACTGAAACTTTGCCACCTAAAGTACCTCTTCCAAGTCTACAGTCTCTTGGTCCCAAGCTGCAGAAGCCTCCAAGACCCCCATTTGTGGATCTCTCTTCTTACTGGACCACAATGGCAAAAGCTCATGGTGAAAGGGGTGGGTACAACTTTTAGAAAGACCAGCCATCAGTATGTTTTCTTTTTGTCTGTATTTACAGATGTTTATACATGTCACAACACAGTAGTGTTAGCTGGAATACACAAATATGTTGTAACAATATTTTAAATTAAAAGGCTCAGTACAGTAATAACACAGAATTGTTTTGGATTCCCCCCCCCCCAAAAAAATATCAGGCCTCATTGGAGCACCTCAGAATCTGGCTGCTGAGCATCCACAGCTTCAAAGTGCAGAACCTATGGTTGGAGATCTACGAAACTCAGAATTTCCAGACACAAGTGCTTCAGACTTGAATGCAACAGAAATCAAGGGTCTTTATCCTGGACACCAGCCCCTTAGTTCTGTAGAGCCTGAAGCTCAGGAGCCTAAGGTCTCAATTCTTCAGGCTCTGGGGTTATGGAGCAGGGCTCTGGATTCTGAAGTTGCAGAATTTATAGAACCTGGAGCATCAGCTTCCGAGGCATCTCAAATTCCATGTCCTGCTCCTGTAACTGAATCTCTTGCAAATAGAGAACCTAAGCAGCCAGCAAGGTATTTATTTTTTTTAGTAGCTTTATGAGGCATGTGTACTGTAATGGGTCATTGCTGCTGTTTTTTTAATATTTTTTTTTTTTTTGAGTTAGACATTGTAACTTTGCTGTATTCGTTCCCAGACTCAACTATGATACCACTGACAATCTTTATGAAGATGTTGAGAATGTCAGGAAGCTTCACCGTGGTCATCACACGTGGAAGCGCAAAAGCATTCCAAAAAGTAAGCCTTTTCAAAATGTAACAAATAGCTTACTACATATTTGTATGTTTAATACTGTACTACATATTTTATTTGAAGTTATGTCAGCACAATTGTTTTCATGGGTCAGGTACATTTAAAATTGCTTTTGGTTTATTTGTTGTTTTGTAGATCCATATGCTGATTCCCAGGTAATGGTAAGGGATATTTCTTTAAGTTATTGTTTTAAACACTCTAAATGTTGACCATGATTATGTAAGTATTCTGGATGAGACCGTGTCGTGTAGGAAACTGGTTCCGACGTTTCCTATATGACGTGGTCTCATCCAGAAGACTTAGAACCCCAGTCAGTTGACACCGGCCATGGAAGCCTACGTGTTTTGACATGATTATGTACACTGGCTCTTTAAGTTATGAACGTTCAAAGTACAAGTTTTCAGTCAGTACTCTAGTTAATTTTTACATTTTCTTCACTTTTGTTTTAAAAGTGTATCAATGAAAGGGTGACAGCTGTCTATGTTTCCATGTCTTACCAATAGTTGACAGTAAAATGCACGTGAGCAGAATGGAAGCAGCATAAGGAGTTCAGTACTGCCTTCTTTCAGCTCCTTCCACAGTATTCACAGCTCACGTGTGGTGATCCTGTCTGACTGAATAACAAAATGAGGAATGTATCCCAGACATATGGGATATATCGATCATTTGGCAGTGTGTAGGTGTTTGTGGAGAGAATGGTTTTTTTTTTTTTTTTTTTTTTTTTTTTGTCGTCGTTATGAATTAGTTTTAATGTATTTCAAGGTGAATCATATTTAAAAGAAAAGCCTTGGAAAGATAGTTATTCACTAAAGCCATATCCAACGTTTTTACATAACATTATCCTTAATTAAATGGATGTCTTTATGCTTTTATTGCTTTTATAGCTAAAAAGAGTTTGAAGTGGCCTATAGCTGACAAACTTTTTTTTTAATGAGATTAATCAGTGAAATTGAATGGGAGCTTGTGGAGATGATGTATTTAATATAGTTTTAGCTTAAAAGTTGCTAACAATCTTACTCATAAGTAAATGAATGTTACATGTATTACCTAGGGTTTGTTTATAGTGACTTAGTGGTAAACAATATATAAATGTAAGCAGTCCTTTATATGCCCCCATTCATCCAATTGAAAATACATTTTAGGTTGTTGGAAGCAAGCAAGACTGATTTTGCTTTGTGTGAAATTTTCATTTGGGCTGAACTAAAAATTTTTCAGTAATAAAACCACCCTTAAGTATTTCAGACTGAAATAATGGTTTTTTTTAAAAAAGTATTTTGTTTACAGAATGAAGATGGGCGCAAGAGTGCATGGTTTCATAATCCATGGTGGGTCATCATGTAGTGTTTTTGTTAAAAATTGCATTTGTGTAAATCATTGACAAATGTTATAGAATTTTATGCACTATGTATAGGGTACTGTCATTTTTGGCTGTCTTTATTTCTACTTTTTTTTTTTTAGGTTTGGTATGACTGGGGAACTCCATAGTCTGTCATACTCACATGGAGATGGGTATTGTGTATTTTTTTTTTTTTTTTTTTTGTAATTTACATTGAAATCTTTTTTTATTGAATTTTTAAAAATATTTAATTTATGCTTCTTTTGATAATATGGTACACTGATGCTCTTTGCTGGTCTTTGACACTATGTTCATTACTTTGTGGTTTGTTTCATTTTTCTGGCCTGATTTATTTATTAACTCTTACATGTCTCTGACCACTATGCCACCTGTGTCCTTTGGCCTATGCAGCCATGGTCGAAAGGTAAGCCCTGAGGACCATGAGGACAAAGAGCTCAAGAAGAGAGAGAAGCATCGTCTGGAACGAGAGAAAAAGGAGCAAAAAGAGAGGGAGAAGAAGGAGCAGGAAATGAAAAAGAAATTCAAGGTAGGTGTCTTGAAAATAGAAACATTTATGAAACACAGGGTTTTATAAAAGGAAGAATCTTTCATTAACATGGATCTGTTCAGTTGTTGTAAGTAGGCCTGTTGTACTCAGTTATTCAGGGGAGTTATAATGATTTTGGAGTTTGGGACCCTAGGAAATGGTAGACTTTAGGGCTAAAACTAAGTTTATTGGTGTTTTTAATTACAGGATTTAGGCGTCCAATGTAATGTTCTTGGAATTTAATTTATTGGTTCTTTATAAGTTTTTGTAAAGACTGGTAGCATTTGATAATATTAGTTTAATCCTTCATCAGATAACTGGGGAAGAGGAGCCTATGTATCAGGCTAAGGTGACTGTGGCCAGCAAGGGTCGCAAAGGAGACCTGCCTGTGCAGACTGGGGATGTGGTTAGCATCATCCGTACCACCGACTGCCCCAAAGGGAAGTGGCTGGCACGGGATAGCAACAATAGATGTGAGTTTGTTGGCAGCTACTGCCTTTTTATTCAGTTTAGTAATGGTGGTCAAAACTGTTGCCTGTCACAGACATTTTTTATAAAGGTTCTTACATCTGCTGACAATCCTGGTGATTTGGGGCTATCCATGTCAAGAAGGTGGCTCATTGTATAACATGATATAATGTCATTGTGATATAGTCAATATATTTAACTTTTTTTTTTTTTTGTTACATTCACCATATTACTTTTAGAACTTTGTTCTTTGTAATGGCCTTCTGTTAATCATTAAAATGGTCTTTCAATTTTGTAACATTATTGTTGGAACCCACCCCAATATTATGTGGATGCACACCTCCTTTTAACAAAACCTTTTGACTCCAGTCATGACATTAAGCTTGAATGAGAACATTTTATTTGAAGATCAGCTCTGAGAAACTCCAGCTTTATTTATCTCATATGTTGCACATAATGATGGTGTGCTTAAAATGTAAATTTAAATAAAGGAGTGATAATGTTTAGAGGTTTTAACTTTCTAATTATGTTCATAGGAATTAAAGGAGACATTTCTCTAATACATTTATTCAATTACTTGTTTTTCTCCAGAGCAAGTTAATGTTAAGATACCTAGTTATTATTTATACAGCTGGGTAATTTTACTGGAGCAATTTAGGGTAAGTACCTTGCTCAAAGGTACTGCAACTGGAGGTGGGATTCAAGCATTCATCTTTGGGCCCAAAGGCAGCAGCTCTAACCACTACACAACCAGCTCCCCCTTAAATGTGAACTACTACTAAATACGCACATGCAGGAGGCAATAATTCCATGCTTTTACAGAAATCAGTAACTGCCAGAGAATTAGAAGTAACTGGCCAGAAATTCAGAACACTAAACGCATGAATATACAAGATTCATAAAATAAGAGAATGTTTTATTGAGAACAGATGAAAACAGTATACTGTGAAGATGTGAGTGAAGTGGTCTGTGCTTCTGCAGATGGCTATGTCCCTGTGATGAATGTAGAGCTGGACATCAAGGAGATGCTGGAGCTGGGAAAGAAGGCAAGCCAGGCAGCATGTCGTGGCACCATGGAGGGAGATTATGTCAGCGACGGCAGCAGGTTCCTTGGCTACGATGCGCTGTCACATTGACCACAAGCTTATTAGTATGACTAGACAATCACATTCTTATTACTGAACATTTTGGTGGAGTGCCGTTTCAGAGATTGTTCTTTGGTTTGCTCTTCTCCTTTTTGCAGATCTTCTAACCAGTGGCCTGTTCTGACTAGCAGCTGTAAGTATATTTGGACCTGCAGTGATATGCTGTCTTGTGGTTCAAGCAAGTATCGTTGATGCTTGAACAATGCGGGGGCTAGGGGTGCTGACCCTCCGTGCAGTTGAAAATCCACGTATAACTTTTGACTAATTCATCTCTATTTTAGATTAATTAATCTTGTAATAGTGGGCAGCTGCAGACCTCAATCTGTTACATATCAAGCAATTCAACCTTTTCTTGTAATGTCATGACTTTTCTCAGCATCACTAGTGGCACTTTGTATGGGTCCCATGGTTTTATTCAAGGTTTACGGTATCGCACTAAACACGGTGAAAAATACGCGGGAACCGCAAGAGATTACTTTTTACTGCGGTACACAATTTCCTCGAGAGACTAACTGCTCACGCGGAGATGATTAGCGTCATTCTACAAACTGTGCAGAACCGCCGTTCTTTTGTGGAGTAACTTTTTAAAAAAAAATGAACTTTTTATAACATTTGTGTAATATTTATGTTGAGAAAATTGATCAAATATGCCAATATTTTATGCATTCATGACATACTGTACTACATGTTTTTTCATTGGACTCGTAGCCTCCTGCGCATTATCTGCATTTTACATATGTGCGTAAAGTTTTTATTTTCTTTGTTTGTTTTTTTTTCTTAAATGTGTGATATATGGTAGTAAAAGAGAGACTAATTACAGTAATGATTTAATACTGCATCTTTGTTTACATTTCTCTCGATTGCAAATGTTGCCATGTATGGTCTGTTTGTGCGTGTAAGTTTTATTAACTTTGATAATAGACTTGTGTATATTTTATGTTGGTACATGATAGATGGACTATCTACATATTTTGTGCATTCATGGACAAGTGGTTGTTGACGGATGGATGACATGCCTAACGTTTTCTTAACTTTTTCAGTATTTCCAGGCTACGTGGTTTGTCAGTTTTTTCACATTCTTGCAATTCTCCAAAAAATTTCCAATATTCTGCGAAAAAATCTGTGTGAAAGTGGACCAGTTCAAACCTGTGTTGTTCAAGGGTCAGCTGTGTTTGCAGTTTTATTTTCATCTGTGCTCTCAGTTACAGACAGTGAGGAATGGACATGCGATGATGAAGAAAGCGTTTCCTCACCCTCGGATGCACGGTAATTTTCTCCTTTCTGCTCTTAGTTTGTCTGTAATGGTCTATAATTCATTCATACACAAAGATAGGCAATAAAGGAGGATGACGGTTAAGCACATTTAACCAGGATGTTACCGGGCTGAGTCTCAGGAATGGCTCCTGGGCAGGGTACAGTTAACTTAAATTGCTCGTGAATAAATATTGTAATACTGTTGGGATGCAGCTGGTAGTGTAGTGGTTAGAGCTGCTGTCGTTGGGTCTTAATATTGCAGGTTTGAATCTCACCTCAAGCTATATTACCCTTGAGCAAGGTACTAACCCTGAATTGTGCTAGCAAAAATTACCCAGCTGTATAAACTGATAAATAATTGTAAGTGGCTTAACATTGCAGTCTCTTTGGAGAAAGGCATCAGCTAAATGAATAATGTAAATGTATACCAGATATTGTAAGACTCTTTGGATAATGGCACTACTAATATGAATACCAATGAAATGTTTGAAATCAGCATAAATATTCTCATTTACTCATTTCTTATATGTACCTATGTTACACATGGACCTTTGCTTGTTTTTATATGAACATTTATTGGTCATTTAAATTCTTTCCAGAGGTCATATCCAAACACTGTTGATGCCTGAAACATGTAAGTGTATCAAGGGAAGGATTTGTGCTGCTTTAAGTTCAATTTTAATTAATGCATATGCAACATGTTGATACAAGATTAATTTTTTTTGTAGTTTAATAAATGCAGTTAATTGCTCTGTGAAGTGTGAATGTGACTGGAATGGATATGTGTAGTGTAGTCCTATTCCTGGTTTGAATGTGTAACTCTTCTGCTTGACAGCCTTCACAAATGGAAATGCTCAACTTGCTTTCAGTGACATCAGCTCAGAGGACAGTAGCATGCTGTAAGTTCAGGCACCCTGGGGTCTGCACACCTAAATGTTCTGTTTTGTTACTGTGTTGTGTTTTTAATATGGGGTGTTATGTGATGGCAGAAATAGTTGCTAATCCCTGATTAGTCAGCAACTTACTACTTTTACTTATCCTAGTGCAAGACACGAAGCACTCCAGAAACTTGCCAGCTTCTTTGAGCAACAGCAAGAAACTGGCGATACAACAGAAAATGAAGACATTAACCTAAAGTACAGGAGTGCACATTTTTTTCAAATTTACCATACTGTAAATACTGTTTTACCAATTTTAATCTCCCCTTTGTCTCCACATGCTTTATTGCCCAAGAACTGAAGAACAATTTGGTAAGTAAACACTGATTATCTGGTGTATGTATTCAGATCCCTCTTTAGAACCTTTCTGTTGTGTGCATGGCCAAAACATTGAATTCAACTTGTCATTAACTGAATCCTGTTATCACTTAATAAACATGCAGGCAGATATGTACAGAAATTCCAATAAACCTTTTCCCTCTTGTTCAGAGTTTTTCTGTTCGGTAGAGGAACAAATGTGTCTGTAAGTATAACCGTTTAAATGGAGTGTATTACCATATGACTCTTTAAATGATATAACATGACACAGAAGATCAAAGCTGTGTTCCTCCTGCAGTCAGCAGGAAGATGATTTCCAGGTATCGGACCTGATGATCCTGCCCCCACCGGAGCCATATGCAGATAGAGGATGACTGGCTGAATGGCTGCAGTCCCAGGTGATTGTCTCCTCAGGGCTGAAACAACTGAATTATGTCAAGAATGGTTGTGGGAAGAGACTGAGTTCATTGATTTGGCATCGTTGTTTCATTTGGTTTTTTGCAAGACTTCTAGAATTTACCAGCTCTAATGTGTTTTGCAACACTGCAGTACTTTACTGAGAGAAATCCTTGTCGATCTAGTACACATGCTTTCTGCAACTGATGTCTATCCACCCTCTTTGTTTTCCCTACAGTCACACCTACTGGTGGAGATGAATGAACCTTAATGGACTCGGTCTTGTATGTGCAAATACATCTGTCACGGCGAGGGAGTAAGACTAACATCATGATTTGGAGTTCTGACCATCTGCATTTCAGAAAATTCCCCAGGACTGTTTTCAGAATTAAATCTTGCCATTGATTTTGTAGGTGTTTAATCAGGCAAAGTAAAAAACAGTGGGAAGTGACTGTCAGTCAGCTTCAGTCACTCTGTCTTAACAAAGCAACTTCAGCAGCCAAAAAAGCAAATGTTCTAAAAAGGTAAACCATTAGCATAAGTGCAGTACGATGATTGAGTTGCAGCATAAAATGGTTTTGTATACTGAAACTGAACGAGCTCTTACGAACACAATTCACTTAATTTCGAACTGGTATTTCTATGTCTGGTTTTTCAGTAAGTAGTAACCCATGACAGTCATTTTTGGCATCTGCTATTGTGATGTGGTGAAAAATATGAGCGAGTATTAGTTTGGTAAAATAGGGGTATACTATCCTAAGCACAGCAAAGGTCTGTTAGCCTTCAAACATGCCATGCACATATTTAGAAAGGTCGCTGTATCATGTTCTATTGTTATGCAAAATTGCCAAGAATCTGCATGTTTATTTTTGGTAGTTCATTTATTCTGTTCCAAGTGTTTCAAAATGCTGAGGTTTTTCTAAATTCATTGTGAATTTTTTTTTTTTTTTTTTTTTGTTTTTTGTTTTTTGTTAGGACCTGGGATGAAGTTTAGTGCACAGGAAAACTTTTTTTTTCCACATTTTTTCCCTCCCTCGATGTAGAATATCTTTTCTTTTGCAATCAATAAACTCATTTAAATGGAGCCTACTCCTCTCAGTGTGAATGGCCTGCACACCACAATACATTACATATGTCTATACAGTGTCATGGCTGGTAGACTTGCTTTTCATTACTTTGTATTGCAGGCCAAAAGATTTTACCCACCCTTAATAGAGCAGCAAGAAATTAAATATTTACAATTGCCACATTTTTCAATAAGGATCCAGACTTCCACCATAAAGTGTACACCTAAGGGAAACTGTAATGCTTGCTTTACTTACTTGCTGTAATTATGTTTCTATGTTAGAGATGAATTAGATTGTTAGGAGTTTAAGTGAATGCCCAGCTTTTTTTTTTTTTTTGGTAACTACCAGGTGAGGTGGCATTGTTAGTGCTTGAAAATGAAGTGTTCAAACTAAAATATAAAAATCTATAAACCAAATTTAAGCACTGAATAAGTGGTTGATAAAGAATCAATTAAAATATTTAAAAGAAAAGCTATAAAATATCTATCGTCATTAACCGCTTGTCCTGATCAGGAAAGGGGTGGTCTGGAGCCTATCCTGGAATCGGTATGTGCAAAGCTTTGAGGGGTATGCCCTGGACTGGATGCTAGTCCATTGTAGCGTAGCCACATGCACACATTTACTTACCAAGTTGCACTACGGGCGATTTAGCATCACTCATTCACCAGAACTGCATGTCATTCCACTGCGGGCGGAAACGTCTTTATTTCTGTATTTTAATTTTTTTTAAACCAACCAATTATTTTGACCCCCCCCCCAAAAAAAAAAAAAAAAACATGCCTGAGAATGGGAATTTCCCTACTTCAATTTTTTTCTTTTTTAAATGGAGTACATTAACTCTTATGGGTGTATTCTCTAGACAGTCCATTTTTCAAGTTGTGATGATCTGCTTGATGTGCAAAATGTAATCTACAGTTGGTTGCACTGTTTGAGAGCTACCTGTATGCCATGTGGATCCTGCAGTCTAGACGTGATCTCGGATGTAAGGTAGAGTGATTATCATATTCAGCTGGTAAACATCTAGTGTGGGTAAGTACAGATGTGTGGGTACCTGTTCAGTCTGACTGAGTATGTCATACAGGTGTATTTCCAGTCTTGCACAGAGAATCTGTGCTGCAGTGGGTTCTTGTACATCTTAACAGGGTTCAAATGTGATGTGTATATATTCCTATATGCTGGTGTTTCTAATTGACATTCACTACTTTAGAAAAATGTTTTTTGCATTGTATGTAACTCATCATCATCATTGGCATCCATCAGTCTAGAAAGACTATGGAATTGCGCCTTGGTTTTGTCCACTTCACGGTGGTTTGCATCGCCGGCCATGACTGTGGAGGCCCAAACGAGAATGACAGTCCTTGCCGCGGTTGCAACAGATGTACTGGGTGCTGTTCATAGCTTCCACTTGAAGCCTGACCTTCCTGCGTCTTCGCTTCTCCTCAGCCATGTATGTAACTCAAGCTTTTTTTTAAGTATGATAAAGTGGTATAGAAAACAGAATGCTGATGAAGGACCAATAAATAACCCCCATATCAATAATTTACCTGATATCTTTGGAAGATTTTCACATAACTGATAGTTTGATTGCTGTTTAAGCTGTAGTGATATGTTCTCTGCTTGTCCTGTTTTTAAGCAGTGAAATGTAGGGACTTGATTGTAGGATAAGATCATCATCATCCCTATTCCTGCTGTTGTACATTTAAGCAAGTTGCTTACCCTGAATTCCTCTTTCAAAAAAAAATACCCTGTTTAAATGAGGAAATACTGTATGTAGCTCAGTACAGGATGCCTTAAATTACCTTGAGCAAAGATTTTAGGCAATTAATTTAATTGTGAATCATTAGTCTTCACAATGTACCGCAGAAGGCATTGAGTATTGTCTGTTTCAGTGATCTCACTTTTTCTTCATAATTGCTGAAGACCCCTAATGGGCTACTTGCACTTCATAAGGGTGACAAAGGGGTGGGACTTCTGGAGCAAGTAGAATGTTAATCGAAGTACCAGCAGAGGGCAGAAGTATACCATTTAAGGCATTGCAAAAACTGTCTTTTCTACTGTTCTTTTACAGCTGTGTCCCTTCTTCTGTCCGTGAGGACTTTGACCCAGCAGGTACGTGGAAGCAAAATGTCTTGCTGCCATTTGTACTTTGTTGTTACAAACATCGGAGTTATGTCTTTGAAGATACAAAGTTCCCCACTCAATATTACATTGCATTTATACAATATCTCTGGTGGCACTGTCACTGGGACACCCGAGAACCTTGCATTGTTTGAAATCTTAAAAACAGAATAAAGGCTTAAAGCGTTTTGTTTAAATCATTATCGTAATATTTCATCAGAATCTAATCCAAGAATAAACCTATTTAATTTGGTTTTATTGACGGTGACTAACAGGAGAGGCAGCAGCAGCAACAAAATAGACTATTGCACCTGAAGTGACGCTGTTACCATGTAGACAAAACAAAAGTATATTTAAGTATTTCTAAAGTATTTTTAAACTTGTCTGAGTTTTTACAAAGTAGTTTGAAAGTGGGGAACGAGGAGGAAGATGGCTAAGAAGAAGAAATAAGGGACTAGTAGATCCATAAATCGCGGAGTCAGATTAGCGGTCCTTGGAGTCGCACAGCAGCGAGTCGGTGGGTGTGTCAGCGTTGGCAGGGCTGTGCCCATGTATTTTACACACACACACGCGAAAATCAACATCCATGCAAACAAATACATAGACATCTATGCCTGGTCACGTCGTACAGTGCGGTATGAAAAATGTAGTTAAATCAGTTGTCCACCAGTGCGCGCTATTCTTCTACAAACACCGCGTCAGTGTCTCTTAGACGGAATTGTTGCTTTAAATTTTAAAGTTTTTTTTGTATGCATCTGGAATACTACAGACTTGCATTATAAAGTGGTTTAATTATTTTTAAGTGTAATAGGTTCATTTTTTGCCGGTATCGACGAACAGTTTTATTAAGTATACAATACACTACTTTAACCCTGTATCATACATGCTGTTCACTGTTTCGCAGCCTTGTCTTGTGACTCAAATTTAAGTCCTCATACTCATAGACACTTGTACTCTGAAGGTACTGGAAAGAAAATGGTTTAGTGCACAGATTTTACCTGGAGGCCGAATTACATAAATAGTTTGTATTTTTAATATAAAAAATGTTTGTATGAAATGCGTATTTTACTGTGTCCTACGTGTTTTCTAAAGTGATGAAAACTAATGCCTCTTATGACTGCTACCATAAACTGATCATAAAGTATATGCATTCTACTAGATATATTTTCACTGTAGAAATTCGATCCGAAGTGTTTAATCACAGCTTTGGTATTTTGTTGTAAATATTTCTTCACGAGCATACTTGTTCGCCGGCTAACGTTACTTGATTTCTTCTTAAAGTCCTGCGTTCACGCGGCCAGCCGACGGCTATCAGAAAAGCGCGCGCCCCGATAGCGGTGAGGAACCCTTGTAATTCTAATTGGTGATTGTCACAGGAGGCGCGTCCTGCACGTTACCATGGAGATCATCGTGGGAATAAAGTTAAAAGCCACTAGTACATGGGGGACGTTGTTGTGTCTTTAAAGTCCTGTTGCCTTGGAAATCAGTATATAAAAGTTTAAAGTAGTGACAGGACTTCATATCGACGTGTTTCGTTACTTAAGAGAGAAGCAAGCAGCTTTTCGGTGTGCGGCTGTAAGTGTTATGTATTTTACGTGAATGAGTGAATATTGGCCGAGATGTGTCCGCCGGGGCCGCTCGAGGCGAGTCGCTGGCACTTGGGAGAACGCAGCTCGGACGTGAAAGTTGTGACTATCGTATTGTATTGTGTTGTAGGTGAAGGAAGGGGGTTGGGCTTGGCTCATCGCCGCAGGTCTCAGCTGCACGAGAGAGCTGGACAGGAGGAGGGAGAAGAGCCATAAGAGGAGGGAAAGACGACGACGAGGAGGGAGAATCTCGGATCGAGCAGGCGGTACGATCGGATCGATCAGGTTAGCGGTCCCTCCAAGTCGCCTATAAAAGACGAGCAGCCGCGCGCTCCCGCAAAATCCCGAACTTATTGCTGCTGTTTCGCTGGTTACCGCGCAAGTGTGATTCTATTCACCCCAGACTCCAGAGTCTCTTCGGCTCAGTCTGTTCCGAGGACGTGCGCTGCGCGGGAGAAGCGCGTCTGTGAGGAGCGCCTGAGAAAAGTCAGCGGAACAACTGAGACCGTCCTTCTCCATGTGAAGCGTCGCGAGCTGAGCACAAACCAGTGCGAAAGCTCCGCGCCTCTCTGCGCTTCTCAAAGTTTTCGCGGGGGAATCTGCATGATCTGACAAATAGAGAGCGAGAATAAGCTGTACTTTTTAAATGCAAGGCTGCATGTATGAGAATGCGATGGCCGCGGAGAGCAGGAACGGAGGAAGCGCGTCCCTGAACAACAACAACGGCGGCGGCGGCGGGAGCGGAGCGGAGCGCGGCAGGAGGAAGCTGCTCGTGTGCCTGGACCTCTTCTGTCTGCTCCTGGGTACGTGCGCGCCTCTCCCTTTCTCTTCATCGCACTTCTTGTGACACACTGGTGGTGGTGGTTGTTGTTGTTGTTGTTGTTGTTGTTGTTGTTGTTGTTACTACTATCATCACTCTTGGGCAACGACGCCAGTGAAGCTTGAAACGTCTGCACCTATAGCGGCTCTACTTTTCATTAGCATTCGTCGCGATGTTGTTCCATGATGGTAAAAAGTGACTTTCAATATCATGATCACACAAGTGTACGTTGAATTAGAAATTAATCCGTTATGAGCCTTTTGCGATACTATCAGCTGGAACACATGCATTAAATACTCTTTTCTCATTCACACTGCCTGTTTGACAGCAGAAAAACAATTTGAGGATCTCAGGGCAAACTGAGAAGGATGAGCTTTTGTTTCCGCACTAAATACCGATGATTGTTGCTCATTGTTCCTTGTTAGCCGTCAGTCACTAAAAAATGGTTCATGGGACCCTTCCTTCTCAGTTGCCTTTTTTGTTTTTTTTTTTTTTTTTTTTTTTTTTTGTTTTTTTTAAGGCTGAGTAAACATTACTAGTGGCACTATTGACTTTTAATGCACAGAGTTGCTCCTCGGAATACATAAATGCAGCTCTTTGTTTTGCATCTTGGAACAAAACAATTCAAAAGTTTTTGTTTTGAAGCTGCAGTCACGTGTTGAATGCACTACTTTCACTGTATTGGAGGGCGACTTTAAATGACTTAGCTGCAATGGTTTGTAATAGTTTGCTTTGACAGCAAAGCACAGCATCTTCAGGTATCGCATTTGATGTGCATTAAAACATTGACACTTAGTTAGGTTCTGTATATGACATCGAGATTGCCCTTGTGTAGCATGTATACGCACTCGGAGCCGCAAATGAATTTACTCTGTCGTCTAGTCACCACCCCCGGCCTCTCGAGTGAAATTTATGAATGAATGCAAACCATTTAAATTATTATTGCTTATCAGCTGATTTCTACTGGGCGAGACGAGTTCAAGCGGTGTCCTATCAGGTCAGACTGACTATCGGGGCCGAGACCGCATCCACCACGCCCCTGGCTCCTAATAGACTGCAGTGGAGTTCAGCCCTTCTCATGTGTCTTGCTGTGTCCCAGGAATTGGCCATGACATATTGTGGGGTATTCAGGGTTGGGGGGGTGCGGTGCGTAGGAGCGATCAGTTGATTGCAATAACACAGCCCATTTGGATTGCTAAACCACTCTCTTCTCTCCATTAATCCCACAGAAAACTTTCTTCAGAACCAATTAGGTGGTTGCCCCTTTGTGGATGATACGGTCATAGCAGTTCCATTCATATTCAGATTGTATTATGAACATAATTACATTCGTATGCAGATTTGTCTACAAGACTCCCTTTCCATCAGCGTTTCAGAGTTAGTTGTGCTTTATGTAAACATGGACCAGCATGATCTTGATCAATTTATTTTTTTTTTAGAGAATTGATACTTTATTGTTGAAGCGAGGACATTTTCACTAGACTGCAATGTGACTTTTGTTTTTATTAATACGTTTCTTTGACCCAAGTTAAATTGCAAAATATTTCCCCTCTTAAGTAAACCAGCAGGCATTTAGTAGTTTTTATACATACAGTATTAACTTCGGCAGGAAAGGAGCCCTTGCTGAGATGACATCGGACAACACTTCCGACATGCTTTAGAGAGGGTTGTAAAGGACAGGGGACCTCGCTTTGCTTGGGTTTAGCGAGAAAGTGGTGGAAGGTTCTCTGTCCTTCCTTACCGCTTGGTGTCACAAGTACCAATTGCTCCCTCCTAGACATGTAATCCAGTCAGACAGGTGTGCTACATTCTAACACATGGAAACCATGGTACCTAGGAGCTCTTTCAGGGCAGTCGGTGGGTGGGCTCTTGTCAAAATTCAGTAGAGATGCTGGTGACCCAAACGTCTAATTTCACTCATTCACTTGTTTACATTTAAACCTGTTATTTTCCTAAGTTTAAAGTTGAGGAGTGACTATGTGCCAAAGGTAGTGGTCAACTCATTTTAAGGGTGCAGTGCTTGTTACTACTGGATTATGTCATCTTTGTTCCTTTGATATGACCTCATTCTCACTCTCTCACACTCACACACACACACACACACACACATTTTCAGAACCGCTTGTCCCATAGGGGGTCACGGGGAACCGGAGCCTACCCGGCAACACAGGGCGTAAGGCCGGAGGGGGAGGGGACACACCCAGGACGGGACGCCAGTCCGTCGCAAGGCACCCCAAGCGGGACTCGAACCCCAGACCCACCGAAGAGCAGGACTGTGGTCCAACCCACTGCGCCACCGCGCCCCCTGTTGACCTCATTCATTAGTTGTCAAAATGGCTGCAGAGCATCCAGGCAACTGGCACCCAAGTGCTGCAAGGGAAGCAGAATTTCTCTCAATGCCTTTTCAATTCTTGCAAGGCCCATAAAATTGGGATTGCCATTCCTTTTAATTGTGGCCATCACTAAAATCCCAACCTGCAATTTCCTCACTGAAGGACTTCACCACAAAACAGCATTCTCCCCCCCCAAGGACCCAGATACTTTATGCTTATTTCCCTACGTTCTCTGCTGCGAAGACAGTCGAACAAGCAGTTGGTTTTCCTTCAGCACCTGTCCGGGTAAGAGCGCACACTGTGTGTGCTTTTAGCTGGGCTCCTTGTAAAGCCACAAACTTCCTGATGCTGGAGGCAGACGCTGCAGTGCTGCTCTGTGCTCTCCAGCACCGGCCTTTCACCAACACTTTACTTTTACTGGCTTTTACCAGTGCAGTTCTGCACCCCACGTAAAGTGGCACCACCTCATACAGTTTTAAATATTTGATCTTATTTGACACTTTGACGTGGTTGTGAAATTTGGGAGCATTATTAGGGTTTGGCATTTGAATGCTGGTGTCTGCCTCTGATGTCCGTTTTGTCCCAGTTTGCAAGAAGGACAGGCTGCAGGGTCGTTGGGAACGATGGAGGGAATTCGACCATGGTGGGGGAGTTGCACACCAGGCCTTTCTGATGAGAAACAGCCGTGTTTGCAGCAAGGATAATGCCTTAATTACTGAGGTTTTTGCTTATGTTTTGAAGACATGCGCATCCTTGTTCTCCCACAAAAACTAAACAGAAATAAGGCTTGAAGGGGGGAAAAAACAATGGTGGCGACCGTATAATTTAGCATTAACACATCTCTTGAGAATGCGGAATTATAGCTGCCATTTAAATCGTACTAGGGGTGACCAGTAAATCACCATATGCCTTTACCTAGCGAAACACCCAAGTGATTTCCATGAGTTGGCTACTTGTCATTAGTTTACATTAGTTTGGCTTAATAAGTATGGCGTATTTAACTGGAGTGACTGCGGTGCAGTCTGCGTGGTACACAAGGGTCATGGTTGGGTCAGTAATGGTCCTGGTCTTTTTTTAAACTAGTCTGTATCTGACAGTTTCCCATAGAGGGAAACTTTGAAGAGGAGAGATTTGCTTTTTAGACAATGGGTCCATTTTTATGGCAAAAGGATTGGGGAGGTGGTCATTGGCAGATGCGGGCAGAAACCTGCCTGGTGCCCTCTGAAGCTGGGCCACGGAGGTCTTCCAGGAGAATTGGCCGAGTGCAGACGCTGCAGCTCTTTCAGTGACCGTGGTGTTATCACAAGAGTAGAAGGCATTAAAATACGAGTCTTTTAATGTAGCTCTGCGGTCACCAGATTCTTTGATAGATTAGCCTTATGGATTGTTATGATCGATTATGATTAATTGTGTGTAATTTTTTGCTGTTTGTAAATTCAGAAGTGCACAAAATGGTATTGTGGAAAGACTCCAGTTACTTTTGTACTGAGTTCTTTCTATGTTTTCTCTGCAGCTTCACGGTGAAGTCGGTTGGACCGGGTCCTTGAGCATAGTTATCATAATATTCCCATACGTTATAGCATCTTGTCCTGCGTATGTTGAACATGTATTCTTCTTGGTGTTTCTTTTGTTTCCCTGTTTTTTTGTGGTCATTCCGAGGTCTCAAAGCATTTTTGTGGTCAAAGCAATGATTAAGGTGGGTCTGTTTTTGTGGGCTGGCTCTGAGTGCATTCTCTGGCTTTCTGTGTCTTTCAACAGGCCTGTAGTGTGTTCCAGCTGTGGTTTGACACAGTAACCACAGAGTATGAGGCAGACACGTTATTGCCATTTTGTCCCACCTTCCAACATGGATCAGCAGCTCATGCAAAACCCATCTGTGTAGGTTTGGCTGGTAATGCTCAGCAGATTGAGATTAGGCCATGGATAGTCAAGTTGTGATTCATCCAGCTGTACTGTTTGGAATTGTGGCACGCTGAATGTGTGAACATCTTTGCTGAGCTTCATTCCTGCTTTAATTCTGACATGAAGTCAAAATATTCATATTAAGTGTAATTATCTAATTTTCAATTTTCCAATTATATATAAATAAAGCACATGGTAGTGTTTTCTACATAAACCCAGTGGTAGGTTCTTGTTCTATCCTGTTTCGTAGGTCTGACTTGATATCAGCTCCAATGGTTCAAGTGCTGGAAGTTGGTGTGTGTTTGGGAAGTGTCTTTTTCTGATTCAAACCAGGAACTGTCACCATGTTCCCTCCCTTTAGTGCCTTTGCCTCACAAATGGATTCCAATAAATCTTAGTGGAGATTGAAGCCAGATGAATTCCGACGCCTGTGTTGTAAGCGTGTCTGGCTGTGGTGAACGTAGTGCTGGGAGAGTAATGCACTGCACTGTTTTAATATCCTCCCACCCTCATCCAAGGTTGAGATTTCTCCATTCTGGGTCAAGCTTATACAAATATGCCATTGTTTTTTGTCTTGCCATCTTTTGTATCTCAGGTTCACTGGTGCTCAGTTTTGTGCTTAAGGGTGCGGTAGCATTGTGAGCGCGGTCCAGCCCCTTCGGCAGAGGAAGGTGAGCTCTCACTAGTATCTGCTGTGAAAAACACAATGCCCAGTCTCAGTTAATTTTGAATAAGATTACAACATCTTTTTCTAGTACTTATTAACCTTCAGTGGAAATGGAAGCTTTTATTTTTTTATTTTTTTTTGTCTGAAATTTACTGGGCCTAAAAAGGGATTTGTATATGGTATTTGGTGCTTCTTGCATGCTTCGATATAAGCATGGAAGAGAAACTTCTGTTAGATAATTTTGAGAAATATGGAATGGATACAGGTTTCAATGTGCGGGAGGATTTTTGGCAGGTCATTTAAAGCGTGCTGGTCCTTTGGCTTATGTATATTACATGGCCATTGAATAAACATTTTGATTTTTGCATACAGAAGACCTAGTGCAAAGACTTGATCCTTATGGAGGAGAGCTGAGATCGCTGCTAATAATAAGTATAGCTTTCTTTCAGTGGTGACCAAATTTTCATGCACATTAATGAAGCTGTGTGACAAGCTGAAGTTGCTCTTTACAATGAAATGATGTAAGATCTCCATCAGCCCTGAACAGCAGCTGGGTTCCCAAACGGCAGACACCAGTTCCTTTCAGCTGTGGCGTAAGCAGAGTTCAAATGGGAAAGTGTGCTCTCATTTCTATGAAAACACATTGTTGGAGTAAAGACTCTTTTTGGCAGTGCTTGAGTCCTGTATCCTGTTTAGTGCATTGAGAGAATAAAGGAGGAAGGGCTTGGCGCTGCGGGCGCCGTGCACCGCTCAGCTGGTTGCATCGATAAAGCAACAGGGGTCTGTCCGGTGGACCACAAGAAGGGATGCAGACTTCAGGGGGCTGCCTTGGACCATGTTGTCTTGATGTTTTCTTGGTGCACAGATCTTTATTCTAACTGCTTTTTCAGTTAAGGGTAGAAGTACCTTCGTTGTCATTCTTCTAACTAAATGTAAATTTCCTATTTCTTTTTGGGGTGATTATAGAATATGTTGTATCATTTGCAGTATTTGAACTTTCTGCTCTGGTTTCTGACCATGGAGAAGCAACCTTGGTCCTTTCCCATCTAAGAGGAAAAGCCATTCAGTCATCTGTCACCAGCAGAAGTGTACAGTTGGGATCTGCTCGATCGCTTTAGGCCTCAAGGAGTGTATGATTTCGTTTTGGTGGATGATGGTTGGAGAGGTGTGGAGTGCACCTTAATTTCAGCTCCTATGTGCAATTGTTTGAGTTTAAAGGTTCACCATGGCTGCCTGATAATGTGCCAACTATACTTGCAAGCGCATGATGTCAGTGTGCTGGCAGACTTTAATAGCCCCAACCTCTTCAGTCGGTGATACTAAACATGGGTCTCCTGTTTAAAATACTGTTTAGTGGATGTTTTTCAGAGGTATTGGACATCAGCTGTGCTTTTACAATTTTGAGATTTTAGCTCCATTTCTGCTTCAGCATAACAATAGTTTCCATTAACTTATTCTGTGATCTGCTGTACGTTTTCTGTTCATTTAACTGTTTTGTGTTTTTAGTAGGGTTTCCCCCCCTTCGGTTCCCTAATCCCCAATCTCCCCCAATGCCTTTGCAGCCACAGTGTGGTGGACCCTTCCTTTATTGGCATCGCTTCCCAACACTTGGGACATTTTTGATGTGTGACTGCATAGTTTCCCTGAGCTGCGTTCTTTGCTTTGAGATCATTCAGGTTTTGGTTCTTTGGGGCCAGCAACACCAGAAGCTGTGTATTCTGAACCAGTCCCCAGCTGTTCTCTGCTGAATCAGTCCCAGTCAAGAAATTCTGATCTGTGCAAGGATTAGTGACTCCAGAATGTAACTTGCACCAGTTGATAGTTCTGCAGGTGGTACACAAGATGTATTAAAATTGTTGGACCTGTGCAGCAGAAGGTGGCAGCAGACCTTGTATTAATTTATACCATGAATTGTATAGAGCCAACATAAGCCACAGGGTATCTAGTAGGTGGTGTTTGGGTCCTTTTATTGGCATCATTCTGAAGGTATTTATTTGGCCGTTACCAAGTTGTGTGGAATCATGCTGCATCTTCAGGTGAAGAGGATGTCATTGCAGTGTGTTTGGAATTTGAGGTCTGGGTTGAGCATCTACGCAGCCAGCTGGAGAGCACTGAGATTTAACATCTCTTTGATTTTCCTGATGGAGGAGTGTCTCGCAGAATCTGACTTCTGGAATTTCTCTACCTGTTCTCCATCAGATTCAGTCTCTGGCTTCAGTTAATGCCAAATACCACTTGAGTGCTGGTCCCTGTTCTCCATTTGTGTCACTCAGCAATTGTAGTATGAACAAGGCAATAGACCAAGTTATCTCCACTCCTACCAATAAAACCCATCAACTCTTAAGTATAAATGGTGTTTTTCTCCCAGTTTTTGTTCCTTCAGTTTAATAATTGATGGCCTTAAATTGTAGAATGGCTATATTGGATATTTTTCTAGCAAAGACTCAAGGTTACTTGTCTTTAGTGCTACAGTGTGCCAGTGTCTTTAAACCTTCCAGAGAGAAGAGCAAAGTACTAGACACACATTGTGTTGTAGTATTGACTTGCTACCCTGTTAGGAGGTCTCATTGGGTGAAATATATCCAGATTGTCTTGTTATGTAAGGAACTTATCTTTGTATGCATTTTCAGTGACAGCCTGATGAGACGTGGCCAAAAGCACAGCTAATGTGCTTAAGATTAATTTCTTGATTTGACTGCGAATAGTACATCGCCAGCTGACTTGAGTGATTAAAGGGGTCATGCACATAGTTTTAGCCCAGAGCTGCATGCTGCAATCAGATATTCTTACTGAAATTCTTAAAGGCATGGTGTGTAAATGCTTACCACCCACATGAGATTGTAACTAGCCCAGGAAAATGGGCTCCAGTTGTTTTTCATTAAGGTTTAATGAGCCTATAGAAAATCTGGACTTATCTTTATGTAAACTCGTTGGGCTGGAGCTAGTCTGGCAGCACACTTACTGAATGAGACTAAGATGCTCATGAATTAATTTCCTTTTCCCCTATAAATTGTACATTTTTCATCAAATGAGACTGGACTTGTTAAAATGTACTGATGCACTTTATTTCTATCGTCATCATTGAATAACTGTTTAGTTTCGAAGGGCCTAGTTTGTGTGAGTGATCCACTGGGGAGAGAAGTACAATTTTTCAGAGCCCTTAAAATTTGTTTTGGATTTCTGGTCACATAGCTGTTTTGAGACCAGTAATCAGGTTTTGTTTTGTGTTGCCTTGAGACAGCTGCAGAGTTAGGCTGAATTGGGCCTCATTGAGGGTTTCTTCAGAATTCACTTCTTCTCAGGCCTTTGTGTTGGTTTCCCTGCCCACTTCTACTCCCATGGCTTCTTCGTTCTCCACTCCCCTCCAGCACACTCCAAACTGATCAAGTCGTAGATGGAGGTTGACCCCACCTCCCACAGCACCACGCACCCTGGAAATTTTCCCTTCCACAATTTGCATTTTTAGTGAACTGGGTTGTGCATTTGCTGCATTCTGCCTTTTTCTGACTGCACCACAAAAGAACTTGTTGTTTTTCCCATTGGCCAAGGGGAGCGAAGATGGAGAAGTCCCAACATTCCTGAGGTGCTCTCATGGCAATAGCATAGAGGGTAAGACAATGTTGCCCTGGTCTAGGGCAGCCGGTGAGCTGAAGGAGGTAGCTTGGACAGAAGCACTTTTGTAAACACTCAGGCATGGTTTGGACCAAGTGCTTCTTAGCTGGACTGCTTGGTTTCATTAAAAAAAAAAAAAAAATCAAATTTTGATTCAGCCTAGCAGTCTTTATTCCCTGGAAAAACTTGGAATTGTGCCTCTGTCCCACTCCCTGAAAGGGTCAGAGTCCATTTTTTGGGTCTGTGTGACCTTTTCTGTGCACAGCCCCAGTTGCCTAATTGGTTTAAATTAAGGTGGTCATCGGCATAAGGGCTCCAGCCTTGTAGGTCTTCCCTGCTTACATCCCCGCTCATTTACATCATAATCTGTCATTGCCCATCACTGGCCCCTGAGCTGTATTTCTGATGCTGCCTCTGAATAGCTAGTTCTTTTCAGGCTTTGTGGAAGTGCCCTGTCAGCGCTAATCTGAGATTCCGTATACCACCAATATCCACTTTAAAGTGAAATTTTGTCACCATTGCCTGACGATGTCAGAAGAAGGCTGTTGAATTATAAGCATTAATTGGACATCTCATCCAGATTCCTGCTGTTCTTGGATACTCAAGCAGTAGATGGAGCATGAACAGCCCTCAGCAGTGTGACATTTCCCTGCTCACTTGGGAAATGTTCAGGTTTGTTCTCAGAGGCTGCTAAACTGCATTTTATACACAACATTTTGACTTGGGGAAAGAACTGGCAGGCTTTCCAACTTCTTTCTGGGCAACAAGTAGTTCAGAACAAGGTTTCCAGGTCAGATCTCAGGAAAGACCTTAGTTATTCCTTTCGAACAAAGTACTTAACCTGAATTCCACCGGGAAAATGTTTAGCTGTATGAATAACTCAAATTGTAAAGACCATTGTTTGTTCAACCACAGTCTCTTAAAATGAACTTCTTTGTTTTTTGATTTTGTTGCCTTTCCCGGTTGTAAATATAATTTTTGAGGGTATGGAAATTGTGCATGTTTTTCCTTCCTTTTTCAATCCCCATTAAGGGATTCTGGGGTGCACATAGGCATTCAAGCTTTCCATCCAACTATCAAAGAAAAAGATACCAGTAGTGTTCATTTAACCAAACTTCCCAAATACATTTGTTATCAGTGCCTGTCAGGCAGTGGAACCGAGGGGAGCAACAAAAAACTGGTTTATGTGAATGTTCTTCCCACACTCACAAATAAATCCTCTTGGTACAGGTAAGTAGTAGCAGCAGGTGGGCTGATGTCACTGTTTACGCAGTCATAGTGCCCCCATCTTGCTTCACATGTCCACCATTCTTCCCTACGAACACAATTATTTCTGTGGCAGCAACAGCATTGGCTACTCTTTTACCATGCCATCCTGGGTGCTGCTGGCTGTGGGTCTCATTAAGCCAGTCACCCCTAAGTGCTGTGTGGTGCAGACAGGTCAGGCAACATGGAGGAGATGGGCAAAGAATGGGACTTGGCTCCTGTTTCTCCAGCATCTGCCCCATTCATCCCAAATTGCAGTATCCTGTGGAATATTTTGAATCCCTTTTCATTAAGCAAATCCCAAATCGGAATTGTTTTTGTCTTCCGGTTTAGAAAGTGAGACTCCACCACCCCCCGTCCCATGGTACCTGGCCCACCTGCTCTGCATCTCTTCCTGTTCACACCATGTTTGTATCTGTCACTGACCTTTGTTCCCTTTGTTTCCCTTCTTCCCCTCCTCGCTGTAGCTGGCCTGCCTTTCCTGGTTATTGAAACTAGTGCTGTGAAGCCCTACCATCGAGGGTTTTACTGCAACGACGAGTCCATCAAGTACCCATACAAACCTGGAGACACCATAAGTGATGCTGTTCTTAGTGCTGCTGGCATTTTTATTACCATCTTTTCTGTAAGTTCTTATTCTTACCACTTTTTATACATAATGTAGTAGGTTCTACAGAGGATGAGCAAAGTACTGCATTACTTCATTAAAATTTTCTTTTCCAGAGGTAGACTTCCAGGAGAACCATGAATTTTGTCTTTCAAACGTATTGCTATTAACATTGTCGTCAATTTTTTTTTGTTGTGTGTTTTTTTTTTTTTTTTTTTTCCTGGATTTTCTGCATTCGGTTGTTTTAATGATTGCAAATTTGTGGTTGTATCTCATTCTTGAGTTTTTCTACTTCGGGGGGGGAAATCAAAAGCAGTCTTGCTTGTTTTATCTTTCACGCCTTGTATTGTTCGTCTAACTTTGCTGCTTTAACATGTTACTGACAAGTTCAGAGTGGCTTTAGGACCTTTGACACCCTAGACAGACAACATCCTTGAAGGCAGGGAAGAAGATAAACTTGAGGCGTTTCCAGCTCATACACCTGTGACCATGTCTGGTGTGTGATCTCCACAACCCCCATTTAGGACCAAGCTGAACTTGCTAGCTAAACAAGCTTAAAGCTGCTGAGACCAGCTTTAAGAAGAAAACTTCTCAAACTAAGGATCTGTTCCTTCTAGGTGTGTCAGCAACTGTGAATTGTAGAACAGCAAGAAGTGAAAATGGACAGGAATTTCCACAGAGCTCCATTGCCAATATTGTCAGTCTCAAAAGTAATCTGTAAACATGAGGGATGGCAATGATGCGGGTTTATGGCAATAGAACTCCCAGAAGCCATGTCATTATGGTTGATGCAGTAATTAAAGCTGTTGCAACATGGGGTAAGGTTTGGAGGCCTCTTGCGGCAGTAGGTTTTGCTTAGAAGGGTGCAGCTTGTCTTTACCAGCTACACATGTAATAGTGTGGGCGTTTTGTTTGGGAAATGAAGGCCTGTCTAGTTTTAGAGACTCGGGTCCATCACGCCGATAAGCACAGAACCCTTTTACTTGGGTGGTTAACTTCTAATCTTGGCCCTCTTCTGCAAATGGAGCCCAAATAAAGTGCCAAACTTGCTTTTATTTGAGATGCACTACTCAGATTTTCCACTGTTAAAGTGGCATAAATTAGCGCCATGGGTCCAGAGACAGCATGTGTCTGCACTAGGAGCACCCAGATTTGTCTCATCAACCCGTTGCAGGGAACCAGGCAGGTCCTTAGTGTTGGTGATGAAGATGCTCAGTTCATCTGGGAGGTTTTCCGGGGGTAAAAGGGTGTTTGGAATAAAAGAGAGAGGGGCAGGTTCCAGAGAAAGGTCACTGAGGTGTCCTCCAGAACTGTTGAAGAATCAAGAGGTGCACCCTGGCAGGGGTGATGGGCCTCCCGGCTCAGCAGTTAGCTTATTGGAACCAGCTGCCCCCTTGGCTTTTGGTTGTGGGGTGCTGGGGGGTTCGATGCAGCTGTTGCTAATTAACGCCTCCTGCTGCACCACCAATCTCCTGCACCGCTCATCTCAGGCTGACTCTTACCCAGACTTCTCTGAGGGTACGAGTGCAGCACAGCCTACTGATGTTGAATTGTTTACTTGTGTGGATGTTAGATTGTGACTTGCTGAAATTAACAATACAATATTGAGTGAGTGGCTGGAAGAGTGAAGAGCACGATCAGTTGAAAATGCAGTATTAGTTTCTGAAAACGCAGTATTAGTTTCTGAAAACGATATCTACCTAAGATTGTACTTTTTGCTTCTGTTGCATGACAGCAGTGGTTGAAATTGTCCACATTAAACTGGACACTTTTAGGTAAATATTAGATGCAGTGAGAGGCTTCTTGAGTTGAGAATGGTGAATATCAATCAGCTAAATGTCTTCTCTAAAATCCGTGCAGTTTATTGCTTGTTGGATTTCCCCCCCCCCTCTTTGTCGAGAAACTTTTGTTCATCACTACAGTTAGAGATCTAACCACCTGCTCCATTATACATTTCCCAAGAGCATCATAATGCTACATTCCACCACATCTCAGTATAAGCTGTTGCACATTTATGTAACTGTGACCCATGCGGCTCAGCTCGACGATAATGGGTTTTGTAACCCAGGAAGGACACACCATTAAATGTGGATGTGCTTCTGCTCTGCTCTCAGTCCTCACTCGCCTTCTAATCCATACTCATGTCCCACCTCTGTGTTTGACAGTAATTACTACCATATGCAAACCCTTGACGATGGGATTTATGTAAGACAGAAAAAACAAACGATGCCATGATTGTGTCAGTATGCACTCATACATTGAGTACATGTGCTGGAGAGCAGTTTTTCTTCCCATGAGGCAATTTAACAAGTTTGAGCAGAAAAAAATTAACATGTCTTCCCAGCTCTGCAGCAATCCCTGGAGATGTAGAACACTTGGATTTCATTGCCTTTCACTGTTTTGTCCGGTTTATCCCATACAAGTGTTGTCCGCATTGAGTTTCAGTTGTACTTTTGACTGGCATTTTATGAAGACTGAATTTGAAATTAGTCAGATTTTTTAAATTAACAGTGGTGGCATTTGGCTGTTTGTCTCTCTTTCTGCTCTTTAGATCATTATTGGGGAGTGCTACAGGATACATTACTTGAACATCGGCTCCAAGTCTTTTGTGGGCAACCCTTACGTCTCTGCCCTCTACAAGCAAGTGGGCGTTTTCATCTTTGGATGTGCTGTCAGCCAGTCCTTCACGGATATCGCCAAGGTGTCGGTGGGCCGCCTGCGCCCCCACTTTCTGGATGTGTGCAGGCCAGACTTCTCTGCCTTCAATTGCTCCCACGGCTACATCACTGCAGACCAGTACACGTGCCAGGGTGGGGACAGCAAAGTTCAGGAGGCCAGGTATGACACAATGTTCTCCCCCCACAAAAGCTCCAGTGTGAACTTTGAATTATTTCAGTCGCAGAAAAATTATACAGTAGTTAAATGATGATGACGATGGTGATAATTCTGCAGAACTCCTAAAACAGGGTTCTGTGTAATGATCACTCATCTTGCAAAGAAGTATTTATGGACTTTGATGAGGAATATAAAGTAGAAAATATAGATGTATATTGCAAAGAATAAGTTAAATAGATATTTTAAAACACTGAACTGTTTGCTGGGTTTTTCCTAATTCCCCCCCCCCCCCCCCCCCCCCCTACCCTTTTTAGGAAATCATTTTTCTCAGGCCATGCCTCTTTCTCCTTGTACACCATGCTGTATTTAGCGGTGAGTAATATGCTCGAGCTCGGAAACATGTAAACAAACGTGAGTGGAATGAATGAATGAATGAATGAAACGGAAAGAAGTTCACTTTGGTTGCAGTAGCATACAGTGGGCAGTCTCCTTGTGTCACTCCACCTTTTAGAGATGGGATAGTATTTAATATTAATTTTGTTAATCCCTGCAGGGAATTTCACAACACAGATCTTTATTTAAGACTACATTTATTTGAAATTATTTTTCACTGAACAGGTCAAATAAAACTTGATTCTTGTGTATATTTCTTTGCTCTTTCTATTCTTTAATACTCACCATTTGAACCTTAATCAGCTTCAGCATGAGCTATACTTGCAACCATCCTAGATCAAACTATCAGAATGAGGGCAGATTTTAAGCACTGCCTCCTTTAACTTGCTGTTCCAGACATTTTCCTAATTTGTCAGTCAAGGCCTTTAACCCAAATCTGGCCATGCTTCCCACATCCTACTTTTTTGTCCAGCACAGCTTAATCTCCCTTCAGACCCTTTTGCCCCTCAAATGTCCTAGAAAAGGGGCCCAGGATGAAGAGTCCACCACATCCAGGCCAGATGTGGCAGCTATGCATTTCTGAAGCTTTGGGAGGTGAACCAGAGTACTAGACTTCTGTAAAATATCCATGGAAAAATTTTCCTTATGTGGTCTTCTGCAACCTTTTTTTTTTTTTTTGAGATGAGTATGACAAAATGAATTTGCAGTTTTTGAAATATATTTGTCTTCTGTATGGCTTAGCCAAGTTAGATGTCACAAAGACCACTGTAATGTCCTGTCCAAACCCGAACGTATTATTCACGTCTCATGTTTGCTAGATCTTTGAACTGTTTTGGATTAGTTTAAACTTTAAAAGATTGCTCTAAAAAGTAACTGAATGATAGTACAAGTAGGTAAAAATGACTAGTTTGTGAACCATAGTAAATATGATTACAAAAAGCATGTACATCTTCGTCAGCGAAAATAGTTTTTCTCCTGTAGTTTGGACCATGTCTTTGGGATTCCCTATTCCCCCCCATCCCCCAGTCCTTTGTGCTCATAGCTCTTCCAGCCGGCCATGGCGGGACGTGACGTCAGCATGTACTGTGGTGGATGAAGCCTTGTAGTACGGGTGTTTCCTAGCCTTGCTGTAACCTCTCCTCAGACAGCTCTCCATTACAGCAGATGGCTTCTGGTTTTGGCAGTGGGTTGTTTTTGTCCAGAAGTCCTAGACCGCATTGGGAACATACGATTCTGCGGCGAAGCCTTCCAGGGAACCACGGGTGCATGGAGAAAGCGGGGGAACCGATCAAGGGTGCCAAAGCTGTTACCCCTGCAGAAGGCAAAGGGGGAGGGTGAGGAGGTGAGGGTGCGGGAAATGAGAAGGAAGCTGGCTCCTGTCACATTTCCTTGTGTGCCAGCACGCGTTTGTTACAGCGCAAACATCTGGTTGATGTTGGTCGACGGGACAACTGATGAGGGGGTAATTCTACCCAGTAATTTTTAAGTTTTACATTCTGAATAAAGCCAAATTAGTGTGACTGCAGTTTTTGAAACAATGCATATAGCAGAGTGGTCAGGCGTAAGTGTTAGTGTGAGAGCACTGAATCATTCCAAACCACAGCTCCTTCCTTGTCTCTGAAGATTATCAGATTCTTTTTCACATCTGTGAGAGAAAAAAGAGAAAGACATTCTTTCATGATAGGGAGCTACTACAGGACAAAGGTTTGACCCTTGGTGTTCCTTTGTCATCGGGGGGGGGGGGGTCTAAACCTGGGTGCCTGGCTGTGCGAGAGTTTTGGGGGTTGGGGGTAAGGCAAAGGTATCGGTCACACTTCGTTTGCCGCTTTGAGCAATCAAGATAGAAGAGTGGGTCTGGTTTTTGATGCCCATACAGTATTTATTGCAGCTCTCAAGATTGCCTCCTGTAGATCATACTAGAGCAAATTCCCTATCAGTAACCCAAAACTAGCACCTAATGTAATATACCCAACTGCCTCTAAAAAGGTTTGCTGCATAGTTGCATGTAATTTGAATATTTAATATATTAATAAGTGAACCTCCCAAGAAATATTGCTATTAATGCTCAACACCTTTGACCTGTATGTGTGGTTCAGTTAAATGGTTCACTTTTATCATAACGTGCTTTTTCTGAACAATTGCTCGGGACTCTTTAAAGGCTGTATTATCCAAGTAATCACCGCACGCAGACCCAGCTGGCATCCAGTAAATAAGTCTCTGTGGTACGCCGTGGAGCAGTCAGGGCTTGCTCTTCCTTCCTTGTGGACGTTAGCGAGAAGCCATTTGAAAAACCTCTCCTCGCAAACCCCTTGCATTTGGGCCCTGTTTATTTTGTACCACTTGTGTAAACAATGTGCCACAACATTCTAGGCATTGTGCAGCTTCGAGTTTGTGCTAGCCAACAGAGAAGTATAGGTGTGGCCACACCCACTGCCGCAGCCTGGCTGCTCATTGGTCATGGCGTATAGTGCGTTTGTATGTTGAGGTGCGAAAAGCAACCCATACAATGTAGTTTTTCAGTAATGAGCTGAACATAATATAGAGTCAGTATGTAAGTGAATAATAAATTCCATGTCCTGTCAAGGGAATTTGGGAAAATGACAGTATTTTTGAGATTTCCTCCTTTTGAGTTTCACCACCTCCAGGCAGCGAAAATAAACAGACTGGCACCAGAGGGCTGTAGGGCAGTGATCTGCAAGAAGTCGTAAGATCACCTGTAACCTTCCCATTTTCAGCCTTTTTTTTTTTTAAATAGACCCTCACAATGTAAGTGCTGATACAGTAAATGTGAAAACTGAAGGTGTGGTTTTGTGGAAAGTGACCTATTTTAATGTAGATAAACACCTGAATGTTGTAAGTATTGAATGTCTTGCTGTTCAACTCCTGTCCCATCCTTCCTCCCACTCACATCGATCTGTTAACACTGCTCAGTGCTGAGCAAATAATTACTACTAAATTTTACTCTGGTTCTCATACAAAAGTTGAGGTGTATTTCTGTCCCTTTGAAAGAAAAGTATAGTTAAAATTTAGCTTTTCTTAGAAGCTCTATTCCCAAGAAAGAAATGGTTAATACTTTTTTTGTTCTGAAAATCTGATTTAATACACTCTGTTGGGTACGCAGATCATATGATTCTTTTCTGATAACTGTCAGGTAAAATGTGTTTTCCTAGCAGTCTTCCAGGTTGCGACTCTTGAGCAATAATTGTTTTATAGGAGGGAGAACATGCTGGTTGAATTAATTTCTGTTGTGCTTCTCTAGCCAAGGAATCAGTTGGGGAACGCTTCAATTATATCTTAATTAATGTGCTACTAATAAAACAATTACTGTAATGCTAGTCCTGAGTTGTAATGCAAAAGTTAAGGGCATAAAATCAGTGTCGGAAGGAGACAGCAGGCTCTTAAGTTTTTTGGGTTGATTCTTACAGCTGCTTGTATTTATTCAGCTGCTGGACAGAATTACTGAAGAGAAATTAGCAATAACCCTTTAGGTTTCAGTCACAGGCTCGTCTTGTGGTGATTTGGGCACACACAGTGGTTATTTTCAGCTAAGTTCAGCAAATATACTTGTCTTTAAGTATAAGGTGGCACACCTCACAATTCCCTGCTTAAAAGCATTATTTACTAAACTTGTATTAGTAAATGTTTGGCTCTAGCATCTTGGTCATTTTGATTTTCTATATATGCAGACTGCGTTTTTCAACACGTCCTTGACAGTTGTTTCTCTTTCTTTCAGTTCTATCTTCAGTCACGATTCACATGGCGAGGTGCCCGTTTGCTTCGCCCCCTCCTCCAGTTCACACTCATCATGATGGCCTTCTACACTGGCCTTTCCCGTATCTCCGACCACAAGCACCATCCCACCGATGTGCTCGCAGGCTTCGCGCAGGGAGCGCTGGTGGCCTATTGCATTGTAAGTGTGTGTGCGCATACGCGCTGCAGAACTCTGAGCATGGCTTGAAAAGGACCATACGCATATAAGTAGGGTAGTTTGTGTGTCTGTTTTAGTCAACGTTTGTCATTTCTTAGACGTGTATCTAGTTTCTGTAGTTTCAGTAAACTAGAGCTTAAGTAATATCTAGAAGAGCTGCTTGTTTGGAATTGTTTGCAGTATATCCTCAATAGTTTTTAAAATTTGCGTTTTCCTTTTTTTTTTTTTTCCCTCCCCTTTTATTTTCTTTAACAGTTTTAATTAAAGAAATGTATGCTAAATAATAACTTCTGAACTTGTAATTAATGCAAACCATAGTGAGGATATAAGGCTGAGCACCTAGTTCAGCACCTAGCTCCTGCCTTTGTGGAGCTGTGCTACCACTGGCATAGAAAGGTAAAGGACCATACTGAGGTCCAATAATGAACAGTAGCTGGTTAGTTTGAAAGTATTTGCTTGTTCTGCTTGTGACACTTAATGACTCTATAGTGATTGCACAAAGATCTGGAAGATCTGGGCACTTCTATTCCTGACATTTTATTCTATCAGCAAAGTGGTCGTGAGCTTCCTCTTTGATACATGTCCCACAACTTTCCACACTGAAATAAATATTAAAGCAAAAGGATAACAAACCAAACAAAGCTGTGCTGGAAAAAGTCTCCTTGCGCCTAGGTTTGCTAACTAAATAGAGCATAATTTTCAGGTTTTGGTTTTTAACACAAACTTCAGGTACGGCTCCTTCAGTTGTGAGAACCAGGGTTGGGGTCCTGCCCCCTCCCTCAGGAGTGTGTATCTTGCACCCATTATGTCTGTGTTGCTCCAGCCCGTTGTGCCTTGGCGGGGTTGGGTATGCTTAGGACTTGGGACCTTCATGTTTGCAATCGGTGGGAGTGTCTTTCATCACGCAGTGCCCTGGGAATGCCTGTTTTTGTGACTCAACTTCATATTCTTAAATTTTCTTGTCTGAAAGGTACTTATGGAGCAAGACTTTACTGAGCAGTTACCACCACTGAAGGGTAATTCAGAGATGTTTAAGGCTTTGGTTTTTTTTCCTCATTGCCCAAGACTTGTTTTTCTGAAGAGGGGCAGTGGAGTACAGATTTGTGATCATGAAGGCTGTTGCTTCTGCTGGACATCTGTTGGTCAGCAATGTTCTAGAGACATGTTGTCCATTGTTTTGTTTGGGAGAGTTGCCATACCATATCCACGAGCAGTATAGCGATTTAAAAACAATGATTTCATGGCAACTAACATTCTCTGTAATAAAGGTATTTAAACATAAAACCATGACACTTGGTGCTGATGTGCACATTGTTTCTGTGACTCATGCTACACCCAGTTGTTCTAGGCCTATGTACATCATTCTGCATTTTATGGCACTTCTGAAGAGCTTTTTCTCCCTCCTCTCCAAATTTGGAGTTCCAGCCAAAGGCACATCTGTGAGTACTTAAAGTGCAATTAAAATGTTTAATAACTTACGGTTTAGAATTGGCCTTTAAAGCATCTCGTAGTTTGTGTTGACGGATATGAGAACGAAAAGCGTGAAACTGGAGTGTACAGTATGACACTCTTGAGGGTGTGGGGTGCTAAGGGCTTTCAAAGGTACTCTGGGCTAGAATTTCCTTCATCTGTTGTAAATAAAGGGATTGACTATCCCCACTTCAGAATCTTCCCAACTCAAACACAATATTGGAAAAAGGAGGCTCTAAGCCTTTCAAATGTGAAATTAAAGCTGAACATGAATATAGGCTGTCTAATGCAAAAAACTGGGCTTCCACATTCAAGATTTCGATTTGTACATTTTTTTTTTGATATTGTGTGTTAGAAATAAACCTCACCTTCGTTAATGCTGTCACATTTTGGGTTCCGTACTCAAACAGAAGTTCAGCTTGCTTATCATGAGCTTTCAGCGAAATCCTGAGATAAAGTGCCTTTGAAGTGCTAAATATGTATTTCCTCTTGGCACAGGACATGCCTGTGTCTTCATTTCCTGACCTTATGCATCACCATTGGTTTTTAGGATATCAAGGGTCATTGTCAATCTCAAGATTTGAAGAGGCATCCAAACCAAGATACACTAGCTGAGTGGTTCCTGAGTTGTTGGAATGGCAGCTCAGCAATCAAGATACCATATCTTCAAGTGCTACTGCCGCCTCCTTTCTTTCCTTTGTGTTGACTAAGGCAGAAATTCTAAATATGGGCCTGTGAGGATGCTTTTGCGTTGTCTTAAAATGCACTTACGCATTCTGGATATGTTTAGCAGCCCAGCTTACATTTGACCATTCTAGTCACTCCATCACCCTGGCGCAGTACTGTCTGCTACCTCTCCCCTTGCCAAGCCCACGCACACCAGCCTCCTTGGCCTGCAGGCAGTAACACTCATCACAGAGCCAGATGGACCCTGTTTCTTCAGTTGGTCCAGCTCCTTAAAAGTGCAGCTTTGGAAATGTTTAGGGGGGTAAGCACAGCCTCTGCCAGGAAAGGAAAGAATAACATTTGGAAACACTTTTGTGTGTTACAATTTTTAATCTCAACACAGAGTGGAAAGCAAATGTTGAGTCGTGCCTGATACTTTGATACTTAAATTCTTGTGTCTCTTGAAATGCAAAGCTGCCATGTTCAGAAATGGTATTTCACACATTTGCAATGACTGATTACATTTTGGTGTCAAAAAACCTTGACAATGTAATAACATATGTCAGCATAGAGTTTGAAAGTGGGTCATTTCACAGCATCATTTCCTGCCTCATTTGGTGTTCGATTAAGATGCTATAAAACCTGCGTTTATTTTTAATTTTATTTTTAAAGAGTTTCATTTGTCCATTAATCGCATCCTCATACTTCTCTCTGGGGAGGCAAACGTTTTTATTCGGTCCCTTATGGAATTGCTGAAGACTGCTTCTCACTATGTAGCAGCATGACCACAGTCCTGGCACCTTGTAAATGTTCCAGATATGCCCCACTACTTACTTTCCATGCCACCAGGGGCCTCTCTCCAGGGTACTTGTAGTAACTTAACATACTTCACTGTAAAGGACAATGGTGGGCAAAACCCTGTTCCTTTTAATGTAGTTTTATTTTCCACTGTTTGACATTGAGGACTTGTGGTCCTGTGAGAGAGCTTTCTAATGAATCATCTTTAGAACCCATAGCATGAAGTGCCACTTCCTGATGATTTTTCACATGTCTGGTTCAGGAAAGACTGCTTACGTACTCTTGGTATTGAACTCAGGATGTTCTCTGACTCCTAATGGAGTAACTGCCAGCAAGATTTAATGTGTCTTGTGATAGAAGAGGGTTCTGAATTGGGTCAGCTTTGTGACAGAAGAGGGTTCTGAATTGACAGTTCACTTGAGGTTTGAACTTGACTCCTAATTGAACTGCAGTTAGCATATGAGCACAAAGCTCAAAGGGCTCTACTCCTCCTTTATACAGCCCCAGAAGACTCCATGCTCTTCATCTGACTTGACAGGAGACAGCTGGTAGTGTAGTGGTTAGAGCTGCTGCTTTTGGACCCAGAGGTAGCAGGTTCAAATCCCACCTCCAGCTGTTGTACCCTGAATTGTTCCAGTAAAAAATTACCCAGCTGTATAAATGGGTAAAGAGTTGTGAATTGGTGTGAAGGTCAATTTGTCTGGTGTTGTGGCCATTTAAGATCTAAGGGGACTCTTCTAAGTAGTCTGGAGGAAGTCCATCACAATAGTAGTTTTCATGAACCCGTATCCTGTTAACCACTCCCAGGTAAACCAGCTCCCATTTCCTGCTTTGCCAATGTTGTCACTGCAGGGACAGGAAAGGCTGCTTTTAAAATTAATTTCTCCCCCTCTCACAGTCAGTGCCAGTGACCTCATACAGTACCTGTGACTGGAATTGAATTTTCTTGTCTTCAGAAGATGTGACTCATTGCATCTCAGACATACGATACTTTAGACTGGTCAGACAGCATCACTAACCGATATCACAGCCATATCCAGTTTGCT
Source organism: Scleropages formosus (assembly GCF_900964775.1). Lineage (NCBI taxonomy): Eukaryota > Metazoa > Chordata > Actinopteri > Osteoglossiformes > Osteoglossidae > Scleropages > Scleropages formosus. The sequence continues at coordinate 15,382,774 of NC_041808.1, read as the reverse complement.
ACAAAAAAGTTGATAATAGGATCCATGTTGCTATCTGCTGTTGCAGGATTTCTCATTGGCCAGTTTACAGAAAAAATTACATGGAGATCACCATACACTTAATTTGCATAGCTCTGCTGTTGATATAAGGACATGCATGATAATCTACTTGACTGATGACTGACTGGAAACCAACGACCTTGTCCTTTCCTGTTCCCCTCCAGGTTTTTTATGTGTCTGACCTCTTCGAGCCCAAAGCCAAGACCACTAGCATGCCTCTTTCACCCATCAAGAAGGAGCTCCTACCCACAGCAGATATCATAGATCGGAATAACCACCACAACATGGTCTAAGGGACTGCCAGTGCTTTTTTGAGCACTGAACCATGTGAAGAACCTATCTGTGACTGATGAGCAGATAAAGCTTTGCTGCTCAACCTTCTCATCTGACAATAGAATGTAGGGAGGGGAGACAAATGTATAATTACTTGCTACTAGAATTTTTATTAGACTTCTTGATGGACAATAAACGTAACGGGGAAATTTGAAGCTGTAAGGTTTAGAGCTTTGAGTCTGTCGACTTGCTTGTAAGATTGCATGCGTGCATGCATGCATGAATGAATGAATGATTGAATGAATGGTGTGAAGCAAGGACCAAATGAATTGAAAAAATCAAGAAGATGTTGTCTAACAGGCTCTAGGCCACCCTAGGCCCACACCAGTTTCTCTTGTTCTCTCCTTCCTCATGGGGCCTTCCACTTATAGGATAACAAATTCCTGAGTGAGGGGAATATTATTTTTTAATTTTGCAATTATCACAGAATGCATACCTACATGTATATTAATAGTGTGGCGTACATTAACAGCACTGTGTTCAAACTCATTATCGGTAGTCACCACTTGTGACAAGGAAACTGTAACTATATAGGGCTTGTCTGTGGTTTTAATATGCCAAGAAACTGACCTCAGTGCATGAGGAATCTTTGCATCATTTATTTCCCTCGTTTTTATCTGAGGGTGCTGCAAAAGATGTTACAGTACAAGGTGTGTGTTTATCATGACCATTAATAGATAATTTATCATTTCATTCAGTCAGTGTTTGTTGACCCCACAGGAAAATTTCTTGGGTTGGAGTGGGTGGAGTAGAATGTTTAATTTGATTTTCTTGTTTCCCCTTTGTCTTCTATCCCCTAAATTACTGTTTGAAGTGGCTGGGCCACGTTATCACAAGCTACACTGCTTTGCAGTACTGGTCGTGCCAAGCCTGGAAGGGGTTCATCACAGTGGTCATTTAGATGGATGCCTAACAAAGACTAAACAAGCACACTTTGTCTATGGATCTTTTTTTCCAGCTGGCTGGGAGAGGGATCCCATAAGGCTCTGAATGGTGTAAGATAAGAAGGCTTTTTTTTTTTTTTTTTTAGACTTTAGAATAACTTGAACCAACTAAGGCCATGGCCAATGATGGGATGCCAATTGTGGAGTTCTTCACAATTGTCAGGTCAAAAGTGTAAGAAGGACATGAATGGGGGGGACTGGTTTACTGGTGATGACTGTATTGTGGATTTTTATCAAATGTGGGAAGTGTACAGCATTACAAATTATTTTACAGTATTATACACAAAAGCAAAATGAATGTCATACTCTTTACATGGTATATACCGTCCAATATTTGCTCTAGCAATCAGTTTTGTTTTGTAATGTAAAGATTACTAAAAATTGTGAAATGTATCTTGACCTTTTCCCAGATATTTCCACTATGAAAAAGTTGTGACCTGTGTTATATTTACAAAGTGCTGCTTAAAAAGCATTGACAGATTTTTATTTAGTGAACTTAAATATTAGATGTGATAGTGCATTTTAATAAAGTTTTTTAAAAACTACACTTATTGTTTTAAAATCACTGTGTTTTTGTATTGTCATTTTGTACACATTAGTAAATTTACTACAGAATGTATTCAGTATTAATATGTGCTTTAAATAAACATATTATTAGTAGGTTGTATGTTGTGTTGACTTGCTGGAAAGGTTGGTGGCAGAACTCAAATGATGTATACATGTAGAACATTCTGGCCAACACAAGAAATAGAAATTTTATATTCACAGTTTTTCAGTTGATGATTCTCAAGATGAAACATGGATTCAGCAACCCAGATGGGCTGCCATGGTATCCTTGGGGTCCTGTCCACGAAGTCCTTACTAAGGGGATAACGGCAATTCTCAAATTGTGGTAATCATGGTAACAAACCACAATTCTTACCGGAACATCATTAAAACTGTTCTACAGTAATTTTTGCTACTGAGGAACAAATCAAATCTCAACCAAGCCACCAGTCTTTAAGAAAAATGTTTTAATCTGGTTGGATTTTGAGCACTGTGTAACATTTCTTTGAACTGCCAAGTATAAAAATTAGTTTTACCATCTTTTACTCTTGGATCACTGTAAATGTTTCTATGTATTAGAAGAAATGTCCGCTGAACCTCTCCCACACAAAGAAATACAAATAGTTACCTGAAACTTCCCACCCCCAATCTTCAAATTCACTTATTTTAAACTACTATGACCCCTAATCATTTAATTTGACTTTGATATAGGACAAGATGGTAAATGTCAGTTGTTGGTTGCGTAACTATCAGCAGGGGGAAGATTAACTGGCAAACCTTGTACTGCATGTGTTCCAATACGAAGCACTGTCTCTGCTGTATGAGTTTGAGCCCGAGAGTAGTAGCGGGTAATAACGGGTTTTGGCGGGAAGGGCAGCCGCTCGAACCCGGATGAGGCCCGCTGAGGCACCAGACTGTACCGTAGTTCAGGAATATATATAGTTTGACTCACACAGGTTTGACCTCATCAGCAGAAGAAACTTTCATTAAGACTAAAACGAAGGACACCTGGCGAAAATGTAAACGGCCCAAAGCTGATAAATTTTGAGAAACGAGCCGAGGACATTTAAGCGTCACAAGCACATCATACGCGGGCGCGCGCGCGTGACAGGCTGGGGGACAGAGCCCGCGGAGCCGGTTGCCTTTCCTTTCCTTTCCTTTCCTTTCCTTTCCTTTCCTTTCCTTTCCTTTCCTTTCCTTTCCTTTGCTTTACTGATATGTGTCTGTGTTCATTTTCAGAAACTATACCGAACGAAAAGTCTGCCAGTGCGCTGTAAATCGAGGTGCAACTAAAAGACGACACATATTATACGTTCGAAGCGGCGAAAGCACCGCAGATACTCCCCTTTGCCGCGGACGGTTCGTCTTTCTGAACGCCGGTTGTTGAGCTGACGGAGTGAAATCGCCTCAGTCTCGCTCTATTATTGCGCGTTTGTGTCGGCTAGGTCTTTAATTCGATCATTTGGACAAAGTTGAAGTGTAGAGACCCAGTAGTCCACTGGACACCAATTTACCTGTGGACTGAGTTCAGATGAAAACGAACAGGTTACACATTGTGAAGTAACCGCTTGAATTTCACTCCGATCGATCGATCACAACGATTCAGGGAAGCAGTCCGACTACACGTTTCTGTCCTTCTAGGTAACTTAACATTGTAAATATTAAACTGATAAATTGGTTTTTTTTCTACCAAGTGTGGCTACAGTCAGACCTGTTGGCAAACCCAACATTAACTAGTAGAGTACTACTAGAGGGCTAATAATTTCCTTTTGAAAATATCGTAAATTTATGCGGAACATATGACCAAAACCATCTTTTCCAAGTTGTAAACTTTTGTGTACAGAATTCTGTGTGACAGATACTTATGTGAAATTTAACTCACATTATATAATTTAAGTGGTTAGAACTGCTGCTTTTGGACCCAAAGGTTGCAGGTTTGATTCCCACCTCCAGCTGTAGTATTCCTGAGCAAAATACTTATCCTGAATTATTCCAGTAAAATTACCCAGCTGCATAAATGGATAAATAATTGTAACCTTAACACTGCAAGTTGCCTTGGAGAAAGGCATCAGCTAAATGAACAAATATAAATGTATAAGGTAAAAAATTGCCTCCAAGGTCACAACAATAAAGTAATGAGTGGGATGAAGTGAATGCTCAGACATGGGATGGGTTTGGAGAGTCCATTTCAGAAGACTGTCAGATGGCCTCAGAGTTGTGCTGACAAACCATTTGGTGCCTGAGGGTGGGAAGGTGCTGACCACTCCTGAGAAGACTGTCAGGATTTAGATTGAACGCTTTGAGGAGCTCCTCAACAAGTGGACATGCGCTCCAACCAGGAGGCTATGCTGGACGTCTCCACTCCTGCAGATTAAAGGCCACCCTTGTTCCGGAACTGGTTTGAGGACTCGAGAATGGTAAGGCTTCAGGGATGCATGAGATCTGGCCAGAAATGAAAAACAATACAGAGTTTGGGGGGGTACCAATGCATGGTGTCTGATCTGTGTATCAGCACAGTGTGAATCATGTCCATATTCTTAGTTTTAAATCGAATCTGTTCAACGTGGGTTGGGCACAGCTGAGTATCAGAGGATGTCTACTTTGGGGACCTACGGGTAGCATCCATGCTGTTTGAAGATGATCTTCTTTTGGCCTGATCTGACTGTGACCTTCAAAGTGTACTCGAGTGAATCATCACCTTCAAGTCTGGAGATAGGGTTGCTATCTTCTGGTGAGGGGTGCAGAAGTTCAGGTATCTTGGGGTCGTTTTCACCGGTGATAGGAAAGCGGAATGCGGCAGCGTCAGCAATTCTGTGGGCGCTGCACTACAAGTGAGAGCTGAGCCTTTGGACAAAGCTGCCCGTTTACTGTTCAACCAATGTCCCCATGCTCACCTGTGGCGCTTCCATTGGAGCTATGCCAGGCACATTTCCATGGGCTCTCCTCCAGTGAGACATGCCTTGTATAGATTCATTGGAGGAATTGTATCTCTTGGGTGGCCTGAGAATGCCTAGAGATCTCCCTGGACGAACTAGAGACTTTTTCTAAGGAAAGGTTTTGGTCCTGCCTGACCATCCTGCTGCCAGTGCAACCCTCTCAAGGACAAGTAGGAAGAAGCTGAATGACTGACTGACAGTCTAAGATAAGATTGTGTTACAGCTAACACCCAATGAACCTAGCGAATGAGCAGTCGTTCGGTAATACTCACATAGTGCCATTTTCCACAATGAAACACAACAAACGCAGTTGGCACAGAGCGATTAAAAAGATGAAGAAAACAGACAGTGAAAGTCGCTACTAGAGATAAGCCATGTGGCAACTGAGGAAAGAAAAAAATGTATGACAATGCACCTGTAGAGGTACAACACGATTACATACATCTGAATCTGCATCAGTGCAGGCAGGGTTCATAATCCAATGGTCTCCAGTAAACAATCCAGCCAGTATCAGTGCACAGTTGCTGTTAGGGGCTTCTCTCATTAGTGATGAATAGTGTGATACATTAGCAAGGGGTTGTGACACCCCAGGAAGATGGAGAAAGGAAGAATGTTGAGTATAACTAGTACAGTGAGGGGAACAGTCATTGACTGATTAACCTTAGGAATTAGTTACATTTACAAACAAGAAATCTATAGGGTAATGGCATGCCATTCACAGAAAGTTCATTTTCATAAGGGTGCTGTGTATATAAAATAAAAAAAATCATAAATTAAAGTTGTGTTGATAGTGCACAATTCATTTAAATTACATTGAAAAATAATTAAAATATAAAGTGGCGCAGCGGGTTGGACCGCAGTCCTGCTGTCCGGTGGGTCTGGGGTTCAAGTCCCGCTTGGGGTGCCTTGCGACGGACTGGCGTCCCATCCTGGGTGTGTTCCCTCCCCCTCTGGCCTCACGCCCCTGTGTTCCCGGGTAGGCTCCGGTTCCCCGTGACCCCGTATGGGACAAGCGGTTCTGAAAATGTGTGTGTGTGTGTGTGTGTGTGTGTGTGTGTGTGTGTGTGTGTGTGTGTGTGTGTGTGTGTGTGTGTGTGTATTCATTTTAATACAGGAATAATTATAAAATAGAAGTGCGGAAGTGCAAAATACAGGATTCAAACACATGAGCATGCAGGCAACACTGTAGAGTGTCACAATGCAACTGAGTATGGGTACGCAGTTTCAACAATGCAGAGGGTCTCTCGGGTCACCTTGCATTACTACTTTGCTCAATTTTCAACTGCAGTCTCAAGTTACTGTGGCAGACAGAATGTCACAGGCCTGGATGTGAAGTGGCAGACTGGAAAAATGAAAATCCAGACCAGTTAATAAGTGGAATAATAACCTCTGACTGGATATCGGGAGCCCAAAAAACAAAGTGTGAGTCTACACTAAAGAAGCAGCACTATTTTGGACTAGGTGGAGAGGATTAATGACAAACAAAAGTTCAGATCAAGGGGAACTGCAATAATCGAGCATGGAAAAAACAGGGACCTGGGTAAGGAGCTGGATCACATAGTTGAACGGGTGGATTATAGGTTATACAGGGGAAAAAGCAGCAGGTCTGGGCCAGTGAAGAAATATGATTATCATGGCTGATAGTGATCCAACACTGCACTAAGGCTTCATTCTTCTTTATTCTGTCCTCAAGAGATCTTGAGCGGGAGGTCTGTGGAAGAATTTACTGAGAGTAGGTGGAGGAGGTCAGGTTTGCAGAGCAAGTCAAGATGGTGAGCCATCCAGAAATGTTTAACAAAATGTTTCATATCTGTGTTGAGCAGAATGGCGGTAACAAATTGCCTTTATGAAATATACACTACAAGGCAATATTTCAGCTCAATTCATGCTTTTCTTGCACAGTGACATTTCATTCTATTGATTATAATAATGTCTCCTTAGGTAGCAGGTATCACCTTGCTATTGTGCTTTGTTATTAGCCCACCATGATTTTGTTTTTTTTCCCTTTTGTAGATTTATTAAGGTTGGAGTGTGGTTTTGGTTATCTGGAAACTATCACTTATCACAGATTTTTGATACTGAAAACATTTACATTTAGTGTTTTGCTCATAAAGCCAACAACTAATTGTCTTTTGCTGAATTACCTAATCAAAAACAAGTGTTGCTGTTAACGAATATACTGTACATGTTACAAATCCAAACCTTTTTGTGGCAAAAACACTACAACCTACAGTATTATAGAAAAATGACCTCAGAAATGAAAAGGTGTTTTCCCAATATATGTGATCACATGAAAATTTACATTTATTCATTTAGCAGGTGCTTTTATCTGCATTACCTCAACAGAAGGAGAGATTTGGATGCAGACTCATTCTACAGTACAGTCAATTTGTCTCATTCCACCATATAAACCAGTGTACATTACATCAGTAGCTGCCTAAAGAATTGTCCATTATTAAAAGTAGCAGTGCTGTCTCACATGGGTTCGATCTGCGCTCAGTCTGTGTGGAGTTTGCATGTTTACCCTGTGTCTGTGTGGGTTTCCTCTGAGTGCCCTGGTTTCCTCCCACAGTCTAAAGATATGCTGTTCAGGTTCACCCGTAATGTGTGAGTGACAGAGAGAGTGTGTTCCACTGATGTATGGATGAGTGACCCAGTGTAAGTAGTGTATCTAGCAGTGTAAGTCACTGCGGTGAATAAGGTGTGTGGGCTGATGACACTACATAGAGTTCATTGGAAGTTGCTTTGGGGAAAAGCATCTGCTAAGTAAATAAATGCTAATGTAAACATGTAAAACATGCTGATCCTGAACTTACAAAATCAGGAGGGAAGTGAAATATTGCAACCTTAAGTTTTCATACCCTGTATAGTGAACACATCCACGAAGTGCGTAAACAAGATGTAGAAATCGGTAGCCTATGTATGTGTATTATTCTACATGGGGCAAATGTTGTCACATGGTTCTCCTGTGAAAGATGAGATCACTTTATTAAATATAAAAGTTTTGACATTTAAGCAAAAATTATTTGTGCCATACTTGTCATTCTCAGACCAATAGTTCAAGGCTACGTATGCCATACTTTTTAATGATTTGAAGTCTCGTGTTTATTCTTATACTGCAGTATTGCAATATGGTATACTATATTGCAATGTATAGCCCTATAATACACTTGTTGTTTTAAAATTTACATTAAAATCAGCAGGGGAAAAGTATATGAAAGGATAAAACGACACAAAAGCTGTAATAAAAGCAAAGCTTAGGACATAACAAGAGGACTACTGTAAATGGGAGTGGTACTGTAGTGGGGCAGGACTCAAGGTGGTAGCCACAGGAAAGGGGTCTGTAGCTTCAAGGCTCTTTTCACTTCTGCACTCAGGGAAAGACGGGGTGGGGCTGGGGTTGGGGACCATTTTCCCAGGCTGGGTCCGACATTGAACTTCCTTAAGGGAAATGGCACACATTCCAAGTTGGCCCAGAAAATGAACCTTAAATATATCTTCCCAAAAGTGGAAAATATCAAAATAATAAATTATGGCCAAAAGCAAAAAGATGAAGTACCCATTTTATAGTTGTTGGAAATGGTGCAGGTGGAGATAATTTTTTTGCTCTATATGAAAATATAACCTTCATTGCTAGGGGGTATGTAGTAGTACTCTTAATTTTTATGATTTAATTCCATACTTCTGAATGTAGAATTGATCAGTTTTTGTGTGTTGTTTGTTGGTTCTTCGAGCAGTGATTCTGGTTTTAATACAACTAGAGATGGACTGTCTTTAATGTCTGAACTTTGAAAGTGGATATGGAAAGTATGGAGTATACTGAGTTTTCACATTTTTCATTTGACAAAATAAGTTATTTACCTGTTCTTTTTAATGTCCCATTAGAGACTTTTTGATTTGGCTATGTAAAGACTTTAGAAACACTTCTTTCAAAGAGAAAGATAAGGAAAACAAACTACAGTGTTTCACAAAAAACGTGTAACTGAAAGTTGAGGAAAAAAATTTGCTATAAAAAAAACTGAAGCGATATTTAGGGAGACATCAGATCACATCTGGCAGGTTTGGGAGGTGTGTACCATCTACGTAGAAACAGGTTAAATAACACAATTCTCTGCTGCGCAATCCATTTCCACAGCTGAAATAACGGTGAGATTTAGTGCTCGTGCAGCACCACCTTCACAATGAGCTGCAGATGAGCTGAGTTCAGCCAGGGAAGATTTACGATCTGTCTGCTGTAACATTTCCTTTGCTGGGGTCCCATCTTTTGACGGAAACACACTAATGGCTGAGTTTAGAATCACAAATACAAGCGCCTCTTGGAATACAGCACGTTTTGCTCTGTGGTCCAAATCAAATTCCGCCAAAGACACTATTCAAATACAAGTTTTATTTAAGGAGTGAAGAATCTGTGTTACATTTAGACTAAATTCATAACTGTTTGAAATACTGTGAAATACTGTGAATGAAAAAATGCACTATGCTGTTCAAAAAATTTGCAAACAAGAGAATAATTTCCTATGTTGAGCAAAATTGCGTAAACACTTAGCAGTTTGTATAGATGATTCTGTTTGGCAGAATGCATTGTCTAAAAGGGTCTTTACACTATTGATCAATTCATGGCTTTTTTGTCAGCAATTTATAGAATGGTTATTATAATAAAAGTGTTTGCCTCTGAAAAATAACTTGCATGCATTTTGCAGATTTTGGGACAGGATGAAACTTTGTCCTCCAACGTTTGCTGCCTGTTTGTTCCATTGGCACATTTTGCAGTTCTGTAAGAACTCGGGAAGGTAAACAGTCTGAACTAGATGACTTTCCGTACTGCTGTCACCCATGCGTAGTGAAAAGCAGCGTTAGTGAGAGCTATGGTGGTACGGTGGCTGGAAGATCGGAAACTTTAATAAACACTTCAGATGGTTGCTCAGCTTTTGGGACCCAAGTGATTGCTTTTTAAAAATATTCCATTCTCCCTGGATTTCTGCAGCCTTCCAAGGTGATACTCATAGTACCTGTTCATGCAATGAACCCTGGCTTTTTAATCAGCAATATCCGTTCTTATACATGGTGTGAAGGTCAAGTGTTCTACTTTTGCATTCTTCTCAAGGAGCAAAATTTCTTTTGAAGTGTTCTTCTCTAGCTCATCCGGTGTGATGGTGGATAAGGATGTGGACATGTATCCTGAAGGTAGCTTATTCAGGTTCTGAGGGTCCACTGGCAGAATAACCATGAGAGTAGCAGCTTGAATCATTCCGGTTAAAGTGTGTCACATGGTGCAGGTTGGCAGGCTTGCAGGAAAGAACAAGAATCCGTGTGTTCTTCCATTCTGTTTCTGTTCTGTCCTGCCTGATGCAAATGAATCCTTGTTTATTTGAGGAAGACAACAGGTTGTGTTCAATAAAAGCAACAGAATGGGTGTATGCTTCAGCTGATTCTTTAAAATGGGTAATTTATGTGAAAAAAGGGAATGAAATTGCATTAAATTGTTTACTTTGAACTTATCAATAATGGATTGCATTATGCTTTTTTTAAGTGGTTGTTTTCTTACCTTGTGCAGAACTGGACCTTTTTGTTTGGGGAAAATTAGTATATTTTCTTGCGATATATTTGATGGCACTGACCCTGATGAAAAGATGGTTGTTCAGTTTAGTATTTTCTACATCTAACAATGACCTAACTGAAACTTTTAAAGAAGAAAGGCATAAATCAGAGCTATACCCTTTGACCAGCTATGACGTCTTGGTGTCTCAGTGACAAAACAAAGAGAAAATAGAAATAAGGTGTTGAAAAATGGTTTTTCAACAGCCTTGACAACACTTGTGATTGACGGGAGCCAGGCAAAGCTTTGATCCAGTGGTCATTTACATCTTTCTGCTCATTGTCTGTTCCCAGTCAGCTCACTGGAGTGAGGGTCCCTGGACAAGTGACAGTGGCATCCCTCCAGTACAGGGGCAGTTCATCCATCACCTTTAGCAAACTTGTCAACAGATGCCTGTCTGCAAAAGATACAGAATAACCTTAATCCAAAGCCTAGTTTGAAATGGACAAAAAAAGTCACTGCAGTTTACATCGCAGTCTATCCACCCAATAACATTATAGAGAGTTCTGTAGAAACTCAATTTTGTCTTTAATAACCCACATTTGTCTGTAGACCAGAGCCCAATTTCCATGTGATGTTCTGTGTGAAGGAAGCAAACAGCCTTGATGCACATACTATTTAGTAGTGGTGCACTTGGCTCTTCAAAAGAAAATCGAAAAATAAACAAAGTCTTAAAAATGACTCAGTGATGATACCTTGTAATTTGTGCATACACTGTAATTTATGTAAGGATGTGTGTGAATTTCTTGATATAAGTCTTTTGAGTATCCTGAAATTTTTAGCGCACACACAGTCTGAAACCACCTGTCCCAAGTGGGGTCGCAGCGAACCGGAGCCTAACCCAGCAACACAGGGCGCAAGGAACACACCCAGGATGGGATGCCAGTCCATCGCAAGGCACCCCAGGCAGGACTCAAACCCCAGACCCACCGCGTGGCAGGCCCCGGCCAAACCTGCTGCGCCACCGCACCCTCCCTCTGTAGCAAGTATCTAATAAAAAAAACTTCAGCAATTGTTTCTGCACCTCATGCTTGATGTCGCTGGGGTAGACAGACTGGCTGTGTGGAGTTTTTCCAGACTAGAGTTCAGCGGTGATGTACGTATGTTTAAGTGTCATCTCCATATGCATATCGAAAACCAAGACCTGAAGCTGGTCTGAGCTCCATCAGGTATAGCTGTCTCTTGTGCTTCATACAGTCTTTATGTGCAGGAAATAAAACAAAAGTATATCGAAGGGCAACAATATTAATTATATTTGAACAGTAAAATTTAATGTGTGTTTTAAAACCCTTGTTTCTCAAAACAGTTCAATTTTAAACATTCGGTTTTCCAGTACATGTTAGAAAACCTGGAACACAGACCTGTGGGAGTGACTGAACCGTGCAAATGCAATGGTGGGTGGGTGGGTGTGTGAATGTGTTGCAGATGTTACGTGGTCATAGTTATTTGCAAAAACAAGTTTGATGTAATGTTTCTCAGGGCATGAAAGTTATAGTCACATTCTAGCAGATGTTAATTCTTGGGGTTTATGGATGGGTTTAGTTAAACACTGAGGCTCTGGTCACAAATCCTCTAGATACCTTGACTCTAGTGAGGTCCAAACCTACTACATTGGCATGTCCTGTTCTGACTCATTAAACATGACATATACTGCACCCTTAATCTGAAATATAAACTTTTGGCCTTTAAAACAACAAAGTACACTGATCAGCCACAACATTAAAACCACTGACAGGTGAAGTGAATAACACCAATTATCTCATTACAGTGGCTCCTGTCACGGGGTGGGATATACAGTATTAGCAAGTGAGCAGTAAGTTCTTGAAGCTGGTGTGTTGAAAGCAGGAAAAATGGGCAAGCATAAGGATCTGAGCGACTTTGACAAGGGCCAAATTGTGATGGCTGACAAATGGGTCAGAGCATCTCCAAAATGGCAGGTCTTGTAGGGTGTTCCTGGTATGCAGTGGTTAATACCTACCCAAGTGGTCCAAGCAAGGACAACCAGTGAACTGGCAACAGGGTCACGGGCACCCAAGGCTCACTGATGCACGTGGGGATCGAAGGCTAGCCCCTCTGGTCTGATCCCAAAGAAGAGCTACCGTAGCAGACATTGCTGAAAACCTTAATACTAGCCATGATAGAAAGGTGTCAGAACACACAATGCATCGCAGATTTCTGCGTCGGTGTATCAGTTCTTTGTGCATCTGATTAATCTATTTTCTTTTCAGATGAGAGATTTCATTTTGGCTTATTCTACATAAATTCTATTTTGAAATTACATTGGTAAAATCTTGAAGCACCATATGACACATGAAAGATATTTTTGTGATTGTTTTTTTTTTATGTAAGGAGTGATGGGCACAGATTCAGTGAATTGTGAGAGCGTTCTCATTTAGAAGTGAAGTGATTCATCAAGTGTACAGAGGTTTTGGAACTTCAGAGCTACCATTGGGTGACACATTTAATGCTTGTTACAGTCCTGGTTTTGGGTAAAATACTGTATTGTGGTAAATATTACTTGTGTTGCATTTCAGGCCAGAATGACTATGCATGAACTGACATTCCTTGGTCACCGCTCTGCTAGCCAGTTTGCCTGAAATAGTTTCTATTTGGAGCTTTATGGTGAGTGTGTTAGTCTTCATTTCTCAGCTTGGTCTTGAAACCATGAGTGTGAATCTGGTCTTCAGACATGACTGTCTGAGTCTCAGATGTGGGAGTCACAAGACTGGGTTATTTAACAACAGCTTTCAGTTTATCGAATATTTTAAGGGCATGTGTTTCATTTTATTTTTCCACTCAAAGAATATAATGTGTGTAAACAACACTGAATGTTCTTGCAGAAAATATGAATTTGGACATCTATATATAGTAGCATTTACAACCGTGTTTGTTTTCCTACATTTTCCAAAGACTGCAGCCAGCAGGAGATATATTTATTTCTACTATAATAGCAGCAATTTTTTAATTAAAATCAGCATGCTATGCCTTTATATTTATTTTTTTTTTTTTCCAAAATTAGGCTTTTCCAGATGTTCATACAGTCTTAGTTCTTGATTCTCAAACTTCGACCTATTTTAAATGTGTGGTCTTAAAACCTGTGAATTTAAGAATTTGGATGCATTTCCACATTACTGTATTCTAGTCTGCCTGTTTGATTCTCAAACTGCGGTCTTTCTGTACAAGCTGTAGATTTCTGGCGCATTGTAGGAGTGTGTAGCAGCAAGAGGTGAGAGTGACTCATGAGTGTCAAACGTGGAATGCAAGCCTTGTCAACCACAGTTGCTCACGTTCTTGAGCTTACGTGATCTCTGGATGATGGATAACTGTCCAGTCATTTTTGCTTTATCACTGCCTTGGATTCAGAACATTCTCTTGATGTCATTGCAGTTGTGGTCTTGATGAGTGATTTGCAGTGATCTCTTAATCCTGATGAAAACCTGTCAAATCTCTTCCTAGTCTTACAGGAATCCGCTGGCCTCGCAATAGTCCATGGGTGTGTGCTGAAACTAACCGCAGATATCAGGTATTATTGCCATATGCCGTGACCTTTATAAACAGAGCAAGAACACATACGGAAACACATCAATATTATTTTTCTGTGTGTGGAGCAGGGGTTCACTCTTAAGAGCAGGATGTGGACATTATGGCTCCAGAGTATGGAAATATAAATACTCTGCACTGTTGATGTAGTATAATGGCCTAAAATCAAAATCCAGAATCATGCTCGTTTTGTCTTGAGTTGAGCTGCAAGTGATTTGGCCTTTATTGGGGCATTCATTAAATGAATAAGTTTAAACAAAATGTAACCTGAGGAATTGCTGTAATTTTATAAGATATAGTTGTGCATTCCCCAAAGTATTCACTAAAAAACATAATTGCCTTTGGCATGTATGGTTTTGGTTTACCAGCAGCAGGAAAAGCCACATTGTAAAACTCAGTTTTGCAAAACCTAACATGCAATTAACCATAAAGTCTGTGTGTGTAACAGACAAATGCAATTAAAGTTAAGTGAAAAAGTAAAAATGTGTAAGTCAATGAATTCTGCATAAGTCCAATACTCCTCTATTATGTACTTGTCGAAGACAAGAATCTGTCTGAAAGATTCCTGTTGAATGTGCAACAGATTGCAGATTTTTACTACTGTTCCATCATCCCTGCATATGGTGTAGCGAAACACACAACTGTGTCTTCATTTGCGTCTAAACCAAATATGCATGATCATTAATCTTTATGCATGAGGTCGTAGGACAGTATGGGCTTCCATCAGAAACTGCCAGTGGTGTAAAACATAACAAATTGCGCTGCTTCCTCCAGAGGGGAGGTGAATGGGTCCAACGTGATCCTGTCACTTGTGACGAGCTTCTGCTTCTCATTTCGATTGTTCGCTTCAAACCCCAACAAGCCGCCATGGCCTTCGCCTTCCATCCCCCTACGCCTTCAGGGTGTATTACGTGTATTATGCATTACGTGCGCCGTGCCATCTAGATATGTTCACTAATTCATGGCAGACCAGCCGGGATCAAGTTAACGCAGACTGGTGACCCCCTTCCGAGTAGCGTGCTGGGGAGAGACGGATGGAGCTGGTGGGAGATGAGAAAGAGTGATTGTGAGTTAAAGGGGGATTTGTGTGTGTGTGTGTGTGTGCGTTGACGATTAAATGATTCGTTCTTGTTGCATGAGTTGAGCCTTGCATTCGTATGGCCGCCAGTTAATGCAGTTAATGGGCACCACTGCAGTTAGTGCACCTCTGGAGTTTCATACCTTTCATTCCCTAGTTTTATAGCTGTTGATGTGTATCCTTAGACGTGACCAAAACGTCTTTCTGGGAATTCTTGTAGCTGGTTAAACCTGCCCTTCCATGACAAGAAGTCCAGGGATTCTCAGAAAATAAAACGTAATGCTGAAGACCAGCTGCGCTGTACGTCACGTTTTGTTTAGCGGACTCTTTTCTCCAAAGCGACTTCCAGTGAACTCTCTGTAATGTTATGAGCCCTCACGCCTTATTCACCAATATGACTTACCCTGCTAGATACACTACCGTAAGAGACGAGGCAGGAAACGGGAGGAGATGCAGTCGCCCGTTGCTGTGGGCTTTTATTTGCCTAGACAGCGGAGAAGGAAGGAGATGGGAAAGGGGGAGTAGGGGACAGGTAGGGAGAGGTTTCGTGCTGGTCGGGGGGGCTGGGAGAGTCGGGGTCGGGACGCAGGCTTCGTCTCAGGGTTCGGGTCCGCAGTCGCCTCTCTCTGGTTCTCCTCCTCGGTCTCTTCCCCCTACTTCTGGGCACCGGGGAAGAAATAGGGGATGAAATCAGCCCCCGGCTGTGGCTGCTTTGCCCCCGTCTCCGCCCGCTCCCCAGGTGGCCTCGGCGTGCTACGACTGCTTACACTGGGTCACTCATCCATACATCAGCGGAACACACTCTCTCTCTCTGTCACTCACACACTATAGGAGGAACCTGAACAGGTCGAGCTGAGTTCAAACCCGTGCCCCAGTACACAGCCTAGGCCCTGTGAAGCGCTGCCCACGGAGCCACCGCAACGCTTGAACCGAAAGAGCGTGGAGAAGAAACCGGACAGAGTGGTTTGCATGGCTAGAGCGAGGTTGCGCGCAGGACTTCGGAGGACTGTGGAAGAACATCTGATGATTCAGGCATCATTATCTCCACCAGCATCAGCTGTTTTCAGTTTGTCGCCAGATCACCCAGTGAGGCTTTGTTCTCGTGCAGTTCCCATATTATTCACCAGCATCAGTCGTCCTCTTTTCTTCTTTTTTTTTGTTGTTGCTTGAGACGCTCATTTCCAGGAAGACTATGCCGCCTCCGTGCTGCTGTTTAAAGTATGCAAATTGTTGCCATTAGTTTTAGTTTTCTGCAAGTACTTTAGCAGAGGCAAGCGCATTGACAATTCATCCATGTTTTTGGCAATGAAAAGGACAGGCAACACCCATAATTATGTTTAAAATGTGATTCAGTTCAGGAAATCTTGTAATTGTAACTAAGTGTGTAATAAATGCTCATCTGGTGTCGACTGCTACGACCGCTTTTAGGGTGCTTCTCGCTCTCTTGGAAAGCGGGTTTATTGCTTCTGAAAATGATAAACGTAGAGTTTTTTTTCTCCTTTTTAAACTGTTAGGCATTTCAATACATACAATAGTGTAAGAGATTTGTGCGCGTGTAAAAATCAGAAGCTAGTGGAAAAACCTCCTGAACGAACGGAAGGAAACGAGTTGACGTTTATTCACGTACCTAGTTAACCTAAAAATGTCTTCGCAACTTTTCAAAACATTGTGCCAGAGTAGCAAAAACCACAACGCTAATTAAATTTCACCAGAGAAATCGAGTTTTACCGAAAGTAACCTAATTAACATAAAAGGCTAAACTGCTTCAGTTTACTATAAGCCATTTAAAAAAGCAGTTTAAAAAAAAGCCATTTAAAGCATTGCAGCAGTGGCAAATATGTAGGCTAATACCGGTGCCCAAACTTTGCCTTGTTTTATTGAAAATGTTTTAAAAACAGACCTTTCTGTCTACTAATGATCTGGACAGCTAAAGTGGAATATTATCTTAATCATTTTTTCTTGGCTTACGTCCGGTTGTCAAAATATTAAGTCCTTGTAGAGGGGCTGGGTCCAGGAGTGCTGGTGTAACAGTTACTATAAATACATTAACTGCAGTACAGAGCGCCATTCTATCAGCCTGTTCTTTGACAGACAGGAGGCCTCTCGGAACACAAGGCTGGGTTCCACAAATGCTCAGCTGTTCACGGGCTTGCTGCAATTGGCCTGCAGTGCGCTAGGCATTGCCGGCCAAGTTGCACGATCATTTGAAAACGGTCTGCATAATGTTTCCTGTATGATGGGAAGGGCCGTATGTGCTTTTCACCGGCCTTCTCCTTAACGGGGATCTTTTTTCTCTCCTCCCTATTTCATTAGCTTGGTCCAACAATAAGAACTACTGCTTTACTACATACCCTTTCTTCTTTGAGTTTGCCTTTGCAAATAACCAAGTGGATGGATGGATGGATGGATGGATGGATGACACTTCATTAATCTCAGGAGGAACTGAGTTTGCATGCAGCAGCATCTAATGTACAACATACATACAGTACATGTACATAAATACGCAAGTAAAGTGGTCAAAGACATGAAGTCGGTTTTGGGAAGCGAAATGAGATGCTGCTGGGTGTCGCGGGACACAGAAAACACTCTGCGCCGCTCAGTTTTCAAGAGGTTCACCCCCTAGGCAGCGTGAGGATTCATTCTACGGCCTTACGTCTGCCGGTTCAATTATTTACACATTTATACGGCTGGGCAGTTACTGCAGGAGCAATCTAGGGAAAGTATCAGGGTACTACGGCAGGAGGTGGGATTCAAACGTAGGTCCTTTAAGTGGCAGCAGTTCTAACCATTGCAACCACCTGTTGTAC
Source organism: Scleropages formosus (assembly GCF_900964775.1). NCBI lineage: Eukaryota > Metazoa > Chordata > Actinopteri > Osteoglossiformes > Osteoglossidae > Scleropages > Scleropages formosus. Next base: position 15,364,955 of record NC_041808.1, on the reverse strand, counting down.
CAGGAAGGTGGGGTTGAATTCGTGACTTTGGTTTATCAGTGTTTTCAACTCTCTAAAGGCCAGTTATTTGTAGATGCCTGTATAGAAATGTACAGTGTTATACTTTTCTCTTTAATTTTTACCGCATCCTTCAGTTTCGGTTCACTATTAAGTTGAGGGAGCTCCGCATCACATGCTGCGTGTGAAATTTCTATTTTATACGATAGAATTCGGCAACTCGGATATATCCGCAATCAGTAGGTTTGCATCCGTAGGGTGACTTGTAGGTCACCTGTATTTTACGCATCCCCGGGTCTTTTCGGGGCATATGCTGATGTGACACACATGCATGCGTTTGTCCTTCAAGTCTCTCTACAGGACGGCCTACTTCATTAAGTTACTAAATAGACGGCGGGTATTAAAGGAGTTTAAGCCAGCCTCCTGCAGTCGAGGAATGTGCCGACTTCATTAAACTAATTGAGCGGCATTTTCTGACATACTTTGCTGTAGCGCATAGTCTTGGTTGCCAGCATAAAAAAGTGATTTCATACATTGCTCGTGGTTCCAGGTCAGCCAGGCATTCAAGGTTGCCTTTTTAGGGAAACCTCTTATAATATTAGTGTCCCACCCCCCTCCCCCCCCCAGACAGAGCTGGATATAGAGCGCTTACCTCCGTTTTAAGGGTACAAGGTTGGCGAGTGAAAGAGAGAGGCAGAAAAATGGCATTCCAGCACTGCTTTGGGTTTGGAGTACTAGCTTAAGCGACTGAACTAATTTATTATTTGCAGCCAGTTTGAGGGAACACTCATCCCCTTGTGCTTTGCATTCCTCTGGATCTTGTGGCTATACAAGCTGTTTGTGTGTTTTGTTTTTCGCTTTGAGTATGCATGGCATTTTCTGAGTTCAATTATTATCCACACTAACCATTATTTTACTGGCTAGGAATATTCCTAAGCATCTCGGTTTGAAGATCAGGATTACGAAGTGGTTGTTTTACTATGTTTATGCCCGTTTATGTTACTTGGCTTTCATTTGTAATGAGTTCCCGTTCCCGTTCCCATTTGTCCAAACGTGTTTGCAAAAGCAGCGTTCAGTTGTATCATTTCCGTGAAAGCGAGACGATTTTTAGAGCATTTAAGAGAATTTTGATGGAAAGCAGCTGAATAATGCGAGAAAAAAAAAAAAAAACTGCAAAATGCGGTACCACTGCAAATGAACTTTTTTAGTCCAGGAGATTGGCGGATTCAGCAGTGAAGTCTTCTATTTTAATTTAGCTTTCTCACACACCGGGCCAATTCAGAACACGGTGCATGAGAAACCCTCAGACCTTTTTATTTTGTTACACACATTCCTTCAGCCGTGGCTCAACCAAGAGCCTCGTCCTTTTTTATGCCTCTCTGAGGAATGTGCACGGAGGGCTGCCTTCTCCCAAGAAATTAAAAGCCATCCCCTCCAAATATGATACATGCACTTGATGTTCTGGTGTCAGAACAGAATACATGCTGTCCTTTCCTATATGTGGTTGATAAATGTATTAAAAGCAATTTTTTCCTGCGTTTGACTTAATTTAATTCCTCTTGCTTGTATGGTCAACTGAGTATAAATGATGCTTCCCAAGCAAGTTGTTCCATTATTTATTTCGATGTAAACAGATTAAATGAAATCAGAGTGGCGCAATAATGTGGCTACATTGATGTCAGAGTTTGAAATGTGGGGATGGTTTCACCAGTGCTAACATCCAAATCACGCTAATATCCCAATATTGATGCCATGTGTTTGTTTCTCTTTTTTTTCCCCCCCATAGAATTAAAGTATGAACATAAACAAGATGTTCTTATCACTTTGAAGACAGGTTTATTCCTTTTGAAAGTACTGCAGCTGTTTGATGTGCCATTCGGTTCTGTTTGCGAAATGAAATGTGGTTAGATGTGTCACCACCAGACCATATACATAACCCCGTATCAAAGGCCTGCAGTTTGGTTTGTTTAGTTTTTAACCACGCTTTTCAGAATGTATTGCGTTTGCTTTTAAGTGTTCTCTCTACCAGATTTTTGAAGAGTAATTTAAATGTATATATTTAAATGTTGAGGGCAATGTAAATTTGCTTAGCTAATGGACTTACACGTGGTGACATTAAATGAGTGTATTTGTACAGCTGGAGTTGAGACTTGCCCTTTCCCTGCACAGTTACAAGTTGGAAAACAGTGCTTTTCTTCCCAGACACGTGGGTTCTGAAACACTCGGATTCCAGCGGAGAGACAGCTTTCGTTTTGACACATATGGCAGCCTACCCGTCCTCATTAGGGTTAGTAAGCGGGGAAAATTCCCAGCGTTGCCTTGCTGGGCGGTTTACGGAGGTGCGGACGTTTGAACTGTGAACTGGAGAAAATCTCCCACTTCCACTGACCTCTCTTGTTTCTGTATTTGCTCTGTGTGTTTGGCTAGCACAGATGTGTGTCGGTGGGGATTCCCATCACATTTTTGATTCGAAAAGATTTTGATTCAGACTTTGTCATCTTACCGGAGGTCAGTGTGGGCATGAGTGTGAAGATTCCTCCTTTCTACTCTGTAGCATTTTATTCTAGCTCTTGTAGTGTTGGTCAGCCTGACCTCCTTCCTCTATGTCATGTCCCTACTCTGCTTTTGGGACACTTGACCTTGCTGTAATTGAATCCTCAACGGCAGATGAAGAGTCCTGGGGACAAATGGGCTTTATCATGAATCGGCAGGTCCAGCCATTTTAAAATGAGTTTGAAAAATGTCACATCCTAATAGACACTGCAGTGCTATGCTTCTCAAGCAATTAACTCCCTTTGATTCAGTGGAATCCGTTACAAGGTCTTACAAGCAACTGTTTTTCATAGGAGTAAATGGGCCAGAAGCCTTTTCATTTTTTGAAATGGTAACCGAAAGGTTATTTAGCATGTGATTCATGCTAAGGGCAGAGTAATAAAGTTTTCTTTTTTGGGGATTTTCCTCAGTTTGTTCACATTAATGTGGCCTTGTAATTACTTTGCCAGGCTAACCACTTGTAAGTGAAACCCCGCAGTATGTTTGGCTTGCTCAGAGCGTCTCTCGGTGCGAATCTAGTGGTCTTGCCACTGAGGACTTTCACCCACGCATGGTTGCCTTGATGACTGTGCAATGGCTGTTCTTCCATAATCTTGTACTTTAGAAATTATGATGTGCTGGAGAAATGAAAACTGCATTAACATAGTTTCAGCAGGCAGTCCTCAGAAGAATGTTGTTGGCATACATAAAGGGATCTTTTTCAGAATCTCATGTCATATTGAGTTATACCAATACTGCCACGTGTGAAACGTGTGGAACCTAATATAGTGATCCAAGGGATGCTTTAAAATTTGTCTTTTAAATACGTAGTCATATTGGTGGTCACCAAGAGTCAACGTGGACTTTACAGCACTCAACGGTAGTGGTCATATCTAACGTTACGTTGACATTCATTTATTTAGCAGATGCTTTTCTCCAGAGCGACTTCCAATGAACTCTATGTAGTGTTACCAGCCCACACACCTTATTCACCAAGGTGACTTACACTGCTACATACAGTACTTACAATAGGTAAGGCTAACACTGCAAACAAGGTCAGCTCTAATGTTTAATGGACTATGTAGTTTGTTGCTTTGTATTTTGTTTCCAAGGTAATATTTTTTTTTTCCAGGACTGTATGGGAATTGTGCTTTCAGGCTTTATGTGAAGGCACAGAGACTGAAAAGTATCTCTTGTGGGCAGCACATAGTGTAGTGGTTAATGCTGCTGCCTTTGGACTCAAAGGTTGTAGCTTCATGCTGTACCTCATGCTGTAGTAGCCTTGAGCAAGTTACCTTCCTGAATTGGGGGGAAAAAAAAATTACCATCTGTATAAATAGGTAAATAATTGTAAGTAACATGGTAAGTCACTTTAGAAAAAAACAGCTAAATGAATAAATATAAATTTGTATCTGTTGTGAAGCTTCATCAAGGCCCAGGATTTGACAAGAAAATATTGCATCTAGGTGGGAAAAAGCCATAATCTAAGATATTATTGACTCGTCTTTATTATTTAGCTAATGAATTTATTCAAAGCATCTTTATCTTTTTGTATAGTTGGAAATTGTACTGGAGCAACTCAAGCACCTAGCTCAAAGGGTTAGATAACAGCAAGACTGATAGTCAGTCGCATAACCCTCACATCCTCAAGTATGCTACTATGCTGCCCCCAAGCCCTTATATACTGTTGAATGTTACTCTGTCAGTGTTGTAGAAACTGAGAATCCTGTGTTTATCTATTTTGCCTTTAACAGCCTTTTCCTTTAAATGAATTAGTCAAGGAGTGATTTATTTTTTTGTCCCTAACCTTGGGTCCTTCCGTGTTCAACTTCCTCTATCCTTTGGGATGTTTTGATAACCTAAATTCCTGCACAGCCAGTACAAATAAGAAGTTCTCCTGCAAAGATTGGGTCTGTTATCTTGCTATCCAGTTGCGACTCCTCTTGCAGAGTCTGGTTAATGGAGATGGATGTTGTTTCTGCCGCACATAGTGACTAGCATGTTTGAAGAAGTTCTGGAAGGAAGCAGGCACACCCACGAATGTTCCACTTGGGGGTGTTTTTGATCTCAACATTTAGGTAAATGAAAGATACATGTTAACCTTCCTTCATCAGGAATGGAACCAGTACTTCCGCTGCCCACGTTCTGTCATTTCTGTTATTCTAATCATGCTGAAGTAGCAGTAGAAAAGTTATAGAAACTAGTGAACAATCATCAAAAAAATCTTAAGGAAAAATTGTTGACGCTATAAGCTTACCGATCAGGCAAAAATAAATCTTAAGACAAAAATAATTATATGACAGTAAGGTAAGATCTGTAAATTTATTCAGGCTGTGGTGTGCTTGAGTGATATCGAATTCATTTTAGCCAAACATTTGTGGAAATTAACGACATGTTTGCAAAGACCGCTCTCTCTCCCATCTGAGTGATCATTGACCCGTCAACACGGTTGAGGTCAAAAGGTCGTTGGGATTTTCCTTTTCAGGGCTTTTCTGCAAGGATCACTTTCTTTCAGTTAAGCGAGGCATTTGTCCCCCATTACCTTTGATGGAATCCTCTTTCATGCATAATGATTCGTAGATTTTTCTGTTGTTGCACACATTAAAGCACAGGATCATACCTTAGTCGACTGTGGAGGTAGGACATCACACACAGCAATTGTGACTGAGAAGGTGCTGAAGGTGAGAGTTGCTTCTGCAGATCAGTAATAATGCTTGACTTTGAGTCAAACGTCAGACATCTGTGGACGAGACATTGCAGTTTAGGAGAATGTCTATATGCGTGCTGAGACTGACCTCTCCATTTTGCTGAAAATGGTACCTTCTGCAGCTCCAGAGGAAGTATGGCTCAGAGCCGAGAGTGTTGACATGTTGTAGGGGGAAGGATATGTTGGATGATGCAGGAAAGATTGTGAAACTCCACCCCAGTCCCCCCAACTTTTGATGTGGGTCACTCTTCAGAGTTTAGCAGGAACACCTGGGGCTGTATATGGATCCACATTTCATACATTCTTCTAGGGGGGCAGCCAGTGAAAGAGACGATCCAGAGAGAAGGTAGCTGACGTCCAGCCAGGGGTTCGAAGGCCAGGCCCTAGCAGCATACACACTAGTGTACAGCAGCCCTCCTAGCAGCATACATAATACTGAGAAGATTTATGCACTTTCACTACATTGTTAGCTGAACCTACTTTGGGAAGAAATGACCTCTGACCTTCTTCAGTTGCTGCATATGATTGGTTCAAATTGGGACCCTCTAGTTTTTTCACTGTCCTATTGCCCTTGTACTGGGGAGGAATTAAGTAGAATGTTGATGTTCTGGATTTTCATATCATAATGACCCACGTTGCTGAGGAGTGTCATGTTCGAGCGGCCACAGATGTTTATTCTAAATAGTTGGGAATTGTGGGGGCAAATGTAAAAGAGTTGTTCAACCGTAGTGGGAGCTGACAGGGATTATAAAGGGGTGAGTGCCAGTTGGGCAGTGTGGTTAAGCTAAAAAGCTTAAAGGGCTGTAAAGGCTGGCTTGAGGAAAAAGGTCATTAGGCCGAGAGTATTGTTTCCTTGGGTACATGCTGATACCTCGCTGTGTGCTGGTGTTCCAATAAACGTTTACAATGAACGGTGTTCGTGCGTCCTTTTTTTCTCACATGTTAACCCAAAGTGCCGTGCGCTGCAATATGTTTTCCTTATTTATTAACATTCTTATGTTCATATACTTCCAGACAGATCTTACCTTCCAGATATGGGGCAAACTCCTTGGTTTTGCTGTAGTTTTATACCCAAAGAATTGTGGCACTTATAACCCTCAAGTATAAAGTGCAGTTTTCAGCAGCATTTTAGCATTTGTCCAGCATGTGTAGCTTTTCTGTGCTGGGATGGGCTCAAGGCCACATCAAAAGACTCAGATCTCCAGGAATGCAGTGCTATCTGGAATTGAGTGGCATGGGACTGACCGCTGACCATGGGGATCAAACTAGAAAAAGTTGTGACGCTTGATGGATCGACATCTATCGAGTCCACTGGAGCAGGGAGAGGTGAGGACAGACATTAGGTGCCATCCCTGGTTCTTCTCAAGTGCTCAGATGAAGAGGTGGCCTTAAATCTCGACTAAGAATGTGGTAACATTTAAAAGCTGTTGGAGTGTGACAGAGCAGAGAATTAAAGTGTGCTGTACTTCAACATTAGCAGGCTGCATTTCCAATGATGTTATTATGTATTTACTTACTCATCTGACACTTTTACCCAAAGCAACTTGCATGCCCTACACTTCGCTCACTTTTAAACATCTGGATGGTTTTTTCTGGAGTCACTGATCTTAAGTATGCTGCTTAAGGATACACCAGGGTCCCTTCTTCGACTGGAACCTGCAGCCTTTGAGTGGCAAGTCAGAGTACGTGACCTCAATGCTGTTTGCATCCCTGAAGAACATGCTTGTGTCCTGTAAAGATCAGAAACAGACTGAGCAGCTGTATTTCATCCAAAGCCGAATCGCTCTTCAGATCAATGTCGTGTGATCGTGCCCAGATTCTCGTGCGTAGTGTCAGCGAGCCCTTGACACACAGATGCAGTACGTGGTGCAAACTTGCTGTTTAGTTGGGGTTGTGTGAACTGGATGGCTTAGCCAAAGATCACACCTCTTGCCCAACTCACTTGTCCATTTGCTGGCGAATGTGAACATCAGTCTGTTGTTCCAAGTCACTCTTTAGGTCCATGCCCTTGCAGTACAGACACAGAAACATGACCCATAAACATCCAGTATTGACATGCAAACTGGAACTTTGCAAACACTGATTTGTAGAAGTAATATTTCGCAATGGGTGCCGATTTGAAAAATGAAATCCGTTTTCCCCATAATGTAAGGATTTCTAACAATTGTAAAAAATTCTGTTAATGTAACATATGAACGGAAAGGTTCTCATAAATGATATAAATTCAGTTTTCATTTTAATGTGATGTATTTTTTTCACTAGCCTGTTTTTAATGCGTGAAGGAGCACTGCCTTGACCATGCCCAGATCCCAGTCCTCCAATTACTACAAATAGACAAAGAAGTGAAAGAAGGGGAGTGTCATAATTCTACCCACTGTGGATTTATCAGAAACTCACTCATTCAAGTATATTGCAATATGCTCTGGCAGAATTAAGAATGAAAGAAAAATGTAGAGAAAGTAATTAAAAACTTTCTTTAGAAAAAGATTAAAAAACATATATGTAGGTATCCCCATTATACAGACTTAATTAGTTTTTGAAAACTGTTTATACCAAGAGTCTAAACTGGGAGGTCCTTTCCTATTATATTAAAGGAGGGAAAAAATGATGCGTTCCTGGACTGTGCAGACATACCCGAATATTTCCACAAACACCCTCCAGACACTTTAGAACGGTCTCAAGAAATAGTAAACATTAGGATGATTATTATGTTTAATATCTTGAGAAGGAAATTAACAAAGACTAAATTAGGGCACAAATGTGTTTTTCATTAAATTCACTAAAGTGGTGTACAGCAAGTAGACACAAAAATATGGAAGACGCATTTACATTTGCATTTATTCATCTAGAAGACACTTTTCTCCAAAGTGACATACATCTCAGAGAATAATTCAAAGAGTGAATTACATCAGCAGAAGGAGAGATTTGGACGCAGACACATCATTCTACAGTACAGTCAATTTGTCTCATTCCACCGTATAAACCAGTGTACATTACATCAGTAGCTGCATAAAGTATTGTCCATTATTAAAAGTAGCAGTGCTGTCTCACATGGGTTCGATCTGCGCTCAGTCTGTGTGGAGTTTGCATGTCCGCCCCCTGTCTGTGTGGGTTTCCTCTGAGTGCTCTGGTTTCCTCCCACAGTCCAAAGACATGCTGTGTGAGTTCCACTGATGTATGGATGAGTGACCCATCGTAAGTAGTGTATCTAGCAGCGTAAGTCACCTTGGTGAATAAGGTGTGTGGGCTGGTAACACTACATAGAGTTCATTGGAAGTTGCTTTGGAGAAAAGTGTCTGCTAAATGAATAAATGTAAATGTAATAAATAAAAACTGTCACGCGCAGCTAATATCTGTTCCGTCTGTGACGGCCTTGTTTTTGTCTGAGGTTACCAAGCACACTCCTGCTGAGGACCCGTGTCTGGGATTTGTGCAGCAGGTAACGGCAAAGGCCCCAGTTGCCTGCCACATGTAATCCAGCTGCTGAAACAGCTGTCCCACAGGAAGGCCCGCAGGCTGCGCAGAGCCTCTCATCTGCGCTGCACGTTATTGCCGCTCCACAGGCCGCTGCGGCAGAGAGTCCCCATCTGCTCTCGAGAGGAGAAAAAAGCGAATGTATATTTATTTAGACTAGTGGAAACGTTAACCAGAATGCAGTTTGAAAGTGCACAGCCTAGAGTAACTAAACACTGCGGAAAAGGGAGAAGAAGAAAAAAAAAAAAGACTTGCCCGCTCGTCCCAGACAGTGTTTCTCATTCATGGGCCGGGGGGCAATTTTCCTCCACCACCTGATTTCACTAAAGTAATTACCAAATTTAGTTTTAAAGGGGTTAATTAGCGAAATCAGGTGGTGTCTATGGAGGAACCAAATATTTACAGGACATCTGCTCATTTAAACCAAGAAAAAGAACTGAGATTGAGTGGGCATTTACATACATATAAACATCTTTTTTCTCTCTGTAATGTCTATAGGGTTAAAATCAGTAAAAGAAATCAGTGTGGCTGTGTTGCTCCTTTTCTTCAGGCTTTATCAGTCAAGCTGGTTCTCTTAGTGGTGAGATTTACACTTTTCCATTCCTGAACTGTTCCTTTTATGATTAAGGCTACAAGACCTTGACCTTAACCCTAACCTTAACCCATAGTGGCCAACGTGGGCCTGCCTGCTCTCCAATTCATCTATCTCTCCGATCACTCCTGGCTCATACATTTTGCCTAACCCATAATTTCAGAAGGGTCTTTACCTCTACAGGGACGTGGTGGCACGGCCAGTACCCGGTGTGTTGGGTTCGAGTCCTGCTTGGGGTACCTTGCGATGGACTGCCATCCCGTCCTGGGTGTATCCCCTCCCCCTTCGGCCTTGCACCCTGTGTTGCCAGACTAGGCTCTGGCTGACCGCAACCCCGCTCAAGACAAGCGGTTGTAAACATTGATTGGTTGATATTTAACACCCGGGCTTCGACTCCAGTACTCCAGGTTAAAATTCATCATATTGAAGATGTAAGTGGTGTTATACCCCTGGGCTTTGCTTATATCTGTTCTTGGTGATTTATTAAATCAAATAGGCCCTCTTTGCATCCATAAGCAAGACTCTCCCTTTTTCGGCCTTATTCAGGGACTGCGGCTGTGGAAATGTATATTGTCTAGACTGAAGTCTATTGTGTGAAGCTGGAGGTATTTTTAATTCGAAGAGTTGATCTCTGTTGTGTTAAACCCCTACAGTCGACTGAGCTGTAAAAACAGGAATAGTAAAAATCCATTTCCAGCGGTTCTTGGGTTATGGAGCTTTATAGTTGAAAGGAAAAAAACAAACTGCTTTAAAATGTTGAAAACAGATACATACTGGAGCACCTGCACACGGAGGGCATTTAATCCGTGGCCTTTTAATGTTATTCACAAGTCTTGATGCAAAAACAAAAACGAACCAAGGAAAGTGCCAGATCAAACATTTGGTTTTACGAAAATATGCGTTTTCTCTTAAAACGTATAACATGGCACAACTTGATGGCATTATAAACCAGTAGAGAAAGTGCATCCTGCTACACATTGTCCCTCTGTCTGCAGTGGCTCCCTCTTCTGGTGGTGGCTGGAAGTGCGTAGAGATTTTTTTTTTTTTTTTTTTTCCTTTTTTCTAACCATCACTTCTAGCAGCTGTGCAAAGTCGCACAAAACTGTGATGTACTGGGATGCCCTTTTACCAAAACACACATTAATCTTTGAAAATCTGCTGCTTTGCCTCTTATTTGAACAGAACGAAATAAGCATTCGGTGACTGCAGGAAACGAGCTCGCGACTCTAGATGAGATGAGCAGTAATTACCTGTGTTCACCTCCGCTGGCTTCTCAATTAATTATGTTCAATCAAACCTTTTATTGGAGATCCCTTTATTTAATGTACTATTCAATACTGGGCTTGGGTTTAGATTCATGCATATGCATTGCATAATAGTGTGCTGAAAGTGTTATTTTCCCTACTTGTTTCCTGACATGTTTCATAATATCTGAATACTCTGCAACGTGTCACAACCTCGAAAAGTAACCGTGTTCGTCGTGCTGTTGAGGCCGGTCTTACGGATCTGACTACTTTTGCTCTCAGATTGTCCTCAAGTCCTCATCCGTCAGCTTCTCAAGAGGGATGTAAATCTCCGAATCCGGACGGTCGCAAGTGTATGTGGACGAGCGCTTGTGAAAAAGGCCCAGTGAGGAACAATAGGCTTTACCAGGATGGTTATATATAGCGCTGGAGGAAACCGGAGAGGAAGGAAGCTTGCTGACAAACATGAAACCTGGGAATCACTTTCTTGGTTTGGCAGCGGGGAGACGCCAGCATTGCCAAGTTGCGCCGGGCACCTCTTCAGCTTTTCAGCCATCCAGACGTGAACCGACGCAATGAGACCGATCGCTGTGACTCGGAGGGTAGCGCGTAGTGCGTGATGGAACTTCAGGGTACTTCCTTTAGTCCAGTCATTAACCAACTACTTACTGCATCGTTCCAGTAAAACTTCCTGCTGTGGAAATGTGTCCGTTAGTCATTTTGAAAGAAAGGTCCAGCTACGCAATTAAAATGATCGTGAAGTGTGTGCGTCATTTACTAGTGCAGCAGCTCACGTAGGGCTCGCGGTCAAAGGACCCGGGTTTGAATCCCTGCTCCTGCCGTAGTGCCCTTGATCGAGGTACTTAACCCTGAATTGTTCCAGTAAAAAAATGTCCAGCTCTTTAAATGGGTGAATGAGTAAGTTCTTTAGATGCAACGTAGAAAATCGCTTTGGACAAGGACATCAGGTAAACGAGTGAAATTTACTGTGATTTCTCAACCCTGCTGTTTACTGGGAAGGAGCGCATCGTGAGAGCTCGGAAAAATTGCGGCTCACGCAGCTCACGTGTATGTCGACTCGCAATAATGAGCGGAGCGACATCTGTCACCTGACTTGCTGCTGCTGCGTTTTCTTTCCAAACGCAGAGCTGTGGAAAATCACTGGTAACATTTCTCACACTTTGTGAGCAGCAGACACAACTCGTGGGGGAGATGGTGAGGTTATGAAAAAGCATCGCGGCGCTCTCGCGCACTCTGATCCAAATTCCCAGATGTTCGTCTAAGAACATCTGTCTGGGAAATTGACAAAGGAATCAAAGAAGGACATGATATATTTTTTTAAATGAGAAAATGAAAGTGGAGTCAAAGCTTATTTTCATCTTGGAAAGCACAGGAAGCACTCGTATACCTGTGTCTCGTTTCAGGAGCAGAAGTGTTAACATCCAAGTTCTAGATCTACTCTGGTAAAATCTAGGGAATGTCGGGGGGGGGGGGGGGGATCTAGTAGCAAAAACAACCCAGATATACGGCTTCTTGAATTTTGCCCTGAAAGGGAAAGTGATCGCATGTTGGGGAGGGTTTCTCTGGAGAACACATCTGGAGAAATCTTTCACTGCTGTCATCCAAAGGCCACGAAAACCAGTGGCTTTATGAAGGAAATGCCACGGGGTGCAACACACGAGCGCTATGACACACACATACTCCAAAAATTATCATCAAAGGTAATAAAACTTAAATGCTGTTGCGGGGTGCGGAGAAACGTGCCTTGAGCAAAGTGGTGAATTGAATAAACGTGTTGTTTACGAATCTTTTCACCGAAAGCCAGTTCGTTCGTCCAGGGTACCTTGCGCACAGCGGAATTTGCTGCGAAGCGAAGAACGGAAAACCAGTCCCTTTTATCTTCTCTTTAACTGCGTGATACGCAGCACACGTGGACTCGCTGGCTCTCCGAGGCCTGCGTCTTGCTTTGCTATGCTCGGTTTCACAGTCGAGGCGGAGCTGCCAGGGTACGTCTCCTTCGGGGTGCAAGTTCTTCAGACGGTTGATTGTCGTTTCCCGCTCTCGCTCAGAACTGCTGAATCCCTCTCAACTTTCAAGACGAGTTTCAAAACAAATCTTTCGGATCACTTCTCTCCTGATCTCCTATCTGCTTCGTAAGCCTTAAACTTATCTCTTAAAAAACATGCTCCCTATCAACTCTACATACAGCTGTTTGTGTAATATATGCAGGCAAAAAGAGTGGTGTTCGACATTATATGTGTCAGTCGATTATAATTGTACTAATTGTATTTAAGTATAAATTAAAATATATAATTTCACCCACACACATTTTCTGAAACCACTTGTCCCATGCAGGGTCGTGGGGAGCCGGAGTCTAACCCAGCAGCACAAGGCGCAAGGCTGGAGGGGGAGGGGACACACCCAGGACGGGACGCCAGTCCATCGCAAGGCACCCCAAGCAGGACTCGAACCCCAGACCCACCGGAGAGCCGGACTCGGTCAAACCCACTGCGCCACCATGCCCCCCTATATAAGTTCATATATATTTTAATTTATATTTAATTACAATTAGTACAATTATAATTGGTGCTTTTTCACTGTACTTGTGAATCATGTGTCTAACTTTATATTATTATATATTGCTTTGCAGGAAAGTGTCTTCCAAATGAATACTGTGAATATTTGAAAGGCAGTTGGGCAAACGGTAAGCCAGGAAACTTCACCCCTTGTTTCGTTCTAGCCCCTAATCCCATGAGAGGACATCTGTCTGTACTCTTAAACTAGGTTTATAACATGATTTAGCACCATTATAGTGCTGATGAATAATGCTGTTTTCATCACTTATTAGTTGGCTTAGTGTTTCTCATAGGAGCAGATGGGGGGGCCCAACATGTATTCAGTATTTACACATTCAAATCAATCACATAAATCCTTTAGACTGTAGTGTACTGGCATCCCCTCCAAGCTGTGTGCTTCCGGGGTAGGCTCCGGACCACCATGACCCTTGCGTTGGACAAGCAAATTTTGATAATGAATGAAGACTAGTGCAACCATTTGTTGAGGTCAGCGTTGTTAATGATCAGCGTAGTGACATTATTATTTACTTATTAATCTTTATTATTAATTTCTTTTACTTAGGTGTGTCAAACATCTGTTCTCAGTATTCTCAAAGTCCATTAGGCTGACAGTTTCAGGATGAATGGATGATACTTTTATGTTTAACACCGCCTTTGACCACTTGGGAGGTGAACTATACTCAAGCGAACGCAAGAGGATTTATTGAAATGTTTCTGCTTTTATCGAGAATCCACATCTCCGTTATTCCACATTTCCTCTTTTTTAAGTAGGCATCTGCAGGCCTTTGAGGTATCTTTGAAGTACAGGACCGTATGATCAGTAACCCCCATGACCGATGATGTTGTTTTTCCCCATTTTACCTCCCTGTTGGACCAGTGAACCCCTGTGTCGTTCTGACCAGGGCACTGGGGCTCCATGATTTATGTTCTCTCTGTCGGGAGGGTCGCTGTACGTTACATCACTGGACCGTTGCCATATTGGATGAGATCCAGCCTTAGACAAAATGCGTAAAGAAGAGTATCTATGCAGCTGAGGTTTTATGTCACCCTTCACTGTGGAAATGAAACTAGAACCAGGTCACGTATTTCATGAAGAGAAATATCTCCAGGCTATTTGCAGGTGATTAGGGACACCTGGAACAGTAACTCATGAAAACTGTAGATGATTATAAACAACAGTAGAGTTCCCAGTTGTTGAGCCAACTGCAGCCACATCTGGACGTGTGCCGCCGGCCCCCCAACACACACACACACACACACACACACACACACACACACACACACACACACACACACACACACACACACTTTCCAAACCCTCTGTACTCTATCCCTCTGTTAAACGTATCAGTAAAAACTGATCCACCTTAATTACTGTGCATAGGTCAAATGTTCTAGGGCTTATGGTCTCATTTATCGCCACTCATACACAACAAGGACAGTCTGTCTAGGTCAATGTAGGTCTGACTTTGTGCCTTGGTTGGGCCCCTGATGGCCTGCCATCTCTATCCTGGCCTTGGGGAAGATCTTGCTGAAGGTTCTCAGTGCTTGTTTGTCGCAGGTACCCTTTCCCTATTGGAATATTTCCAGCTTACTTGCTGGAAAGAACAGTAAAGGAAGTCTTGTTTACCCAACCATAACATCTGACATCAGAATCATGTCTGTGTTATTTGATCATTAATTGCCCTGCATTTTTTACATTCTAGTCTTCTTTCCATCAGCCTTTACTCTACAATATCCGGAAGCTTGCATTATTTAAAGAGAAACCTTTTTAAATCTCAGGTCAAAGTTCAGTTTAAAAAACCCACTTAAAGATTAATGAAATGACTGCTCATTATATGCAGACTTTGACTCTGGGAACCTGGAAATCAGTTTGTTTTGTGTACTGACTTAAAATGAAGTGAGACCGGATGACTTTTGAGCGGAACTGCTGTAACACCACTTGGATGCGATCACGATTTTCCTTATTAGCTTGCCAGCTTGCCTCATCTTAATATCTGTATGGGAGTATTTTTTGCTGATAACAGTGGCAGAATTCATGCAAAAACTATGACAGGAGTCCAAAATGGAAAGTCTGTCGTCACGTTTGGGTACAGTCTGTTGGAATACGTTGCCTTGGTCCTACATAACTGCTAAATCCCTTTCAGCACTCTTCTCTCACATTCACTCTCTTGATCTCCTAAAAGCTCCATAAATTTGCATCACACCCTTAATCACAATCCCTTATGTATTTCAGGTCAGACTCGGGCCTGTTGGCAGCTTCTTATGCTATATGCGTCAGCAAAACTGGTGGTATTGGAAAAAGTCATATGTCAACAGCTGATGTTTTTTTGCCTGTTGTGAAATGCATTTTTATGTTCTTAGAGTTATGTTGCTTTGGAAAAAGGCATCTGCTGAATGAATGAATGTAAATGTAATGGAAATAAGTTGTGGCCAAAGTCAAGTTCAGGGAACATCTAAGTGTTGTGCCATGTTTTTTGCACCACGGTCTCTGTGAAGTTTCAGAGCTGTTATAATCAACAGAATGGAGAAAGCAAGATTTTGAGTTGGAAAAATTACAACACACTACAGTACTTAACTCTCTTTCCTCTTTACTTGACAATGAATCAGCAGTGTGGAATCAATCAACTTCTGGACACCTCCATGCTCCTCATGAAGTAATGCGTGAAAAGCCAAGGATGCCATTTGTCTTTAAGATGGAAGGCTGACATTTGTTTTTATTATCCCTCCTGCTCATGTCAATGAACCAAATTATTTCTTTATTTCCAGCATAGGTTAAGCCCTTGATCAAAAGCTCATAATTAGTTTGATGATTTAAAAAAAAAAAAAAAAGCAGATTACAAGCAAACTTGGTATTTTAACATTCAGGCACAGGCAGGAGGTAGGATACTTTCTACAAAAGAGGTGGAGGAGCAACAAGGATTGTGTTTCAGAGGAAAACAATCAAGCCGACCACATGGGTCAATGGCCTTAGCGGTGGGCATACCACAGCTCATGCTGGAGGGGTCAGTCATGATTTTAATTATGAGGTCATCTGTTTTAATTCTCTTGCTTTTGTTGTTTTTTTTTTCCCCCAAATAGAGAAAGACAAACTTTGTGAAACCTGGAATTACATTCGTCATAACATAGGAGTTCCTTTCTATGCCAGTGCATATACTTGTATTCAGAATGAATATGATGAGGACTTCCTGGAGCTGAAAAGGGATTATTAATGAAGGGTTAATGGCTAGGAGATTTCTCACCAGTTCAGCTCAGACGTTTGAGACACAATTGCATGTCCTACAGCAGCACCATACATTGATGACTCTTGTACACTGATATTTGGTCACCTCTGGTTAAATCTATATGACAGTGACATCTGCAAATGGTTGGACATACACATGGGTAAGATTAGACTATATTTGACAAAGTCGATGTCTGCAAAAGAAATATGTTTTTGTGGAACACATGGAGGCAACTTGAGCAACTTTGTATTGCATTTTCCAGAATATGTAGTTTTGGGATTTGGGTTGGAAGGGGCCGTGGTAATTTGCTCCAGCACAAGCATGAACATATGTCTGCTTGCTACCATTCTCAGTGTCTCTTTTTTTGCCACACTGAGCTCTGCAGCTTGGCATACCATTTATCAGTGCATCACACAAGTACATGGACAAAATGCCTCAATGCTAAATGTAGGGAATTAGCAAGCAAATCAGAGCATGGGAATTTATCCATACTTATATCAAAGATAATAAGCTACAGATAAAACATGACTGAATACCAGAGACACATCTAGGTTATAACATTGTGTTTCTGTTATTTGTATGTTACAATGTTATGTATGATAACATGATAGTTTGTTCATACAGAATTTCATTCAAGGATGTTTGAGGTTTAAAAAGCCAATCAGAACAATTATTTGCCTATCAGAACTATTAGATTGCATTCACGAGCTACAAGTAATCCTTCTTGCTTCAGGAGGTACATTTTTTTCCATTTATATATATTATGGTGTTGAAACTGCAGAATTTGAACTCATAAAGATTTCTTATTCACACCAGCAGATTAATTTCTACAATACAATCTCACTGTTATTTTTTACACTTTTTAACAGTTTAAGAGATCTGTAAGTACTGCACTGCATGCAAAGTGGGTATTTCGGGGGAATCGCTTTATTAAAACAGTTAGTTGCCTAGGCAAAAGACTAGCTCTAAACCATTTAACTGTTTAGCTGGTGTGCAGTGCTTGCTGGACAGAGGGTTGATGTAAAGTGGCTCCAAGATGGTCCTTCCAGGTAGAGTAGAAGCCTCTCTTATCTCCTAATATTTACCGGAAACTTGGTGCTGAGCTTTGTCTGATAAATATTGATGATTTCGGGGGGAAAAAAATCAAAGCAAAGAGCTTCTGACCCATGCAATAACTTTAATTTTTTTATAAGAGGATATTACAAGACTCAGAGACCATTGTCGTACTAGTGGCTGAGGTTGTTTGAGTTCATTGTTAGGATCAGTCTTGAGATACATGTTTCTCTTGAGATAAAGCTGGTGAGGAATGGATTATGGCACTTTGGAGAGTTATCTGTAGCCAGAAAGCTCCTTACAATTGACTTCACCCCCCAGCAACCTAGAGATTTGGCACAGAGTGGAGATCCACAGAACAGCTGAATTCCCAGCAATGACTTGGCTCAAACTTCAGCAATGCTTCAGCAGAGCCGGAACTCCTGTTAGTAATATCACCCTGGCTCCTGTAACAGAATTCTGACAGAATGTGGGAAACATGAGAAGAAGCTGGAGATGGAAGGACTGAGGGCAATCACAGCTATTACAGCTACCTGTGCAACATGTGAATATTAGCAGAAGATGTCCAATCCATGCTGGACTCCTTCGTACAGTGCTGTTCTTTGAGTAATACTTGAAGGAAACGTAAAACCTTCGCACCTTCCAAGATTGTTCTTTGTGGTTAAACATTTATTCCGTATGCGGACAGCCGAGGCTGTAATTCCAGACTCCTTTGGTAGCATGTGTTCACTGGCATAGAGGACCTGTTGGCACAGTTTGGTGGTGACTTGTGTTCCTCATTTCCTGTAAAGCCACCTTACAGCTTGGTGTTTCTAGCTCTCACTCGTCCGTACAGCTGTTTTCAGAAGCGCGTTTTTCAAGGAGTCCATGTGTTGTTTAAGGTCAGAGGTTAGCAATGTGTTAGCTCTGGACTTCCGCGTTTATGTAATGATGTCGTGAGTGACTCTGATCCAGTTCATAATGGTGTGAATTATTAAAAATTATGCCAGGTCTTCAGACCCTCAAACAAAGATTTTGAGCCTGCAGCAGAAATTCAAACCATGTTTTATAAGTTTCACTTCTGGAGGTATGCAGCAGGTATTTTTCACCTCATAAGCAAGATCCAGGGAATAGGATCCTTTAACAGGGACTTCAAGCCATCCAGTAGTCTCACCCATTAAAGCCTATTCTGACTTTTTAAAATTCACTAAAATGTAAATTACATCATTTTACGTCTTCAGGAAAACTGAGTGAAATCAAGTGAAATCTGTACCTTAAATCTGATACACAAGCTATTTCC
Organism: Scleropages formosus; assembly: GCF_900964775.1. NCBI lineage: Eukaryota > Metazoa > Chordata > Actinopteri > Osteoglossiformes > Osteoglossidae > Scleropages > Scleropages formosus. Next base: position 15,346,277 of record NC_041808.1, on the reverse strand, counting down.
CCTGCTGTACTGTATTGCTGGCAAAAAATATTAATGATAAAAACTCTCACTATTTCATGATACAAAAGCATAGGGGACAGCTGGTAGCATAGTGGTTAGAGCTGCTGCTTTTGGATCCAAAGGCCACAGGTTTAATTCCTGTTTCTAGCCGTAGTACCCTTGAACAAAGCACTTACTCTAAATTGCTCCAGTAAAAATCACCTGGCTGTAAATAAATGGGTAAATAATTGTAAGCACCTTAACATTTGAAGTTGTTTTAAAAAAAAAAAAAAAAAAGTGTCAGCTAAATGAATAAATGCAAATGAGTACAAGTGGTATCAAAGACACTAGACTGATCTCATTCTTCATGATGACTTGTGACCACATGCAGGTCTCCTCTAAATGATTTCTCTTGTATGCTTTCTTTATTGCATGCATATAATTTTTTAAAAATAAAACATCCAGAAGTATGTGGCTATTTTAGTAGCTATTTTGTGGCTATTTGTTTTCTCATATATCATCCATTGGAAATTAGCTCAACGTTAGCAGACTCAGAATATAAAAATACATACATTGCATTAAGAAAATTGCCTTGATAGGTTGTGTTATAATAATTAAAATGGGTGCAGTTGTTGGAGGTAGGATAGCATTAAATTTTACAAATGTTTAGTGGCAATTTAGGCCCAGATTTACTAGAATTTTATTTATGAGCAGTTCTTAGTAGCATATTTCACTCAGGGTAATGGTATAAATATGCATTTATGCTTGATGGTTTGTCTGTTGTTATGTTGCATTGAAACCACAGATAACAGGCATAGAGCCTGTCCTATAAATTTTTAGTGGTCTTTCAGTTACTGTTAAAATAGTAGACCGCTAAGAACCAAAGTCACACTGCAGTTGTTCTGGCTGATTTCGTATTTCTCCGATCCATTGAAAGACTGGATACATAAATGAAGCCCAAAATAGCAAATGTTTTACGGACATGATTATAAGAGCAATGTACTCGAAGGTAATAAATAACTGCATGTTCTGATTTCTGTGCTAACTTGGCAATAGAATAAACTCCCTTCCACACAAAGAAACGGAGAAATGCGTCATCTTCTATCTCACATGAAACAGTGGTGGAAAAATGTACGCATCCCTCCATCATAACCAGTATTAACAAGCCTAATTGTAACAATGCACCCTTTTATTAAAACCTTCAGTCTGATTGAGTTTTTTAACCAAAATGATGCAAATCTGATCCCGGCAGGAAAGAAAAATTGCTTTCCCCAAAGTATTTTTTAAAGTTCTTTGGTGGGCGGCATGTTTTTTTGAAGAAGGGCAAAGCAGTCCTGCTCTCAATAGACATGCGTACGAACACAGCTTAATTGGGAGCAGTAGGTCGAAGTAGGCAAAGTATAAAAACCTGAAACAGCTGTGCGCTGTGAGCTGTCTCTGAGCTCACCATCGGGCTCCCGCACGTTTGCAGGGATCGTGGCCACACTTTGATTGCCTATTGATTGCATGCGCAAGGAGGGAAGATGTGCGCCGCCTTGGACTGCAGTGAATCTGAATGAAGGCGCCGTACGCAGGGCCATTAGCAATTGATGGCTCTTTCATGCCCATTTCCAGGAAGGGCTGAGCTGTGCAAGTGGTGGAGGAGTCGGTCTGTGCGCGTCAGGTGATCGGGTGGGGGATAAAACCGCAGAAGAAGTCACAGTCCGTAGGGTGTTGCTGCGGGAAGGAATCCGTCCCTCGTGTCTGTGTTTCCGTTATGCAGTGAGGTCTTTGTGAATATCTTGGACTGGACGGACACACGCAGACGCTTGACCCGCTGCTGTGCAGTTATCGAATTACTAGCTGCTCCTTTCATGCAGAGACCTGAGGCCTTGTTCTGCTCTTCAGTGGATCTCTCTTCCTTTTGCTCCTCGTGCGAATTTCCTTCCTGCTTCCTGCTTTCCTTACAGAAATGTGTCTCCATCTGAGATCAGCTCTTTCTCATCTTTGGAATTGGAAAGGACTGTTGTGAGATCAATTAATCACCATATTTTGTTAAATGCAGGGAGCGTGGCGGTGCAGCGGGTCTGGCTGGGTCTTTCTCTCTGGCTGGTCTGGGGTTCGAGTCCCGCACGGGGTGCCTTGCGGCGGACTGGCATCCCGGCGTCCTGTCCTGGGTGTGTGTGTCCCTCCCCTCCAGCCTTGTGCCCTGTGTGTTTCCGGGTTAGGCTCCGGTTCACCGTGACCCGTGCTTGGGACAAGCAGCTTCAGCAAGTGTGTGTGTGTGTGTGTGTGTGTGTGTGTTAAATGTACATCTTCTAAGCTTTCATATAACCGTATTGGTAAGACTGTCTATATCTGTTCATGTTTGCTAAGTGTCTGCTTCAAATAATGTTCTTGGGGTAAAATAATAATCTTAGCGTGTGAGAGCTGCTGCTCTGGCTTTAGGCTATTAAAAGAAAAGTTTTTGCGCAAGAAGTGTATCAGCAACACACTTGCCAATTTCTGATGTGACAGTTTATTACGGCATTTACATTTCCGTTTATTCACTTAGCAGATGCTTTTCTCCAAAGCGACTTCCAATGAACTCTATGCAGTGTTACCAGCCCACACACCTTTATTCACCAAGGTGATTTACACTGCTAGATACACTACTTACAAGGGGTTACTCATCCATGCGAAATGCCATTCATTATGAAACTTTATTGGATCGTGATCACATTAATAAAGTCTTTGCTATAATTTTTCAAAAATAGCCATCAATGTCTTCATAACTGAGTATTTTCAAAAGCAGCCTGTAAAACCAATTCAGAATTTGCCAAGTCCATCTGCCAGGAAAAAGAATATTACTCCCATTGAACAGTTTCTCTTGTATGGCATGTTTGACTCACTCAGGACATTGTAGCCTAAGTGCGTTGCTCACCTTCAACGTCCTCTGCAGACTTTTTGCATGACTGTGTTCCAAACGTCGTTATGAGCAGCAACAGTCACTTCATAAGTGGGCAATGATGTCACGGTGGCACTTGAGCTGAACGCGTGAATCCGAGATGATAGGTCGAGCGCTGCTCTTTCTACCTTCTCTGGTGTCTAGAGAGACCTCAAAATAGGTCTGGCAACTGAGGAGGCACAACATGCACTAAAACTGAATTGTTTTTTCCTGTCTGCTGGTTTCCTTGGAGCCTGTAAGGGGTCGGATGCACAGCATGAGTTTTGGAAATAATTTCATGAACAACTGGCGCAAAGAATGAAAAGTTGCTATAAAGCTGTGGAAAGAGATTGATTAAATTTGAATGATTCAGAAGATTTAGGTATTTAACAGACATGTTCTAATTATTGTGATTTACTAAAATGTAATATCATGAGACAGTAATACCACGGAAGTTGTTATAAGTAACCTGTTGGTTGCTTCTTGGTTCAAGTGTCACGCATGGCTTTGCTGTAATCCTAGGTAAATAACTAAAGCCGCTTATAATAAAAATTGGCTCACTTGGGTCCCCACATAAATTTTGTCTCCACTTTATAAATTCTTCTCCCCCTATGGTGATTTTAAGTTGCCACGATGAATAGATTTTGACATGTCTCATTCTGAGGACGTGAACTGTCCCATTTTTTTTCCCTCAACACGCTCTCACAAAGGGAACTGAATGAAAGTGGAGACCGCTGAGAAAAGGGTGGCTCAAACCACGCAAGTAAAGAAGGTCGCTATGGACCCCCTGGAAGTTTTTCACGAAGAAAAGATCAGGGCTGTGGCCAACCGTACCAGTTCACATTCAGGGCTAGATTTGGTACAGTGGATGAGAGCGATATTATCTAGTCGGGCAAGCCATCTGAGTGCTATAAATGAGATGTTCAGTTGACCAAAAGCTATAGAATCTAAACTCGGCTGGAGGCTGCCAGTGCCAAATTAGTGAAACTTTTCACCTCTATGGTGGTTTTGTTCAAAAAAAAAAAAAAAAACAAATGAAACTGATCACATGAATAGCTTTGAAACTGGGCAACATACAGGTTTTCTGAATTGAAGGACTCAGTGAATTCAAAAGTCAAATCAATAATTGCCCTTGAGCAGAAAGCTGAGTTGTGCCAAGCAAAATTGGACAAAATGGATTACAGAAACTGCTAAAATAATTTGAAAACTGTGGGACTGCCTGAAAACACCAAAGGAAGCATTTCTATCAACAATTTGTGCAGGAGAGGTCCTGTGTCAGTTTTACTGATCTGTTAACAATTCCATTTTTAGTCTCAATAATACTTTGCAGGGGTGGTCTATACTCGTATTTCTCTTCATGCTGAGGATCTTGGCGATGAGATTATATCTGTAAAAAATAATTGTAATTTGATTTCAATGGCAACTCATATGTACGCTTTCTTTCAGACAATGTCAGGTGATCACTTCTGAGAAATATTTTTATTATCCTTAATTTATACTTGCTCTTGCTTCTAATATTATTTTGCCTTTGTCTCTGTATGTCACTGCGAAGCCATTGTTGCTGCTCCTGCAATAACAGAAGATGACATGAGCACCTATACGTGGCCGGTGCCTCCACCGCGTTGAGTCCATAGGAGCAAGGCAGAGCATGTCTTGACTTCCAACCTCCGACAGCGGTGCGGGTGTGTGCGCGCACGTGAGCGTGTGTGATTTATTTGTATTTTTTTTGTATTCTCCGGGGAACAAGGAAGGAATTCACTGTTTAATATTTACAGATTTCTGACAAAACAGGGAAACGTATTTCCCGTGCTTCCTTATGAAGGAATGTAAGCACGCTTGTGGATCTGGTCTGCGTTTCTGTGGACCTTGTGCGTAGGTTAAGACCCGCATATCAGGTAGCACATCTAAACATTTGGCCCGGTGGACATAGAGCTCAGTCGGGCTCTTCCAGCACGGCCCCCTCCGGGATCCGTGTAAGATCCGCAGCGAATCAAAGAACCTCTTCAGTAAAGCTCAGTTACGTGACTATTTTTGTGTCCTGCACCCTTCTCGTGTTCCTGCTGAAAGAGCGGTTCTTGGAAGAGCAGCCCTTCCGCTGTACTAGTTCAGGGGTGCAGGGCCCTGTAAATTGGGTGGTCCAACAGGGTCACCTGGCCCACAGGGAATTCACTTGATGGATGGCAGGCAGCAATAGGAGTCAGGATGGGGGGAGGAGGGGGTCGCTATGGGGCCCATCGTCAGCTAGTCTCTGTGTCCCTCTGGAAGCAAGCCGTCAGCTTTCTTCACCTTGTCTGTGCGCTTCGCTGCTTCTGTGTGAAGGAACCCCAGGACGCTGCATCCAGTGCAGCCTCTTAACGCAGTGGTCTTTCTGAGTGAAATAATGAAGTAATGACATTAAACACTTAACACCGCACTGTGGCTACAGGAGTGCATGTATAAGTACTAAAGTAAATGCGGTACAGTGTGGCCCCTGTCAGTTTACCGTCACAATTCCGACCCGCAAAACCCAAGGTTTTGTCATCTGTCACCAGTTATTTCTTCGGAAACTTAAACTGCAGCTTATCTCATATAAAACACTGACATATACTGAAAATGAGTTTTCCCTTGTTATAAGTATAGTGGAACCCAGGCGGGAAGCGGCTGAGCATTCTCACTGAGATAAGGTCACGACCCTTGGTCACGACCCTTGGTCCCAAATGGCGAAGGTCCCCAGGAGCTGTATGTGTGCAGGAGACTGAGAAAGGTCAGCCTTGTAATCTGATTATGGCCACCAAAACGATGCTATTGCTGTTACCTGATACACTGCTGGAAAGCGTATAAAAACACAAAAATATAAATGTTTTGTAAGAACGAGTCATGAGGTTCAGTCAATGGTAGTTTGTAATTTACGTGGATGACTAGGAACTAGTTGAGTGCTGGAAAATGTGTTTGCTGAAGGGACACAATATCATTTCTCTGCTATGTGGCTGAGATTTTGAAGGCTGAGCCATTTTACTTTGTGGAACATGCATACAGCAGAGAGTAAAATTTGCTTTATAGTAAGACCACCGAAATATAAACAGTTGTAGGATATTTCTTTTTCAAAATCATCTTCCTTACTGGTCGCACTGTGGAGCAGTGAGCAGCACTGGTGCCCCTCAGCCCCTGTACTGTGGGTTTGGTTGTGGGCTGAAATTCGACTCGGTCTGTGCGAGTTTGCATGTTGTCCCTGTGTTCACGTAGGTTTCCTCCCGCAGTTCAAAGACATGTTTCTGGTGGACTAGTGACTCTAAATCACCCTCTTCTGCCAGTGAATGAGTGTGTCTGTACATCCTCGATAAGCTCTACAGCACATCTTCATCATCTTCTTGACTTATTCCTAACTGTCCTCCTCTCTGAGTAGAGCACGTGGTTTTATGAACAAGGAAGGGCAGCTCATTGGAATTGTGGGGATTGAAAGTCAACAGCCTGTGAATAAGAACGTTGTTCTTCAGCTTCCGAAGCTCCAAGGTGCCAGATTGAGGTTTGGGGGTAACTGGGGCAATTAGGATGGGTTTGGAATGGCTTTGGGTTTGATGGCTAGTTTAGCGCACCACCGGGGATCGAAGTGCGTGGTGGAAACCTCCGTAACTGAAGCTTGCTTTCTTACTCCATACAAAAGGATTCACTGTCCGTTGGACTCTTGTAATTTCCTTCTCCCCTTCATCAAAGCAATGCTGAAGTGATTCCGAATTTCTCATAAAGTTGTGTTGAGGGTTCGGTATCCTCAATGGGAGAAAAATAACAGCTTTATCCAGGAGGTTTTATCTTAAAGTAAACTGGGCCTCGTGAACATTTTTTGTGGTTGCAGCGGCAGGAATGAAGATCTTGGACCTGTTGCATAAAACAAAAGGATGTTGCAACCCCGGCATTTAGTTACAGCTGTATTTTCACTGACCCAGTAAGAAAATGCAGACCTAGTAAATGCTGTATTGTACATATTAAGAGTTGGGAGTAGCCTACATTTGTTTTAAAACATATGTGCTCAGTTCCAGAAAAGAGCGCAAATACAGTATTGTGCAAAAGTCTTGGGCGCTTTGATGTTTGACAAAAATATTTGTTTTAGATGTTTATTTAATGTGTTCTGCATTAGTGTCAATGGGAAAGAGCCATTTTTACATTTCCAAGCACTCCTTTTGCGAAAACTTATAGTATTACAGTAATGGTTTTCTATGTCGTTAAAGAAAGTAAGTACACACACAGTCTGAAACTACTTCTCCCAAGCAGTGTCGCGGCAAACCGGAGCCTAACCCAGCAGCACGGGGCGCGAGGCTGGAAGGGGAGTGGACACACCCAGGATGGGACGCCAGTCCATCACAAGGCACCCCAAGTGGGAGTCGAACCCCAGACCAACCAGAGAGTGGAACCCAGCCAAAGCCTCTGCGACCCCGCACAGGACAAGCTGATGTTGACAATGGATGGTTACTAAGTTTTGTAGGAAGTTTTTTAAGAGCATTATTTTTGGAAGCATTCTCACTTTACAGATTTTTTCCGCAACCAAGTACCTAAATCTTTTGTACAGTACTGTAGGAGCTTCATTATGAATCCAGTCCTCAGCTTTGCTTGGTGGATAATAATATAACAAAATATAACCAGAGAAGAAGAGTTACTGGTGTAGGATCCCTATGAAAACATTTGCAAAAGTCTGATGATCTTCAATACCAAAAAGAGAAGTGAAAATTCATACAGTGCAGGAGGGGACTGAGGAAGAGTTGGAGTGAATGTACAGAGTGGGAAAGACATTGCAATGTTCATGCAGACTGTACAATGATGTTAACTTGTGAGGAATTTGTGAACATAATGCAATTATACGAAGTGTGTTATTGTCAAAGTGTGGAAGGGAAAATACATTTTAAGGGAAAAGCTTTTCATGTCTAGGATGTTCCGAACCGAAATTGAACGGTCACATAATGCAATAAATTGTTGGCACTGCAGCAATGAGCAGCAATACGTATGTAACGCACAGTGAGTTTCTTGTTCAGTAATTCAACTTTGTTCTCCAAAAAATGGAGATTCCCCAGAAATTTCAACAATTTCAGCAATCTGTTTGCTGTCAAGATTTTAAGGTGTGTGGCTCCTTTAAAGTGAAATGAAAATGGAATATGGTTTTAGGCATTTATGACCAAGATCTTGCAAATTATAATTCAAAGAGTAGTTAATGACCTTGAAAAGGGCTGGTAAGTAGCATAGCAATTAAGTGGAGAGACTTCTTATGAAAAAGTAACTGATTTATGGCACTGTATGGGCCCTGCTGTTACCATGAACCAGTTTCCCCCCCCAATGTCTCAGCAAGCAGGTAAATAGGCTTTACATCACAAGGAGCGCTGACGTTTGTTCTACGCATACCTCTCACTGTGTCAGAGCATCTTCCTCCTTTCCAGTCCACAGAACCCTTCAAGAATCCGATGAAAGCTAAGGAGCCCTCTTAAAAAAAAAACTTTCCGTGAATAAATTCTGAGAAATCATTGCACTCGCTTTATTGGGTTTTTAACTTTTAACAGAGCATTATGTCATGTATTGTAATACCATTGTCTTGTACTTATTTTATTTTTAATTTTTATTTAGTAAGTGTGATTTTCAAAGCAGCTCTATGCTTCATAAACCCCAGGAAGCCAAGTACAGAACCCCTTTACTATGGTTTTGCTGTATCACATGAATAAAATGAAATTTGGTAGCCCCAGATTTTTGAGTGTCAAATACATAATGGAAAAGCTAAATCTGAAAGGAGGGGGTGCGGTGGCATAGCATGTTTGAGTGGGTCCTGCTCTCTGGTGGGTCTGGGGTTCAAGTCCCGCTTGCGGTGCCTTGTGATGGACTGGCATCCCGTCCTGGGTGTGTCTCCTCCAGCCTTGCGCCCTGTGTTGCCGGGTTAGGCTCCGGTTTGCCGCGACCCCGCTCAGGACAAGCAGTTTCAGACAATGTGTGTATGTGATGTGTAAGTTTAAAAATGCTTTTTTGCAGTCACAAAGCCAGCTTGCATCACTTATATCAAGATGTGCTAAATAAATAAATGTAAACATAAGATGTGATATTGTAGGCTTTGTGCAGCATTGTGATTTCCAAGTAGGCCTGTGTCCAGTTACTTTTCTTAGGTCTCCCACACGTGACCATTTGTTAGGCCATACGCTATAATGCCTAAATTTGGTCCTTACCGCCACAGGAGCCCTGTCAGTGAGAAGCTTGATGGCTGATATTACAAGAAAAATATAGGTGATGCAATCTTTGCCGTGATATTGGTGTCAGGAGTCTTGCAGAATTTTCCTGGAAGAGTGGGAAACCTTTCAACAGTACTTTCAAATGATAAGAGAGCTATCGTTGCGAGTCAGGGGCCAAGCAGGGAACAGAATGTCATGAATACATTTGTCAAGACAGTTCAACAGACCACTAATAAGACAGTGGCACAGTGCGTAGTGCTGCTGTCTCACAGTGCCTGGGTGGTGCGATAAGGACATGGGTTCGATCCCCACCCGGTGTGTGTGGAATTTGCATGTTTTCCCTGTGTCTGTGTGGGGGTGCTCTGGTTTCTTCCCACAGCCCAAAGGCATGCTGTTCAGGTTCACCCGTAATGTGTGAGTGACAGAGAGAGAGTGTGTTCCACTGATGTATGGATGAGTGACCCAGTGTAAGTAGTGTATCTAGCAGTGTAAGTCACCTTGGTAAATGAGGTGTATGAGCTGATAACAGTACATAGAGTTCATTGGAAGTTGCTTTGGAGAAAAGTGTCTACTAAATAAATAAATGTAAAACATTTGGTGCCTTTCCTGGTTGCTTCACTTTCTAATGTCGAGGAAACTATATCCACAGATCAATGCTCTGAATTGGTGTTGCTAAGAGAATAACATTGTGACAGTGCAGAATGTTGCCTGACAGAAGAATTACAGTATGGTTGGGTCATATCATACACATGTACGTACATATGTCAGTGTCCTATAGATGCATACAGGTAACGTTAACGAACAAGTGAGAGAAAAAGCATAATTCCTTTATGTTTATTTACTGTTCTGCAACAACTGAGCGCAACGCGAAAGAAAGAAAAAAAAAATTGTTTTCGGGTGCCATCTCTTCCCTCTTTTTCTATTCAGTTTTGAACCCGCTACACCAGTCTATCCAGGTTTTTTAGTGCAACAAATACAATTCACGCGTTTCTGCAATACGGTTTCACTCGGGGATGTGTGCGTCTCGTGCAACGTGTGCCTTCTTCCTCACGCAGTTGTTTGACGGTCCTCCGTTCCCAGGTCGACAGGCGGGGATGTCCGCGCTGTTTGACTGTAGCTCTGAGCGCTGAGACCCAGGAGGCCTCTCAGGTATGATCGTGTACTTCACATGAAGGCAAATAAGAGCTAAGAAATGTAACCGATTAAATCAAATTCCAACATTCTGCCTCATAAATGCCCCTGTACAGTAAACTGCCTTATTTTGTTCAACTTTCTGCTCCACATTTCACATACAAAGTGTATTCATTTAACAGTAAAGCAGATGAATGTGCATAATGAACATGAGAAAAACTGGTGAAGGATGGATTAATATTGTTTTTAGCGCTGTTATTAAAACTTCCCCAGGTTTAGGGCTTTTTTAGACATCATTATTTTTCGGTCACTTACCCTAAGGAGGTATGAGCTGATGTTGGATGCTGCTGTAACCGGATGCTCTATGATCACTTACCTGTGTTCCCTGAAGCAATTCATGGCAGCAGAGGAGCTCGTGACTAGAGGCTTCTTGTTTTGTCTCGAGAACTTATTTTGCTTCCGTTGTGCTGGCGGATCGGTCGGACGGGCGGAGACCCTGTGAAAAGGATTCGTAGCAGGGCTTCCGGAAGGATCTCGTGGTGATGATTCAGGAAAGCAGGAAAGTATGAGCTATGTTATCGTTTTTTAGTGCTTATACAGTTAAACAATTTACATTTTTTTCCGATAAAGTCATATACACATGTGTTTATTGCTGCAACTGGAAAAAAAATGTAAATTGTTTACTGTGTTGACGCATGATCAGGTGGTCTTGTCGCAGTCTACCTGTACTCCGGCCCTCTTCTGGCTCCAGGTTCAGCCCAATGGGGCTCTGATCGACTCCAGCTGTGGCCCCTCGGGCTTACTTTCCCAGCCCTCGGCGGGACCTGAGCCCCAGGAGCCGAAGGCGTAACTGACGGTACGAGGGTACGGGGTGACGGGGGCGAAGGGAAATTTTACAGCTAAGGGGTAACCTTGCTTTTGTCACAGGGATAGAGTCTGAGAACATACGGGTTCAATTAAGTAGGATTTACAGTTAGCCGGTGAAGGACTGCGGTAAAGGTGAGGAGCCCCCCCGCCGCCCATTGCGAAGCATTACAAGTGATACGAGGCAAGACCTGATCGCACCGTCACCTCATTCTGTGCAACTGCACTTTCTGTCTGTTATGTTTCAGGACCTTAATGGTTGCTCTATTTTATAGTTTTTTTTTTTCTTTCACATCATTATTTTAAATTACATTTGACTATTTTTTCCGGGGGCGATGCAGTGCCGCAGCAGGCTTGGCTCGGGCCTGCTCTCGGGTGGGTCTGGGGTTCAAGTCCTGCTTGGGGTGCCTTGCGATGGACTGGCGGCCCACCCTGGGTGTGTCCCCCCCCCCCCCCCCCCCCCCCCCCCCCCCAGCTTTGCTCCCTGTGTTGCGGGGTTAGGCTCCGGTTTGCCGCAACCCCATATGAGACAAGCGGTTCAGGTGATGTGTGTGTGCATGTGTATTTTTTCATGGTTGAGTAAGTCCCTGTGAGACAGATAGAATTGTAAAGTGTTCTTCGTTTATGTTTCTGAATTAAAACTCCAAGATACTGTCTGCACTCCTCAGTGGCAGAGGAGTTGAATTTAGTGGTGGGACTCGGCAGAACTGGACGAGCTGACGGAGGGGGACTCGGTCCACCTTTCACCTCATCCTCACAGGAAATTCCCATCGCTTTGAATATCAGAGCGGGAAATACATGTTTGTCCACATTTTCCACAATGTGTGCTATTTTTCCATGTGCTGTTATTCAGGTCGGGAGAATGCCTTGATTAAATTCCTGAATACCGTTGCCACAAATTTCCAAATGAAGTCTGAGGTTCATGATTAGTTTGATATTACAGAATTTGTTTTTGTGTTAAAAGTTCTGTTTTTATTATGCAGTGCTTGTATTCCTCCAACATGAAGTTCTTCCAACTAAATTTATCATTTAGCAACTTTTTTTGCTGCATATTGTAGCTGGAATTCAAATCGTTGACCTTTGGATCCAAAGGCAGCAGCTCTAACCACTACGTTACCCGCTGCCTCCTCACGGGTGTTACCTGCTGCCATACCTGCCCCACCTCTTTCAGATACAGTTTTGTAGATACACACTAATCTCTATTAACTAAACATCTTCTGCATTATGAAGAATTAGGAGTTTGTAGTTTAATGTTTGGGGGGTGTGGTGGCGCAGTGGGTTTGACTGGGTCCTGCTTTCCTGTGGGTCTGGGGTTCGAGTCCCGCTTGGGTGCCTTGCGATGGACTGGCGTCCCGTCCTGGGCGTGTCCCCTCCCCCTCCGGCCTTACGCCCTGTGTTGCCAGGTTAGGCCCTGGCTCCCCACGACCCCGCATGGGACAAGTGGTTTCAGACTGTGTGAGTTTAATGTTTCCAATATACTTCATTCAGTATATCTTCCATGTACTTTCATTCAGTTTAAAAACACAGCATTGCAACACAGAATACAATAACTATTTATAAAAATTAAATTATTCCACTGATATTCCACTTTTCTGAGTTTACAAAATCAGTTTTTTATCACACTATTCTCCTGCATTATGAAACTGGGCACACTGACACAATTTTTGTGCAAATATTGTGGATCGGTATGTGGTCATCTCTCCATGTGTCTGAAGGGAGTTTCGAGAGCAGGGGTCATTGCAAATGGCCTGAATTCTCTTACTGGGTATCCTGCAGTAGTACCATGGTACGCTGGCTGGACGCCAGTGACGGGAAAGTGTAGCCCCCCCCCAAACGCAATAAGGTTAAATTGTGAACGTGGGCAAGGAACAAGGACACATTGACACACAGCAGCTTGACAAACGTCCAGGGCAAAGCCGCGGTGTTAACAGGACCTCGCACCACAAACTCCTTCGGTAAACTTGGACAAACCAACCATCCTCTTCAAAGTATGTGACTAAAGAGGTATGTACTGCTCATAGTATGAGGTCTAAAAATGTTTCTGGTATTGGTGTCCAGGGACCAGATTTTCACTAAGCACAAGATTGAACCAGAGGTTTGTCTCGCTTTAGTGTTCCTGGGAAAAGTATGTAAAACCAGCAATATTTCATCAGAGTAATTTGAGTAATTACAGGCTTTCACTCCCCTTTGTCTGCTTGCTATAATTTGCGTGGCCTTGTCCAAAAGCAGTGTGAGCCGGAGCACATTTCCACTTGGCTGATATAACACAGCCCCTGTCCCTCGCAGCCTTCGTCCCACCCCAACACACAGACTGGAAATGTTTGTCTTGCTTTCCCAGAGTCCAGCCAGCACCGGTTAATAGGTTTTCTGCGGAGCCGATTAGTTTCACTCCCTTCGGCGCTCCTTCGGCTTTCAACGCGCACGCGTTCATTATGTTTGTAAAACTTGAATAAATCTCAGAGGTGAATGGGATTTAGCTGCCGAAGCACCGGTACGGTTGGGGTTTTACCCTGACGGCTGCACCCAAAGGAGCCGCAAGCGGCGAGAAGGCAGATGCTCGCGGGGGATTTCAGAAGCTATCGCACCCACCGTGCGGACTGTTGCGGTTCGTGGACTGAGAGATCCCAGGAGTGGCCTTTTTCACTAGACAAATAGCCTCTGGGGACAGGGATGCCTTGGGTACCCCCTCTCAGGATGTGGTCCCTAGAACAGCTCTGTGCACCATACAAACATAAGTTTATTTTAATATTTTATACAAGAATAATGACCATTCCTGTAGGCTTCACATACTTTCAAGCAGCATTGTATATCAGAGTGCAAAAAATAATTCTCCATTTAGTAACAATGATGTGCACAGCCTCCATAGTGGATACAAGCGTATTCAAGCTGAATTTAAATTCTGTATGGTGCTCTTTATTTTCATAGAACACATTTAAAGAGAAGTGCGTCAAACAGAAACGTCCGTGGCCAACGATGAATCGGTATTTCTTGTACTCTGTATTTGATCTGTGTTATAGTCTTGCTATTTCTACACACGTTTTAGCATTTTCTGCTCGAAACCGTTTTAACAGTTTTTTTTACATACACATCAAGCACGAACTGTTAACTACCGGTTGCTGATCAGTTGCGGAAAGTTGTAAGTATTGGTGGAATCGTCGCTAAGTTTCTGCACTATGTTTATTTCTTTTGATTTGATGTTTTTTCATCTAATTGTTGCTGTAACCAGTTTCACAGACATCCCAACATGTTCTGCATGCATGTTTGCAGAAACACCTTTACTTGCATAATTTTAAAAGGCCAATCAGTATCAATTCTTTGCATACATATACAAGTCAGTTATTGTGTAATTAATATTAATGACCTGCTGTCATTATTGTGTAATTATTAGTCTATTGTTTAATTAGTATTTTATTATTATTTTACTTCTGAAATGGATTTTACGAGTCCATAAAAGTAAATCTGTAAGTTTGCTATGTTTATTTTAGAATCACGTTTTCCACTTTTTCTGAACATGGATTCTTCATTAAAAAAAAAGGCTCATGTTCATAGCAGTCTTGTGCTATAAAGGTTTTCAGCTGTGACCGTTGAACCAAATCTTTGTCAGCTGTTCGCTGTGTACCCAAATTATGAGGACGTTCGTGCAAATCAGACGCGTTCTAGAGAAGCTGGCGGTTGAAATGGATTTTAAATGCATGGGCCACAGATGGAAAATCATTTAAGCAGGACCGATTAATTCCTATGAGTTATGCAATATTTTAAAAAGCCAGAAGTAAATTTCATGCCACTTATTTAGCATTTATATCATCTGTGTTGTGTATGATCTCTTCCAGTGTGTAACATCGATCCAGTTTAGATGTAATACAGTATTTTACCCCACTAACAAGGAATTGTGAGAAAGTTGTTGCTGCAGAAAAAATGGCCTGGTGGCCATTTGAATGAATGAATAGATTTAATTAAAACTTTGAAGAGAACATTTCTGCAGCAGTTCCCTTGCTTTTTCTCTGTTGTTGTTGCTAATATTAATATTATGCTGCATAGCAAACACTTTTTTTTATCCAGTCAAACTGTATTTTTAGCCCATTTACACAGCTATGGGTTTTGTTTTATTGGAATGTTTCTGTTTAATTGCTTTTCATAGGTGTACCTGATAAAGGTCCTTCCTGTTACCTGCACCTGTGGGTTAAAAATCTGTATCCTTAATGGTTGTATTACCTAATGCCGCATAGTGCTTGATCTAGTTGGGCAGCATCTGTACACTATTTAATGTGAAGAATCTCCTCTTCATGAGTCTAGACCCTGCCCCCAGTCCTTCTAGTCAGGCTTGATCCTCAGAATCCATTTAGCAGCTTCCTTTACAAGAAGAGGAAACATGGACAAAAATATGTGTTCCTGTTTCCACCTTGGGCGTGACCACGAACCTTTCAAAGTAAAGGCCATTCCACAAAAAGCTACAAACAATATTGCCTAAACCCTGGGGGCTGTTGTCAACATGATTCTCCAAATAGCATTTCCATTAATCTGGCCTGAACTGTATTTGTTTTTAACAGCTTGAATCTTGTTTGTGGTGAGCTAAAAACAGAGTAATTAACAAAGTGCACCTCTGCTAAGGTTCCATGACAGATGAGTATCTCACTAGTAGACTTGCTGTTATTAAAAGTCATACCGAAGAGGAGTACATTTATGCCTTTGGCTGACTCTTTTCTCAAAAGCAAATTACAATGTTAATCTACCTACAATTATTTAACTATTTAGACAGCTCAGTCAATTTAGTGGCGCAATTTAGGGTAAGTATCTTGCTCAAGGGTATAGAGCCAGGTGGGATTTGAACCAGCAACCTTTGGGTCCAAAAGTAGCAGCAGTAACCACTACGCTACCAGCTGTGCAAGTAGAGCCAAAGCGGTGCTTTCTAGACAATACTGTACAGTGATCACACAAAAAAAGGATATACAATACAGTAGGTAAGCAACAGAAGTGCATTTCCAAATGCCTCTGATCCGAATAATGATTTTTTTTTTCATCATTAACTTCTTTTTTTTTTTTTTTTTTCCTGGAATTCAACACATCTGAGAAGTTAAAGCTTTCTTGTTGTGGGACAGGTTTTACCATTGAGCACTAAATCTCATTTAGAGAACTTTGTCTTTACATTGCTAGCAGGCAACTAGCTACACTTGCAGCTTAATTCATATATTTGAAGCAAATGTTTTCATGCACTCGCTGGACTCCACTAATTAATTGTGCCCAAGGTAACAATGTGTTACCCAAGCAATTTTTCTCCTGCATGATGGTGCAAGACATCAACTAGTGAAAATTTCCTATAAGAAAATATAACCCAGCTCCCTTGAGTTAATTATCACTTTTTCCATAGGCTGATTTTATTCCCTGTATGTTGACGTGTCAGACAGTGAAACGATTTTCATCTTTTCAATGTAGTGATTTATAAATTTTTTCCCCCGACATAATTGTAAACCGTAAACTGTGGAGGCAGTTTAATGAATCTCAAGTTTTATAATGTTGTAGCTATTTTCACTTTTAAAACATATTTTCTACCTGCTATTTAAATACACCCGTCCTGGGTGTGTCCCCTCCCCCTCCGGCCTTACGCCCTGTGTTACCGGGTTGGCTCCGGTTCCCCGTGACCCCGTATGGGACGAGCGGTTCTGAAAATGTGTGTGTGTGTGTGTGTGTGTGTATTTAAATACAGAATCTATGCTATTAATGTGAGAAGCCATGTTTTGGTCCTCCTTCTAAACTCCCATTATTATTACATTACAACCCATGGTGGTTGTCATGTACCCAAACTGAAGGAGAACACTGGACTAGCACAGCTTTGAAGAAATATGACATTAGAAATATTGCATGTATTTATGGTATAGAGTGATTTTCTGAACTGGGCATATACAGGGTTTAAGTACATTTGAAGATACATTGTGAAAAATAAAATCTAGGTAACAATTTCTGGCAACCACCAGGTAATGTATCACCCAGTGATTTTTTTGTTTGTTTGTTTGTTTGTTTGTTTAAATTAAAATAGGTTCAATTTCAGTTTTTTTTTTTTTTTTTTTTTTTGTCACAGCAAGTCATAATGTGTTGTTCACTTTCTTTATTATCATGAATATCACATTGAATGACAAATTATCTTTGATTTTCCGCTGTGAGTTGCAGGACGGTGCTTTTGTAAACATTTGGTTCACTACTTAAATTAACCCCTGTTAGTCCCAGATCTAGAAATGAAATATGGACACAACACGGGACAATAATGTAGAAAACTAACTATGGTTGACAGATTGTAGAATACTTTTTAATAATCTTTTTCATTAATCATGCAAAACCGAATCCAGGGACCTCACCTATCTCTCCAAGGTCAGATTGTTATAGCCGACTGCTTTGGAGGCCATAAATTTCATACCACAAGAATTCGGTCAGAGGATAAATGGCTCCCCTGCCAGAACTTACAGCAGCGCCCCCGGGGTTTCAATCAGTAACTTAGTCCAAAACTTTAGCGGGAGGCCTTTGGATTTTGAAAGCCTTCAGCACTGTAGACAGACCTCACTGAGACCACGAGACCAGTCTTCATTCTTGAGCCTTCCCCTTTTCCATTATCAATAGATCTTGGAGCCTCTGGTTCATGTTTCGACTAATAATTTGGAATACGCTTTATTTTCATAAATTAATGTCTGCAACATAAAGAACCTAACTACTTTAGTAGAAATATCCATTTATATGTAAGATCAAACTCTTGTAGGATGCTTTGTATAAAAAAATAACCACTAATGAACTTAACCACATCATGTACCTTGCAAACGAGCCCAGTCAAGTGTTCATACATTTTTTGAGGTCTACAGTCATAGTTATGGTGATTGTTGGATGAGCTTCTGTAGTTCTGGTAAAGGCCAGGGAGAATCTTTTGTGTAATTGTCAGTCCTTAGCCCACAGAATCTTGTATTAGGCAATTTTTTCCAGAACTCAGCACAGCTGGAAGAATCCCCTAAGCCACATGTGCATTCACCACCAGCATATAATTCAGAAGACAGCCAACTTCTACCAGTGCTCCAGCTGAGGTGCCTCTGGAGAGCAGAAAAGAGATGGTCATGTAGGTTCCATATATAAGGCTGAGCTGGTCCCTCCTTGTCCAGCCAGCAGATCCATTCCAAAATACTGGGAAATTCTGACACTTACTTAGACTTGTTTGTCTTCAGGCTTTTAAATGAGGATACCTCTGAGTTGTAGGAATACATGGCATCTAGGCTGTATCTCATGGTAAAACTCTGATTCTGTGCTGGATTTCCCCATCGATGCACTGATGTCTTATTTCCCCTCTTTATGCTTGGACTTGGGTACAGACAAATGGGTATTACTTGGAGTTGCATTTATACCCCCGTTAGAGGTGACACAAGGCTAAATATCAGGTGATTATGACCTAGCTACAGTTAGATTTGTTTTCAGAGCCCCCACAGGTTATCATATACCTCTTTGGACTAGAAGATCAGTTTCACAGGGGATTAGAACTTTGCTCCCAGACCAGTAATTCTGTCTACCAGGATGGACCTAATCTGAATGTTTGAGAGTCCAGTATTCCCACTAGATGTCTAGAAAAGCTGAGATCTGTGGTCTTTCGGAAAACAACAGAAGATTTGTACTGCATCTGGCTTGCTTTTTGTTTCCAGTTCCACATATCCCACTGTGTCTCTCAGGGAGAATTGGGAAATAACAGAACGAATGTAAATGAATACAGGGCAAAGTCTTGCAAAATTAGAAGGGTTGCAAAAAATACACAAAAGTTCCTATGTTATACTTCAAAGTGGCGAAGAGGCCAGCTTTGATACTGAGAAGTCCCACCGACACGATCGCCTCTTCCTCTTCGGAGCATGTGTCCTTTCTGCTGTGTGTGATGTCCTAACCTTTGTGTAAGGGTCTGTATGTATTTTAGTCAGTGTTTATATGAGTTTTGGGGCTTACTTTGTCCTACTTCTTTGATGCTGTCACTTTGGGGAAGGAAACAGAAAAGGAAGCAGAAAACCTTTCACGTGCTGCGGTGTCATGACCATTTTCTGACCTTTGCTTCTTCTATGGTCCTTTTAGAGAATCATCTGTACTTAGCAGAAAGAAAGTCAGATGTCTTGTGCACGTGCCTTTTATGAACATAATTTTAACACATGCACTTATAAACCAAAGGCTCATATTGATAGTGCGGAGGGTGCCGTGGCACAGCGGGTTTGGCCGGGTCCTGCTCTCTGGTGGGTCCGGGGTTTGCGTCCCGCTTGGGGTGCCTTGTGACAGACTGGTGTCCCGTCCTGGGTATGTCCCCTCCCCCTCCGGCCATGCGCCCTGTGTCACCGGTTTAGGCTCCGGCTCACCGCGACCCTGCTCAGGACAAGCGGCTTCAGCCTGCGTGTGTGTCAGTCCTACTGGAAACAGTTCGTCAGTTTACCTGTGTGTTTTTCAGTGTATTGTTCACATTTTGTGGAGATTCTTGTTGTGGCAATAAAAGGGGTTCGGTACGAGCGGACCAGAGTATTTAGGCCAGTGGTCATTTGCAAGTGGCTATGGAAGTTTCTATGCGTGCAGTTTAGTTTCAGCCAGTTTTGGTAATGGAAGGATTTGTTCTGACCATTACACGTGCTCCTGTGAAGTGTGTCCAGCTCTGTGTGTAAGGCCATGTTTGACTACACAATGAGTGTGTGCCATGCCCCTTTCTGGGCCCACTGTAGACATGAAGACAAAAAAAAGGGGCGGGGTGCTGCGGCACCGAATATTGCGGTGATGTTCCTGAAGTGTGAACATTGTGGAAATTGAACTCCTTCGTCTCCTAGTCTCCAGCCAAGTTCAGCATTCTTTCATCAGCTGACGGGAAAAAATGGGTAGCCCTTCAGAAAAAGTGTCACGAACAGGGACAGGAGAGAGGAGGGTGGGGTTTGGACCCAAGTGCGGGTACATTATTCAGGTGCAGCCACGGGACGAGACGGAGAACGGAGGTCGGGGACAGGCGTGGCTCTTCCGAGGCGCAGACGTCGTTTTCCAGGGCAGAGCGGATCTCGGTAACCGAGTGAGCGAGCAGGGGTCAGAAGCCAGGAGAAGTAGTAACACTAAGAGGGAATAGGGAACCGGGAGCAGATCGCCGAATCGCAAGCCAAGCAGGTCGGCGCCGTTCGATTCTGCAAGCCGGTGCGGAGACGGCGCTCCTTCTGTACCCGGTCATGCTGATCAGCAGCAGGTGCGGTCATTTGCTGATGGGCGTGGCGTGACAAAAAGTCATAAAGCCTATGCCTATATATAATATATGCAGTTATATCCTTTCACATATAGACACAGTCCTGAAAAATATTATTTACACACACTTTTAACAGTAAACTCTGGCTGTCAGAGGTGTTGTTATAATTGTGTCCTATCCGGAAGTACAGCTGTAGCCCCAGGGCAGATTTTCTTCTTCTTATGGGTCTCCTCCGCCTTCCCAGATTTTGTGATTCAGGGCTTTGAGGGCTTGTCCAACGCCGGTCAGTGCAGACACTACTCAAGGCTACCTGCTGCAAAGTCTCATTTTGTTAGCTTATTCGACAGCTGTATTCATTAGTCCCAGGTGTGTAGCCTTAGTCGTTTCTCATCAATGGGTTTAAAACAGCGAGACTGCGAACTGTGCATAGCTTGAACGAAAGCTGGATCATACGTATATACGGTGCTGCAGCTCTTCGGAGCTGAGCTGGAAATACTCATGAAATGGAATACCCGCATCTCTCTTAATTTTGGGAAGGAAGCGGCAGTGCATTGAGAGCACAAAGGAAAATGGTGTACAGCAGTGTGTCATGCTCATCCGGCAGAACTTAATACAAAGAGGTGGCCACATATATCACTTTATTTCTTTGTTTACAGTATTCCCAATTTACTATGTTCCCTGGGTGTAGATTGTTTTAAGATTTACTCTCAGAAATAACCTTGAGTGTCAAAACATACAGAACATCAGTGGAACTTAAGGAAAATCCTGCTACAGAGCAAGGACTTGGTGTCTTCAAAGCCATGAGGTGGTTTAGCAGTTCAAATACTTTAAGTATTAGATTTACTACGAAACTGAACTTAATGTTGTATAAGCTCGCTCATATTCTCTCAATTTTCAGTCGCGATGGATCCAAGCAAGTTAATAACTGGGGAAGATTATTCTTTCCATGAAAACCTATTCAATTCTGTGCCTTCTGGCCTTATACAGTACCGGTCTATTATTTATAAAATATCTAAATGGTACAGTCAAAAAATTCTATGACTGGCTGCCATGATGCTCCTTTGCACAGCGGCCGGTGTTACTCCTTATTGACCGTAGCGAAAACAACACTTGTATGGACCTATGCACATATCCTACATGGACTGGGGGAAAAAAGTGTAGAATGCTCCTTAATTGTAATAGTTTATGGTTCCATTTATTCATTTAGCAGACGCTTTTCTCCAAGGCGACGTCTCGGAGAAAAAAATACAGCGAGTGTACATCAATAGAAGGAGAAATCTGGATGTAGTCACATGATTATACAAAATAATAGTTGGAGTAAGAATATCCTGGAACTGAGAAATTCTCAAACAATTTTTAAGAGGATTTATCACACACTTTAGGCTTGCAAGTTTTATCCTTATCAGTACTATTATTGTTAATAATAATAATAATAATAATAATAATAATATTATTAGTGTGTTGCCGACCCATCTATCCAAGGCTAATCGCAATTTCACAGATTCATGCGGCTGTATATTTTGTCTCATCCAATCAAGGTTTAAAATGTGACTCACAAGTACAATCACAGTTCACCTCTGTAATCTTCATGTTTGATGCTCATTACTTAATCACCATTTTACTGCCACCCACTTGGTCTCTTTGACAAATAATGACCATGGATCTGGCACAGGGTCTGTTGTCCAGAGCACAAAGTTCAGAGGACAGTCTAAGTGCAGCCCTGCCTTCAAAACATCATGCCTGTCTCCTCTCCTTCGCTCCTTCCCTCCTTCGCTCCTTGACGCATCAGTCCTCTAAGCCACGTGTTGTTTGGCACTTGTGGTATCACCACAGCAGCCAGTTATCTCCCATACATGGAAGGAAGGCTGCATTTTCTCCCTCTGAGGCCATGTCCTCCAGGGACCTCAGAAAGTGGGACGCCTGCAGGAATAAAGCAAAACCGACCAGAAGCAGTTAATAAGTACGGCAGCTGGGGGAGGGGAGCAAATTTGCAACATGTGCGGGATGAATCTTCCATATTGTTCATAACTCAAACCATCTGGGTGCTCTTGGCCTGTTCATCTAAATAAACATTCTTGGAATGGCTGCAGGCACTTCTGAGCTGTTAGTCATTTAAACAGTGCACTGCTCTCTTTTTCCCCCGCTGGTTTAATAAAGTTATACATGCACCGTACATGACCAAGTGCTGGATAGTTACTTTGATGAAAGTTCACACCTTCACTTCTGCTCTTAAACCCTTGTGAATCACTGTTTCTTTTAAGGAAAAAAAAAAAAAACGTTTTAGTAAGCGTGGGCAGAGGAAACAGGGTTGCATGTGTGTGTCGGGACATGAAAGCTGCCATTAGAATAATAATGAGGACATCTTCTGTTTTTTCGAGGGTTGAAAGATCCTGAATGTGATGTTGACTCGATGCTCTGCCGTGCCTGTGGAATCCTCAGATGAACCAAACACGGTTTTCTTTAAAAGCAGCACAGGCCTTTGTACTGTCACTTGTCATTAAAATATTGTGGACACATTTCACAGTGCATACAAGCATCCTTTCTTTCCATGGAGATGTGCTGTTTTTATAGGCTGAGTATTTTTGGATGTCAGCGCCGTTACCCACTGAGCGACACAATGATCAGATGCTGGAGACTGCAGGATAAAACTGAAAGTCATTAACGTTAATAGATATTACACGTGTTGTTTTTGTTCTTGGATTAAATATTG
The DNA here is from genome assembly GCF_900964775.1 of Scleropages formosus. Classification (NCBI taxonomy): domain Eukaryota; kingdom Metazoa; phylum Chordata; class Actinopteri; order Osteoglossiformes; family Osteoglossidae; genus Scleropages; species Scleropages formosus. Next base: position 15,323,307 of record NC_041808.1, on the reverse strand, counting down.
TTCAGCTGATGCTTGATCATCTGGATGGGACTGTGAGAAATAGCCTTTCGCTGAAGATGACGCAGCTTGGAGGAAAACAATAGCAGTTCTGTCTTTTCGAAAAGCCAATAGAAATTGCCTGAAAATAATGCATGAGAAAAACCACAATGACCTATTATTAATCTATTACATTTCTAAGAGGCCAAGTGTCCATGGTATCCTTTGAATTTAGGGAAAATGTGTTCGGGCCTCTGTGAAACAAATTTTCTCCTTCCCGTTCAGCCGTAGAAGACCCTGAAAGAAATACACTCAGACACACAAAGACTTTTCACGACAACGTCGGCCGATGGTAGAGCCCAGGAAATTGGCCGTCCCTCCGATCGGTCTTGATTACCTGCTTTTTATTTGCCGAGGTCATACATAATTAATTTCGGGACGTAACAATTAGGCGTATTAGTAACATTCCGCTTCTTGGTTCTCTGCACTTTATCGGATTTCTGCTCTTTCCGTGGAAGCAGAAGCAGCTAAAACCCCACCTCTTGTTGACCTACTAACCTCATTTCATATCATATCTTACACATACAGGCACCACCTTGCCCTGCAAGTGTTTGGTCACTTCTGGGTGTCACAACAAGCTTGTTTGTTAGCACTTGTCCTACTTAGTTGAGTCACAACGCATTCTGAACACACATTTTAATTTTTAAACGTAAATAATCGAAGCGTACGTTTAGGTTATGTTTAGATCAAATTTAACACCACACCTTTCAGGTGCTGTACAAAGTGTGTGTAGTTTGCTCTGGAGGAATGTCAAGTCTGCAATGAAAGGGAGCCACGTCTAGTGACATCTTAATTTCAATTAAGAAAAAAAATGTGCATGAAACCCCAGACATACTTTTCCTTAACATTGACTATTACTTTTGATTTAAAATGGCTTTAAGCTTATTTGCTATAAAACTGTCAGGGAATAAATAGAGTCTCAAAGTACTCAGTTTAAAAGGTGTTTCATTGCGAGCTTAACAGAAATAAATAGTAAAAGAAAAAGCCCCCAAATTCAATAGCTGGACTTAAATTGTGCAAGTAGTCCCTAGACATTCTGCATCAACTTTACTGTTAAAATAAAGCCTCCTAAAAAGCATTAAATTAAGTATAAGTGTCAAGTGGTGAATTGTTCGAAGGTGTAGGCTGTACTCCTTCATATCTACTGTACATACAGGAGTACACATGTTGTAGCTGCAGTTCTAATGTATGCATTCAAATAAGTTTATATGTAATGTACGAGTTTGGCTTTGAGTTTAATGCAGCCATTTGCTACCACGGACTGAGGCAGGCTGTTCATTTGAACTTTAGTATTACCACGGTGTACTGTGGAACGGGCAGTGCCAAGAAAAACAGGAGATGCATGCAGCCTTTTGAACAGGATACCCCACATCCTGCCTTTTTACCCAGCTCGCAGCACAGTGTGTTTACCAATGGCCAGCCTCCAAAACCCCTGGCCCCATGCTGCGCTATCTATCGATGGACCCATCCGTCCTCTCTGTGGCATTTCTGGGCCAGCCAGGCTGAGGATGTTGACTCTGTCCCCCTGGCCCACAGGTGTCATAATGGCTTTTGCACAGCTAATTTACTGAGAGGTGGACAAGACTGTGAATAATTCCTTTATGTGGCCAGTCGTGTGTTTTTGAGAACAGGGGGAAAACTACAGCGGTCCTGCTGGTCTCTTATGTAAGAACCACTATTTGCAGTTAGTGGTCGGATCAAAAGGACCATGCCCAGAGAGCATAGTACAAGGCAACCAGGCACTTTTCTGATTTAGCATGCAGCTCCAGATTCTAGGACGTGCAGCTCCAGAAATGTTGGCAGGATCCTGAGGGCCATCTGTTTTTTTTTGGTTAAGTTTGGAATTCACAGCCTATGTACTAAGGAATAAAGAGTTCAGAGCTGCAGAAAACATCTAACAGGCTTAAACTGCGCCATTGGTCATGGTGCTGAAAGTGCAATGGGTATGAAAGGTGATGTGTTTCAAATGACATTCCTTTAGTTCTCCCAACAACAGTTGCAGTCTTTTGTAATTGTTGACAAAATCGTCCTTTTAGGGGTATCACAATGAGTTACTTATCATTGTACGTTATGTCATTCAATTTAAAGATGTATATTGTACTTTATTGAAATGGTGGGATCAACACTATGAAGCACAGCAAGCAACGCAATAAGAAATTTGACAAGCCCAGAAGCTTCTGCCTTGCACCATGAGCCTGCTCATTTATCCAGATCTTGATGTTTAAAGTCCTCTAACCCCCAAAGATAACTTACAGTAGGCCGACGGTGCAGCCACTGGTCAACCAGAAGTTCCAAGGTCACTATTACAAGAGCAACCCAAAGACAGGTCTGTTGGTCTACTGCTGGAAACGACAACTATTTTCATTGGAACCACTCTAAAATCTTGCAACTTCTCTAACCATCAGCTTAAGTTTTCTGTGGAAATGCTGGCTCCCTGAGGTCTGTCGCCAGAAAGCATGCACAAGTGGGCATCATTTCAAACAGGGTTCCTCAATTTCTCATCCTACATCCTCCAGTATAAGATATAATGCAATTTTCATCGTCGCCCCAAACTTGAGACCTTGCTGGCACCTTCCTCAACACACGCAGCGTGCATTTCAGAAGGTTCATGCAGATCCTACGTGCTCAGGAGCTGTGCTTTTCCTCCATCTGTCGTCGTCTAGATGAAAACTCATGGGTCAAACTTAGAAAAACAGAAAACTTCCAAAAGGTGTTTAACCTTAGCTAAGGGCAGCCTTGCACCAAGGACCACACAGTTTGTGTCAGACCACCGTCCATATGTGGTGTGCCTGGGGACGACCCATAGCTCCAGCAGCAAGGAGGCCACGTCTCATGGAGGCAAAGGTGAGGTCAAAACAAAATGGTTTGAACCAAGAGATTGCAACACAAACCAGAGGTCTGACAATTCTGCAGTTACTACCATATGGTGTGAAATCCTACCGATGCTACAGCTGGTCTCTATAGTCTCTACAGTTAGACACAGCTGGCTTCTGGTTCCCTAACTGGAACTGAGTCAGCAAATTCTGGCTGGTGTTAATAAATAAAATATCATGTTCATATTCATCAGTGATTTATCTGCTGGAAGAATCTGATTGTGACGATAGGCTTTAATGGTCTTGATTGCACTTTGTTATAATATAAGGGTCAGGCTACCTGAATCGAAGATGGCTAAAGGCACTGTTGTATTAAATATAGGTCCATATATTGTGCGTTTTTCAAATTTCATCAGCTTTCACACTTGATGAAAATTAAGGTGATAAGTGGTGAGCACTGATGATGCAGCATAAAGTGACTGTGATTTTGTCAAAACAAGACACCTCTATATAAAACATTGCTCCCATTGTTTAGTAATAAGTTATTTTTGCAGTGGTCAAAGGTTGCTGTATTTTGCCTTCAAAAACAAGAGTACACTTAATTTAAGTAAAAACAATAAGGAAGCCTTGGAACATTCAAGGAAAAATATCAACATTATCTTTGTAATTGTTTGACATGGTACATTTTTTTAAACTTTTTTCTTTCCTTTTCTATATTTAACATAATAGTAAAAGCAGTAGAGTATTTCAGAATATTTTTTGGTTAAGCTGATTCACAAAATGTATCTCATTTTTAACTTAACCCTTAGCACAGATGCCTTTTTCCACAGATTTTTCCATTTATTACGTCTTCCTCTGTTTTTGTTGTCAGTGACCTCACCCACTTATCTCACACCAACAATGGTGGGATTATTTAGTTTTGTTCAAATCCAGCCTTTCAATTGCGTAATTTTTTATCTCTTAAGATATCACTGGCACTTTCTCTTGGAAAGTAAAGATAGGTGATAAATGTTTCTGTTTGCTAGTTTAAAGCCCATAAGGTATCCTCATGCAGTTTATCCATTTTGTTTAAGGTATCTAACTGGAAGCCTGCTTACCCCAGCAGGTTCATTACTTCTTCAAAAAATGTGTAATTAAAAAGAGATCAGAAATTGTCATGCCGTCTAGTAATCGATCTGGGTTGTCCAGCTCTGCTTTAGGCACTCTGGATGCTCATCCTGGACTGAATGTTCTAGGCACACAGCTCTTGAGTTCAAAAGTATTGGCTGACAGGCATAAGACTTTGTATTTCTTTAGCATGACAATATTATGATGTCATGATGGATGTTATGATGCATCATGCAAATGAGGAGCAAAGAAGATACTTAAATCACAAAAGCTTTTCGGTCATCCATTCCCTGTCAGTAAACACTCATGCAATTTGCAGTCTGTGTGGTTCAAGTCTATCACAGGAGCATAAGGGGCAAGGCTTGTAAGTGTATCACACACAAAACCTTCGAATCGGTCAATCAAAATGTCGTCTTTTGGCTTAAGATGCCTCCTCGTTTCGCTTTTTCAGAATCCGGAATAAATGGAATCCTGTTTTCTTAATGATATTCCATTTACTGGTCACGAATGTTATTAAGGAATATACAGTATGTCATTTAACATGGTAGTATACTCCTCCAAAAAATGTAGATTATATTGCAGTGTGGAAAATTATAAATCAATATTTTTAGTCTTACTTCCAAATTACATTGAGGAATGTATTTTATGTCAAAATTAAAATTTAAATATCAATGTCGGGTTAGCTTTGTCATGTTGTTCACCATGCGTTCTGTCTGCAAAACTCTAAAATGGGGAAATAGTCTCGGCACATTTACACCCACTCACGGTAGACATTTCTCTCTAAAGTGGTGGACAGTTTATTTACCATTTAATTTCAGAAGCGCGTCAAGATATTTCCATATTAAAAAAGGCTCCTGTTCACCATTTCATTTACTCACCTTCACATTTTACACACACATTTTCAGAACCGCTTGCCCCATACAGGGTCATGGGGAACCGGAGCCTACCCGGCAACACAGGGCGTAAGGCCAGAGGGGGAGGGGATGCACCCAGGACGGGACGCCAGTCCACCGCAAGGCACCCCAAGCGGGACTCGAACCCCAGACCCACGGGAGAGCAGGACCCGGTCCAACCCACTGCGCCGCCGCGCCACCGCGCCACCGCACCCCCCGGTCCTTCACATTTTAACTCAGCCAAAATCCAAATCACATTGCAAAGCACAATAAGATTTTTTTTTTCCCCCCAAATCTGCATTTTCATTTTCACAGTGAGCAGATGACACCTGTGTGTCATTGACTGTGGGCGGGAGGTTTGCAGAGAGAGATGCCACACTGGCAGAACACCTTGCTGTGGTGGTGTATGGACCCCCAAAAGTGTGTGTATGGGGAGGGGTGGTCAAGTTACTGCACACCTGGGCTAAAGAGGAACACCTGTGGGTAGGTTTTGACAGGCTGGATCTGTGGGGGCCACTCTTAGAGGTACAATGAACACCATGGTCCAGACACCTCTTCTGCCTCCTTGCAGCTCCACACTGCTCAGAGTTATGGGGTGCCTGAAATATTAAAATATGGCAAAAATCCTGTACGGTGGAGCATTTCTGATGTCTGCCTTGGAATTATTTTCTGTACTGCAGCGTATTCTGCGTGCCTGAACCATCCTTTGGAATTTCTCATTCTTCCACTCTTTCTTCTGTCGAATCATTCATTTTCCAGCTAAGCACTGATCTATGTAAAATCAAGGCAGGCAAGTGTATTACAGTACCGATGTTGGTAAGAAAAAAAGATGAGAAACTGGCAAATACTTTAGTTTACAGAACTAATAAATGTTTTTAGCTGAGAGAAATGATCTCATCTTGAACACACCCAGAACAAGTGACCCCTTTAACTTGGGGAAGTAAGTTACATTCCATTGCACACAGTCACGTTTGTATGGGTGATATCATTTTTCGTTCTTGGCTAACCTAGGCATCTTCTCACATATATGGCAAGCGCTACTGGTCGATCTTAGGTCAGCAATGGGAAGGAAAAAAGGCGAAAAAGGCTGACCTGTGCAGGAACATATTGTATTATGGGGCAGTGAGGTACAGTACGCAATTCTGACACGCCGTGTTTTCCTCTTTCTTTTAAATAGTTTGTTTTGTTTTTCTAAATGCAGAGAACTGCATGACAGCCGTTCTCGGCGGGGAGATGACCCCAGCATGCTCCCAGGGCTAGGGCAGCCCCATAAATGAGTGACAGGGGTGCTGCTATATATCAGTTCTGCTTGACTTAAAGGGCCTCACGTTTGCGTCGCTGTGCACTCTGCTTACCCCTGAGCCAGGGGGTGGGGTGGGGTGGGGTGGGGTGGGGTGAAGGGTGAGGTGGTGGGTGGACTACCCACCGACAGGGTGGCGGTTTGGGGGACGAGGCAGGGACCCGTGTTGCTGTGTTCCCTGACATGCCAGCAAGCTGAGGTAAACCCCAGTTCATTCACAGGGAAAACACAGACTGCCTCCAGTGGGAAAATGAAAAGAGGAAATGGGGACTTTGTGCATTGATGCATCCACACAAAATGCTGACTGTTGGGTTCCTGTATGTCACATATTTTGCCTGTCATTTTTTTTTCTCCCTGGGAAAGACTTACAGCAGTCTGGGTGAGGGGTTCACAGCTGGGTTAGCTCTCCCAGACTCAGAAGCTGAGAAGTGTTTACATATTTCTGTCCGTGGCTTTGAAAAGTGCTTCACTAGTGGGTACATAGGTACGCCAAGGAGGAAATGGAAAAGAGAGGCCTTTAATCTGCTTTTGTAGGAACTCCTGTAATCGTGTTCATTGGAAGAAAATGTTGGACGCTACTGTACAAATTGCTCATGCGATTCTCCTCATTACTTTATGTGTTGATCTGGCAATGCTTTTTAATCATGGAAAACGACGTTGCACTTCTGCTGGTGCAGCAAAATCAAATATGAGGTGTTTCTGATGTATGAAGATATAATTCATAACAGCACTGAAATTTATGAGGCTCCTTTTAACAGAAATCCCGTTGGGAATGCTCTTATCAAGCGCTCATGTACCTCATTCCAAATGTGGTGCTTGTAAAAGAGTACCGCTCCAGCGGATTGTTAGAAACCATCTCTGTGTTGATCGAAAATCTCTTTGAGATGTCACCTTTATATGTATATATGACTTTTAAAAGCCTTGGAATAGTGGCTATGAAGAAAATTGAATTGAAGACTTTATTGTCATTGTACCGCTGTGCAATACAACAAAATTATAGTGGCATTCCCTGAGTTCTTTAGACAATATAAAACATAAACACTTAAATATAAAAAGAGAAAATTAAACAGATAATAGGGGGGTGCGGTGGCGCAGTGGGTTGGACCACAGTCCTGCTTTCCGGTGGGTCTGGGGTTCGAGTCCCGCTTGGGGTGCCTTGCGACGGACTGGCGTCCCGTCCTGGGTGTGTCCCCTCCCCCTCCGGCCTTGCGCCCTGTGTTACCGGGTAGGCTCCAGTTCCCCGCGACCCTGTATGGGACAAGCGGTTCTGAAAATGTGTGTGTGTGTAAACAGATAATTTAAAGAGATAATAGAGTAAAAAGATATCTAGATAGATAGATAGTATAATACAATGAAAATCAGGTAGTGTTCAACTGTTTCACAGCTCTAGGGAAGAAGCTGGTTTTCATCCTTGTGGTGTGTGTGTGAAGGACCCCCACTTACTGTGTGTGTAAATTGTCCATTCTCCAGGGAAATACATACAATTAATGTCTGCTTAAGGCAGGTAGGCCTACTATGAAACAAGTGTTCAGTACATGTAAACAATCATGTAAGGGGAACATGTCAAAGGGAAGGTCTGTTTCTGTGGCCTTGTATATTAACACTGAAGCACAGTCAAACAGTCAGTGTCATTCTACCAACTTGATCTTATCCAAATATGCCCTATACCTTATAAATATGCTGTTGCCTACAGGAACAAGAGCTGAATACCCTGCTTTAGTTCAACAGAATTTGATGTGCTAGATTATTCATAGGCTGGAAAATATTGTTTGTTTTGATGATGATGATGATGATGATGATGATGAAATTGTAAATATTTCATGGTCAGTTACATTTTGTCATCACAAAATTCAGCTAAGTGCTACTTTGTTATAATTCTGTGCAGGGTGCAGCTTCCACAGTACTCTGGTGTTTTGCTCTTATACTACACCATTATATTTCCCCTGGAAAATATTTGCAGGAAAATAAATAACCACAAACAGGTCATTTACATCATTTCCTTCATTAGGTGATATTGGATAACTTGCATAAAATCTGATGTAAACAGGTTTAAAACTTGAAAACTTTGATGCTGGGAAAAGGATCTCATAAAACGGATGTCTGAACACTGGAGCATTTTTCCGAAGTTGCGCAACCTAAAGGTCTGTTGAGTGCAATGCAAGACAAGAAACTTAATTAGGAAGTGTTGGGGAAGTGGATGTTCTCTCACAGCTCCCGGGTCTGGGTTCGATTGCACCCCAGCTCCGTGTGCGCGTCTCTGTAAGCGTGTGTGTAAAGTGAACATATTCTCCTGTGCTTGTATTGACTTTTTTTGGTTTCCTTCTATGTTCCAAAAGCTTGTGGTCTACGTGAACTGACAACACACTTGGTCTTTGTAAGTGCTAGGTCACATGTGTATGAAGGATGCATGCACTGAATTTATCACAGCGGTAGCCAACTACAGTTGGAAGTATGGAGTAATTATAGGTTAAAAGGAGATTTCACCACATATGCAGGAAATATTGCTCAGTTTTGGGAAAGGATCATTTAGAGAACAAAAAACTAAATAGCTGATAAAATTAAGCGCTTCAATGAATTCTGTTAATATTCTTTATTATAAGTTATTATCAATCATTTCAAGGGATAATACAGAAAGCCTCGAGCAATCGGCTGAAACTTTATTGGATCTAAGGATAGGTTCGGTGCAGAATTTCACTGAGTATTGAAAGAAAACTCTATGCACCATTTAGTTACTTACATTCTACTTGTTATTCCCATATTGCTTAGACAATAAAAGAAGGCAATGCCTATACTGTACAATTAGCAGAGAAACAAGAGCTGATAGATATGGCCTTGTAACTTCCGACCTGAGGCAGGAAGCGACCAGCTGATGTCGAGATGAAGTTCAGTGGCAGAGCAGTAAGACTTCAGCGGCCACAGAGAACAGAGTAAAGACATTCAGCCATCCTGAGGACAAATTATGGTCCTTTTTATTGGTCAAACCAGTTGCAGCACAACTGATCGTAGGTAATAATACATACATACGTAGACAGAAGTCTCTTTACTCCTCATGGGTTTCCTCACACAGCATGTGAAAGCTTAAATGGGCAAAATACATTTACATTCTGACACCCCGATATATTGAGACATTCAGTGTTTTTTCTTTTTTTTTTCCCTACGGATTAGAATGGATTACCAGCCCACCGAAGGTGTCTGGTTCCGCACACTGTTCAACTCGACAGGTAAACACTTCTCCATTCATCTTTTCCGATAATTAAAATCTTTATTCAATAAATAAATCCCAAAAACTGTCATGCCAATAATAAAATCTAAAATAAAACAATGAGTCAATAAGACCAAATAATATAAACACTGCATGACAGAACCTTTACAACACTAAAAAACATACCCCAAGGCTTAAAACCATAAATAATTAAAAGGAACTTACCCGGTAACTTCGCCGCTCAAGAACGGCGGTCCCCTGGCCTGTTCCCAGGGTGTTACCATGCACCTTACCTACCGTTGTTAGGTGTTTCCCTTTTCACAACACGTCTCCCCTAATAACATTCTAGTGGCATAGGTGAATGATACAGATACATATGCTAAATTAATATATAACGAGCACCCGCACAGCAAAGTAGCCTATGCTACACTAAATTAAACATAAAATAAATAACAGTAAATAAATAGATTGCAGGGGGTGCGGTGGCGCAGTGGGTTGGACCACAGTCCTGCTCTCCGGTGGGTCTGGGGTTCAAGTCCCGCTTGGGGTGCCTTGCGACGGACTGGCGTCCCGTCCTGGGTGTGTCCCCTCCCCCTTCCGGCCTTACGCCCTGTGTTACCGGGTTGGCTCCGGTTCCCCGCGACCCCGTATGGGACAAGCGGCTCTGAGGGGAAAATAAATAAATAAATAGATTAATACAAACACACCACACATAGTCATTTACAAGTGACTACTTATAAGTGCTATAAATTTTAGAATGTGCAAAATAAAATATACCACAAAGGATTAAAAAGCCTACACCTAGCATTCAGCAGTGTTACCCATTTATACATTTTATTCCCATTAACTGCTGTGGGGACCTGCCGGCTGAGCGTCTGCGGCCATATGTGCGCGAAAGCACGTAACGCTAGAGACGGTGCGGGCAGAATTGTCCTAGACCAGACGGCACATACGCTCAGACGGTCACAGTGTGGTCCTCTGTTTGTTTTCTCTCGAAACTAACAGCTGCAAATTGACCTGTCACATTTTGTCCCCTGGAGACCCTGGATTCCTACAACGCGCAGTGGCGGCTGCGTCCTAACCCGGCCCTGCCGCAAATCACGCAACCTTGGCTATTAGCCTCATTAGCGCATGCTAACCGCTTCACTGAGCTTCCTCCATCCTTCTAACCGCTGCTAAACTTCCCTTAGCGTTCACAGATTTATCACCGCACATTAATATACACATTCACCTGTTTGTGTAACTCCACCTAAAATCAGTCATTAATCTGGAGCACTTTGCAGTTGTTCTTCATGAGCTCTTTGTATTTATTTGCTGTTCCTCAGAACAGACTTACAGAGGTGTGGTGGGAGAGCCATTGACCGAACTAAGATGTCCATTCGTAACTAGATGTCGGAATAAAAGCATAGGATAAAAAAGAAATAACAGCAGAGCTGTAGAAGGAGGGAAGCCCTGTGGGTAACAATGGTGTCTCAACTCCCGAGCTTTGGGATTGGAGGTGTATTCAGACCACGCTCGGTTTGTGCGGAGCTTGCGTGTTCTCGATGTGTTTGTATGCTTGCTCTGGGCTTCCTCCCACAGTCTAGAGGTGTGTGTTTCAGTTGAACTGATAGCTCTAAATTGCCCTTTGTGTGTGTGTGTGTGTGTGATGTCAGCTCACCCTGCCTCATGTCCAGTTTTCACGGCTGGCTCAGGACAACGCGACCCTGACTCGGTTATTGATATGGACAAATGAATTCAGTTTTTAAATATACATATGATTATTTCATAAAAGACACTATGCCGCACGTACACTTCACCACTTGGGGGGCAGATGTGGGCAGGCCCACAAGGCCCCCATGTGGCACAAGTAGACAATCTGGGTAAAAGGCCCCAGCTTGGAGGATGTCCTGTCTGGGAAGCCTGACGTCGGTTTCTTGACCCCGTTTGCAGACAACTTCCCTTCTGCGCAGGGCTCGGCGAACACACCCTGCCATTCCCCGGTGCCAGGGAGGTGCTGTAATGGGGCGGAGGAACTTGAGCAAAGCATGGCCAATGGTGAGAGAAACACCCGCAAATTTCCCCACACAAGAATGGTCATTTTCTTCCTCAGTATGTGGCTCACACATCACATCTTCCATATTACTTCTCGAGCAATACTCAGTCATTTAGTCTGAAAGGATATTGTTAATATCCGCTTTTGTACAATGGGAGCCGTGTCCCTGAATGATACAATAAAGTTTATACAGGATTGGCTGTACTATAATTTACACACACACACACACACACACACACACACACACACACACACACACACACACACACCATCTTAACCGCTTGTCCCATACAGGGTCGTGGGGAGCCAGAGCCTAACCCGGCAACTTAGGGCGCAAGGCTGGAGGGGGAAGGGACACACACAGGACGGGATGCCAGTCCGTCGCAAGGCACCCCAAGCGGGACTTGAACCCCAGACCCACCGGAGAGCAGGACCCGGTCCGACCCGGTCCGACCCACTGCACCACCACACCCCCCCACTATGATTTACAGAGCTGTTAAAAAGTATTTGTCCAATTTTATTCATTTTTGCAGCTTTTTGACATTAATTTTGAGAAAATTTTTGTCAGTTCTAATAGCATATGATGGATGGATTATGCAAGGGGAAAAGTCATATCAGAATTGCTTTTATGTCATTTCGATGGTATGAAAAACAATGGAGTGCAGTCATAAGTGTGGAAAAAGTAATTTTCCCTTCATGCACAGTAACTGGTTGCGCTACATTAATTGGCCTCACGTTGCAGTGGAGGAATTTTAGCCCGTGACAAGCAAAACTCCTTTAGTTCAGCAACATCTGTACGTTGTCGTGCTTGTGCTGGTTAAGGTTAGAGGGCAGTTACTTTTTCACACCCATAGCTGCACATTTCATTAGTTTCCACACCAAAGAAGTCGCATGAAAATAATACTGGGGTCATTTTTTTCCGCTCTCAGACTGTCCTCTTATTTACATTTACATTTATTCATTTAACAGACGCTTTTGACCAAAGCGATGTACATCTCAGCAAAAGTACAATTTATGCATTACATTAAGAGAAAGAGACACAGCTGCAGAAATGTGACTCAAGTAAACCCAGTTTGTTGCCTACCGCTTGCTGCACCGAGGTTCATCATTCAAGTAGGTGCATAAGAGAAAGGATAGACCAATCCTGATACCCTCCTACCTTTTTTTTTTTTTTTTTTAATATTATAAGATACACAAACAAGAAAATACAATGCCGGAGTAGTGACTGAATAAAGGCTATATCTAGGGATGCTCGTGAAGTTACGGTGCATGAACAATTAAACCGTAAATGAGCTGGAGAGATCTTGGGCAAAATGAGTCCCGAAAAGCTGTTTTCAGACCCTATACTATTATACTACTATTTATCATATATTACTAGAAGTCACAAAGTCCGATCAGATTTAATATCAAGAAGCTCCAGAAATGGAGAAAATTGAAAAAGGGGGCAAATATTTTATATTATACTATCGGGAGGTAGTCAAGCAGAGCAGCAGGTTATGAATTTGTGAATGCAGAACAAAGTCATTTTAGGCCATGTGTTTTGGCGGTCACAAAACTTTTGTTTTACAGTTATACCTGTTAAAGTCTTTTAAGCAACCCTAAGATGCCCAGAGCTAACAAACTCAAATCCTTACAGCTTGCAAATAGAAATGACAGCATTTTAAATCCTTCTTTTGGGCCCAAACATGTACTTACTAATGGGGGGGAAAAAAAAAAAATTATTTGTATTTATTATTATTAGTATTTTATTGGTGTTTCTTGTTAGTATTAGGATTTTTATTATTGTGGTGCCAATCTCTCTAGTTTTATCCCTGTAAGAGAAATCGGTGATTGGTCACTGCCTTTGTGCCGCACAGGAGGCCTCTGTCTTTTAAGGTCTGAAGTCTTTACCAGTGTCATGAAACTTGGCTCAAAAAAGATCTATTTCAAAATAAGATTTTGCAAATTGTGCTGATTCGTATCATTTCACATCACTTAAAAAAAATTATGATTTCTTCACTTATTCACCTTAAAGTGGCAGAGTCCTGTTTTACATGACATTTCCATAAATTACTCATAAAGGCAGCAATACATTTAAACAATGGATGTTTTTGTTTTGTCTCCATGCTTGTTGTTCTGCCATGCTTAACTGAATCGTTTATTTGAGATTTTTGACAGTGTGTTTAACTGTCCTGTAACATTTTCAGGGACTGAGCACATATTGAAATACTTTCCAATTGTCTCCTCCTCCGACCAAGAGTGTTGCAGGGAGCAACAAGTTGGATGCTTTGCGGATGTGCAGAGGATGCTTCCGATTTATTATCAAAGAATGACAGATACAAAGGTCATTTCACACTTATTACGTTCTCTCGAGCAGGATTGTGTGTAAGTACCGAGAAATTTGCCTGCTGGCTTTCAGTTACATAAAGAAAACATCTGCTTCCATCAGGTCCCAGCGAGAGGAAGCTGTTCATTAAATAAGTATTATCTTTACTGTGTAACGTTAAAACGTCTTGCTAACATAACATTGTGTTTATTGAAACGGATTTCCCATGAGATGGCAGATTGTCCTGGGGGGGTGGTAAGATCACAGGGTCACCCAATACTGCAGCAACTTTCGAGTCAGATGGAGATTCATAAACAACAACAGGAATATGAGGGATTTTGGAACAGGATCTGTCTTATAAATGATATCGTAAAGGAAAACACCCACCCCTGTGGCCCCTTAATTTACATCCCATGTTCCTGTTTCTCCGGCTAATTTTAAAACAGCATCACTAAGAGATGTTCTACTACTGGGCAAACTCTTAAACAAAAAGCCAATTTTAGATAGTTCCTCCTGAGCTACAAAACAATAAGAGGAAACAACTTGGCGTCACAAAGAATGAAATGGCACGGACACACCCTTTTGTGGGACTTGCGTTGAAAACTCTTGTGCCTTCGTTGGCTTTTTAGGGTCCTTCTCATAACTGCAGGCAAGGCATCGCTTCCGTTTGGTTGTTCTGAAATACACTTGAATACATAAAGGAAAGTGTAGAACAAAGTGAGGTATGAACCTGCTGCACCTTTCGTCACAGGTGGTTTATATTAATCAAAAATGTGGTATCTAACTTAAAACAGTGCATCCATCTAAAAAGCAAAGTAGAACTGTCCATTTTGGAAACCTGCTGGGAAAATGCATTGAAAATTGAAATAACTGGTAATAAATGTATGAATATTTCATGTGATGCTATTTGACCTTTATAGATGTCTGTACAGAAGGACCATATTCCATCACCTTTCCATTTAATGAATTCTTTAAATGCAGTAAATCATACGGCCTGTATTATTAAAACCATTGTTATTTCATGTGTTAGTTGAATTAAGCTCAGATAATATCTGTAAGAACATGTTTAAATCTACAGTTTTGGCCTTCAGCCTGCTTGGAGGGCTTAGATCACATGCAGGGTATTTGGCCCCCACTGGCACTTGAAATGATTCAAGAAGGGAGGTGATGGGGTGGTGGTGGGACACTGTGCAAAGCATTTGCAGGATTGTTTAAGTCCGTGGGTGTTCAAATGCTTTAGTGTAATTGACAGCACATTGCTGAGGCTCGGCGTGATGTGATACTTCTCCCATTACTCTTTGTTGTAACCAGTCCCATTTATTGTTGAGACTTACATATATTTCGGTGGCACGGTGGCACAGCGAGTAGCGCTGCTGTCTTATAGCGCCTGGGTGGTGCGAGAGAATAGGGGTTTGATCCCCGCTCAGTCTGTGTGGAGTTTGCATGTCTGCATGGGTTTCCTCCTGGTGCTCTGGTTTCCTCCCACACTCCAAAGATATGCTGCTCAGGTTCACCCACAATGTGTGAGTGACAGAGAGACAGTGTGTTTCACTGACATATGGATGAGTGACCCACTGTAAATAGTGTATCTAGCAGTGTAAGTCACCTTGGTGAACAAGGCTAGTAACACTACATAGTGTCCATTGTAAGTCGACTTGGAGAAAAGTGTCTGCTAAGTGAGTAAATGTAATGCAAAGTTTCTCTTCATGAAGATCCTATAAGGGATAGGAAAGGGTTTTTACAATTTTTCCATTGCTACAGGTTTAATGACCATTTCAAATTTTTTTTTTTGGAGGGGGGGGGGGTTTCTAAGAGTACATATGAATTTTACGGTAAGAATACAGAACATTACAAATGGGTACATCAAGCATATTAAGGGCAGACATGGCTCTGACCAGTGGAGAGGACCATTAATTGGCAATGGCCCAGTGGATGGGCAGGGAGGAGCTCAGGTTCCTGGGGTGGGGGGCTCAAAAGGGTTGCTCCAGGCCATGCTTCACTTCCCAGTGGAAATGGTGGTGCTGGGAACCTGTTTACCACAGGCCCCTGGCTCCCTGGAGGGTGTGGCAGCTGCGTTTATGACAGGATTTCCAGTCTGCTTCTAAAGATACCTCGCCTGGCGTGCAATCGCAGATGCATATCATCTGTTTGTTTATTACACTTTGTCCGGGACAATATTTGGAAAACCGTCAAGTTAATAGGATATTTCCATTTATCGTGGAGGAGTACTAAAATCCACTGTCAGAAAAAATAAACAGTTTTTTTGCTGTCTACTTTCACAAAGACAGTACTTTCTATCGTTGTTTAATGGTCTGTGTATCTGTTTGGCCTGGAGATCTTCCACATGTGTATTTTAGAATATAATTATGCAGGTCTTATTAGATGTGCTAAACATAAAAATGAACATTTTAAACGTTCAAAAAAGTGGATGAGAGAACATAGTCATTCAGCTACTCTGCAATTTTAGACTTGTTTCTTCTATGACATTTCGTGTTCTGCATCCAAAGCAGATGCAGATTCAGATTACATCATGCATGGACATTGCTTCAGGTGTCAGCATCTTTCGTTTTGAACACCTATAATCTTAATGCAGATATTAATGTTTGTATGCGGTTTTTAAGCCCCTTTAAATTAACGTTAGAGATGTCATGTCTATCATGTCCTCTTTTTAAAAAACGTAGGTGAGTGTAGGGATATGCAGAAAAAAAGAAAATTGTGGTTATACGCCCACTCAGTACATGATACAACAAGTGATTTATCAGTTGCAAGGCCTCGCATTCAATACCGGCATCCAGCTCTACGATTCGGCATGGGTTACTTTTCTAATTGCATTTAGATCGGGCTCTCTGTTTATGTAATTTTTATGGCTTCCTTAATCCATGAATGGAAAGCAGAGCTCATAAAAATATGATCCCGTCTGTACTAAATCCTTTTTATAGTCTCTGCATCATGACTTTATTGGCTCTTGGACAGCCATTAACCACATGTCCACCCCTAGGGCTTCATTAATTGCTCTGAAAATATTTGCTGGCGTAGGTTCAGTTTTACAGCCTGTATGGTCAATCTCCCTTTTCAATACGACATGAAGTTACCTCTTAATTTTTAGAGCCCATTCATTCTAGGGACATGTTTTTGCCATCTGTGAGGAAATTAATTTTATTTTTTCCCCAACGATGATGTATTTCGCTAACAAAGTTTTAGTGAGTCGAAGTAAGTTTGCTCGGTATCGCATAAAGATGGCACGAGAGGGTCACGGTGAGGGTCGGGTGAGAAAATGAAACCTGAGGACTTTAGTGACGCCCGGCCCTGTGGAACTCTGAGGCTCTCTCCACTGGACTTAAGAGATTTTAGGGCTCCCAATAAGTAGAAAAGTGGTTACAGGCATCACCTTGCAACTGAAAAACCTGTAATCAAATCCCACTCCTTTAGTACCCTTGATCAAAGTACTTACCCTGAAGTTCTCCAGTAAAAATTACCATGCTGAAAAAAATGGGTCAATAGTTACAAGTAGCTTGCTGTACAAGTTTAACATTCTATTTGGTTATGTCAGCTAAATCCCATAAACCACTACAAGGCCTGTGTGTCAGTAGCATCAGAGAGAGCTCAAAATTTCATGAGGCATTTTCATGGATTGCAGTCAGAAGACAGGTGGGATATGTCTGTTGCAAATCAGAGATTTTTAAAAAAATGTTTCTCTCCAGTTGTGTAAAATTGGTGTAGTTCAATAAAGCAATAAATAAGAAATGTAGTATAGATGCCTTATAAAAAGAGTGCTTTCATCCCAGATATTTTAACTTCCCGTTCTCCTAATACTCTAAGTTGTATTTCATGTTTTAGATTTGAAGAAACGCATGAATAAAGGGTAGTGTTTGCAGTATTGTCTGAAAAACAACTGTTAAATTTAAGGATGTTTAAGATGTAAAATTTTACAGATATTTTAAGCTTGTTTTGCAGAGGAAAAAAAAAAATTAAATGCAGTCTGAACCAAGATATTGTTATTCTTTTTTTACAAAATATTGATCTAGTTTATATAGCTGTCCTGTAGTCACATCACATTGTTTGCCATGTTAAGACACTTTATCCTTAGACTGCCATTGTAAAAAGTACATTTACTCGGTTTTCAATAGTATTCTGAAATAATGGAAAGTATTTTTTACGCAGAAACCTTATGGATATACTTTTAAAAAATTAATAAAAATGTTTTAGCATTTATTCTATAATTTTTTTTTTTGACATTCTTGAGGGGTAAGGTCACTAAGATCTTTGCTTTAGCTGCAGTCCCCACTTATATTATATTCAACCGTACTATTAATGGCACCATGTTAACCTTGTGACATCAACATTTTGCTTATGTGTGCAGGTAGAGCAATTCTTCAGGTGAGCTGGTTATTTCTCATGTTCCTATATATTGTTTCCTCATTCAGGGCAAAATTAAAAACATGTGCATGCCCCACAAGAGTCATTCTGCTTGGATGTAAGTGATTTGTGCAACTGGCAAAACACAGTAACTTGGGGTACCGTGAACCAGGCCAAGGGGCTGCTGCTGGGAAGGGGTCCTGCCCAGGGAGAGCCCCATGGGGTAATTGTACTGTAGCCAGGGGAATATGCATCTGGTGTTACTTTAGGTCAGCAGCGTTTATCACTACAGCTTTGTCTGTGAACCCTGGGCCCCAGCTATCAATCGACTGCAAGGCCCCTGGTCCAGTGCTCCCTGAGTGCGTCACTCCAAGCCCCCCGACTTCCCGCTGTTATCTCTGATTTATGGCTTCGTGTTGCCTGGAGTCCAGTGTGTTTATAATAGGTAACTCTCTCATCCCAGTTCCCGTTTCTGGCATGAGGTCTTCAGTTGCTAAGTTGACAGCGGTTTAAGTGAGGCACCCGTACGCCAAGACACTCAACACTCAGAACCGCGGGGTTCTCATGTGTTACAGAACGTTCGTTCACAAACATGACACAAAGTAAAATGTCCTGTTCTCTAGTTCCTTGCAAATTCTGTTGATGTGCTTCGCTTGTAACCTGGTGACGTTCACCTACGATCTCTTATGCCAGTGACAAAAAAGGTTAACTATCGTCGGGTTAAATTCTGTCTTCCGCAACAATGGCTGCAATCTGTGATCTTGTACTATATATTATGCGTGACTAAATAGCCAGACAAAGAGTGGAGAATGCTGAATAGAGCTTAATTGTTTCTCATTGCAACAATAAAATTTGATCTATAAATGAAACAAGCAACGTGCATATTATTTGGTACGTGTTCCTCAAAGATTATGACGTTTAAAGCCCGATGTACGGCATTACATTTACATTTATTCATTTCGCTGACGCTTTTCTCCAAAGCAGCTTACAATGTTAAGGTACTTATTTTAAGGTACAATTATTTTAACCACTAATCCAGTTGCGTAATGTTACTGGGGCAATTTAGAGTTAGCACCTTGCTCGAGGGCTCTACAGGTGAATGTTGGGATCAAACCTGCGACCTTTGGGTCCGAACGGACCGGCTGTCCCAGCATGAGTCAAAAGTGTGCGTACACCTGCTAAGAGATCTTCGTAGCGGGCAAACTGGACAGGAGAGTGAAAACAGTGCGGCTCACAAGTGTGCTACATATCTAGGAAGTGTTGCAGAAAAGCTGTCAAGACATGTGGGCTCATTTCCTGATCAGACTAGATGACCAAATGCTTCCTGAACAAAAATCTGATTATTTCCAGCACATGGACTGAAACTTTTAACTGTTGCCATATTTTCTGGGTGAAAAACACACACACGTTCAAAATATGCAGCAACATCTCGCAGTTACAGAACAAATTTAACAGCCTTTTGCAGTAACCCTTTCACAAAAGAGAGTAAATGTCTGAAATGAACCCTAACCAGGCAACAGTCAGGAGCATTTTGTAGGCCGTTATTTTCCCCAAACAAGAAGAGTCTCTGTTGCTAAGAGTGAAACTTCTTCCAAGCAAAATGTCCAAAATTTGGTGGCATAATGTGCACAACATTCTTCAGTCCATCCTTGTTGCTGAGGTTTTTTTTTTGGCAATAAGCAATTCGCTAATGGCAGATTATTCTGTAGTTTAGCCAGGCAGGGAGTAATACTCTAGTTTCCTTTACGTGTATCTGTGTGTTTAGTAGATGGACAAATAAATACAAGGAATGGCTTTGGGTCCTTATGAAGTGATGCTTCCACACTAAGTGCAATGAACAAGCGCTCCTTCCAGTTACCCCATTACCACGGCTCTTCCTGTTAATGAAGGTACCGCATTTCACATTTCTGTCCGTGGTTTTCCTTCGTAAGCTGAGATGTCCTGAGTGTGTCAGTTTTCCAAAGCAGACTTTTATATGTGTGTATTTCACACTCTAAACTCTCATCAGCTTTATGAAAATGACCAAAGTCTGACAGTTGTGATACTTTACTCAGCATCTTTGCACAACTTCAGACTTTTTTTTAAGCTTCAGTGTGACCTACATGTACATTTCTGTCATTACTTCACCTAATTTGACATCAACACCTAGAATGCCTATTGCAAAGAGCATTGGGCCAACAACCATGCAACCATGATTTTAACAATGGTATACTTTAAAGAGACTATATCTGGGTTTATTCTGCAGTTGTATGGAATTACAATGACTTACACAATGATAAATTGCATTGTAAAATATTCTATTATGAAATAAAGTATTGAAATGCATGAAAATTCAGTTTTTAAGAAAGTTGGACCACAAGATCAGATCAGCTGCCTCCATAATGGAGAAACTGTTTGTCTTGTTACTGCAGTCTTGGGAGCCACTGAATGGGGCAGCATGGTGGCACAACGAGTAGCATTGTTGTCTCACAGCATCTGGGTGGTGCGAGAGGACGTGGGTTTAATCCCCTGTCAGTCTATGTGGAGTTTGCATGTTCCCCTCTGGGTGCTCTGGTTTCCTCCCACAGTCCAAAAACATGGTGTTCAGGTTCTCCCATAGTGTGAGTTCCACTGATGTATGGATGAGCGACCCAGTGTAAGTAGTGTATCTAGCAGTGTAAATCACCTTGGTGAATAAGGTGTGTGGGCTGGTAACACTACATAGAGTTCATTGGAAGTCGCTTTGGAGAAAAGTGTGTGCTAAATCAATAAGGAGGGAATATTTTCTGTGTCATGGGTGGGTCAGTAACACATCTTCATGTCTAAAGGGACTCACTTAGATCATCTGTATCCTGTCTTTTCTTCCTTAAGTGCACGGCAGATCAGCCCCTAAGATTTTTTTAATGGGAAAAAAAGAAGTTACTTGTTCAGTTCTTTTAGTGAAAAACCTAAAATCAGTGCATTTAAGTAATCTGGCCAGTGAAGGCAAGTGTGGAATGGTTCTGTGTTGGATTAAACGAGTAGCAGAGAGCTGCGGTGCTCACACAAAGGACCAAGTGCACGCTGACAGACCCCCTTTCTCTGTTGATCACTGTCCCATAATGAATGGCTAACAGGACTGGCTGCATTTTGGTAGACAACTGGCATGAAAGGAGATTCTACAAATTAAACACTGATCAGACAATGTCAGTTTTTTTCCCCCCTGTGTTTTTAACATCTGTGCATAAAATGTCATACAGACAAGGGAAAAAAATTGGAATTTCTATTTATTAGTCACTAATTATTCATTCTGAAACTAGAAAGTCTGTACACTTGAAATATACTGTATTTGCAGGTGCTTTTCTTTAGCATGAACAACTATATTTGCTTTTTTGCATCTACGCTTTACATTTTAAAGGCATGACGTGAGTTAGTGTCCCAGTGCTAAAGCTGAAAAATTTCATGACTCATGATTGTGATGACTAACAGTGAAACAGCTGTTAGAAACATCTGAACATCTGCTGGTGAAAATTCATAGTCACAGATGGCATATCCATCAGATGGAACTCAACACTCCTCCGTTTCAGAGATGGTTTTTTTCATGACTCATACTGTAAATCAATACACTGCAACTGATTGCACTTTTGCTTTTCATTTATGGGAATTTTTATTACAAGCTCCTTCATGGTGACAAGGGTCCATGATGCCTGCTCTTCACTGTCTCAGGTGTTGCTGTACACTGCTTTTAGGACATGTGTTCATTCCCTCGGCACAATTCAACCAGGACGAAGCTGAGCAAGGTGTGGGTTGTAGCCAGGTCCTCTAATGTGATTTTCCACCGGTCCCCTTCCAGCATAGCAGTCAGAAACTTAGCAGGGCCAATTCTGAAGCATTCTCGAGTGTTCCGAATCAATTTTCAGATCATCTGCAAAAAATGAGAGCGGTGCTCCAGTGGAATATGAGCCAGGCCAGCTTTTTCACCATGCGTGTTATTGCAATACTTGATTGGTCCTACATTTGCCCCGGACCAAGACATTGCTGCTATTGTTCTGCTGCTTAGTCTTTTTACAGCTTGTAAGCACTTTGTTCAGTGATACTTCAGCAAGGTCATTCCTAGGTCTTCAGACAGCAATATTGCCAAAAAGAACAGTACGTTTGCATTATTGATTTTTCCCAGTGTTTATTGTTATATTGTTTTCCTGCTAAATTTTGTGTATGACTGCATAGCTTTTATTTTTAGTTAATTGAATCCATTATTGAGGGGGTGCGGTGGCGCAGTGGGTTGGACCACGGTTCTGCTGTCCGGTGGGTCTGGGGTTCAAGTCCCACTTGGGGTGCCTTGCGACGGACTGGCGTCCCGTCCTGGGTGTGTCCCCTCCCCCTCCGGCCTTACGCCCCGTGTTGTCGGGTAGGCTCCGCTTCCCCGCGACCCCGTATGGGACAAGTGGTTCAGAAAGTGTGTGTGTGAATCCATTATTGTAACAACAGCATTGATAGTATTTATAGGTCTTATTATTCATTAGCACTGGCTTTGTGATTCACTTCCTCTTAATGCTTTCCCATCTTCCTGGCTAAGTAACATTCAGAAGCTAATGAGGCTGTGATTTATTTTACTTTGCTTGGGGAAGCAACAGCCTTTATAGACTGTTGTAAATTACAGGGATCACCCCGTAACAGTCTTGTGTCTGCTTTGTGGTGTTAGCAAAGTCACGAGAGACACGATGGTTTATGTTTTAAGCTACATGTTACTACAGGTTTTAGTGCTTTTTTGACAAGTCTATAAACAGGTTGATGGGCGGCCGCATTCTCTGGTTTTTGGTGGGGAGTTGTCTCCCACAGTGAGAGAGGCTTCATGGCCAAAGTTGTGCTGTCTGAAGCTGGAATTTTAGTTTCTGGGTAGTAGAAGTCCAGATAATAAGATGTTAGTCCCCTTTTACATTTACATTTATTCATTTAGCAGACGCTTTTGTCCAAAGCGACGTACATCTCAGCCAAAGTACAATTTATGCATTACTTTAAGAGAAAGAGACACAGCTGCAGACATGTGACTCAAGTAAACCTAGTTCGTTACTTACCGCTTGCTGCACCGAGGTTCATCATTCAAGTAAGTGCATAAAAGACAGGATAGACCAATCCTGATACCCTCCCACCATTATTTTTTTTTTTTTTTAAATATTCTAAGATACACAAATAAGCAAGTACAATGTTGTCGTGGTGGCTGAATAAAGGTTGTATCAAGAGATGCTATGAAGTTACGATGTGTGAACAATCACACCGTAAATGAGCTGGAGAGATCTTGGGCAAAATGGATCCGGAAAAGGTGAGTTTTCAGACCCTTCTTGAACATAGACAGAGTTTCCGCAGTTCTGAGTGACAGGGGAAGGTCATTCCACCATAACGGACCCAGAACCGAGAAGCTCCACGCTTTACCTTTCGTGCGTGGGACTCCCCTCGGAGAGTGAGACCAGACTTCAGGACTGATGTTTCCCGAGAAGCTCCAGATATGCTTAGCACAACTGGGGTGCGTGAAGAGTATCTAAGGAATGGAACTTACAAACAGTAGCTACAACCAGAGAAAACATGTTTTAGAAAGCTTTCATGCTGGGGACCACCAGAATCTACATTTTTATTTTGTAATGGTGCTCTCTGTGAGCACAACTGTCGAAAAAAAAGCAGAACTGCAACAAAAGACCACAGCCCATCTGTTCTTTCTACATTTGCATTGCCATTTACAATTTTCACTTTTTCCCCAGTTCATATAGTGCTGCTGCCTCACAGTGCCTGCGTGGTGTGAGACCAGATGGGTTCAATCCCTGTTCAGTCTATGTAGAGTTTGCATGTTCTCCCTGTGTCTGCGTGGGTTTCCTCTGGGTGCTCTGGTTTCCTCCCACAGTCCTAAGACATGTTGTTCAGGTTCCCCCGTAGTGTGTGAGTGACAGAGAGAGTGTGTGTTCCAGACCTGTATGGATGAATGACCCAGTGTAAGTAATGTATCTAGCAGTGTAAGTCACCTTGGTGAATAAGGTGTGTGGGTCATAACACTACATTCATTGTAGTGTTTGTTGGAAGTTGCTTTGAAGAAAAGCACTTTCTCTGCACTGGATTCCTATAGCTGCCCAAATCAAATTCAAGACCCTGGTTATTGCCTACAAATGCATCAATACAACTGCTCCCAACTATTTACAAGACTTGATCAACCGCTACACCCCAGCTAGACCCCTTCACTCGTCTACTTCTGCTCGCTTGGTGGTCCCGTGCACGGAGGTTCTCTGTTCTGGCTCCGTTTTGGAGGAATGACCTTCCCCTCTCACTCAGGACTGCAGAAACTTTGTCTACATTCAAGAAGGGTCTGAAAACTCACCTTTTCCAAACTCACTTCGCCCAAGATGGGGGCGTGGGGGCACGGTGGCGCAGTGGGTTGGCCTGGGTCCTACTCTCCGGTTGGTCTGGGGTTCGAGTCCCGCTTGGGGTGCCTTGCGATGGACTGGTGTCCCGTCCTGGGTGTTTCCCCTCCCCCTCCAGCCTTATGCCCTGTGTTGCCGGGTTAGGCTCTGGCTCCCCGCGACCCTGTATGGGACAAACGGTTCAGACTTCGTCCAAGATCTCTTAAACTCATGTGTGGTGTAAATGTTCATGCACCGTAACTTCATGATCTTCCCCAGATAGGCCTTTACACGGCCGCTACTCCAGCATTTTATGTGATTGTTTGTTTGTGTCCCTTATTCTTAAAAAAAAAAAAAAAAATTGATAGGAGGTTATTGTGATTCATCTCTCCTGCGTTTTATGCACCTAGTCAAGCGATGAACATCGGTGCATCAAGTGGAAAGTAACAAACCAGGTTCACTTAAGAATCACATATCTGCAGCCATGTCTGTTTCTCTTAATGTAATGAACAAATTGTGTTTTTGCTGAGATGTACGTCGCTTTGGAGAAAAGTGTCTGCTAAATAAATAAGTGTAAATGTAAATATGAGACGGGGGTGCGGTGGCGCAGTGGGTTGGACCACAGTCCTGCTCTCCGGTGGGTCTGGGGTTCAAGTCCCGCTTGGGGTGCCTTGCGGCGGACTGGCGTCCCGTCCTGGGTGTGTCCCCTTCCCCCTCTGGCCTTACGCCCTGTGTTGCCGGGTAGGCTCCGGTTCCCCGTGACCCTGTATGGGACAAGCGGTTCTGAAAATGTGTGTGTGTGTGTGTAAATATGAGACACCTGTCTTTAGACTGTCAGAGGCACCAGAGTACTGAGAGTAAACTGACCCAAAAATAGGGAGAACATCCAAACATGTAACTCATGCAGTGCTATCTGAATGTACAGCCCTATTCCGTAGCATATATGAAGACATCAAACTTCCGCCTACATTAATTTCTCTCTTCTGCATGCCTTTGCTTTTGGTTCTGCCATTACACTGTTTGAAAGGGAGTATGAAGTGCTGCTGCCCAGTATCTCTGAAAATTTTTCCCCTTCCAAGTGGTGAGTTGGAACTTGTGTGAGCAATCATCAGGTTTCTTTGCAGGGCCTGATGTTACGTAATATGAAGATTTTGACGCCTCACTGGACATGTCTGTTACTGTACAGTAGCAGTGACTAGACAACAGCAAAT
This sequence comes from Scleropages formosus, assembly GCF_900964775.1. Taxonomy (NCBI): domain Eukaryota; kingdom Metazoa; phylum Chordata; class Actinopteri; order Osteoglossiformes; family Osteoglossidae; genus Scleropages; species Scleropages formosus. The sequence continues at coordinate 15,297,708 of NC_041808.1, read as the reverse complement.
ATGCTACAAGAATTGAGGTACAAGAATTTAAGCAAACAGACTCTGTTATTCATGTGTTATTGCTTAGTTATTGTATGTGTGATAGATTAAGAATCTGGAATAAGTAATCCTGTGATTGAAAATGGGCCCCGTGAGTATAAGTATGTGTACTAAAAGCATAGGAATGTGTGGGGTTAAAGATGTGGACCCACAGGACGTGTCGTTCACCACACAACTCCGATTATCCACACCCATAAATCCACATGTGCGCTCCCTCATTTACAGTGGGATGAGTTAGCCCCAGTGCCGGCCCTAATGTCACATTCCAGAGATGCTATTGGGCAGTGGTAATCTTTCCTGGAAGGCCCAAAACACAAAACCTAGTGCTTGGCAATTAACCAGATCAACAATCTCAGCGCTAACATCATTCAAACGCACAGCTGTCCTCCCCGTTTACGTGTGCCTGCGCATGAAGCTTTATTGTGATACAATTTCGGACAAGTCACGCCGACACGGAGTTGTTCTGAGAACATTTTTTCACAAGACAGTGTTATCCCAACACCTAATCGCAGATGTTCCATTTAGTCAGAAGATGGTCAGAAGTCCCTGTTGTATTCTGAATAGAAACCCAGAGGGAAATCCCACTTGTTTCGTACAGGTTGTCCAAGTCCAAGTTTTGAGCTGCAGTCATATTTACTCAAGAAACAGCAGCCTTCAGCATTGCGAAATAGAAAAAGCTTTCAAGCTGAGGTTGAAGGCATAGATAGATAGATAGATAGATAGATAGATAGATAGATAGATAGATAGATAGATAAACAATCATTACAATTGTTATATGTTGTATATTGTTGTATGTTGGAAGTGTTTGAAATTTATTCTTCAAACTGAGATCCTACAGATGCTCCTCGACTTACGATGGTTCTACTTTGGATTGTTTCGACTTTACGATGGTGAGCTGACGATAAACATTCAGTAGAAACCGTACTTCGAATTTTGAATTTTGATTTTTTTTTTCCCGGGCAAGCGATATGTGGAGCGATACTCTCCCACGATGCTGGGCAGCGGCAGCGATCTGCATCTCCCAGTTGCCATGCAGAGGTGTGTATTAGGTGCATTAAATGCATTTTCAAGTTACGATATTTTCGACTTATGATAGGTTTCCCCGGAAAGCAACCCCATCGTAAATCAGTCACTGTACAGATACCCCCCCCCCCGTCGACCTTGTGCTTTGTGCATCGATAATGTCACAGAAACACGCATCTGTCTCTCCTGCTACTGTGGGTAGAAGAAGAGAAGGGCAATTCCTCTTGAGGAGAAACTGGAGATAATTGCCCAGCCAGCATGATGAAGGCGACAAGCCCGTAACGGCCGTCGCACGTATGCTAGGCTATGATGTTCGGTAGGTTAGGTGTATCGAATGCATTTTCGACTTACGATGGGTTTCACAGAACGTAACCCCATCATCAGTCAGGGTTAAGGTTAGGGTTAGCCACCTGTACTTCATGTATAATGTATTTCTTTGTTAGCACAGTAATGTATCTTCCTCTTTGTAATTTAATTCATATTTCTTCGTCTACGTTCGGTGCCGCTACAGTTACCTCAATGTACTCTGGAATATTCAACACCAAAGTTTGTGTTCAAAATTAGATTTTTACAAGAATCCAGCCTCAATGGTCCTTGTTTAACAATAAGTGTGAGAGAGATTGTATAGGCATACACAAGTTAAAATCTTTTAATTACTGTGTCAGGTAACAACAAGGATTTTGTTTTTGGATTTGCAACAGGTGTTGAACTATATGTATATAAGGTTTGACAATAATAAACAGAGAAATATCATTCATGATCATGCTTTAAAATTTGAATTCTGAGGGGATTTGTTTTTTTTTTTTTTGTAGTTTTCAGGTCGCAAAAGGCAACCTAATAAAAGCACCAAATGGGAAAAGTACAGGGGCCGTTTACGCTGTATATTGCAGTTCATGTTATATTACAAAAACAGGTAAGGTCCAATGTTAGTAAAGTGCACAGAGACTGCGTTGTTCATAACAAGCACTACAGAGACAATAGCTGTGTGTCTTTTTATAGTCCATGGATGGTGCATTGTTATAGTTTCCTCTTTGTTGTGTTTTCTGATGTTTGTGCACCAAAGGAATGCATAATTTCAAATCCAGAGTGTTTCATTCAAATGGTCTTGTTGCCCTCCAATGAACAGTAATAGATAAAATGAACACCTGATGGAGCGGCTAGTAAATGGATAAACAGAAACTGCTTTCGTAAAAGCCTTTTATTTTCCTAAAAGGATGAGACATTTACTTTTGCCTTTTCATAAAACTGACCTGACCTCTTCACGTGACTGAGCTGAATGTGTCTGTTTTTGATGTTGACGGTTCCCGAAGCTGATGAGGAGTGATACTTAGACCCATATGTTGGCCCAGCTTTTAAGTAGATGTGGCTCAAATGAGTTGCTCACATCATTTGACTTTATGTAGAAATCTGCTTGGTGAGGTCCTGGTTAAAACTTCAGCTAATTCTGATAAGTCAACTTCGTTCTTCTTCTTTTCCGAACACCCTTTGTTATACCAACACCACACTCCCCCCTCCAAAAATGGATGAAAGGATGAATTGTCCTGGCTATCCCAATATCTGGATAGCGTCAACTGTTTTGCCAAAGATTATAATGCTTTGCTCAAAGAGTGTGAATTCTTTCCACCTGACTCTTGTAATTGTACTGCTGTGTCCCATAAAGAGAGAAGTAGTGAATAGCCTTCAATAATCCATGAAATTCCATAACCAATTCCAGTGTGCTATACGCTGGCAATAAGGAATTCTGAGTGCTGAAATATTACAAAGCTCTATGAGAGCTGTGAGCAATAGCACTTTGAGCTCTGCAAGGATCTCGATAACAGCTGAGTTGGTGCTGGTTTGCTCCATGAGCCCACTGCATAAATGCAAATGAGATGGAAAGAAAAGCAGGCGCTGACAAATATCAGTCCGGTCTGACGCTAGAAAAGAGAAGGGAGTTCTTGTTGTTTCATTGTCCCACATGTGGCTTGAGAGACTAAGATCTAGGAACCAAGCAGTTCTGCGAGAACTTATAATTCCATTAAAATGAGACTAATTCCTTGTAACTCTTTGACCCTTTTGTTCAAATGGAACAGCAGCAGCTCGTGAAACAAGTTGTATCTGTATGGCAAGATGCATGTTTAGTAGTCAGAAGAGTTACCTTGGATGACATAAGACCTCTCCTTGACATAAGACCTCTCCTTCCTGGGAGAAGAATGCCAAAATATTCTGCCACTACAATTTCCACTTTGTTCTTCAATTTCAATACTCATTTAGTGACGGATCACATTTCTGATAAGGGGTAACATCATATTTCTTTCATCATGTATATGACAATTAACAGTTGTATAGGTGGGCCCCGATTTACGATAGGGTTACTTTGCGCTAAACCCATCATAAATCGAAAATATCGTAACTTGAAAATGCATTTAATACACCTAATACACATATCTGCGTGACAGACTGGGAGATGAGGATCACTGCCGTTGCCCAGCATTGCAAGAGATTATCGCACCGCATAGCGCTTACTTGGGAAAAAATCTAAATTCCTGTTTTGAAGTATGGTTTCTACTGAATGTCTATCACCAGCTCACCATCGTAAAGTCAAAAAAATCGTAAGTCGAACCATCGTAAATCGGGGACCACCTGTATTTATATCCAAAGATTGTTGGCTTTTACAATGTGTTTTGGGGGAAAGTGTGACTAATACTGCTCACCCAAGGCAGAAGAACATTGTGTTTTCAGCTTAGAGGAAATATCTTTTCCTGGGGAGTCAAACATTTGCAGTTTGATGTGAGGTTGTAGACTCATAATTACATCCCAATGCACTGCTCCTCCCGCAACAGGCATCCACAGGCGTTTGACGTTGGCCAGGTTTTGTCTGACACATGACATCTTTCAACACGTGGTACATGGGACTGAAACTCTGTTTATGTTAAAGTGGTTTGGAATGGATGAGCTGTACATCTCACGCACTTGTATCATTGCGAACAGCTTTCTGCGTGCTTTGTTACGCAGCGGTGAAGGAGAATTATCCAAGGCCCTGCTCTCCAGTTCAGAGTTCAAAGCTTTTTCTCAAATTTGCATTTCATGTAGTGAGGCAGGAAATCCAGAAAATATCATTGACAGCTACATTTAACTATCTTTAGGACATGATATTCTGCAATGACAAATGTTTAACTGAAGACATACTGTAAGCATTGCATATTATGTTCATGGACAGAAAGATGAACACCTTCAGATCATCAGGGTGTACAGGCTACCAGTGTGACTGCTGACTCTTCTTTTGGACCTTGGTGCTTCCATATCAAAGTCAAAGTGGCTTTATTGTCATTTCAACCATATACAGGTGGTACAGTATACAGTGAAACAAAACAACATTTCTCCAGGAGCATGTTGCTTCATAAAAAAAACAACACAAAGCTCACACACACACACACACCATCTGAAACCACTTGTCCCATACAGGGTTGAGGAGAGCCAGAGCCTAATCCAGCAGCACAAGGGTGGAGGGGACACCAGTCCATCACAAGGCACTCCCAGCAGGACTTGAACCCCAGACCCACCAGAGAGCAGGACCTGGTCAAACCCACTGCACCACCATGCCCGCCTAACACAAAGCTCTCTACACAAAACAATAAACATATCATAGAACTATTAAGCAGAACCTGAAAAGGGGGCTTTTTCATTGCATGTTGACCGTTCGTTTTCTCCTCCTCCCATATGGAAGGAGCTGGCCTGCATTAGTCTCACTGCTGCAGCTGTATCATTGTGTATTTGCCAGCACATTTTACCATTATTAGGGTTACGGATGATGTGAAGCAATAAAATTCAAAAATACCCTGAGGTAGAGAGGAGATCTGCAAATAATAAATGTATGATGAATGAGTTTACCGTGGACAGGATGCCAATGCAGTGTGCTTTTGGTTAGTTTGAAGCAAAGGACTGATAGCTAATGCTATTGATACCAAGTGCCCAGTTGTGTTGTGGCTGAGTATCTGTTCACATTGAGATCAACCAATTAATACCAGAGCAATAAACAAAGATATAATGGTGGCCAAGTGGTTCTTCCTAAGTATGTAATTAAGTCACATGTAGACTGTAAAGGGAAAGCCTGTGGTTTATTGGTTTAAATGTAATGATTAGATCTTCAGATTCAGATTTTTTTTTGTAGGAAGGAGCACTAGGTAAATTTTTAGGGAACTAGTAATGTTTTGTAGGATTATTGTACATCTTAGTAGAAGAGTGCAGATTCATGTTCCCTTTTGAAGGAGTTTGTCTTGAGTGGAAAGCTGGAGCATTGTGTTGCAATTTCAGAACCTTTATTTTCACTGCGGGTTGGACCGCAGTCCTGCTCTCCGGTGGGTCTGGGGTTCAAGTCCCGCTTGGGGTGCCTTGCGGCGGACTGGCGTCCCGTCCTGGGTGTGTCCCCTTCCCCCTCCGGCCTTACGCCCTGTGTTGCCGGGTAGGCTCCGGTTCCCCGTGACCCCGTAAGGGACAAGCGGTTCTGAAAATGTGTGTGTGTGTGTGTGTATTTTCACTGCTTGACTGATGAAATTGGATTATAGTTCGCAGAAGAAGAAAAGAGAAAAACACAGGGATCCACTTTTCCAAGTCATCATCTCCACCAATGACATTCCTGCGGTGCTTGTTCATTAGAGTCTATACAGATGCATTCATAAATCCAACATTATGCTGAGCTCAGACATACATAAGTGCCCATAAAAAGCACATTTGCTCTCATTTCAGCTACTATAGCAGTTAGAGCTGCTACTTTTACATTTAGAGGTTGTACGTTTGAATCATCCAGCTGTAATACCTATGAACAAGGAACTTAACCTAAACTGTTCCAGTAAAAGTTAAAGCATAAAGAGGAGAGTACACAAAGCTTAACAAAATAGTTAATTTTTTTTTTGTTAAATGATGTTTTGGCCAGATGCCTTCATCAGCGTAACCGTATGATGTGCAAGCAGTGACATAAAGAGTATACGGTTCTGAGATCATATAGCAGGAAATAACGACATCCTTAATGACCAACGATGCCAAATGGTAATTGTGAAATGCTGGAAGGATCACAGGTATGGTGCATAACACTTTAAACAGAGTATGTACAGTATGTGATGTATGTAACGAGTGAATGTGCTGTGTTTGTATGAAACGTATGTCCCCGTCTCCACCCCTTCTTATAAATTTTAATAACTCAGTTCACGTACAACGAAGAGCTCCAACTTCTTGTCCAGCCAAGTTAAAACGTCTTGGGTCAGGCAACTTCTCATCTTTATCCTTAATGGAGCTCATGTGTCTTTTGAGTTTTTCTAGTTTTGCTGACGTAATAAAGGGGAGCATAAAAAATAAACCACATATGTAGGTAGGCAAGTGATTCTACTTTTCACCTTTATGGTTTTGTCCAAGTGTGGATGTCTATATGAATTTTGCATAACAAATGCAGGTATGACATGTAAAATTACCATCATGAACAGCTATCGCGTAAACCACAGGTGATTTATAAATGTCTGCCTGTACCAGGTGGTCCTTAAGGTTTAGGGCTCGCTTGAATGCAGATCGCGGGTGTTCTTGGAAAGCGGCTCCAATATGAGGGTCACTGCTGAGGACGTGTTCTTTGCCAATCTCGACAGGGGGCTGTATGTGTTCACCAAAGTGACAGGATCGGGGGGAGACTGTTTCATTATAGGTTGCTAAAGGTGGGCTCTAATAGGTATGTAGTCTTTCGAAAAACTACGCAATTGCTCCTGTTGCCCATCCAAATAAGACAATATCCTCAATGTATCTGTCCCAAAAGTTAATACATCTAATAAAAACATTGCTGTTAAAGACAAAACTGTCTTAAAACTTACCAATAGAAAGGTGAGCATAATTAGGTACAGCACTGATTTTGATGATATTGCATTCCCACTAGAGAGGCTATCTTTTCAATTAACTGTGCTGCATTTAAGCCAATTTTGTCTCACGATTTTGTTCAATAGGTTAGCACAAAGAGATCCAGGCCCCCTTCTCCCATACTGTGGATGAAGGGTTCCATGACATCTTAACTAAAACAGGCTGTTTTAAGCTGCTCCGAGGGGCCCTCTTGACGCTGAACAGCACATGGACACGATGTACACGCCAGATTAAACACTGAACTATTAGTGCATTGACTGTATACAGCTAAAAAACCCACAAGATGGGCATTTTTACAAGACTCAGTAAGCCACCGAGACGGGAAACGATAACCACTTAATCTGCTGTCGTCACAAGCGTGCCGGACTTGTCCCTGGGTGGGATCTTGTTTTTCTGGATACACGCATGTGTGTTGGGTGCGCGTCATCTTTGAGTTCCCCCCAGCCCCCTTGTAGATGTGTGCATCTGGGAATAATGAGCCAGAACAATTAAATTGTTTGATCAGCATCTTCTAATCTTCACTGACAACTGATTGGGCAACTCCAGAAGCACAAGGCATGGGCAGCAGGTCTGTCCACATATGTGTGCTTATGTAACACCCAGTAGTGTATTCATTTACTTTCAGGTGAAGTTAGATTGTCATTTGTGGACCTATTCAAAGGAGAACTATAGCGGTGAGGCTTCTGTAGACGTTCTTCACAGTGGTGCTTCATCAATGCCTGTCTGCTCTTTTAAGACTCTGGTAAGTTAGATTTAATTTGCAGGTTTCCCAGCAACCACTTGTGTGACCTTGAACTCAGGAGTGCTCATATGCTCTGGCGTGTGGGCAAGTCTTTTGCCAGGTACTCTTGATAGTAGTAAATATTTACATTGGATAATTCAGTGGTTGCTGACCTATTGCCTTTGTGGGGTCAACAGCCCTACTAGGGGTCTCATTTTGCAACCAGCCAGAGGTTTGACAGAACCTCTAATTGGCCAGGTTGTGCCTGGCAGTTGTCTTTTCCAACTCTCAGAAAATGATGTCCAGGGGTGAGGATGCTCCAGAGGGCATACAAGCAGCAGGAGGTTGAAGAATTCTGTTGGGCACTTTTTCCTAAGACCCCCTTAGGGTGTTTGCACATGTCCAGAATCAACAGAAGTATCTGTGGTCATATGTGATTGGTTTTCGCCATAGAGGGAAGGCAAGCCTGAACAAAATCAAGCTGGCTCCTTGTAACAGAATGGCAACTGCATGCGAGAAGACAGCACCCTCTTTAGGTCTGAGCTCAAACAATTTGAAACTAGTGAAAGTGGATGAACTCTCATCTCTCACCTAATAGAGGTAATTTTTTCAGTAAAATCACCCCATTAGGGAAATTCCCATTGTGGGACTACTGAATGAACATTGTTTCTTATGGAAACAACCGATCAGTTCTAAAACAACAAAAAAAAGTTTCACTTACAAATAATGAAAAACCAAGATAAAAGGTGTATTTAAGGATATACTTTTATACATATGGTTACAGGTGATTGGTGCTAGATTATCTTTGAATTAAAATGAATATTTATGCTAGTGTGAGAGTGTTTATGTTAATAAAACTGTTCATAGTTGTGTTAGATGAGTGAGTGTGTGGCCCCAAAAGAACAAAAAGATGAGGGAGGAGGGGCAGTGTCTTCATCCCCTTAATTTAAAGCTTCCCTGGCACTAGGAAGGCATGCAACCATGAGGAGACCAGAATTACCATGCTTTTTAAATGAGTAAAGTACTGTAAGTAGCTTAATGTATGTTACATACAGTAAGTTGCTTTGTAGAAAAGAATCAGCTAACTAAACAATAAAAATATTAAATCTGCTGTGTCACATGTGACATTGGGTTGAGATCAGTCAATGGTTGTGATTAGCTGAGATTGTCAGTGTAACAGAACATTGTTCTCCCATTCTGCCTTGTGCTGAACAGAAATACGTTTCTGCACGTAGTTTATTTATTGTGTTCTTTAATTTTCTGAAATCTTCCCATGAGTGTTTATTCCATGTTTACTTTGTAACTGGGGTAACTGAGGATGGGGGATTGTGTTGCCTCGAATCATCAGTGTGGGGTTTTAGGGCGCATGTGTGTTTGCGCTCTGTGTCTTGGTGAGGGCTGTGTGAAGGACTGTGTAACGGGCAAAGATGTTGTACAGAATTATTAGTCTGCTGTATACATTTTAGTAATCTCTTGTAATAATTTTTCATTCTATGGGACCTCCTTATGTGAGGGATGGGGGTGTACTATCCAAATTGAGCAGCACTCTGGAGTGCAGTAGGGGTGGAGGGGTCTTTCACTGACCATGGCTTAGAATACTTAGCCTTCACTGTTAAAGCTGCTTCAAAGACCCTTTTTGCTCTGCTGGCTCTTGCAGGAGATCATGCCATAAAGATGTCTTGAAGGGTAATTGCTTCACATAAAACATCTTGGTGCTGTATACTGAAACCTGTGTGTGTATATGCATGGATTATCATTCCATGAACTAACAGTTTTCCCAGACTCTGTGTTAACCAGAATCCAGTTTTATCACTGCACAAAGAAATCAGGACGGATGTAAAGAAATGTGTTTCTGCTTTGACTCACAGGGCTGAGCTTGCTCTGATCTCAATCACTGTCATTTGCTGGAAGTAAGCATATCCAATTGTTGAGCAAACTCTGCCAGTAATGGAATGAATACCTGCCTGCCCAGGGGGCATGGCGATTTCTTGCTAAACAGAGCAGGCAAAAGGAAACCAGTAACATATGTCATACCCAGGAGAAAAATAATTAGTGCTCAAGCAGTGGACAAGGCAAAGGACTAAGTGGTCTCATGCATACCCTGTGTCTTTGGCTGCCTGTAAGAAATGGGTAGCACAACTTTATACCTAGGTACCTTCATATTTTAAGCATGCTTAGACGTAGGCTATAGGAATCCATCGTGGCGAATCCATTTATGGTTTATGAATGTGTTTGCATAGATGCTTGAAACCATGCAGATTTAGACATTTTAGGGTAAATATTCTGACTCTGCTTACCCACTAGCTCATTGCATTAGTTAAGGCGGAATGTGTCACACATTAAATCCTGTATGGGTTTATATTGAAAGCGTCATGGACCAAACTAGTCAATAACATGCCTTAACCTAACAACATTTCTTTTTACTGATGATGTTAACAGTTTTAAAGACTGACAATAAACCTTATTGTCTGCCCCAGGAGTCACTAAGTCAGCACTGCCCTAAGCCCAGAAGGAAAAGAGCTGTGTGAAACCACACCAAGATCTCTTCCCATAAGAACACAGCTCTCTTCCTTGAAGAGAAACCACCCATCCACTGGCTGTGCCAAGTGTGGTTTGATTGTTGCTGAAAGGTGACACTTAAATTATGGCTGTTACTATAAAAGGACAATAAAAGTTGCAAAACAGACACAATAACATGAGTAAAAAAAAAAAAAAACAAAGTCTGTGGAGTAAAGTAAAATATGCTAGAAGAAGGGAGTAAATATTATAGTTGTGAAAACAAATGTGCTGTCCTCTTGCTTGGTCATAGTCCTTACATAAAGGTTGCTTTTGTTCAGGTTTATTCTTTTCTTTGTTAGAATGATCATTATGAACCAGTACTGGAGTAATTGACAAAAACTAGAGCAGTTACCTAAGAAAGTTTCTTGAAAAACTGAATCCTGTAAGTAAACTTACATAAAAAGTGACAATTCCTATTCAACCTGAGGTGTTACTCTGCTAAACTGAAAAATGTTTCACTCAAAATTAATGAACTTTTGGTTTTAAAAAAATCTACAAACATGAACCAAAAAGAGAAATTAAAGCGTAGATTTTACACAGAAGACACCAAATCATTAAAATTTCCTTATCCTTTCATGCAGTTTGAAGCCCTGGTACAAGTACAGTATAATGAAACAAGGATAAGGGTGCCATCTGCAGGCTATACTTTCACTACTGTGTATTAGTGCTGATGTCACTAAGTCTTTTCTGGAGCAGCTGAAGTCATTTTTGGCAGTCATGTTCCCCAGCTGGCATGCCTGGAAGCAGTACTTAACATTTGGCTTTGTCTGTTGAGTACATTAGGTTATAAGTTTCATCTGTATTTTATAGCACACTGAAATCAATACTGCATTAACCATGATCCATTACATAGAGTGTGACAATGTTAGCTAGAATCAGCAGTCCAGATACACAGAACTAAGCAGGGGGACATTATGAAGCCTGTATTTGAATCAAGAGGCCTCAAAAGTCAACACCTGTACTTGACCTTAATACTTTTACCGCATCACCCTAAGGTCACACATGCTTCTACCACTAAGGCTCCACTTTGGGAAAACTAGCTGCAGTTTCAGAGATTTGAAGATGTATACCCTAAGCACAAATTCAAGGAAAGTGTCTGGATTAATACAAAATGAATTAATTGGATGCATGTTCATCAATCAAAAACTGAACAAAAAGAGCTGTAACACTTTATTTGTCAAGGGTGAGTTAGGGAACTGATACAGGAGTTTCTTCTCCATTGCAAAAAACGGGGAGAAAAGTATGTTAGTATTAAGCAAGCAGTTGTATCAGTTCTCATAACATTGTATTTCAGCCCTCTGGTACAAGAAAGACAAATTGAGTTAACAAGAACACACACTGGTCAAAATATCCAAGGTTGAGAGCAAGCAGCTCCCGATTCAATTCTGTTCCATTCTGACATTCTGAAAAGGTCCCTGCCATTGTTCAGAAGCACATTTAATCTAAGCACATTAGTGATACAATTGGGACAGGATGTTTGGAGGGGGTGCGCCATTTTAGCTCCTTGGTTTACATTGGAGTCCCATCCACTGCAGTTCTTGCTCTGGGCGTCGTGTTGTCCACTACAAACTGTGGGGTGCGAACAGTGATAGATGGAAGAACTGATAGACCTGCTCATAAAGTCACTTTACTGCCTCAGTCCAGTACTTCCACTTCAAATCCAAGCTCATCTCTTCTCAAGCTTTTTGAACTTGGCTTCTGAATAAGTAGGGGAAAAAACAAGGGTTATACGAGACATTTCATAGCATTTGTACCAAAAATGAAATCACTTATTCTGGAAATTAATCACTGGGACAATAGTAGTATTCTATGGTTGCAAAAATAGTACATGTACAAAGAAAGGTGTTGTACTTTTAATAAAGAACACATCTGAAATTGATTTTCTACCAGTCAGTACCCACTTGTACAACTAAACATCCAACTGGTTGAGAATGATGCATAATAGTTTACACTTTAACAACCTTATGCTATAAGTACCTCATATTGTGTAGCTGCATGACAAACCAGTAAAGATTTTTATACTGCCATGTACCTTAAGAGATCAGCAGAAACATGGAAAAAACAAGGTGGCACCTTGCAACTTGAAAGTTCCCATATTTTATCCCAGTTCCTGCCTTACTGCACTAAAAATACCCTGCTTATACTATAAAAGCAACATTAAGTTCCTTTAGACAAAAGCATCAGCTACACAACCATTAATAAGTCCTTATTAAAGCAATAATGATACAACTGCAGAAAGAAAGAAACTGATAAGACGACCTGTTTCCTACAGATGCTACACATAGAATCTACCTTCACCAACCATTACTTTGTTTATGCTACATTTGGGCAGAGACTGTGACAACAGATATAGCTGCCATCTCTGGGCACCTGGATGGTGTGAGACAATGTTCTCCCTACATTTGTGAGTCTTCTCCCAAAGTCTAACTCAGGCTGCCATTGTGACAGCATGTCTTTAATTTCCCCAGGTGTATGATTTTGTTTTTGTACAATTCTATATCTAGCTACCCATGTAGTGTATGGCAGTTTAAACGGAGACCTCAGACAAACTCAGTGTGCTTTGAGGATTGTTTGTATCTATATGTCTACCTCTGTTGGTGAAATGCAGTTTTGCTTACTCTGAGTAGTATGTCACATTGGCAAAAGGCACCTGGTAAATGTATAAATGTACTCCATTTATGGTTGTGTTTCAGTACTTACTATATATTTTTATGACAGCTACCGCATACAATGCTGTATACCATTAATACTTTAATCAATTTTAAGTGTATTTCATAAGAAAGAAGCCAACATATGCATAACCCATAACATGTGAGTAATGGGTGGGTGTTTGGGTCATTTCTGACTAATATAAATTTCGACTTGTATAAGGCTTCTGTTCCAGAAACTTTAAGAAGCCATTGAGAAGATGTTTTAGTTTTTAGTTATATACAGAAATGACACCAAAATTACATCTAATGATGCTAAAATTGCATGGCTTATTTCCTAGAAGTGACCCGTTGTCTCCATCTTTTCTTACTCCATTCCTTGCCCACTACTTTTGCTGAAACAAACTTTTTACAGATTTTAATCAATGACTGCATATTTTACTGAACAACCTATCTACAAAGCACTACAGCAGGTCTTTACAGGAATTTAAACAATGTAACCTAACCCTGAGACTCTATTAAATGTAACATAGAATACAGATATTGCTGTCTGTCAGTACTGCTATGGGTCCCACACAGATGAGTTGTAATGTGTACTGCTGCTTGTGTCAGGTGGTGTCTTGACTTACCCTCAGTGTACAACCTCATGAGACACTGCATAGATGTACTGTAGCATGTGTGAGTGCTTCAACGGACTGGCATCCCACGCTTACGCTAACCCACCTTACCTCACAGGCAATCCAACTGGATAGGAAGTTACTGAAAATTTATGGAAGAGCAGATGCAAGCAAGTCACTGTGCAACAGAAGTCTGAATATTTTAGCAAGGGACACATACCTAGTTTTTTGGAATATGTGTCCAGTTTGTATGCCGCTTGTTCCAGAGCTGTCACCTGTTCTTCTATTTGATTGATCTGGTCAAGGTATGGCTGCAAGCTTGCATCTAAATGACAAAACTGAGTCACAATTCAGGTTCAAAAGAAACTGCATTGTCCAAAGTTCCCACTTGACATTGTGAGAAGTGCATAATTATGTTTATACACATACATACTGTATATACACACACCAACTACAATTAAGAGCATCTTTTACAAAAATTCTAAACTTTGCAAGACACGACATAAAGAGCAGGTATATGTGGAGTTTAGGAGGATCAACGTCTGTGACGAAATTGAAAAATACACACCTACTTAAGCTACTAACAGATAAACACTTGAAACAAAGGTATCAGCAGAAGTGAGTGAACATTTCCCATAAACCAGCCTTACATTTTTGATTGAGATCCTGAAGGTTGCGGCTGATGTTTATAGATATGTCTTTCATCTCCATGTACTTCAGGCTGGTAAGCTTGTTCATGTTCTCAAGAAGTTTGTAGTCTTCACAAGTAGCTGAAATTGGTTTATACATTTCAACCAATAAACAGCTGTCCAAAGACAAGTGTTTCAATATTAAGTGCATAATAATGGCATGTGGAACTGATTAGCAAAATTACTGAAAATGTCTTGCAGAAGATGTGCGTTTACCTGTGAGCTCTCCTTGCAAAAAGATTGCCATCTTCTCAAACATATCACGACATAACTCATTGATGTCTGGTTCTGCAGGCTCCGTGGCCTCTTCTGCCGTCTCCACTCCCCCATCATCTGCAGACACATTACAACATTAAGCACAATCTGCAACTAGAGTTTAAGGCTGCCACCTTGTAATCTGGAGGGTGCTAGTTCAAATCCCTGTCCTGCTGCAGTACCCTTTAAGTGTTTACATTTATTTAAGCAGAGGCTTTTCTCCAAAGCGACTTACAGTGAATATGCAACGGGGTTAAACCTCAAGTCAAGGTAACATCCAGTGGTAAAACTACAGCAAATCACATCTATTCACTAGAGTGACAATCACACACAGAATGCGCAACTGATCACAAAAGGCATGTGTTCAAGTTAGCCGTGTGTGGGACAAAACCAAAGAACCCAGGAAACCATGCAAACCCAGGTGAGAACATGATGATGATGATGATGATGCAAACTGCACAACTGGACCGAGCAGACTGTGAAACCTGTCTGAGCACTTACCTCCACTAGACTCAGGCATAACCAGAACTGATGCAGTTACCTCACTGTATAAATGGGTAATTGTTAGTTACACAGATTAGTTAGTAGTATATACTAAGACTAGTAATAATTGTATGTGCCATGATCATGATGATGATGATGATACCATACAAATTCAGACAACATTATGATTATCATGATGATGAAATTCATCAGGAAATTCCCCTGCCAGCCAGTGCTAGCCTACTCACTGTTATTGCCAGGCTTTTTAGAAGTAGGTGCGATGGGTCTCGGCGCAGTTTCCGAGCTCTCCAGTTCCGAAGCCTCCTCTTGTGCGTCGGCGTTCATCACTCCTGAAGCGGATTCCAACCGCTGTGCGGGAATCACAGCGATATCCGCAGCACTACTACCGCCTTCGCTAGCCGCCATGTTCGAGCTATTTCCCGTCACATGACCATCGAGTCGACGTCATCAATTAACCCTTGATTGACAGCGGTCGCTGTGAGAATGGCCCTGCTTTTTAAAGTGACCTCCACCTTGTGTCACTACCGTGAAAACTCTTCATGATAGAATCGGAGGGGAGCTGAAGCCGTGTTATTTTTATTACTTTGAATAACAGACGGTTTTTCCTCTTCAGTTGTTCGGTTAAAGTGTTAATCCCTCACATATCAGTCTGCAATAATTTTACTGACTTATGAATCAAATGTATTTGTGTGAATATACTGTACGGCTGACAGCGTCATCTGGTCGTTGAAATGCTACAAAGCTCGTCAGCCCTCGGCGTGATCCACCATACCAATATGGTCTCGCATCCTCGAATTAATAAAACAAATTCTTATGTGTCTACTTATGCCATTACCAGTCACTTGATGACATTACAGTACTTACTTTTTTACAAGCGCGCTGCTAAGAGCGGGTCCAAAGGGAGCTTTAAAAAAAGGCGGGTCGACAGCAGCGCGTCGCCGCGGTGTCAGTGGCCGTTGGGCCCCCGAGACCCGCCCGCCGACCGCGCACGCGCCCGGCCCTTCCCTTCTCGGGGAGCGGCCTGTGGTGACTGGGTGGAGAGGAGAGCGGCGCGGACTGTCAACATGGCGGCGTGCTCGGCCACAAGTGCGCGCTGCCGACTCTTCAGTCATTAGCGAGCGGTGCAGCCCGACGAGCCAACAATGGAGACCGAGGAGGAGCAGCACATGACCACGCTGCTCTGCATGGGCTTCCCGGACCCGGTGGCCATACGGAAGGCGCTCCGCCTGGCCAAAAACGACATTAATGAGGCGGTGGCGCTGCTCACGAACGAGAGCCCCGGGCTCGGATACGGATACGAGCCGATGGAGAGCGGGCCCGTGTCGGGCCCCGGAACGAGCGGGGACGGGGAGAGCAGCGGGCGCGGTGGGAGTGGGACCGGGACCGGCGGCTTCGACCCACCTCCCGCTTACCACGACGTTGTGGAAGGAGAAGTAAGACGCACGGCGCTTCAAACCGCTTGTTTTACTGGTGGTGGCTCTGGCGGCGACCGGCGTCGGCCGGGTGACGAAGCGCGAGCGAGCAGGCGGGCGGGCTGTCAGGGAGGCGGCAGGGACTGAGGGAGCGCGGGGGGACTGCACCCTGCCTGCCTGCCTGCCTGCCTGCCACCGGGAGTGTGCCCGCACAGCCATAAAAAGGAGCCCTCGTGCTGACCGTCCGGGAGTCCCCGCGGGCCGCGCGCGCGCGCGCACCCGCACCGAACTCAGCCCCGCGCCGGCGTGGGGAGACAGAGAGAAAGAGTGTGTGTGTGTGTGTGTGTGTGTCTGTGCAGATGGAGGACCGAGTGCGAGCTGGCTGTCAGCGGCAGTCCGTCCAAGAGCCTCGAGCCTCACCTTTAGTCCTGTTGCGGTCAGACTGTAAATGTCGGTGCGCAGCGGTGTCTCTTTGTGGTGCGGTTTTACCTCGCACCGCACGGCTTGCCTTGTACACATCAGTGCGGATTGACGGAGAGAAACGGCCACCTGTTACGGCCTGTAGTTAGTTTGCATTATTAATCGGCTTCATAATATCAATCGATATAGTTTTTGTAGCCGAACGAACGGCAGTATTTGGAGCTGCGATCACAGTGCAGCCTCGTCGTCGGCCCTCCACACACACACACACACCCCCCTACACCTCACCTGCCATGGAAACGGACTTTAACGTTCAGAATGTGCCGTTTTCTCCCTCAGAGTACAGGGTGCGACTGTCCATCATGGCTCTCTGGCCTCACCTTCGACACCACTCCGCTCCTCTCCTCGAAATGCTGTGTGGGACAGGTTTCAGCCCAGCTTGAATAATGATCTGTGTAAGAAAGGTCCATATTTCAGGCCGTATGCTTATTAATTCCTCAGAGGTTGTTAATTTTGTCCAGAGTGGGCTGCTCCCCGAACCCGGGCGTTTCGAATTGCTGTCCTCCCTGCAGAGGTGTTTCTTTTTGTCCGAGGGGTTCGCAGGCCAACCTCGGTGCACAGAGGGACAATGAGAGCACCTCAGTCCCCTTGAAGGCCACCGGGTGGAGTGGTGTTCAACGCACCGTGACCCTGAAGGGCGACCGTTCGTACCTTCGCCAGCAGTCCTGTTGTACCCTTAGCCCAGGTACCTAACCAGACCTTCTCCAGCATTACTGCCACATTCCATCGCAAGTCTCTTCAGCGGTGGTTGTACTGCTCGGCAAAACAGTTTACAAGGGGGCGGCTGGTAGCACGGGGGCGAGAACTGCGGCCTTCCGCCCAAAGGGTGCAGGTTCGAATCCTGCTTCCTGCTGTTGTACCCATGAACAAGGTTGTTACACTGAATTGATACACCAAAAGTAACCTTACTGCGAAAATGGGTACGTTGCTGTCAGTCGCTTAATGTTGTAAGCTGCTTTGGAGACAAGTGTGAACTAAAATTTTTAAAAAATCCCATTTATCAGCTGGCTGCTCTTACTGTATGAATTCAGGGTTAGTACCTTGATCAAGAACACTGTGAGCTGGGAGAATCATTGACCCTAACTACCCCACCTATCTATATGCTGTCCTCCTAGGTCATCATACTGCTGCTCGTTCTCAAAACTTAATTGTACGTTTGATTTGTGTGATCAGCTTGCTGCTGATACCCGACAGTAGCTCTTTATTTCTCCATGCTTGTCCTACGTGGAAAAATCCTTCCGGCAAATGTAGGTTTTGGTAGCATTTCTTCTGTGGGAACTCCGGAGGACAAAGCACACTGCTTTACACCTCATAACAACACCCTGAGCCTTAATTCTCCTGGAGGTTTGGGGCCGTTGCGTTGGATGGGGCTGAAACACAAGCCTCGAGTCGTAGCCCTGAGCCCCCCTAATTATAGCGCCGTGTGGATCCCCAGTGAAACCTGCCACCCATCTCTGATGCACCGGAATGCATAACAACAAACAGCAGCACCGGTGCCTTAAAATCCGGAGCTGTCAGCTGGTTGTGGACCGAACCATTACCGTTTCTGTAGGACACGAAAGGAGCTCAGTCTGGTTGGACACAGAATTACTGTGCTGTTTGGGAGATGCTCATCAAACAGCATGGAACTGTACACCTTCTGCATACTGTGCAGGCATTGCTCCAGAGTGCCACCTCAGGCTTCCTCCTGATACTTGAACCTTCAACATTTTTGTCACAATTTGGATTTCCCAACCATTATGCTGCCTCCAGCTTCCGGCTTTACCGAGGTCCATTCTGGCTGTTTTCGGGGCCTCGTGAACGGAGTGGCTTGACGCTGCTGCACGTCAGTTTTCCTACACAAAGAATTTGCTGACCATACTAGCGCTGAAGCCTCCCTTTAACCCTTTTTATGACCTGAAATGGCCTTGGTTGGAATAATATTTTACTTAATTTTAACTGCTGGTGCTTTTATTCATCTGCAGTATTTGAAGGGTTGAATAAAAGATGCCTTTAAGGAAATTAAACATTTTACATCCGTCATGTCTGCCTTACAATTTAGGGCGCCTGTCGTTTTTTCGTTATAGGTGGAAGAAAACAATCTTTTTGGAAAAAGCTTGTGAAATGTTTCAGTAGATAAGCAGTTAAGATTTT
The DNA here is from genome assembly GCF_900964775.1 of Scleropages formosus. Classification (NCBI taxonomy): domain Eukaryota; kingdom Metazoa; phylum Chordata; class Actinopteri; order Osteoglossiformes; family Osteoglossidae; genus Scleropages; species Scleropages formosus. The sequence continues at coordinate 15,278,754 of NC_041808.1, read as the reverse complement.
TTTTTTTTTTTTTTTTTTCCTTTCCCTCCCCTGCTCCTTGAAATGCTACCCAACTTTTTGCAATTAAATTGCAAACTTGTGGTGTGCTCCAGAAAGTGTGTAAATCCATAAGGAACATTTTGAAAACATTTCTTTATTTTGATGCCGAATCTGGGCGGTAACTATATTACATTAAAATACAGGAACCAGTAATGTTTGACTTGATAGTGTTATGTTCTGCTGGTGATTAGCTTTCTTTTGTTCTGTTGCCAGCACAGTATATTTAATGTGCAACAGAAAATGTCTTTCTGTTACAACTATATTAACAAGAGGTTTACACGTACTTATTTGCAGTGGCACCTGTGTTTCTTTCGTTTTTTCAGTGTAGCAGGTGAATATAAACACGAAAGCTGTGCTATACGTGCGGAGAAATTCCTTGATGTGATGACGCACGTAGTTGTGCCCGACTTTGTATGGCTGTGTTGTTCTAGGGAATACTATCATGGGGTAATTGTGGGCTGTTTTGACACTCGGTCCACTTGGGAGCACAGCAACACTCAGGTGCCTTTAATAAAGCTTGAAAGTGTCCAAGAAAAAAAAAAAAAGACGGAAAGCAAAGACCGACTGATGTGTATGGTGTTGACAGGTTGTGCTCGTATGTTGTCTGGAGTCCAGGAAAATCACAGCTCCTTCAGACCTGTTCTTTGAGTCGGGGCCTTTCTTCGAAGCGGACTGGTGCACGCTCTGTTTATGTGGCGCTTGACTGTTCCAGGTCAAGCCTGTGATGAATTTTCTTGCACAAACCAAAGAGGAGAGTTTAACCCCGAGCCCATGGGTACAGCTGCTTGGGTTGTTTAGATAGCCCATGAAAGGGAGCCTGAGTCCCTTGCTTATATGGTGCTACACTTGCTTTTAATGTGGTATGAATACTCTGTTCAGATTTCTGCTCCACATTTTTACCTTAGCTAATCAGTTGTTTTTCATAAGAAATATGCCTGCAATTGCGCAGATGTATTTTTTTTGCTTTTTTATAGTTTGATATTAACTAATAATGTGTGCATTTCTAATGAAGTGAAAGGGCTCTCTTGTGCAGTTGGTTTATATGCAGTGTGTATTCTGTCGCCTTTTGCTTTGAGCCCATTTACATTGCTGTAAGTGCAGCTGGACAAGCGGTGATGTTTGCTGCATCGCAACTTGCAGCTGTCCGGCTGAGTTTCCAAAACTCGAGTGAAAACAAACAGCGCATTGAAAAACAAATCCACGTGTCGCGCATGTCTTAGAACTGTAGTCTGGCGCCTGATCCAGAACGCACCTCTAGTGAGTAGCCCGATTCATGGAAGGCCCCGTCAATGAGACGATGCTTTTTGGGGGTTTTTTATTATTATTATTATTATTATTATTATTTTTTAATTCTCCTCCCCTTTTTTTCTAGAAGCCTGTTTCAGATGGAGAGCGACATGTAAGATCAGGTGCTCCATTGTGTCCGACCTCATAAGGGAGATCGGGGAGGCTGGGTGGGTGCAGGACGCCTCTGAGAGTAATGAGGCTAGCAGCACCTTTGGAAAGCACTTAAATAACAGATAATGTTGTGTATCTACTTATCGAAAGCGGCACTGCTGCACGTAAGCAGAGTGGATGGAGACGCAGGTGTCAGGGAGAAGGCTACATATGCGAATGATATGCTCAAATTTTGAAGCACTGGGCCACAATTCAGGAGTTATTTGTATAGTGAGTTATTTTCAGGAGAATGATTTTTACCATCCTTTCTAATGTATATTGAGCACTCACTGGATCTGAGGAATCTGGTGGTGGAAAGGTCAGAGGTCAAATCTAGGAGCAAATGAGAGCGAGTGAGATCTTGGCAACAGACGGGTATGTTGGCTAGCGTCACAGTGAAAACGTGACAGTGGCTGCGGAACGAACGTGCTGAAACTGAACATGACAAGGAGGTGGTGTCCGGTCGAGGGTTTACATTACTGCCCAAACTTTTTTTTTTTTTTTACTGCTTACTCATGCTTTCTCAGATGATCTGGTAATACTTCAGTAATATCACTGCAATGAAATTTATATTGTCTCTTGTAACACTTTCTGCTGACGATCTGATGAAACTTTTCGACATTTATGAACCTTCATGAGCATCACAAATGCCAGAGTGCTTGGAGCCGCTCGCCTCCGTACATAGCAGCCTCTTCATCGAACCAAAGACTTGGAGATATATTCCCAAGCTGTTCAGTTACCATGCTCATGTTAAACAGTCATGCTGTGAAGACATTCAGTTTCACAAGACCATCAGTTTTCTGCCCTCAGATTTACTTCCTCTCCCGGTGTGTGACAAGCAGGCAAGAAGTAATGACGAAAATGGGAATTGCTCTGACGGGAACATGGAGTTCCCCACCACCAACCTGTATGAGCTGGAGAGCCGCGTGTTCACCGACCACTGGTCCATCCCCTACAAGCGCGAGGAGTCGCTGGGCAGGTGCCTGGTTGCGTCTGCCTGCCTGGCCCGGCTGGGTAAGGTTGTCTCTCCAGCGTGTGTTTTATCCGACTGATGCGGCACGCTGGTTTCACATTTTAACACCAGTTGAGTTACACACTGCGCTCCTCCGAATATTGAGTCACTTCTGTTTTTGAAAATGTTTGCTTTTGGCTGTCCCATTTCCCTGTCAAGCTTTGCATCACTTTATTCACCTGACTGGCACATGCATATTGCACATTACTTTGTTTGTAATATAAGTGTAACTGCAGAGCGTGTTTGTGGTGTGATGGAACAGATCCTGCGACTTCAGTCGGTATTTTTCAGCGTATGCGGGCTCACAGCGTACAGCAACATGTGGCACGTTGTGAGATGGTTCTGTTCAGACGTGCTCTCCCTTATCTGTTTAGGTCTCGCTGATGCGGATGAGAACTGCAAGCGGTTCATGGACAGGTGCATGCCAGAAGCCTTCAAAAAGGTAAGAACCCCCCGACCGAAAGCGCCCTGTTTGTGCAGCTGTGTGCAAGGTTGTCTGTGTTGAATGCACTCGAGCATCGCTGTCGCTTCGCTGTCGCTTCGCTGGTGAAGCACTTGATTTAAATCCCTACAAATCAAGTTCCAGAAAATGGAAAGAACACAAATGACGTAAATGTGAGTTGTGAGCAAAACTGAGCACTTATGAACATCTTATGGGTTGCAAGTACTAAGTTATTAAATTGATATTATTGTAATTAACAAATATATATCATAAGGATTGCCCAGGTGCTTGGTCATCACATTTACAATATTTATTTAGCTGTAGCTTTTCCCTGACATGCGGCAGTTTAGACATTTAAACAGCAGAGTATATTTTACTGTATCAGTTCAGGGAAAAGAACCTTGCTGAAGAGTCCTACTGCGTGAGGGGAGATACCTAGGTCCTTCAATGCATGGCAACAGCTTTAAAAACTACGTTGCCTGCTACCCATTTGTGTTAAATTTTAATATCTAATACAGCTGGTCCGCAACCTAATATTTGCAAATATGACAACCTGTATCTACAAAATATTTATCAAGTCCCAATATTTCATTGTAACGTCTAATTGCAATTGGTCCTTTTTTACTATGGTTAGCAACGAAAATGTGACTCTTCTGGTGCAGAAGGGAAAGAGCAAAAGAAAACATATTTAGAAATGAAAGTGAAATTAGTGCGGCATGAAAATATAATATTCTACTTCATAGCTTAAATTCTAAATATAGAATATCTATTACATTATATAAAATACACACACAGTTTATGTATCCTTATGGTTTATGTAATACGGTATGTAGGCTCCTCACTTACGATGAGGTCATCAGAACAGAACCCTGCCATGAGCTGAGGACCACCTGTAAATATAACCTGCTAGTTGCTGGTGTGACCACCCCGCCCCTGTCAAAATTACTAATTTTGGTGCCTGGTTGCAGTACTGAATAGAACATTCTGAATGTATTTTTTTTTTTTTGCCCGAAACATCACTTTCATAATGAATGCAGTGACTCAGGTTATGGCACCATTCAGACATGGTGTTACTGGCAGCCAGACTCGTACCCAGCTTCAGTGTGCCTGTCTGACACATGGCAGCACAGCAGTGTGAGTGAAACCTCCTCTTTCTCTGGCAGCTGCTGACCTCCAGTGCTGTGCACAAGTGGGGCACGGAGATCCACGAGGGCATCTATAACATGCTGATGCTGCTGGTAGACCTGGTGGCAGAGCGGGTGAAGCAGGACCCTGTCCCAGTGGGGTTGATGGGCGTGTTGACCATGGTAGGTCTTGCTCCACTTTGAGCCCGTTGAATAGTTGCACTGCAGAGCCCTTCAGGACTTTGACGTGTAACCAGCAATTTAGGCAAAACCTGGGACACTTCATTTAATATCTAACTATAAATGGATAAAGTTGCATAGGTCTTATAGGACAAGTTTCTGCTAAACAGCTAAAACAATATATATTTCTATCTGGGGAAGATTTGACGAACGACAGTTGATTGCAGGTGCATTGAGGGTGATGTGTGATTCTGCACTAAGGTTTGGTTTGAGGAAGTAACGTGTGTGTGTGTGTGTGTGTGTGTGTGTGTGTGTGCGTGTACACATGACCTGTGGGGAAGGCCTTTAACCCAGACAATGAGTACCACTTCAAGAACCGTTTGAAGGTCTGTCAGAGGAACTGGGTGGAGGTGTTCGGAGAGGACTGCATGTTCGCCGTCTCCCCTGTCTCCAGTCACCAGAAGGTATTGCTCACCTCACTTTATTTCAGCAGCTCCCTCCCACCTTCCTGGACCAGGGTGTGTTTGGATTATTGTGCATTTGATTTCAACTCAAAATATGGAACTTGTCTGAACTGTAAACCTTTGTTAAACCATTTCTACAAAAGCATCTTGAAGACAAATTGTATTTGTACACTTTAACATGAATTAGTTAAGTGACTAAGCCTTTTACTTAAGTCGATATTTGTTTGAGTAGAGAAACTCCTGGTTCGAGAGGTAGCGGTGCTGTTTAATTCAGATCAGTATCACATAATAGATGTGCTTTTCCTTACAGCCAGATTAGCAGTGTGTTCCAACATTGAAATGACCTTCCGCAGTCGCAGTTGACAAACCCACTATGCCGCACCACATCAGGGGCTACATCTTATCTAAGCAGCAATGGCAGAAGTCTTTCAAGCAGTCATGCTTTTTGTTAATGGGGGCATAGAATGGAATGCAGTGTGCTAGTTTTTATTTTGTAAACAATATTTGATAAATGTTGTTAGAATTAATGTGACCAGACTGCTGCCCTCACTTAAACTTGTTTGAGGTCAGTCCCAATTAAACTTGTTCTGAGGCTTTTGTCCCCCACCCTCATCTGTAAAAAGGCTTTGAACAGTGGTAAACAGCATGAGTCACGTTACCACAGTGTGACATTTGGCTACGGAAATGATAGCGGTACAGCAGTGGTACATATGAGCACTAAGAGCACAGTGTGATTTCAGCAATTGCTGAATTTCAGTGGAAACAAAGTTCCTCCACTGGCCAGTAATAGTCACTTTTCCCCCTCTGGTGGTAGAATATCTAAACTTTTTTTTTTTTTTGTTTCATTTTCATTTGTCTGTCTTCTACAATTTTGGCGTTTCATTAGGGAAGGCTGAAAATGATTGCTCAGTAGCATTAGCCTTTCAAGTTACAGAGTTGGTTAAACTGAATGAATACTTTTCGTGTTTCTTCAGGAGCCACACGGATGGCTAGTAGACCTTGTCAACCGAGTAAGTACTTTTAAATCATTAAATCTCTATGTTCATACCTTGCTGCAAGTGTAGTCCGTCCTGAGTCTTTTGATTTATTAACTTGAAGGATTTCAGTAAGTGACTGCATCCATGATGGGTCTGCGGTGCGCACTTTGTCAAATGCTGCTCTCCTCCTGCTGCTGTATGAGAATTGCAATGTTCTGGCCTCAAGACATTGGAGACCCTCTTTATGAAATGGTTTTGATCCTTGGGGAGAATGTAGAGGTTAGCAAAGTCCTGTGTCGTCTTCACCCATTGACTCTTACCTGCCTTGCAGTTCGGAGAGATGGGAGGCTTCGCCGCAATCCAGACCAAGCTGAATGCTGAAGAAGTTGAAATTGGGGTGAGAGTCTTCAGAACGCTCTATCTGACCCTCCTGCCCAAGGCCCACCAATCCCGATGTAGTTTTTTTAAACTAATACGCAAACTCCTTTCAGCAGAGTATCTTAATTTCATAACTTATATTTTTTTTGTTTGCAGGTCACAATAGCATGCACTTTACTGTCTTTGGGTATTATTTGGGTTTTTCTACTCTGTCATGTATCCCCCCCCCCCAAATGAGCTTTTGTGAAAGCTGGCAGATGTTAGAAGTTGTCAAAAGCCACAGTTAATAAAGCAACAAGTGGGTGGATTTGCCATTTTCGATGTGAATTAGTTCCTAGAGGCGGCCTTCGTCAGCCTGCCATTCGTTTGTGAGTCATTTTGCGAGTTTAGCAGGGAGAGGTGCCATGGAGAGGTGCCATGGTGAGGAGACTAAGGCAGTTAATGAGGCTTGGCAGTAAATGGGCTTGCTCACATTGTAGCACCAGCATTTGCACGACTGTAAGGTGCTAAGCTATTTCATCTGTTGATGGTCAATGGTTGCACTGGACTCCATAACACCAATGTGTTATTGGTTTTATTTCACTTTTAGCTTGCAGACATCATGCACATTACCACCTGTTGTGCCAGAATTGGATCCAGAGCTAATTTTTGTCTATGGTCCCAAGGCAGAAAAAACATTTAAAACAAAGCATTACACTGCAATAATTGGAATAAAATACAAAGAGGCAATTTGAGGAAGTTTATGTGGTTGGCCTTATCTGTGAGGGAGGGGAGCGCTCAGGCTTACCGTGGTATTTCGTGGCCACAGTCAGTGCCTTCCCAGGAAGTGCTGGGTATGGAAGAATGGTCCATCCATCAAAGAGATGAGTTTCTCCTCCAGTCACTGCTTCCTTTTCCACCTGGCACCATGAAGAAAGTAACCTGCATAACTATGCTCTAAAACAGAGAAATTTATAGTGCTTTATTGAATGCATCAAAAAGGCCTTCATTTTGTTACTGTATTTGGCTTCTTCACTTGTGCAACTTATTTTTAACAGCCATGAAGGGTGTTGTGTGGAAAAAAAAGGTAACACTGATCTCAGGAAACTTTCTGAAATAGTCTCATCAGTGTTTCCCTTGTGAGTTGGTTGTTTACAGTAAGATCTGTTGGCAGAGTCAAGGTAGAAATGAATCTTTCAGGTCATGCTGCGTGGGTCATTGTTATTAACTAGGACCCATGAGTTCCGGTCTCGCAGGCATCTGTTAGTTTAATAGACTTATTATTTAGTAACGATACCATCTCAGCACGCAGAAAAATATACTGCAAAAAGAGAAAAGAATGCCAGGGAAATAAATGTTATGCAAAAAGCCCAAAATAAGTACAAAGATCAATAGGTTTTATGGTTACTGGAGGTTAAGCTGGTACTGATGCGCTACTCCACATTTTAAAAATAAAACAAAATTTACTCATTGTGGAAATTTACTAGTAAGATTATTAAGATGGTATTCTTTTCCTTTTATCAGTGTTACGGAAACCAAGTAGTACATCATTGAACAGTGAAGAAAAATCATTGCACAAAGGGGCATTGGTGAATCTTAACAGGTTGTTAAAGAAAGTTTGAGTAAAGGTGGTCCCCGATTTGCGATGGTTTGACTGAACAATTTTTTTTTCAACTTTATAATGGTGAGCTGGCGATAGACATTCAGTAGAAACCGTGCTTTGAATTATTTATCCCCTCAACATGCGGTGCGATACACTCTCGTGATGCTGGGCAGTGGCAGCGATCCGCATCTCCCGGTCTGTCACGCAGAAGGTGTGTGTTAGGTATATTAAATGCATTTTTAACTTAGGATATTTTCGACTTATGATGGGTTTCGCAGAACGTAACCCTGTCGTAAATCGGGGACCGCCTGTATATGAACAGCTCCAAAACAGAATTGACTTTGTTCATATATGAATATTTCTCAATAGTCATGACGTTTGTACTTTAATGTTAGATAATACAGCAAATGTTCCTCTGTGACCTTGATGTGGGAAATGGACATCTCCCCATTTCTTCATGTACTGAATCACTTAATGCTTCTGTCCTCCGTCTTTGAACCAACGTAGTCTACTTGTCGCATAACACCAGCCGCAGGTCTGTCGGATGCATACACTTTGACATAGCCACCTGAATGTAGGCACAAACCCTAAAAGTGGATCTCTCTGCAGAGTGTGTCGGCACTGGTCCAGCCCCTGGGGGTGTGCGCTGAGTATCTGAACTCAAGCCTGGTGCAGGTGAGCTCGCAACTTCCAGCCTCACCAGCCAGATTAAAATGAGCTGTTTTGGGTGAATCTGCAATAGGCTCATGATCCAGCAGTTTAAGCCTGCATTTGTTTGTTTATTGCCAGATAGATTTTATGTAGTGCTATCCTTCAGCTCACCAGAACAGTAATTCTTTTTACCATGCTTGTTATAGGAAAGTAAGATGTTTGGCAACACTCCCCCCCCCCCCCTTTCTCTCCTTCCTGTCAGCCCATGCTGGATCCTGTCATCCACAAGATGATCACATATGTGCAGAATCTAGAAGAGAAGGACCTGAAAGACAAGGTATGTGCTTCATTGTTTTTAAATGTGTGTTTGAAGCCCCTTTTTTTTGTAATAGAACAGTAAGCACACTAATGATTGTTTCAGCATCACTCCGTTATCAGTCTTTGCTGAATTATCCTTAATTGACAGTTGATGTTTCCAAATGAATATGCATTGGATCTACTGACCGACCACTGACTGATTTGTTTGGTGGGAACCTCTTAACACTGCAATGTGGTAACTAACAGTCTGGCTTTTTGAAATCGGTGGCCCTGTGTCTGAGTGAAAGATGCTATTGGGGTTGTTTTGTGATACCTAGTCATTGAAGTAGAACAAAGTAAAGCCTTTCCTGTTCCACGTTCACTTAGATCCGCGGCACTGATTTACATGGGAACAGTTGTATGGTATAACAACAGAAAGGTGACAAGCAATTGCTAGTTTAACAAAATGGAAATGTTTAGTACTGGAACTCTTCAGTACTGGATTTTTTCTGAGAAGCAGATGGAAATATTTGATTTTAGAAATAATTCTTTGGCAGAATGTGGAATTTGTCATGTTTTCACAGCAGTGATTGCTGAAATAAACAGTGTGAAAATGACTTGAATTAAATACTTTCATTTTTCCACCTTTAATATTTCTAGAAATAACCAGTTGTGTTGAAGCCTTTTAGATTAGAGCCGTAAAAGATGGATTGGCTATTATGGCCCTGCAGAGTAACAAAACTGATGTATTTTCATTGCCCATATATAACATGGCATGATGCTGAAGAATTGGAAACTGGATTTTAGAATAACATGAGCTTGTTATACTGTTTTATATTCCATTTAGAAAAGGTTTCTGGAAATATTTCTAAATCACCCTCAGGATTAGACTGCAGGTCTGCTGGGGTGCAAGTATACTTGTTGTCGTTGAGCAAAGATCAGAGCTAACAGTCATAAGCCCTTCGCACAGCGTCTGGTCAGCATCCCGGAGCTCCTGTCAGCTATCAAGCTGCTGTGCATGCGCTTCCAACGGGACCTCGTCACGGTGGTGGACGACCTGAGACTAGACATCCTGCTGCGCATGCTGAAGACGCCACACTTTAGTGCCAAGATGAACTCCCTCAAAGAGGTCAGGCTGCGTGGGTAGCAACCCCGCTCTATGGTTCTTTGCTTCCTTCCACCCTGCTAAGGTCTACTTTCCTCCTTTTCCGAAGGTGACAAAGCTGATCGAGGAAAGCACTGTATCTAAGACTGTGAAGAATGCCATTGACACCGACCGGTTGCTGGACTGGCTGGTGGAGAACTCAGTCCTGTCAATAGCCCTGGAAGGTAACACTTCCTTCACATGTTTGGTCTTTGTACATTTCTCCTTCTAATTTATGTCCTGTGTATTAAATTACTCTTTTGTGTCTGCCCCTCTGCATTTTGTTGTTCTCGCTATTGTGTCCCAGGGAACATTGACCAGGCGCAGTACTGTGACCGTATAAAGGGAATTATCGAGCTCCTGGGTAGCAAACTGTCTCTGGATGAACTCTCCAAAATTTGGAGAATACAGGTCAGTGGGTCCTTTTTGCCCTTGGGTTACACATTAGATTTATGTCTACCATCATGGGGTATTTGAAATTGGAGCCAAGTTTGTCTCATATTGTGACCTGCTGTTCCCAGACACCTGGGCCCTGGTGTGCCTGGAGTCATTTTGTACTCGAATTGTGGGATTTCCATCTCATTACTTCCTGTAGGCACAGATGGTGGTGTGTTGGATATAAGCAAGGCAGGGGATCTATGAATAAAATATGCATCAGGCTCATTGCCCCTTATTAGTTTCAAGTTGTAATTGTCCACTTGGTGTAAATTATGAAAGTCTAAAAATGTAACAGAATACACATGAACCCAATTACTTCTAATATCAAGTGTTTTTACTTCTTAGAGGTACTGAGAGTCCTCCTACTGTTAAGAATAGTTGGACACTCCTGGGATGCAACTCTTCAACCACCATCTACTGCTGGTGTTCAGCAGCCCTCCTTGGGGGTCTTTCTAAGATCTACATAACAAACCTCCTTATATGTTGTAGAGTTGGAAGCAACTGTACTATTGCTTATAGTAATTAGAACTACTTGGCTCCTTTGAGTACCCACTTTGGATATTGCGTATGAAATAGATGTTCAGGATTTTTTTTTTCTTCAATCTTCCGAGTCCTTCCGCGTCATATTGACATCAGGTCCGTGTCAAGCTTTGCTCATAATTGCAGAGATAAGTTTCACCAAACCATAAGTTTCTTAAGAGGCTGTACACTGTCCCAACTGTGTGCAAATAGTCCTTTCTTTTATATGGGAGATAATGGCTTCTTTTCATTTTAATTGTCCTCACTTACAGTGATTTCTTTGTGCTGCAGTAGAGAGGGTCCATTAGTATGCAGAGAGACAACGCATCATTGAGAGTGTGAAACGTGCCCAGGCTGGATCTCTGGGTACTCATTTCCCACCTCACATGACTGATGGGACTTGTTTCTGTTGCACCCACACAGGCTGGCCAGTCCTCCACTGTGATAGAGAACATTCACACCATCATCGCAGCCGCTGCCGTCAAGTTCAACTTTGACCAGCTCGGCCACCTCTTTCTCCTTATTCAGAAGGTAAAGCTCGTTGGCTGAGTTTGTGAGCTCCCTTTGAGGCCAGGCAGGTAGGGTGGACAAGCCCTTAACGGCACACAGACTCAGGAGTGATTTATATATTCTTTGCCTTTTCTCAAAAAGTCACTGGAAAGCAAGATATGAAGGTGTGTTTTTGTTTTTGTCTCCCTACTCAGAGCTGGGAGGTAGAGAGCGACCGGGTTCGACAGAAGCTCCTCAGCCTTATTGGGAGGATTGGACGAGAGGCTCGCTCTGAAGGCACCACGGGCAAGGTGTACATGATGCTCAGCTCTGAAATTACCCAGCATGTGTTCTTGTATTTAATCTTGGGCTGTTTTGTGTGTCCCCTCAAAGTGTTTTTTGTCTTTGAGATCTGTGCAGTCCTGTGCACTGACTTTGTCAATATCCTTTCCCTGACCCCTTTCCTACCTCTTGTTCAGGTTCTGGAGTTGCTGTGGGACCTGGCACACCTGCCTACCCTGCCCACAGGCCTGGTGCAACAGGCCTTGGATGAGCATCTGACCATCCTCAGCGATGCCTATGCTGTCAAGGAAACCGTCAAGAGGAACTACATCATTAAGTGCATTGAGGATATCAAGAAGGTGGGCTGTGGTGGGCAGGGGCTGGAACAAAGGGTGAAACATTGAAGTTTGTCCTGAGGTGGAAGGGGCGGGTGTCACACGGGCAGGGTTTATGTAGTCCAGGAGGTTTAGGAAAAGGGTTGTGCTTGTGGGTGTGCTTTAGAACACAGCAGACACCATGTCACCTGCTTCCGTGTGTCAAGGACTTCACATGACATTGACTGAATAGACATCTGAAGTTAGATGTCCTGCCAAGACTTTAATACCAATTCCAAAAAACTTCTCAACACAAATCTCACAGCTATGGGATACTCAAACATCGTGGTCTTGGTTTTACTTTGAAAAGTGTGACGCTTTTTTTAAAAAAAAAAAAAAAAAAAAAAAAAAAAAAAAAAACAGGAGCAATTAAGGAATACAAAGCTTTTGTACAAGCCCCAGTAGATGAGTTTTTTATTAAACTTTTATAGGTAACATATTTCCCTTGAAAATGGACAAGTGTTTTGCACTCTCACAGATGACTATTAAGCTAATAGACTTGGTACACCATCACAAGTCTCACAAACATGTCTTCTGGGGAGACTTGGGCTGAGGCTTGATTATGTCCTCCTCCTGCTTGTACATTTTGTTGTTTTTAATGAAAAAATAGGTGTGTTTTTTGGGACAATTTTGGCCAGTATTTTTAAAATATTCTCCAGGATGAGCCAGTTTGGTTGACACTGCTGAATCCCTTAAATCAATCCTTATCTATCTGCCTGTCTCCCTTTGGAGGAAACATCCTGCTTTTGGGTTTTTTCTTTTTTCTTTTTTTTTTATTTAAAATTTCCTAAAGCGAAACCAAAGCCTGACCATCTGCATGGAAAGATTAAAATATGAACGATTCCATGTATCACCAGATCAGGGGTGTGACAGGTATTTGAGGGGAATCAAAAACTGATCTCAGCAGTACTCATTGGACTTAGGCTTGTTTTAACATTAGGGGCACGGCTCCTATTATGTCTGTGCACCAGACTTTGTTGGATCCGAACCCTGATGCATAGCTCCTAATTTATCCTGACACGTGGTTGTGTCCCTAAGCCCTGAAGCTGCTAACCATTTCCTCCCCTTTCATTTTGATATTCTCGTGGTTTGATTGGGTGAATGACAACTTGATAACTTAGTGTTTTTTGTTTTTTTTTTTGTTTTTTTTTTTCCTTTCCTAGAGGAAGCAATAAATTAAGCTTATTTTTTTAGATACAAATACAGGAGGAAACAAAATGTTCCAGTGAGATACAAGTCACTTTTCTTACTGGTTCCTGGAGCAGGAAGAAACTGAGCTTGGTGTCCAAAGTAAGGAAGCCCCACTGGGTTGCTGTCAATGAATGATACTGGCCAATCAGCATTCACTGCCAATAAAACTGCACCCTATGGCATGGTGGGGCTTGATTGCACCATGGGCATATGATTTGTAACCCTACAATCTCTTCATCTCGACTTTTTTTTTTTTTTTTGTGTGTGTTTCCACAAATGAAATATTGCAGTTCAATGTTTACCTTCTTCCTTAAATCTGTTCTAGAACATTGTTGTTTCCATCTAACATTTCAGTCAGGTCAGTTTAAGTATCTTACTTCCTATCTTTTGCCCTAGAAGTCAGTCCTTGATGTTATCTATCGGAGATTAGTGATGACTTAATTCCTGGTTTAAACCCTAATTTTTGCAATATCTGTTCTAACATATTGGGATCATCTTGGTTGTTTGGAAAGAACAATGCTTTAGACCATAATTTATAAAATGTGGTTTTAAAAAAAATTGGTGCACAGTGAGTTTTTTTCCTGAGGGGACTTTAGAATCTCTCTTCCTACTGTGTTTAATTTTTTGTCTGCATCTGTTTATTGGTGTAATCAGGCCTCTTTTTCACTGTCTGTCTGTCTCTGTGCTCCCAGTCCTCCCAGCAGAGCAACCCTCAGACTGTGTGGGTGGTACCAGCCCTCAGACAGCTCCATGAGATCACGCGCTCTGTCATCAAGCAGACGTACCAAAAGCAGGACAAGGTGAGCCAGCCTTTCTGATGCAGCTGCCCCAGGGCATTCTGCTAGGGACAGCTTGTAATGTAGTGGTTAGAGCTGCTACCTTTGGACCCAAAAGGTCACAGGTTTGAATCCCACCTCCAGCTCTTGTACCCTTGGGCAAGATACTTATCCTAAATTGCTCCAGTATAATTATCCAGCTGTATAAATTGGTTAATAACTGTAAGTTGCTTTGGTGAACAGTTTCAGCTAAATGAGTAAACGTACGTTTTTGTAATAATTGTATAGCATTGTAGTGGCATTTAGCACCGGATTATTGTTTCTGTGTGAAAGCTCTAAAGAGCCCATTTTATCTTCTCCATCTTCAATGTTTCACTTGCTCTGCCCCTTAGCAGAGCATCATCCAGGACCTGAAGAAGAACTTTGAGATTGTGAAGCTGATAACTGGGAGCCTGGTGTCCTGCCACAGGCTGGCTGTCTCTGTAGCTGGTCCCGGGGGACTCTCAGGGTCTACCCTTGTGGATGGTCGATACTCTTACCAGGAGGTGAGACTGTATGTTATTTCCAGAGCAGTTAGGTAATGGAATTGGACTTCTATCAAATTAGTCTGAGTAAATAACCTAGAGTTAAATAAACCTTTGCAAGAGATGTTTAATACCTGCAGTGTAAAAAAAAAATATATATATATATATATTTTAGCGGTAAACAAGTATGGGAAATGAATGAATTTTTTTTTTTTCCCTCCCAGTAGAAGTTTTTTTAGCATTAACAACGTACTGGTATATCTTGTGTTGGTTGCGTGCTCATTATTTCTCTTGTGCTCATAGTACCTGGAGGGCCACCTGAAGTTCCTGGCCTTCTTCCTCCAAGAGGCTAGTCTGTACTTGGTGTGGAACCGAGCAAAGGAGGTCTGGGAGTGCCTCGTATCAGGCATGGATGTCTGTGAGCTAGACAGAGAGGTAGGCCTCGGAACACATACTGTGTTGTGTCTGTCATGGAGTCAGCTTTGTAAAATGGATTATTAACTGAGGGGAACAGGAGGCATAGTGCCTAGCATTGTGCACTAGCCTGTGTCATTGCACTCTGGACCAAAAACTCTCATTGGAGTTGCTCCAGTAATGTCATTCTGTATAAACAGGTGAAATGACTGACTTATGTTTATTAAACAACAATATAATTGAAGTCCTTCTGAAATACTGTTTTTCATATCTCTGTCAGTGTAGCTATGGGTGTTGGCAGTGTGGAGTATTTATCTGAGTAACTTAAGAACTAGTTATTCAGTGTGCAGCTGAATGGATGGCTTTTTTGGGCTGTGATCAATGATTTTTGCAGAAGTAAAGGCGATGCCCTTTTCCTGTCTTGGTACAGATTTGCTTTGAGTGGTTTACCAAAGGACAGCATGACCTGGAGAGTGATGTGCAGCAACAGCTCTTCAAGGAGAAGATCCTCAAGCTGGAGCCTTATGAGATTACCATGAACGGTGAGGGACAGCTGACATAAGAAGTTGGAAAAGTGAAGCTTTCCACACATAGGTTCT
The DNA here is from genome assembly GCF_900964775.1 of Scleropages formosus. NCBI lineage: Eukaryota > Metazoa > Chordata > Actinopteri > Osteoglossiformes > Osteoglossidae > Scleropages > Scleropages formosus. The sequence continues at coordinate 15,263,421 of NC_041808.1, read as the reverse complement.
TTATTCGTTTGTAGAGGTCAGTTACATGTACGTTTCCTTTTTTGGTTACAGACAGGAGAAGACTCAGTCAATATAAAAGTTACAGCTGTGTTGTAAAAGCCCTGTACCTAAATGTGACATAAGACTTCTTGCATTGTAGACCTCTCAAAGTTCTTTTTGCATCTACCAAGAAACATTGTTTTCTCTTGACCTTACACTTTACAGGCAGTCAACATTTAAACTGTTTTGAACATCTTTTGTTTTGAGGTGGTAAGTGATGGTCAGTTTTAACTTCAGTTTGTTCCCTTTTGTAGGGTTTAATCTGTTCAAGACCTTCTTTGAAAATGTCAACATGAGTGATCACCGACTGAAGCGCCAGGGAACTCAGCTGGTATGTTCTCTCCCTTTCTGTTGCAGTTGTGGCCTGTCAGATAAGGGTCCCAGTGATGGGTCTCTGTGAGAGTGTTTGACTACATTCAGGTGTACAGTGAGCCTTCAGTTTGCATCACAGCTTCCAGTGGTTGCTTAGCAAATGTCTCTTCTGTAAGCTCTTTGATTTACACCTGTTTATTTAGCAGGAAGACTTTGGATGATGATGATAATGATCGTCATGTAGTGAACTGACATGGACTTGTTTATGAATGTCATTAACGAAAAAGGATGTGCCACATTTCTGAAGAAAATTCATTAGAAAATTAGCTTTCTTAATATGGTTGCCTGCATGCCAGGAGGTTCTGTAATGCTGCTGTGTGAGTCTGCATTGCACCACTCCTACATGCCCCTCGTTCTCTTCCCCTCTCCATCTCTCCTTTGCTCCAGTTCGTGGAGCGCCTGGACCTGGCTGGGATGGACTTCATCTGGCGGATAGCCATGGAGTCGCCTGACGAGGAGATTGCTAATGAGGCCATCCAGCTCATCATCACCTACAGCTACATCAACCTCAATCCCAAAATGAAGAAGGTCAGCCTGCATCACCATGGAATAGCCGTCGTGACACACTGCTGCCGTAGTACGGTTAAGATCTGTGCTCAAGTACAGACTGGCTTGTAATCCTGTTGTTTCTTTTTTAAACAGGATTCTGTCTCTCTTCATAAGAAATTTATTGCAGACTGTTACAAAAGATTAGAGGTGAGTAGATCAAGTTGAGGTTCTCCTCATTTTCAGTATTAATACTGTATATTGCTTTGGTGATTGGCATCAGGTCAGACATCTGATGCCATCATGTATAAATATTTTTTAGCTTGCGTGGACAGCTGTGCATTTCTTACATTGTACACTTCAAATGGGGGGTTTGAGGGTCTGTAATTATGGAGTCATTGCAATGCAATTCAATTATGGAGTCATTCCTGTGAATCCTGTACAGGATTTTTGGAACTCGTTTCAACGTGGCACAAGCGTTAAGTAAATTTTATTCTCACTAAGAACCATGCTTCCCCCCCCCCCCCCCCCCCCCCCCTTCTTCCTTTCCCCCTCCTCCCCTTTTTGCCCACACTGGCACTGATGTTCAGTTCCATCAGTTAAATCACTTGTATACCACTTAGACCTGTAGTTTACACTCTGAGCTTGCTTGTTTGATAGCATTACAATCATTTCTCTAAAGCTTTTTTTTCCTTCAACCCTCTGAATGTACAAAGAAGACTTCGGGTTGCACAGCTTTAGGCATTTGGCAGCTCTGTGTTTTCACATTTTCGCACTCCTCCCGGTTTTCATAGGCTGCCAGTTCCGCCCTGGGGGGCCCCACACTGACTCATGCTGTTACCAGAGCAACCAAGATGCTGACGGCTACGGCCATGCCCACTGTGGCCACCTCTGTACAATCTCCTTCCAGGTAAGGACTGAGTCACAGTAGTATTCTTTCCATGTGGATCATGTCCTCAGGATTTTCGCCTAACCAAATTTCATCTAGTTTCTTATGAATTCTTATGATTTTAAATGGCTGTGTTGGTATCACATTTGGACACAAATGTCATACGAAACTAGTCTGCTTTCCTGCACCATCCAGTTCAATTTGATGTCATTCTCAGGTCATCGAAGCTGGTGATAATCGAGAGACTGCTTTTACTCGCTGAACGATATGTTATTACTATTGAGGTAAGGCATTAGTAAACTAATCTCTTATATTGAGGGGAATTTAACTTGTTTTTCCTCCTCCTTTGTCTTCATGTCTTATTGCCTCTGGTGGATTTGATCAAGAAAATTTGGATTTGTGATTTTGAATTTGCGTTTGCGCTACATGTTCCCCCCCCTCCACCAATGCTGCATAACATGAAGTGGTATGTGAGAATTTGCAGTGTGTGTCACAGTACTCACCTGGGTGCTGTGTGCTGATTCAATTAAAATGTAGTTTGGAGCAAATTTTTCATAATTGCACTTGCCATAGCTTCCTCCTAGTAAAAACCCTTAGAGAACTATAATATTTGATTCGCACATTGTGTTGTTTTGGGGAACACGTAGCACTTTTTCTGAGTTTAAATGCTTAAATGACAAATATTTTAAGAAAACAAAATGCATTCATTTTTCCACCATAAATAACTTAGATTTTAAGTGTCTTGCCTGAGGTAAGTTCTTTTGTGACAGACTTTAACATTAATTTTCACTTTTTTCTTGGAAGCATATAGCTCTGTGTGTATGAGAGAGACTTTGATGTAAAAACCGCTGGTAAAGGGCTGAAGGTGCTGGACTCACAGCGTTACTCCTGCATAAACTAGCAGTGCCCATTTGGTTTTCTCAGGATTTGTATTCGGTTCCTCGGACAATTCTACCTCATGGTGCCTCTTTCCATGGGCACCCTGTTGCTCTACACATCACCTATGAGTCTACCAAAGATACCTTTACTCTGGAGGTGGGTCCTCTTTCACGTGTCTAAATCGCACTGTTTGGTAGATGTTCTGTATAGTAATTTACATTAACGTGTATTCATTTGGTAGAAGCTTTTTTCCAGAGCAGCTTTGTTATTTAACTAGCATTTCTGTCCAAGGTGACTTATGGTACTAGAATCACTAAACATCTTAGACATTTGCTTGTCTCTTACGAATGGGGTGGAAAAAATGAACCTAGATGTATTTTTATGCAAGTAAACTTTGAAGTGTGGTGATAATACATTCATTCCAGTGTCGAGCTGTAAATGTGTTTAATCATATTTTCTGAATGTGGTTTTTATGCCTCAGGCACACAGCAATGAAACCATTGGGAGCATCAGGTGGAAGATTGCAGAGCACCTGAACTGCCCTGTGGATAATGTCCAGATATTCGCTAATGACAGCATGGTATAACACATAAGTTGCTTATTTTAGTGATGGACACTAATTCACAGATTACTTCCTGTAAAACAATATTTTGCTTATTTGATGTGATTTTCAAAGAAATTATCGACAGTTACATTATGTCACTTTTACTCAAACCTGAGTTGAAAGTTGTGTGTTTTATATTGTGTTAACATTATTACTGCTGTGTGTCTGCTGACCAGCTGACAATGAACCGTGACCAGAAGCTGCTCAATCAGCTGGGTTTCTCCGATGAGCAGAGCCTGACGGTGAAGAGCTCCGGCACGGGCACCCCATCTGGGAGCTCCGCCGACTCCTCTGCCAGCGCCAGCAGCAGTAGCAGCAGCAGTGGCGTGTTCAACTCGGTCTATGCCATGGAGCAGGTCTGTGCGCCAGTGACCCTTACACCGCTGACGTGGCCTGGATGTTTCCGAAGTAGTCTTGCGTAGTGAGTGAGGTCTTCCTTCACACAGGAGAAGTCCCTGCCTGGTGTGGTGATGGCCTTAGTGTGCAATGTGTTTGAAATGCTGTACCAGCTTGCCAACTTGGAGGAGCCTAGGTGAGGTGCTTGGTCTTGGAGGTGCCGTGGCATTCTCTTCAAATCAGTCTTCCATAGTTCTGCTCCAGGTATTTGCTTAAGTATTAATCCTTTCTGTCTTCCTCACAGAATAACCTTGCGGGTTCGCAAGCTATTGCTGTTGATCCCCACTGACCCAGAGGTTCAAGACGCTTTAGACAACTTTGTGCCTAAAGAGTCAAGTGTCTGGAGCCACCAGGTATGTCCCCTTCAACAGCCCCATGAATCTGGTTCTACTTCTGATATGCAGTGACTTACAGGGATGGTGCCCAGTGGTGAACAGTGCTGAGGACGGTATCTCTGCCTGTTCCAGAAAACCCTTTTCACACTGGGCTCTGGGTCTCAAGCTTCCAAGTCCCCATCTCTGTCCTCCAAGCAGCAGCACCAGCAGAGCGCTGCCTCCATTCTGGAATCACTGTTCCGTTCATCTGCACCGGGCATGTCCACCTTCAGGGTACTTTACAACCTGGAGGTACCTTTTGTCTTTGTTTTAAAATGACATTCCAGAATCTTTATTCATAGAACTTACCTTAATACCATGGTATCAGCCAAAATCACATGCATTCATGCCAAATAATATTCCATTATTTTTGGAAAGCCAGATGCAAAGTGTTTTTCAAAGAGTAGGTAAAAGGTAAGCCGGTCATGTTTCACATCCTGTCAAAATGTAAAGCAGGGCACATCTATATGCTTTTCTTGCCTCTGTTTCCATGGATCTGAAGATATGAAAGAAATAATGGTCATGTTTGAATGGAGTGGGACGGGATAAGTCATATTGTAAAGGTGGCTGACGGTTGTACTTTGATCTTAGTATCACAGTATAGAGTTGATTATATTGAAGAGTTTTTGTTTTACACTTCAGTTGGTTTTTAAATTCACCAGTAAACACGTGGATTTAAATTTTGAAAGATTTTTTTTCTGTGAAATAAAGAACTGAGGATATATTTTGGCAAGTGACAGCTGAATAAGGAGCAGCACATGCAAGACAATTGTCAAGGAAGTGATGTACTAATACTGAATTTACCATTTTCCTTACTGAATGCAGAGGGTAAAATCTGTCGTGACCGGAAGACGCAGTATTCAGATAAGAATAAAAGTTAATACTTCATAAGTAGACCATTCCTACTTCCTGAGACTTTAGTCTGTAGTGTGTACTACAATATTTTCCAGACATTCCTTACATCATTGCTTTTATTTCCATAGGTGCTGAGCTCAAAGCTGATGCCCACTTCTGATGACGAGATGGCCAAGACTAGTGTCAAATCCTTCTGTGAAAACTTCCTCAAAGCGGGTGGCTTAAGGTAGAGCTCAGTTAATCACAAGAGGGCTTGAAAGACTGAGAAATCAATCTGACAAGATAGTACATTGTAAGAATGCATGTCTGCTTTCAGCCTGGTGGTCAACGTGATGCAGAAGGACTCTATACCATCGGAGGTGGACTATGAGACCAGACAGGGAGTTTACTCCATCTGCCTTCAGCTTGCAAGGTAGCTTTTTTTGGTGGTCAATGAATGTAGTATATTAAGTCTGGCTTTTCAGTTGCCAAGCTTTCCTTTAATTCAAAATATCAGTACATTTCTAGGGTGTATATGGGTCTTGGAGTTGCTGTTCTTCTGAGCTCTGGCTCCCTCTGCAGGTTTCTTCTCGTGGGTCAGACCATGCCAAGCATCCTGGATGAGGATGTGAGCAAAGATGGACCAGACACACTGTCTTCCCGTCCCTTTCGCAATGTGAACCGTCAGAGCAGCAGGCAGCTCTCGCTGTGCGGCACCCCAGAGAAGTCCTCCTACCGGCAAATGTCCCTGTCGGAGCGCTCTTCCATCCGTGTGGAGGAGATCATTCCTGCCGCACGTGTAGCCATTCAGGTCAGGTGTCTGCTAGAGAGTTTCTGTATTCCCTGAAACACAGTATAGGTTGGTTGCAGAGCAAAGATCTGAAACTAAATAAATATGAGGAAGTTTAATCAGTGATTCCATTATAGGAGAGTTTGCAGAGAAAGGGTTTACTTTGTATGACTCAATTAGGTTATGTATCCATTGCACTTGTTGATTTTGTTTTCATACAAATTACGACTAAACGCTTGCATTCATCATTTGTTTTGAATCTAAACAAATGGCAGATAAACATATCCATGTTGCAACATTTTATGTAATAATATGTATTTTTGAAGGTATGTCTTATGGTCTATTTCCCCACTGGCATCAGACCATGGAGGTGAGTGACTTCACATCTACAGTAGCCTGTTTTATGCGGCTTACATGGGCAGCTGCAGCAGGCCGACTGGACCTTGTGGGCAGCAGCCAGCCAATCAGAGAGAGCAACCACTCCCTGTTTCCTGGGGGCATCCGTAACCGCCTGAGCAGCACAGGTCAGGCCCATCATCTCTTCCTTCCATCCACTGCCTGATCTCTTATATCTATGCAACCAGTCCTCAGAATCCAGTGGTTACTTATATTATGAATGTTCAAAGATTGAAACATTTTTCCTTATGTATTTAATGTTTTTAAAATATCTTGGTGGTACAGCAAATTGTGCATTTCTACAGCCAGCGGACAAATGTCTGTAAAACACACCCAAATAGAATAGCATTGTAGCACTGCTTTAATTCAGCTCCCCTCCAGTGTTTACAGCTCATGATCAATACAAGATGAGTGTTGCACATTTCAGTGGGTTTTTTTTTTTTTTTTTTTTTAAATTGTAGCTATAACCCAGGTTTTTGCAGAACCTCACCCATAAATAGCGAGGGAAGTCTGTATTTTTAACCTTCTGTTTATAGTGCCTGTAGTAACTTGAAGTTACAAACAACACGGGTAACTAACATTCTGGTCTCAGTTTAGCTCATAAATTGAAGAGCCTACATAGTCTAGATCTGTACAGTATTATACCTGTGCTGGTGTTCAGACTGCTTCTCCTTGTCAGAACATAGGGTACTGTACCAGCGTATGCTTTTCTATGTCAAATGATGTACTTTCCACAGGCAGCAACTGCAGCTCGGGCAGCGAAGGCGAGGCGACCGCTTTACACCCCGGCATCTGCGTGAAACAGCTGTGTGTGTCCATTAAGGACACAATCATCGCCCGCGAGGCTCTGTCGCTCCTTGTCACCTGCCTGCAACTGCGCTGCCAGCAGCTTTGTGAGAATCGCTCACGTGTATATACACACACACACGTGTGCATACATATGCGCGGATGCACGCAGAGTCACAAATAAACACGTTTACACAAAAGTACTGACTGAGCAGACGTCCAGCAATATTTCACAACGCTTTTAAATTTAAGATGGGATAAAAATTTGATGTTGGATTAATCATTAATGTGAGAATTTCACATAAGTGTTTAAAATGTTTGTGTATCTTTAAATCTTGGTGGGGTTTTAATACCTCCCCCCCCCCCCCCCCCCCCCCCCATCTGTGTGTTAGGTTCTTTTTACACTCTACCAAATGTGAGTGATTTTATCATCGACATTTTGCTTGGATCACCAAGTGGAGAGGTATGTCTTTTAATGTTAAAATTGGCCACATTTTCTCTCTAACTTTTTATGTTTCCTTTAGCTGAAGTGGGGGCTTTTTTTTTTTTTTTTTTTTAAAAAAAATATGCAGTATATTAAAAACAAATCTTAACTGCCTTTAAGTACTATTGTGCTGTGTGATGGCAGATTCGCCGTGTCGCCTGTGACCAGCTGTACACGCTGAGCCAGACAGACACATCAGCATACCCGGACCTGCAGAAACCAAACTTGTTCCTTCTCAACGTGGTCCTCACTGCCCAGCTGCCTCTGTGGTCCCCCACCAGTGTCATGAGAGGCATCAACCAGAGGTTGTTCATGTGGATACACATTGCCTTTTCTTTTTTTAGTTGTTCAGTCATTAATACTTCTATTGTGCCATCTCTTGTTATATTTTTTGGGAAATTATTTTAGTGATTTCTGAGGTATTTGTTGTATGGTCTGTTTTAGGCTACTGTCACAGTGTACTGAGTACTTCGACCTGAGATGCCAGCTCCTGGATGATCTCACCTGTAAGATCCTTCTGCTCTCGTGCCTTCCAGGTTTGAAGCTCATGTCACTGTAATGAGTGTAGTGCACCACGCCAGTGTTCTTTCTCCCCTCTTCCCCCTACAGCCACAGAGATGGAACAGCTCCAGATCAGCCCGGCTGCCATGTTGGAGGACGAGATCAACTGGCTGGACAACTTTGAGCCAACCTGGACGGCAGAACTGGAGACAAGTGAGGCAGACAACATTCTGCTGGCCGGCCACCTGCACCTCATCAAGACCCTGCTGTCCCTGTGTGGCACAGAGAAGGAGCAGTTTGGTCCGTCTTCCTGCATTTGCAGCCTACTTTCTCTTATTTCATTTGAGTGAACCCTATCTGGTATGAGATGAAGGAAGAGTAGGGAAACTTGGTTATAAAATGAATTCATCAGTCAGCAGTCTACCCTATAATTAATTTAAAAATATTTTTGTGAAATCCTGTTTTCTAATCCGTGATCTCTGAATTCTGTGGGTTTTCACCACTCAAAAAATACAGCTGAGTACAGGTTGAACAGTTTTGTTGTATATTGAATCTTTTTTTTTTTTTTTTTTTTTTGGTGTGTATGTTTATTGGATATTGTATTTTCCCCCAAAAGGAAGGAAGTTGTGGGCACATTACTCTAAAAATAATTATATTCATCTTAACAAGCTTTAACAGCTTTTAGCTTCTTACATTTATTTATTTAGCAGACACTTTTCTCCAAAGCAACTTCCAATGGATTCTATGTAGTGTTGTCATCCCACACATCTTATTCACCAAGGTGACTTACACTGCTAGATACACTACTTACACTGAGTCACTCATCCATACAATCAATGGAACACGCACTCTCTCTGTCACTCACACACTATGGGGGAACCTGAACAGCATATCTTTGGAGTGTGGGAGGAAACCCTCACAGGCACGGGGAGAACATGCATATTCCACATAGACCGAGTGGGGCTCAAACCCACATCCTCTCGCACCACCCAGGGGCTGTGAGAAAGGAGCGCTACTCGCTGTGATACCATGCTGCCCACTGCATCTTCTTTGCTGTAACAATGCTTTTAAGGTTTTAGATTTTCATTCCGAAAAGACATTAAGCATTTATTTTTACTCTGTCCCTTTCTAGTGTCCTGTGTCTTCATCAGTAGATGGGAAGTTTTTCTTTGACTACTCTTTCTACCGTTCCATTATGAGTTTTTATGCTTTTTATCTCCAGGACCATCTCTGATTCAGCAGCTGTTGGATGACTTCTTGTTCAGGGCTTCACGTATCATCCTGAACAGCAACAATCCAGTCAGCTCCTCCACACCCACACAGGACTTCTATCCCAAGTAAGAGCTCTTGGGCATGAAACATAAGGCTAAGTCTTGAGCCTGCTACCTGGCATGCCGATCTGACATTTCCCCTCCCTGTGCTAGGTGCAGCACGGTGAGCAGCCGACTGGCCGCGTACGAGGTGCTGGTGATGCTGGCAGACAGTTCACTCAGCAACCTGCAGCTCATCACCCGTGAGCTGCTGTCCATGCACCACCAGTCTGACCCGTCGCTGAGCAAGGAGTTTGATGTGAGCGTCCGAATGGCAGCCAGCCCTAAGTTTTTATGCTTCTGGACTGCAGCCTTTAATATTAAAACATAAATGGAAATACAGTTCAGCTGTTGCAGTGTCTGTGCATACATGTTGTCAACATGTGAGTTCTCTTGTCATGCTCATTGGTCTTATGCCCCTCTAGTACTTGCCCCCTGTGGACAGCCGCTCCATCTCAGGGTTTGTGGGCCTGAAGAATGGAGGGGCCACCTGCTACATGAATGCAGTCTTCCAGCAGCTCTATATGCAGCCTGGCCTCCCTGAGGTGAGTGCTTTCTCAGCTTAACAAAAACTGTTTTCTCTCCTGGTTCATCCAGCTGACTTACAGTATTACTTTCCACTAGATGACAGGTCTGTCTTAAGTGTCGTCTGCAAAGTGTTCCTCTGTGCTGTAGTTCAGATAGATGGAGGGTTGAAACACTCAGTTTTATAGTACCTTAATTTAAACTTAACATCTTCTTATAGGAAAACAAATTGGCTTACCTAGTTTTGTCATTTTGTCTTTAAAAAGCAATACTGTTTGTTCTTTCACATTAAATTATGTGAAATAGTTTAACATGGTGAAAGTGTGAAGTCTGAGGTGACTACTGTGCATTTCTGTCTACATTAGGCCTTCCTGTCCATAGAGGATGACACTGAGAACCCAGAAGAGAGTGTTTTCTATCAGGTGCAGTCCCTGTTTGGACACCTGATGGAGAGCAAGCTACAGTACTATGTGCCAGAGAATTTCTGGAAGGTTTGCCCCATTCCCAACACCATCCCAGTCACAAATGTTTCCTATAGTCAGTGACCACAGTGTGTTTAAACAAGCTGTAGCATGCAGTGTAATTGTTTTGGTTATCTTTTGTAGATCTTTAAAATGTGGAACAAGGAGCTGTATGTGCGAGAGCAGCAGGATGCCTATGAGTTCTTCACCAGCCTGGTGGACCAGTTGGATGAACATCTCAAGGTTCCTGTCACTCCTTTTCCACTGACATTCATCAGACTGGATTGTACCGTTCCGTACCATCTTTTTGAGCATTTCCACATCTCCAGCCGTGCCTGGAGACATGGTCATGACAGCATGATGATGAACCCTCCGCTGGCAGTTTGAAACAACACTGCATTGATTTTGGCCTGCAATCCATACTTTCCAAAAAAGATGGAAAATAAGAAAATAATCCCATGAATATATGACAGAGTACAAATATAACAAGGTTTGAAGACACTTTTTACATTGTAAGGGCTGCTATATTTCTCCAAGTTAATTAATTTAAGTGTTCGTTTCAGTATTTTGCTTTGTACTCCCAACCGGTCACCAGGAAGGGTTGTCATCAAACCAAGTCAGTATAGCTGCTGTCGGTGGCTCGCTAACATTGAGTACCTAATGCAGAAATATCCAGTAGCTTCTTCAGTGGATGTGGTTGAGTAGTTGTTCTGTTTGTTTACCGTAGCTCTTAAACTTTTTATTTTTTTAGAAAATCAACAGAGAGCAGATTTTCAAGAACACATTCCAGGGAATCTTCTCAGACCAGAAGATCTGTAAGGATTGTCCACACAGGTATGGTTGCATGAATGCGGACATGGTGAAAGGTGGGTTGTGGGGTTTTTTTTTTCTGTTTTCTTCTTGCACCCCCTTTGAATGTGTCCCCTTGACTCTTCTCTATAGGTATGAGCGTGAAGAGACCTTCATGGCCTTAAACCTGGGAGTGACATCCTGCCAGAGTCTGGAGATTTCACTTGATCAATTTGTGCGTGGTGAGGTTCTTGAGGGAAGCAACGCTTACTACTGTGAGAAGTGCAAGGAGAAGGTGCGTTCAGACTTTTTCCTCCTGCTTTGGTGACCTAACTTGAGAGCATCAGTGTGGAGAGCCTCCATATTTCTTCTTTATGATTTTGTTCTTGTATATTCTGCTGGTTTGTGTCATCTAACAGCAAGGCCCTGCCCAATGTGGTATCCAGCGTTTTTCTTTGCAGTATAAATGCTTTTTATTTTACTTGAAATTTCTTCTTTCCCAAGAGAACAACGGTGAAGCGCACCTGTATCAAGTCACTCCCCAGCGTACTGGTTATTCACCTGATGCGCTTTGGGTTTGACTGGGAAAGCGGGCGCTCTATCAAGTATGATGAGCAGATCCGGGTAAGGCTGCTCCTGCCACTGAGCAAAACGCAGCAAATTAAGACCAGATCGTCTTCTGAGATGTTATGAGAAAAGTACTGCTTCATGTGCATGTTTACTATGTTTTAAAGTCTAAGAGGTTGACTAAGAAATGCAATGAGTTATGTGGAACTTTTCTAGTAGAGGGAGGTCATTTTTATTTGGAAGAGGGATGACTTGTCTTTTCCCACACACCAGTTCCCATGGGTTCTCAATATGGAACCATACACAGTGGCAGGGATGGCACGCCAAGACTCCAGCTCTGACCATGGCGAGGGTGGGCGGGGCAGTGAGCCGGCCTCAGGAGGATCACCCAGGAAGAAGGTGACCATCTCAGAGAACTATGAGCTGGTGGGTGTGGTGGTTCACAGCGGACAGGCGCACGCTGGACACTACTATTCCTTCATCAAAGACCGTCGGTGAGTTGCATTGAGGTTTTTTTTTTTTTTTTTTTTTTTGGTCATCAAAACAGTATTTATGGTTGGTAGACTTAACAATCTATTGCTTTCACCTTTGTATACATCCATTCCTCATATAGAATCTGGGTTAAATTTGTTCTGTAAAATTTTCATATTGTGAAGGGATCAAATACTAGTATTTCTTATGGAGGGGAGAAATTGGTAACCAAATGTTTGAACTAAAATTAATTAAAATACTAAAGGTATTTTCTGTGTGACAAAAACACTAACATTTGGTATTTATAACAAAATTAATTATTTATAGCTTTTCTTGTAATGTTTTTATTCATCCATCCACTAGCAATAACTACTTGTCCAATACATGGTTGTGGAGCTCTGGAGTCTATCCAGGAAGTACAGAGCGTGCGACAGGGTACACTCTGGATGGAGATATTTTGATCATTCGTCTCTCAAATGTTTATGATGCAAAGAAATAAAGTTCATAAAATCACCTGCTATGTTTTTAACTCATCAAAGCACATGGACGCTATGCTGTTAGAGACACTGTTTCGTGTTCCTACCGGGCACTTGATTTCTGCTCCTGCTGTAGTACCCTTGATCAAGGTACTTACCCTGAATTGCTCTTGTAAAAATTACCCAGCTATATAAATGGGTAAATATTTGTAAGTAGTTAGGAGAAAAGTGCCAGTTAAATGAATTAATAGTAATGAATCTGCTACTTCATTTGTGGTATATATGTAGCTTATTCAGTGGTTATGATTGGTTGAGTCTGTCAATGTGATAGGAAGTAGGAAGGATATAGTTGGTTAGAAACCAGTCAGATTACTTGTGCTCACTGTGTTGTGGTCTGTTGTTCTCATCTCAGCAGAACCTCCAGGGGAAGGTGGTACAAGTTTAACGACACTGTGGTGGAAGAGTTTGACATGAACGATGAGACGCTGGAGTACGAGTGCTTTGGAGGGGAGTACCGCCCCAAAGTTTATGACCAGTGTAAGTTTCTGCCCTCTTTTTTATGACCAGTGTTTACACAACGATACCTGTAAAAATATGCAGTTTTGCATGTTTCATTAGTGTAGGATGGCCTTTCTGCTTTGGCCTTCCCAGAAACTCCACCAGCCCTCCTTTGCTAACATCTGACATCATAAAGGTCATAACGTCATGGTTATGGTGTTCAATTTCTGTCCTACCAACAGCAAACCCATACCCAGATGTGCGCAGGCGCTACTGGAATGCCTACATGCTCTTCTACCAACGCATCTCAGACCAGAACTCGCCAGTACTGCCCAAGAAGAGCCGTGTGAGCGTGATGAGGCAGGAGGCTGAGGACCTCTCCCTGTGAGTGCTGAGGTCCACCTTATCTCTCCAACCCGTCTCCTGCACCAAGTTTTTGTTTACAGGTTACTGATTTTTGCTGTTCTCTCTGCAGCTCTGCCCCTTCATCACCTGAGATCTCCCCCCAGTCCTCTCCTCGGCCCCCCAGAGCCAACAATGACCGACTGTCCTTGCTGACACGCCTAGTGAAGAAAGGAGAGAAGAAGGGGCTGTTTGTGGAAAAGATGCCGGCCAGGATCTACCAGGTGCCAGAAGAATTTAGGCTATTGTGACTCTTTTCGGTTATCTTTTGTTCTGAGTAATTATTTTAACCCATTCAAAACACCTTGAATTGTTTGAGTTAAACTGTCCAGCTTAGTGCGTTGCTCAAAGATGTGATGGTAGACAGTTTTGGGAATTCCATGTCATTAACCATGAGAACACCTACTGTGTTTCTTGCAATATCTCTTGCAACAGATGGTGCGAGATGAGAACCTCAAGTTCATGAAGAACAGAGATGTGTACAACAGTGACTATTTCAGCTTCACCCTCTCACTGGCTTCAGTCAATGCTGTATGTTGAGAACAGTCCTTGTGCATGGTCACGAGGAACTTGTGCCCAGGTTGTTTTTAACATCCCCTGAGTGTAATAGCAGTGTGAGTGAGTCTTTGTCCCTTGTCTCAGACAAAACTGAAGCACCCCTCCTATCAGGCTATGGCTAAGGACAGCCTGCAGCTGGCCATCCAGTTCCTCTTCCACACATACCTTCGCACCAAGAAGAAACTCAGGTATGGTACTCTGCCAGGAGATATGCTTCCTTGTGGGGTTGCTGGGCTTCAGCCACAGTAATGATTGTCTTTGTTAAAATGATCTAGTTGTGAAACGCATATAGTCATTGCTATAATTAACATCGTATTGATTTTTTTCAATGGTGCACTCAACTGCTATTTTTTGGACCATGTTCACTTGAGGGACTGGGCTCAAGTACATATTTGTTAATGCTCATGTCTGCAATCAAACCTACGAATTATTGGACAGCTTTTAGTAGTGGTTAGAGCTGCTGCTTTTGGACCTAAAGGTCACAGGTTCGATTCCCACCTCCAGCTATAGTACCCATGAGCAAGGTAGTTACCCTGAATTGCTCCAGTGAAGCAATTAACCACGTGTATGAATGGGTAAATAATTGTAAGTAGCTCAACATTGTAAGACACTTTTGAGAAAAGCATCAGCTAAATGAATAAATATGAGCAGGGCTAATTTTAAAAACCTTTTAGTTTTGCTTTGTTTATTTTTATTGGATAATCCATCCATCCATCCATCTTCCTCCGCTTTTATCCGGGGCCGGGTCGCGGGGGCAGCAGTCCGAGCAGAGTACTCCAGACCTCCCTCTCCCCGCACACCTCCTCCAGTTCCTCTGGGGGAACCCCAAGGCGTTCCCAGGCCAGCCGGGAGACATAGTCTCTCCAACGTGTCCTGGGTCTGCCCCGAGGCCTCCTCCCAGTGGGACAAGCCCGGAGCACCTCCCCAGGGAGGCGTCCAGGAGGCATCCGGAACAGATGCCCGAGCCACCTCAACTGGCTCCTCTCGATGCGGAGGAGCAGCGGCTCTACTCCGAGCTCCTCCCGGGTGACTGAGCTCCTCACCCTATCCCTAAGGGTGCGCCCAGCCACTCTGCGGAGGAAACTCATTTCTGCCGCTTGTATCCGCGATCTCATTCTTTCGGTCATGATCCAGAGTTCATGACCATAGGTGAGGGTAGGAACGTAGATCGACCGGTAAATTGAGAGCTTCGCCTTACGACTCAGCTCCCTCTTCACCACAACAGACCGGTACAATGACCGCATTACTGCAGACGCCGCACCGATCCGTCTGTCGACCTGCCGCTCCATTTTTCCCTCACTCGTGAACAAGACCCCAAGATACTTAAACTCCTCCACTTGAGGGAGCAACTCCCCCCTAACCCGGAGGGAGCAATCCACCTTTTTCCGACTGAGAACCATGGCCTCGGATTTGGAGGTGCTGATTCTCATCCCCGCCGCTTCGCACTCGGCTGCAAACCTCCCCAGTGCACGCTGCAAGTCTTGACTTGATGAAGCCAACAGGACCACATCGTCCGCAAAAAGCAGAGACGAGATCTCGCGGCCACCAAAACAGACACCCTCCGTTCCCTGACTGCGCCTAGAAATTCTGTCCATAAAAATAATGAACAGAATCGGTGACAAAGGGCAGCCCTGGCGGAGTCCAACATGCACCGGGAACAGGTCTGACTTACTGCCGGCAATGCGAACCAAGCTCCTGCTCCGGTCATACAGGGAACGAACAGCCCGTAGCAACGAGCCCCGAACCCCATAATCCCGAAGCACCCCCCACAGGATGCCACGAGGGACACGGTCGAATGCCTTCTCCAGGTCCACAAAACACATATGGACTGGTTGGGCAAACTCCCACGAACCCTCCAACACCCTAGTGAGGGTATAGAGCTGGTCCAGTGTTCCACGGCCAGGGCGAAAACCGCATTGCTCCTCCTGAATCCGAGGTTCGACTATCGGTCGGATTCTCCTTTCCAGTACCCTGGCATAGACTTTCCCAGGGAGGCTAAGGAGTGTGATCCCCCTGTAGTTGGAACACAATCTCCGGTCCCCCTTCTTAAAAGAGGGACCACCACCCCGGTCTGCCAGTCCAGAGGCACCGTTCCCGAACTCCACGCGATGCTGCAGAGGCGTGTCAGCCAAGACAGCCCCACAACATCCAGAGACTTGAGAAACTCGGGGCGGATCTCATCCACCCCCGGAGCCTTGCCACCGAGGAGTTTTTTGACTACCTCAGCAACTTCAGCCAGGGTAATGGACGAGTCCCCCTCCGAGTCCCCAGCCTCAGCTTCCTCTACGGAAGGCGTGTCGGAGGGATTGAGGAGATCCTCAAAGTACTCCTTCCACCGCCCGAGAACATCCTCAGCTGAGGTCAGCAGCGCACCACTTCCACTGTAAACAGTGTTCGTGGAACACCGCTTCCCCCCTCTGAGTCGCCGGACGGTTTGCCAGAATCTCTTTGAGGCCGACCGAAAGTCTTCCTCCATGGCCTCACCGAACTCCTCCCAAGCCCGAGTTTTTGCCGCGGCGACTGCCAGAGCCGCGCTCCGTTTGGCCCGTCGGTACCTGTCAGCTGCTTCAGGAGTCCCATGAGCCAGCCAGGCCCGATAGAACTCCTTCTTCAGCTTGACGGCATCCCTTACTTCCGGTGTCCACCACCGTGTTCGGGGATTGCCGCCGCGACAGGCACCGGAGACCTTATGGCCGCAGCTCCGGACAGCCGCACCGACAATGGAGGAGCGGAACATAGTCCATTCAGACTCAATGTCCCCCACCTCCCTCGGGACCTGGTTGAAGCTCTGTCGGAGGTGGGAGTTGAAGACCTCTCTGACAGGGGCCTCCGCCAAACGTTCCCAACAGACCCTCACTATGCGTTTGGGCCTGCCAGGTCTGTCCAGCTTTTTCCCCCGCCATCGAATCCAACTCACCACCAGGTGGTGATCAGTTGACAGCTCAGCCCCTCTCTTCACCCGAGTGTCCAAGACATATGGCCGAAGGTCAGAAGAAACGACTACAAAGTCGATCATCGACCTCCGACCTAGGGTGTCCTGGTGCCAAGTGCACTGGTGGACACCCTTATGCATGAACATGGTGTTCGTTATGGATAAACCGCGACTAGCACAGAAATCCAATAACAACTCACCGCTCAGGTTCAGATCAGGGAGGCCGTTCCTCCCAATCACGCCCCTCCAGGTATCACTGTCGCTGCCCACGTGGGCGTTAAAGTCCCCCAGTAGAACGACAGAGTCCCCAGTGGGAGCGCTTTCCAGCACGCCCCCCAGGGACTCTAAAAAGGCCGGGTACTCTACACTGCCGCTAGGCGCATAAGCACAAACGACAGTGAGAGACCGTTCCCTGACCCGAAGGCGTAGGGAGATGACCCTCTCATTCACCGGGGTAGACTCCAACACATGGCGGCTGAACTGGGGGGCTATTAATAAGCCCACACCAGCCCGCCGCCTCTCACCTTGGGCAACGCCAGAATAGTGGAGAGTCCACCCTCGATCGAGTAGAGTGGTTCCAGAACCCAAGCTGTGAGTGGAAGTGAGCCCGACTATATCTAGACGGTATCTCTCAACTTCCCGCACCAGCTCAGGCTCCTTCCCCGCCAGTGAGGTGACATTCCAAGTCCCAAAAACCAGAGTTGGCGCCCGAGGTTTGGGTCGGCCGGGCACTCGGCCCCGACCACCGCCCAAATCACAACGCACCGGCCCCTTATGGTTTCTCCGGCAGGTGGTGAGCCCACCGAAGAGCGGCTCCACGTTGTGGCTTCGGGCTGAGCCCGGCCAGGCCCCGTGGGCATAGACCTGGCCACCAGGCGCTCGCATGCGAGCCCCCCCCCCAGGCCTGGCTCCAGGGTGGGGCCCCGGTGACCCCATACCGGGCGGGGTAAACGGACGCCTTGATTTTTTTGTCATAAGGGGTTTTTGAACCGCGCTTTGTCTCGTCTGTCATCCAGGACCTGTCTGCCATGGGAGACCCTACCAGGGGCATGTAGCCCCAGACAACATAGCTCCTGGACTCATTCAGGCACTCAAACCCCTCCACCACGATAAGGTGGCGGTTCACGGAGGAGGGATAATCCATTTTCTCAAACAACCTTTACTATATATTGCCGTTTCCCAAATGTATAAAACAGTACATGACCTCCAGTCTCACAGCTATCAGACACGGATGGCTATTGGCAACAGTTGGGTCTTTAACCCTGACACTAACCATGAAACAATTGTATGACTATTTTTGCTCTAAGACTTTCCTGAAACTTAGTAAAATCAGCTGAGATGTAACTACAACAAGCCTTGGATTAGTCAACATTTCTGTGTGCAGTGTATTTATTTCTAATTAGTTAAATGCTTGTTACCCCAATATAAGATGGATGGACTCAGCAACAATAGACATAAGATCACAAGTAGGGGGCATAAAATTCTGGAGGTACTCTGTGTAGTAACCATGAATCAGCATGAACTGAGCCAGTAAAATCAGATGGATCAGCATTCATGCGCTGAAGGGTTTGTTTGCTGGCGACTTGCCCTGCTACTTGACCCACTTACACGACCCCACAGGGTGGACACAGACGAGTGGATTGCCACTGTGGAGATGCTGCTGTCCAAGAGCAGTGAGGCATGCCAGTGGATGGTCCGGTACCTGGTGGCACCGGAGGGTCGTGAGACGAGCAAGTGAGTGAGCGGGGCCTGTGTGTGTGTGTGTGTGTGTGTGTGTGTGTGTGTGTGTGTGTGTGTGTGTGTGTGTGTGTGTGTAAGAGAGAGCTGAAACACTTGTGAATAGGCGCAGAGCTCTTATGACACATGGTCGTGCGGTGGATAGTTTTCCGAGATGGTCTTTCCAATCTGTGTCTTCTCAAGGATCTGTTTGCTGGAGTCCAGCGTGCGTGAGGTACGGGTAGTTGTGGCCACCATCCTGGAGAAGACTCTGGAAAGTGCCTTACACTTCCAGGATCCAGGCCTAGATGCACTGCTGGATGCCCTGCTCTCTTTGCTGGACAAGGATGTCCCAGAGAACTGCAAGAACTGCTCCCAGTACTTCTCCCTCTTCAGTAACTTCTTGCAGAGGGTGAGATCAATCAGCTGTGTTTCACAGTTAATGAAGATGCTGAAGAAACTCAATATATAATTTATTCTGTGTTTCCTTGGGGGGAAAGCATCTTTTAGTTGTCTGGAAAAGTGCTTTTATCCAGAGCAAGTTAGTTGTATGTTATGGTGGCAATTCAGGCTGACCCTCCTTCCTAGGGTTAGCACTGCTGGCTCCCACCAGATACTTGAACAAGCTACCTTTAGGCCCTTACCTGCTGTGCTTCTCAGAGTTTTAAATTGTGTTGTACAAGCTGTGAAAATGTCCCTGTGTGTGTTCCTGCAGGGTTCTGAACCATGCCGGTTGCTGCTAAAACATGCCGCCTACCGCAGAATGCTCATCTTTTTGCTGGGCCCCCACCGACAGAACAACCAGGTAAAGGAGTGGAGTTCATCCTTGGCACTCTACAGAGGGGATTCTTTGAGTCTGGAACTCTGTGCCCCTGATACACAGGCTTTCTATGTAACGTTGTGCAGAACCGACGGTGGAGTTCAGCTCAGGCCCGCGAGTTCTTACACCTCCATAACTGCCTAGCCCTGCTCGTACTTCACTCCGACCTTTCCAAGCATAGGACAGTGGGTGAGTACCTTCATGTCATTGGTACTACTACTAATTTAATCGACAGGCATACTTTTCGTCCTGCATTAACTGTTGTAGGCTGACTTTGTGGAGTACAAAGCTGGCAGCATTGTTTAGTTGTGTCACACCGTACCTAGATGTGGTCTCTCCTAGCACTGCTTTTGTGCCACATTATTGGCTGTGATCACATGATTGTAACATTGAGTGCTTGCTCACTGTGTAACTGGTTCTTACTGGTGTCTTCAGCTCCAGGCCTCTACAAGCTCTGCCCCAGCAGCATCTCCACCTCCACCCCCCTTCTCCCATTGCACACTGACATTGAAGCCTTGCTCTTCAAGCTAGAAGGACAGCCATACCTGCTGGAGGTAATGGAGAGCCCACTGCCTATTTGTATTGCTTTTTGTTCTGCTGGTGTATGAGGTAAACTTGTTTTCCCTGTCTCCTGCGTGCCTCAGGTGATGTTTGCTATGCGTGAGCTGTCCGGCCCGCTCTCTTGCCTGATTGAGATGATCAACTACTGCTGCTTCTGCAATGAGCCCTTCTCGCTGGGTGTGCTACAGCTCCTCAAGGTATGATCAGACCCTTAGAGTGGGCACCACTTTTAAGGGACTACTGATGGCCACACCACTATGCAGCTGTATAAAACCTTTTGGATGAGTGAATGTTACCTTATACATACTTCTTGAGCAAGGGGCATTCCTTTTAATTGAGAAGTGAGGTTATCAAAGACAAATTAAGTACTCTCTCTTCCTCAAGCTACTAATGGTCAACTTTTCCAAGATTCTTCCCATTTTTATGTATTTAAATTGCATTTTCTTCATTCATTCTTTTTAGTAAAGCAGCAAACATGAGTTGCTTATGTGCCAAGCAATAGCACTTACAGCTTGTGTCTGGAATTCATGAGGGCCAGTGACTGCAATAGAGCCAGTAAGGAAGAGATACTGTTACCACGGAGACCAAAGCAGAGATATTAATCTTCAGAGGACTATTAAAAAAAAATACTTTTCCTACTTAACAGATTAATTATTCACCAACTGGGACTCAGATAAGTCTTATGACATGGTATCTTTTTAATTCCAGTAATTTTTTAAATTTAATTTTTAACTTACTCTGCAAGATAATTTTGTTATGGGTTTTTTTTTTTTTTTTTTAATTTTATTTTATTTGAAGATTTTGCAAGTCCTCACCCACAACTAAGTCAGTGGAAATTTGTCTTAAGATTTTGTTATTTGTGACTTTAGTATTTGTAAATTTAGCCAGTGTAGTATTTAATTTTTGTAACTATTTCAGAGAAGTTATTTAAATGCACAGTTCCCCATGAATTTTACCATTTTTGTAACAGTACCCACAATCATAGCATTTCTGAAGTAACCAGTTGTGTTTTTTTCTTACCACTTTGTTGGAAAATGGTGGTTTATATATTTATGTACATTGTTTTGCTATATGCCATTGGAGACGATTCTAAAGAAAACATCTCCTGAAAGATGTGAACCTCTGGAAAAACACTTTGTGGGGACATCCATAGTCATCATTAAGCATAAATGCTTCTTAAACTTGACTTCATAGGGATGAGTACATTTATTACATTAGTCATTGTGAAATTTTGATGCATTTACTTATGTACATTTATGTATCATGAGCACATCTTCCGTTTATCTGTAGAATCAGCTCGAGACGGCCCCTCCTCATGAGCTGAAGAATATCTTCCAGATGCTGTTGGAAATCCTGGTGAGTGTGATTGTGTATGTCGGGTAGAAGCGGCTGCCGGCCATTGTAGCTGTTGCTGGTGAGCCCTCCAATACCTGCAGAAGGGAGAAGCATTGCAAAACATCCGTGGCCCAACAGATGCTATAGTGAATTAGAAAGAGATTTAGACCCCAAAGTTCCATGGTCATATCACCATAGAGGTTTAAGATAGAGAGACTGCATGTTCTGTACAATGAATTATAAAGCTGTCATACTAGTTGTTTTTGTTACTGTTTTATGTATTACAATTGCATCTTAATTTAGTAATGTGTATTATGACACTTAAGGAAACCCCCGAAATGTTTGGGATTAGGCAACTTTGCCATTTCAGATTATTTGAGATTGCAGTGGCATATTTTTGTCATTTGTTTTTGAATATACTGTGTAACCATTTTCTGTGTTAGATGGTGGAGGATCCCCTGCAGTCACAGAGGCTGAAGTATGCTTTTGAATCAGAGAAAGGGCTGCTGGGTTAGTATGAAAAGGCAGAAAATTTGTAACTTACCAAGATTTCCTTTGTTTTAATGGCAAACTGCCTCACTCGATCATTGAGTAGAGTTATTCCAGTTGTGAGTAATGTTCTGTGAGACAGCTCTATCTGTGTTGGCACTGTTTTATGGTGACAGTCCTTGATTCTTTGGTGGCTATAGTTTGATCTCCTCCCTTTCCTTGTTTCCTTCAGCTCTTATGCATCAGAGCAACAACGTAGACAGCAGCCGCTGCTATCAGTGTGTGAAGTTCCTGGTTACTCTGGCCCAGAAGTAACTTGTCCTCTCCGTGTTTTTTGCATACACATTTCACATATTCTTCTTTGCATATAATTCCATTTTTTAATGGATGTAGTGACAGTTGGTGTGCACTGGTTAGGGTCTAGAGTGGATGTTTTGTTCAATTCTGTGCAGAAGATATTGTTTCTGTGTTGTCAGATGTGCCCCTGCTAAGGATTATTTCAAAGATTTGTCCAGTCATTGGAGTTGGGCTGTGCAATGGCTGCAGAAGAAGGCAAGAGTCCTGTCTCTCACATCAGTCTTTCACTTCAGTATGGGAAAACTAGAGCTGAGTCTCTGAACTGTGTTTTTGCCTAAGAACAATGAGTTTTGCTGTTTCTGTAGATGTCAGAACACTACTGGACCCCCCAGAGCAACATTTCAAATGAAACTTCAACTGCCAAAACCTTCCAGCGCACAATTTCAGCACAGGTATAGAGCTGCCATGGTGGTCCACTGTGGGGATGCAGTCGCACACAAGCCATCATAGTTTAAAAAGATAATCTTCCAACGTTTACATTGACACTGGATCTCCCTTCTCCACAGGACACACTGGCATATGCCACAGCGCTCCTAAATGAGAAGGAGCAGTCGGGCAGCAGCAATGGCTCAGATGGGAGTCCAGCTAATGAGAATCCTGAGCGCAGCCTGAGACAGGTGCCTATCTCCTTGCAAAGTGTCTTCTTGTTGATGTCCTTTAGTCTACATCTGACATAAAGACAGGCATGATTTCATGACCTAGTCACTCTTCTGTGAGCTCAGTGAACGTTCTGTTATGTTAACATGGTGTAGCTACATTCTGTCTATCACCAACTGTCTCTGTGCCATAGGGCTCCGAGTCTCCTATGATGCTGGGGGACTCCAAAAGCGACCTGGAAGATGTGGACCCTTAATTCCTTCTGCCAGCACGAGGGGACACACACACACACACACACACACACACACACACACACACACACAGAGGGGAAAGCATAAATTCTTCCAGCTAGATGATGGGTGCCATCAACCCACCAATGAAAACGCTACAATCAAGTTAAAAGCAGGAGCAGATCATGGAAGCGATTGTGTTTCTGCTACTTCTTCTTACTACCACTGAGGAATGACAACACCTGATGGATGACATGTCCCTTCTGGATGTGGTCAGCAGATGCCATGTTTGAATACGGAAGGCATTGGTGTCAAAAAAATATATATATATCTAAGCTTCGTCACTAAGGGACTGTATAGTTTTAATATTAAAAAAAACAGAATTCATGGATTAAAACCATCTGTGAACATAGGGGCAATGATAAGTAGTTTTTTTTTTTTATTCCATTAAAAGTTGGTATGTCTGCCAATGTAATTAAATTGAAGATATTCCTAATGTTGTAAAGATTTGTTCTATAGTTGTAATTTCAAATGTTAAAGATAATATTTTAAAATATCCTATTTTCTTCTGAGTTGATTTGTGCAGAAACCCGAGTTATCTATTCTTTAGGAGGGAACTACCAATTTTGAATGTTGGAAAAGAAATATAAATTACTAATCCAGTTTTTATGCACTTTAAGGTCAAATTTAGCTTATATCAAATATGACATTTGGCAAGTTTCCTTCTAGAGGTAGATACTCAAACTTTTTTCCTGTTTTAAATATTGTTTGTAATATGTAAAAAGGCAGAGGGTTACAAACCTTTTTCAGCAGGATTGACCCAGTTTCAATGGGGAAAGTGACTGAGGTGCTATTCATATTCAGGTGTATTGGATATAAACTGTCAAGGCCTGGCTGCTTTATTTTTATGAAGAACTTGCTGCAGCTGTGTCAGCCAGTAAGCCAGGGCCTGGTTTTGCTGTGTGTGGAATATTTTGCTGAAATCACATGCAGACATCTTACAAGCGCATATTGCCTCAGATTTGGCTGACCGGAAGGCTTGTAACAGGCTGGGGAGGGGAAAAAAAGAAATTATGAAGGGGTGTAAATATTAGAGGATTTCAAATGGCTAAAAGGAGAGAGTCTCTCCTGCACCTCTACCCCTGGGCTCCTGCCAACTCCTGTTGGTGATTCTACACAACAGTCTGTGGAACCAAGAGTCCACTGTAGAGCACCATGCTTTTTTTTTTTTTTTTTTTTTTTTTTCCCTCTCTCCTCCTCCTCCCCCCTCTTCTCTCTCTCTCTCTCTCTCTCTCTCTCTCTCTCTCTCTCTCTCTCTCTCTCTCTCTCTCTCTCTCTCTCTCTCTCTCTCTCTCTCTCCAATATTGTCAGCTGTCCAGTTTAGGAATTGTTGTGATAGATTTCGGTTGCATGCCTTACAGAATCACGGGAAATCTATGCTGCTTTTTTAAGGCAAGTTCCTTACTGGGAAACACTAGTGCAGTTTCTGGAGAAGAGCGATAGGTCAGATTAGTTAGGTGCCAACCGACTAGACGTTCAACACACAGTTCATTACAGTTGATACAGTGCATCATTTCTACCAGGAGGAATAGAGAAAGCTATGCTGTGCTTCTCTGCCTCCAGTGTGGCAGTCACATGTGTTGTTAACAGCAGCCGCCCTTCACGCTTCAGAGTCACCGACTTTCTCAGGAGACCAGTTGAATCGGCTCGATGCAGCGGGCGGCTGAGAGCAACTCACTTTCCCACATAAACTCGCTGGGCCTTTTGACATAGTTGGCCTTCATATTTGCGCAGGCAGTCTTGTATGTACATAAGAACTGAGGATTTAAGATTCTGGAGTGCTGAGTCTCAGGGGTCGGCAGACACTGCAAGCTTTAACTGTTGCGCTTCACTCTGGGTATTGTTTTGCCAACATTGTACCTCTGCGTACTACTTTCACAGCTTTGCCTTTTGTTGACGTTTTCTTCCCCCTCTGCCTTATCTTCACACCTGTGTACACAGTCAGAGGGAGAGAGAAACATTGTGAACACAGCCCCTGGGTGCCTTCTTCACAAACCTCCACACTTCCCCTCCCAATGCAGTCCAGAGCAAGCAATGTTGAATCTTGCTGTGGATTTTTGTTAATCACCACCAGTCTTACAGGCTTGGTATACACTGTTGATGAAACAAAGCAGGGTTTGTTTTTTTTTTCTTTTTTTGTTTTTTTCCCCTCCCTTTCTTCACTCTGATCAGCTGTACATTTGGCTCACACTGATTTTGTGCTATGTAGATATGCTTAGTGGTAAAACAACTTGTTTTCACCAAGCCTTGTCATGGCCTCTATCATAAGCAGCAGTTAACACTTTTCACTGATGTCAACAGCACACTTTCTAAGTAGTATGACTCTTGTTGCAGATTTTTTTCCCGCTCAGATAAAGTGTGAAGGTTTCCATTTTTATTTAGGCTTTAATTTACCACTTTGTTCATGTTTCTCTCTCTCTCTTTCTCTCCCTCTTCCTTTCTCTAGCAGAATGTGATTTCAGATCTGGTTCTTCGCTTATGCCTTGGTGTGTGGTTGTGATTGTCCATGTGAGCTCCTTAGTTGAGCTTCCTTGTCCAGGCTGGTGGTGTCTTTCCCTTTGCTGTTTTTCAGGATGCTGTTCCACCTGTGCTTGTCCTCTGACACTCATGTGAAGGGGCAAAGCAGCTGTGTGACCGAAAAGAGGGGGGAGGGGGGAGAAAAAAAAAAAAAAGGTTGTTGTATAAGCCCTTGGCATCATTACAGGAATGTATGGGATTTTAGAGTTAATATGACTTCTTTAAAACAGACAACCGATAATTGTTAAGCAGGAGGGTTTAGCAGATCAATAGGTTGTAACTGAAGTTAGCTGTCCCTGCTACACCTGAAGTGGAGCACAAGCACAGTGTACATGAGTCCCGGGTTTGCATTTCAGTACCGCTGCTGGAGGCAACCATTTCGTTCGGTCAACCCAACCTCCACTTTGCACTGTTTGAGCTCCAAGGGCAGAATTACATTGGCAGCACATGCCATGTTTGAGAAATGCAAGTGCTGGAGGAGAGCATCATGTCACTCACTCTGGTCATTTTGCCAAGGAAAATGTTTTTCTTTAATACAGCTTGTATTGAAACACCCTTGGAATGTACCATAAACTACAAAAAAAAGACAATGTAGAAAAACCTGAAACCCGGAGTCTCCTTCTCCTGTCCCAATCATGTTGAGACCACAGTGGTCCTGGAGATTTCAATCCTTTTTTTTTTTTTTTTTTTTATATAAAAAAAAAAAAAAAAAAAAGAACCGGGATCGGGTGGGTACAGGCATCAGTATCAATACGGGTTTTTATTCTGTAACTTTTTCTTTCAAGCATTCTTTGTTGCTGAAAGTATCCAAGAAATGTCAGAATCCTGTAATGCATGTTACAACTTGGGTTTTAATTTGTACAGCAGTTTGATTATGGTAATATTTGATAAATAAACTGGAATGCACAGCCTTTTACAAAATGTGGCATTTTATTTGTCACACAAGTTGTTTTACTTGAAGTATCAGGACCTTTTCATTGGGACTTTAAGAACCCAGTGTTTTTCAATAGTGATTTAGCCTAAATTTTAGGTCTAAAATGCAGTTTTCTTCTGATGTCCCCCTCTTCTCGTCATAATGTCGTGCTCCTCTCGCAACGATTTAACATTCATAGACCTCGTCAGAGGACTGGAAACGCTGTGTCATAAAGGGACTAAGGGGGCTTCTCGAAAATTCCAAAAGGTTATATTGGTATTGTCGCCACCAAGAATAGGGGTTTGTGATGTGGATTCATATATATACATACAAAATCAAATGTATACTTCAATTATTTATACTCCGCAGTCTGTGTGGCTAGGGTCCAAGCCAGGCGGGCTGTTTTACAGACAAAAAAAATAGTGATAAACAGCTAAGAAAAAGAATCCAGGACAGTTAGGATCCAGCCGCCATGATTGTGTTATCTCCTCATTTGTTTTATTCGTCTTTTTTTTTTTCCTACAGACACCCCATTAGGACGTGTGTGTGTGTGTGTGTGTGTGTGTGTATATATATATATATATATATATATATATATATATATATATATATATATACACACACACACACACACACACACACACACACACACACACACACACACACACACCTCCACGGGCTGGTTATTTGTTTTGGTCTGTTTACCTCCTGAAGTAATTATGAATATTAGGCGCATCACCTGTTACTTGACCGTCTCCAGAGGAGTCCTCGGCATAATCGGGTGAATGGTGTGACGTCTTCCCCCTTTCGCGATTGGACAAAGCCCTTGCGTGCATGAGATCCTGGCCAATCAGAGACCCGGGAGCGTCACTCGCGCGCTGTCGCACGCACTGGAGGAGTGTTCGGTTCTCCTGCGGTTGTCAGTTGTTCGAAGCGGACACCCCGCAGCCTCGGCCTTCTGGAGCTTTCGGCAGTACATTTATTGACGTTGGCGGGATTCGCGTGTGCAGCGGAAGCGAGAATGGGCCCTGTGCTGTACGCGGGCGGCGCTGTGGCGCTGCTCTTGCTGTGGGTGAAGATGAAGGGGCTCGACTACGTCCTGGTGCACCAGCGCTGGGTTTTCGTGTGTCTCTTCCTGCTGCCGCTCTCGCTGCTCTTCGACCTGTACTACTCGCTGCGCGCGTGGCTCATCTTCCGCATGTGCTCCGCGCCACGGCTGCACGACCAGCGGGTCCGAGACATCCAGAGGCAGGTGGGAGCAGCTCCGGAGGGTGTGCTTTTGTGATTGGCTCCTATTTATCCACGTGTGTGTGTGTGTGTGTGTGTGTGTGTGTGAGAGATTTGATTCTCTGCGGTTCCTGTGTGTGTGTGTGCCCTGTGTGGTCTGCGCTGGTGCAGGGTGGCCCTCAGTGGCTCCATGGTGCTATGTGGTGGCTTCCATTGTTGAGGGATAAAGATCCTGGCACCAGAGTGGGCACCGCTTTGTCCGGCACAGCTGGGACGTGAAATCCCTCTTGTGTCAACATGACCGTCTCCGCTCCCTCCATCCGCCCTCTCTCTCTCTCTCTTCCCCGCTCTCTCCAGCTGGGCCTTTCCTCTCGTCTTCCTCCCTCTCTCCCTCCTTTCCGTCCTTCGTCCAGCTGCACCCCCCACCGCTGTACACGGGCAAAGGTTTCAAGTAATACTTTACTCATTAGATTACTCAACTTGGAAGCGAGTTGGCAAGGAGCTTCAGACGTGACGTATGAAGCCTTAAAGCAAACGTTGACCGCTTTATATCTGTGAAAAGTTGAACACTTCTTCACAACTAATGGGGAGCTGGTAGCACAGCAGTTAGGGATGCTGCCTTCGGACCCAAATGTCACGGGTTCTGGTCTCACCTCCAGCTGTCATACCCTTGAGTAAGGTGCTTGCCCTCCATTGCTCCCGTAACGTTAACCAGCTGTATAAAATAATTGGAAGTCGCTTTGTAGAAAAGCATCAGCTAAATGAATAAATCAAAATGTATGTAAACGTAAACGGACGGAATACGGGTCTGTTTTGTAACAGCAGGGGCACAAGTAGACGTACAAGCAGCACGTACCCGTTTTTCCAAATTCAGGTACGGAACCAAACTTATGCGGTAAATCGTACTAATAAAATGCTGGATTAGTTTGGCTTTTTCATCACGTGAGATAAAAATGTGGTCTTGCAAATGGAAATGGCTGTGTTTGTAGAATTCACCTGCTAAAATGCGTTTGCCATCATTCTCTGTAGTGCAAAGTCCATCAGAAGTATTTATTCTGTGGAATGGCAACTTCATATAGCATATTTACATGTATTTATTTAGCACTCACTTTTCTTCCAAAGTGAGTTCCAATGAACTCTATATAGTGTTATCAGCCCACACACCGTATTCACCGCAGTGACTTACACTGCTAGATACACTACTTACACTGGGTCACTCATCCATACATCAGTGGAACACACTCTCTCCCTCTCTCTGTCACTCACACACTATTGGGGAACCTGAACAGCATGTCTTTGGATTGTGGGAGGAAACCAGAGCACCCCCCACACAGACAGAACATGCAAACTCCACACAGACTGAGCAGGGATTAAACCCACATCCTTTCATACCACCCAGGCGCTTTGAGACAACAGCGCTACTTGCTGTGCTACTGTGCCACCTGTGAGCTATCTGATTGTGTCTTTTAGTCACAGTAAAACAAACTTTTTAGCAACAAAACAGAACTGTCGCATCAATTTAGAGATATACACAATACATATAGTAGGGTAATAGAAGCAAATACAAGTATCTGAAAAGCGAGGGGTTACAGTAGCTAGCAAGAGTGGTCATACGGCCCTATCTAAAAAAATTTTTAAAAAAAGAAAAAACAGTTTTAACTGCTTGATCACCTGAGTGTTTACACACCACGACACTACCTGAACTCCGTAGTGATGCCATCAGTGTGCTTGTGGGGCCCATGTGGACACAAGGAGGTCATGCCCTCTTGGGATCCTTATTTGTAAGGCTGTGGATGTGGATGGGTTTCTTCAGTAGATCATTACATCCAGAGCCGCAAGTCTCTCCATCCCCCTAAAACCCGGCTAACTTCAGATATAATGTGGTTGTTGTTGAATGGAATTTT
This sequence comes from Scleropages formosus, assembly GCF_900964775.1. Lineage (NCBI taxonomy): Eukaryota > Metazoa > Chordata > Actinopteri > Osteoglossiformes > Osteoglossidae > Scleropages > Scleropages formosus. The sequence goes on along the minus strand of NC_041808.1, from coordinate 15,233,876 downwards.
TATGATCGTGCTTTCTTGTTGTAAATTTTTAAATGCACATCCTGAACACCTAGCTGAATTATGCCAACAACTGAAATATATAAGCTCTCAGGTAATAAGCGGACATGCATCTGTGGAGGTTTGGGTACAAAACACAAGGCAGCATGCTGTCCAACGATAGAGTATCTCGAGAAAATCGTTGGTACCGTGAAATGTTCTGAAATTTATTCTGTAATGGAAGACAAAGCAATTTCATCTTGTGTTTTTGGTGACAGGTGCGGGAGTGGAGAAGGGAGGGTGGAAAGACGTACATGTGCACAGGGCGCCCGGGATGGCTGACTGTGTCGTTGCGAGTGGGCAAGTACAAGAAGACCCACAAGAACATCATGATCAACCTCATGGACATTCTGGAGGTGGACACCATGCGTCAGGTCAGCATCAACACTATGATGAGTTCATTGATGTTTAATCTACGTACACACTCAGGTGGTGCTGTGGTTAAGGGCCCAGCATTGTTACCTGAATGTTGCTGGTTCAAGTCAGTGGGAAAGCCCTGATACACTTGAGCAGGTGTTTACCTGGAACCACTGCAGTGAAAAATATAACTGTATAAATTCATAAAGCGCTAAGTTGCTTTACGTGAAGCAACTTTGGATGAAGGAAGATAACGGAGATGCAGTTGGGTTTCTGTAACTTCCATTCCTCCTGAATAATTGATTGTGTTTCGCCAACGCAGCTAGTCCGCGTTGAGCCTCTTGTGAATATGGGTCAGGTGACGGCTCTTCTCAACTCTATCGGCTGGACTCTACCTGTACTACCTGAACTGGATGACCTCACTGTGGGTACGTTTGGTTCTTAGCTGTTAACGTCACTATAATCAAATCTTTCACGCAAGTTTTGTCATTCTTGGCTCGAGAGGCTTTCTAATTGTCCGAGAAATAGAAACGTCAGATGCCTTCGCACCTTAAACCAAATTATGGCAGATGTAGAAAGCAGGAATAAAACTTTCTATAGAAGACAAGTGGTTTTCTCTTCTGCAATTTAATTTTTTTTTTTTTTTTTCTGTTATCGAAAATATTTTCAGTACTTTAAGTAGAATTTTCCTGAAAACTAAACTTTATCACTGCCTTTTAACTTTTGTTATTGTGCCCCTGTCCTTGCACTGTTTACTCCCTAACTTACAAACTCTGTCTGCCTTCCAGGAGGACTGATAATGGGTACAGGAATTGAGTCGTCTTCGCATATTTATGGCCTTTTCCAGCATATCTGTGTGGCTTACGAGCTGGTCCTGGCAGACGGAAGTCTCGTTCGCTGTACTGCAGTGAGTCTCTCTCTGTCCAGAAATATTTAAAATCAGTGTACGGAGATTGCCTTGCTTCTCCCTCTTGTCCACGTGTTAAATACCAGCACAAGAGCTGATCTCCATAAAGTGTAACATGCATCGCTTGGTCCCCGTGAGATTCAAAGATGTGGAGCCCCGCAGTTAGTCATTACTTTGATTGTGCCTGCGCGTTGGTGCGTTGCGCACTGACCGGCCTCGTGCTGTGTGTTACAGAAGGAGAACTCTGACCTGTACTACGCCGTGCCTTGGTCCTGCGGCACACTGGGCTTCTTGGTGGCCGCCGAGATCCGCATCATCCCGGCACGGACATGGGTCAAGCTGACGTACGAGCCTGTGCGTGGTCTGCAGGCCATCTGCCGGCGCTTCGCCCAAGAGTCGGCAAACAAGGAGAACCAGTTTGTGGAGGGGCTCCAGTACTCCCTGAACGAGGCTGTGATAATGACTGGGATGATGACTGAAGACGCAGAGCTGGACAAGGTGAGAGGCTGAGCTGCACATATTGATCTGAATCTACTGAAACAGGTTCTTCCTATTGTCCACACAGTGCTTTTTGGAGAAAACTTTCCCAGTTACTCACCTGTATACATTATTGCAGCAGTTTGCTGCTTTGCCTGTGGGTGGAGAAGTACTTCATGGGACTCGAACTAACAGCCTTCATGTGTCCTTAATCACTCTTTAAGGAGCTTTTCTTGTGAAACATAACAACTGGCATTTCTTTCAGCAGAAAGTGCTCTCTTTCCAAAAGAATATATCTTAGAAATGTCTGTTTATCACAGCTATCAGCGATCATTTGGGAATGAAACCTGACATGACGCAATATAAAATCATGATTATGGTTTCACAAACAGACCGATAGGCCTGGTCTCCGCAGTGCTGCTTCTCCCGAGACTCACTTAGCGCAGGCCCTGTAACTGGTAGCAACCCTGCATCTCTCTCCTTCCCCCAGATCAACCGCATCGGCCTCTATTTCAAGCCCTGGTTCTTCAAGCACGTTGAACGCTTCCTGAAGGAGGATCGCAGAGCGGTGGAGTACATCCCCCTGAGACACTACTACCACCGACACACCCGCAGTATCTTCTGGGAGCTGCAGGTATCAAGAGCCAGCGGCAAAGTACCTTTCCTCCATCGCACAGATTTACTGCCTTTCTGAGTGAGGCAGGCCACAGTGAAGCCTCCCGACTTTATGAAAATATGGTAGGATGTTTTTGAACTGCTGCATGTTGACATATTATCATAATTACTATAGAGCAGAGCAAATCTTTAGAAGTTCGGAAAGGTGCACTGAGGAGATTTTGTGGAATTATGCTTCAGTAAAATCTGTTCCCGGAAAAAAATGTTCCAATTTCATGTCTTGGTAGGTGACGCATCCATAATCCCATCGCTGTCAGCAACATGGTAGATTTACACCAAACACTTCACCCTCCTCTGTGACAGTCCAGAGAATTTGCTGATTTTTACATCATGCATACCTAGGGAATAAGTCTGCATCCCCTGCTCTTTAACCAAGATTAAGTGTGGATTAAATTGTTTTATGTTTTGTTTGTGTGTCTAATAAATACTGCTGGATCTTTGCGTGAATGAAGAGTTTATGTGCATGATGCTGCTGTTGTAGGACATAATTCCATTTGGAAACAACCCCGTGTTCCGGTATCTGTTTGGTTGGATGGTTCCACCCAAGATCTCCTTGCTGAAGCTTACGCAGGGCGAGACCATCCGCCGGCTCTACGAGCAGCACCATGTGATCCAGGACATGCTCGTTCCCATGAAGTACCTGGAGACGGCCATATCCCGCTTCCACAACGACATCCATGTAAGACTCGGCTGCCTTCTGGAATTTTCTATGCTATAAAGAAGAAGCAAATATCAACCAGTTTATTATCAGCACATTGTGTGTTATGTGCTTTAGTAGATGTATTTCTTAGGGTCTCTTTTTAGCCTTTCTCAAAATCAGTCTGCATGTTAGTCAGACACGAAAGTATACAAATTCAGTTTATGTTGAAAACAGTACATTGTGTGCAATACATTTCAGTGTTAAATATGTATGTACGAGGGTAGGTTCAAAGTTTTGTGACCGTACCTGTCATTCTGTATCTCAGGATGAGTTCTGAGAGTTGGGGAACTTTTCCTTTAAAAGTACTGTCCTTCACACTCTCTACACCTTGTGGAGCACTTTATATACTTTTGAAAGATGTGCAGCAGCCCATTTTTTCACTAAACACAAAATCGGTCCTACTGCTGACATAAGTGCAGTACGGTCAGTCTCAATCCTACATGTGCATGTTTCTATGGTAATGACTTCTTGGTCACTGTCAAGTCTTTCACTGCAGACATCAAGTGCCGAATTTGTTGATAAAAATTGGAGCTGGCATGATTAATTTCACGGTGTTATTGCCATGAAGGTGTACCCTCTGTGGCTGTGCCCCTTTGTACTGCCGAGTCAGCCGGGGATGGTGCATCCGAAGGGGGACGAGGATGAGCTGTATGTGGACATCGGGGCCTATGGCGAGCCCAAGGTCAAACACTTTGAGGCCCGGGCCTCCACCAGACAGCTGGAGAAGTTTGTCAGAGATGTGCACGGGTAAGAGTGTCTTTTACACACACACACACACACACACACACACACACACACACACTTACCAGTCCTTCAGGAATCTCATCTTTGTCCCAATGGAATAAACGTGTTCTTTTCTTCTCCACACTGCTCAGTTTCCAGATGTTGTACGCAGATGTGTACATGGACCGCCAGGAATTCTGGGAAATGTTTGACGGCTCTCTCTACCACAAGCTGAGGGAGCAACTAGACTGCAAGACCGCCTTTCCTGAAGTGTATGACAAGATCTGCAAATCAGCCCGGCACTGAGACTTGTTCAGTCTTTCAGACACTTAAGTCACTCACTGTTTCTGCTGTAAAATTAACCCTTCTTTTCCCTTGGACCATTGCTACTTTCAATGAACTTTGTTCTTAAATCAGTTTTGGGAATCAAACTATGGCGTGAAGCTTGCAGTAAGTAGGTCTCCCTTGCTGTAGCAAACACACTATACAGTATGGTTGGCTGTGTCAGCCTTTAGTTTAGCTTCATGGTTATTTAAACTAAACTAGATACTGAATAACTGACTTAATCCTGTAAGTTTGTCTGTCTGAACAAAGTTTCCCTGTGGCATGGCATATTTTGTAAAATGGTAGGATTCCACTGAATAGTGAGAATGAATCTGTAACTAGTCAATCTATTTTCTAATTCTACAAGGTTGTTAACACTGATTTGTTGCTGAAAGAGTGTCTATTTTGAGAAATTTGTCATTTTTGTGCTTTTTTGTGTGGGGATAATGAAGATGTACAACACATGGGAATTAAGATTTCTGTAATAATTCAGTTATGAAGTAAGCTACCTGTTCCATGCATACCTTCTACTCTACTTTGGACAAAAGCATCTGCTAAATGAATAAATGTAAATGTACTTGAAGTACTAAACTGTCTTTAGCACTATGGGTGGAAAGTTAAATTATATTTTTGTAATGCATGTAATGACATTAATTGTTCACATGTAAAGCTATAAAAAGCTAAAGTATAATTTTCTTTTGTCTTCATTTTACTGCTTTATAATGCAGTAATGTAGTAATTTAACTGTATTAGGGAACCATGGGACACTGGTGAGAAACCAGTGGATGCCTTAGAATTCAGCCTAGGTTTTTTTTTTTTTTTTTTTTGGTTCCCATGCTCCTGCCTACTGAGGATACATTTTAATTGGTTCCACTTTCTGGTTGCTTTATGCCCATAATGTCTGGAGTTTTTTTTTTTTTTTTAAGGGAGTCATGCAGAGACAAGGATGATGGTGTCTTCATTGTCAGTTAATTATATTAATTTATAACCACTAAGAACATTAAAGGAAAACTTAAAGAAATTTGGGCTAGTAATGCTAATCACTAATGCTGAGACTGACTTTTAACGTCCATGTGCTGGAGTGAGAACGTGTAGCCAGAGTGTGTGCTCAAACCCTGGAGAGAAGCTGAGGCCCAGTCCTGTCACACACTGCGCCCTTGTGTACAATACATCGGGCACACTGCTGCATTATTTATGTTGTATTAATAAGTGTGAAACAGTGTCAGCAAAGCTTTCCCGTATGTGCACGGGCTGCTAATGGGCCCCCTTCTCTCTCTCTGGGTAGGAGACACACATGGCCCCCAGCTGCTTTACCACAATGCCTTTAGCTGGTGGTATTATATATTATTACTAACCATTATTTAGCTGATGTCTCCATCCAGGGCTTTTTACACTGTTGGGTGCAAATACTATGCTACTAGAGCCATTGTGGCCTTTATCAATAAAAAATTTACAAATTTTTGGAGATGAGACTTGGAAATCCTTATAAGCCACAACGATGGGGTGTGCGATGTGGGAAGTGCTGTAGTGAAGGTCTGTTTCTTTGTACTCCAGGTCAGCAAACAGCACCAGCTTTCACTGCAAAATAATAGACAAATGAATGTTTTGAATAAGTAAAGATGTGCATTATGACCCAGATAAGTGATGGAAATACTGAAGTTTAATACAAAAACTAGGGAACACCAATTAAAATTTTCCCTCACTAAAAATCTTACAGGCCTTTACATATTCATTCCAATTTACAAAATACTGTAAAGGAATTTTAAAACCAATATCAATAAAAACAGCCCAGTGGCACAGCAAGTAGCTCCTGGGCTGTGGGTTTGGACATGGATTTAAATCCTGCTCAGGTTTTGTGGAGTCTGCTGTTGATGTTCCCTGTGTTTTTTTTGTGTGTTTGTTTCTTGCAGGGGTTTGCTCTGAGTGCTCTGGTTTCTTCCCACAGTCCAATGAACTGGTGACTCCAAATGGGCCCCATTGTGTGTGTGGGTGTCTTTCTCTGCTGTATAAATGGGTAAATGAATGAAATGGCATATCAAACACTGCAAATCACCTCGGATGCAGGTTTGAGCCGAACGCTAGTTAATAATCTTTGCACCTCCCTTGGGAGAAGCGCGTTGTTCAACGAATAGAAGCCAAAGGACGTGACAGTGCAGCACGTGCGATTGTGCGCCCCTAGCGGTGGTACCGCGCAACTGCACCTAGTGACGGCGCTCCCGTCGCCGTGAGCAGCGCGTCAAGGCAGGCGGCCTTTATAGGGCCGTTACCAGCTGCAGTGGGTCAGCAGCGCAGCGCAGCGGGGACGATTCAGTGCGCTCTTCCAAGGCCCGCATTTTCCCGACACGGCTACATTGTCTTCCGTTACGCAGTCGGTAAAAGAGCGGTTTACACAGCAGTGAGTCAGTCCCCCTCGCTGAAGCCTAATTCTTAGTGCTCTGTTGCTATGGCAACAGTAAATGTGACAGGTGAAGGGAGACGCACAGTTCCGGCGCAATCACTCCACTCTGAGCGGGTACGGCGCACACCGGGACTCTTCAAAGTGATCGACTTGTCTGCGAGCGCGGGCGCGCGCCCACACACACATATATAATACACCCCCACGCACGCACGCTCATCCATGGCGGAAGGAGGAGAGCGCTCGCTTCGGCAGAACTGAGTGCGCAGCGCAGCGCAGCGGGCTATGGAGGTCACACCGGGTCAGTAGGTGTGTACAGGGCGCGCGCGGGTGAGTGAGCGGAGAGCCGCGGCTTGACACACCTGCCAGGTGACACCGACTGTAAACAACGAGCGTGTGTTCTGTTCTCGTTCTGTGAGAAAAACGCTGACATGACATGATGATGATGATCATTGTACAGTCTATCCGTGCAAGTCGCCTGGCTTGCGCAGCGGAACCATCTAAACAAGAATAATAATAATAATTATAATAAATTATTATTATTATTGTTGTTGTTGTTTAGATGGTATAATAATAAATAATATAAAATAATATAAATAATGTAAAAATGGTATAATAATAAATAAGAAAATAAAAAATAACTAATACTATTACTACTACTAATAATAAGAATAATAATAATATTGTAATCAGAAAGGTCGTTACGTAACAGCCATGAAATGATTTAAAAGGCGATATGACAAGGCTGAGTTGGTTAATAGTACTGTTGAAAAATCACTTAATGATGACAACAGGAGGCACAGGGGTCAGTGTGAACTATATAAAAGCTAATAATAATAACCATCATCGGTAAGAGCCAGTAAACGTGTGAAAGTGCCGTATGACACGTCCACCTGGGTGACACTTGGAGACGATTGTGACACAAGTAAGGCTGAGCAGGGAGGTTCGAAATGCTGTACAGTAACTGTATGTGGCTCTCGGATGCTGGGAAAGGCCGCTCAGAGCTGGGCTTTTCATTTACGTTGAGACTTTATGTTGACACTGCTTATCTGACTTTTGAGTTTATGAGGCTGAATCAAAATGACGTGTTTAACTGAGAACTGAAGACGATACATGAGAAAAGAAGTAGTCGTCCAACGTGTGGAACTGTCCATTTTCTCTGCTGAATGAAATCTTGTTTGCTTGTCCTTTTCTCCTCTGGCTCAATTTCCCTTCAGTGCTGTAGTCGTTGGACCCTCGGAAGATGGAGAAAGAATTAATAAAGCAGCAGAAGCAGATCACACAGCTGGAGCTCTGTGTAGCAGACATTAAACAGCAGTTTAAAGCGAAAGACAATGAACTGAAGAAAGAAAAGCAGAGGGTATGAGTCTCTCCATGAGTCCACCCGCCCGGCCGTGCGTGTTTGTGGGTGTGAGCGCGTCCATCCGTGCGTCCAGTCAACCACACGCTGTTCCTCATCCTCCTGTCTCCACCCCTCTGTCCTCCCCTGTGTGCAGGTGCGGGAGATGGAGGCCCTCGTACAAAAGTTTAAGACTGACTTGTATAACAGCATGGGCTTAATTCAGGAGCCCAAGAAGTTCAAAAAGAGCATCCGTAAAATGTACAGCCTCTACGTGCAGGACCCTGACGTGGTAAGAACGCAGCTTTCGTTGGAGCTCAAACCCAATGAGATGCACACTAGGCGGTGACAAGCACTTTTTGTTTTGTGGTGTGCGAAGATCTTGCTTTTCCCGTTACTGTGTCTTTATTAAATACTCACACACATAGACACATACTGTCTTTTCGAAGAAGAAAAAATGATATTTGTAAAAAAAAAAAGTATTTGGCTGTAAACTAGTTACAGTTGGGGGGTGTCGTGGCACAGTGGTGCAGTGGGTTGGACCGGGTCCTGCTCTCCGGTGGGTCTGGGGTTCGAGTCCCGCTTGGGGTGCCTCGCGACGGACTGGCGCCCCGTGTGTGGTTACATTTGTCATGGCTTTTCTGTTATGACTGAAAGAGGGGAGCTGATATATGTTAACAATATCACTGCTGATAGCCCTAAATGTCTCAAAACAGGAATTTGGATGAACATGAAGTGTACAATAATTAGGTCTAGTTTTGCAAACTTAAAAGCCATAATTTTATTGCTGTTTTAAAGTATCGCAATACGATACACAGATCCCGGAAACAAATTTTTAACAGTTGAGTTGGCCAATGACGACGACCCTGATTCCCAAGAAGGACAGCAGCAGTACGTTACAATGATGTCACAACAGTGTACCTCATAAATATGAAAAACTGAGTACCAAGCTGGAACAAGATCCCCTGGACTGTAGTTACAGAGCAATGGCGTCAGTTGTTCTCCATTGAAAACTAGCAGCGGCTCTCCACGTGCTCTACAGGTGGACACGGCCAAGATAGACGCCACCATCCAGGAGGAGTACATACGCCAGAGACAGCACTTGGAGAAGAATGTGGCCTCTCTGAAGAAGAACCTTGACACAAGCACTCAAGTGCACAATGTGCAGTATTCAAAGATTTTAAAGGTAAATAGGTTCACGTTGGTGCGTAAGTGTGTCCTTCTTGCATGCACCCATAGCATGGTATCATACTATAGTATACAGTACATGGTAACTCGGGAGTGAGAAGGGACTACATATGACCCTTTTTTAATCAAGCAAATGTACCGAGACGCCTTGATGTCTTTAAATTGCCTGTTCTGTGTTTGCATGTCGGAACGAATGCCTTAACTCAGGGCCGGCACTGGGGCTTTTTACACTCCTAGGCAAGAATCAGTCTGGCACTCATATATATACGTGTGTGTTTATATATATATATATAATCTTCTGTCATATATATAGAAGATTAAAAAATACATAGATAATCAAGAAGGGAGAATAAAATTTGAATTATAAATAAGGTATAGTGTATTATGTAGGAGGTGCGGGGGCATGGTGGCACAGCGGGTTTGGCTAGGTCCTGCTCTCGGGTGGGTCTGGGGTTCGAGTCTTGCTTGGGGGGCCTTGCAGCCCTGGGTGTCCTGTCCCCTGCCCCCCCAAGCCTTGCACCTTGTATTGCCAGATTAGGCTCCAGTTTGCTGCAGCCCTGACTTGGGACACATGGTTGTAGACTGTGTGTGTGTGTGTATGTAATGTATTCATGATAACCATAACATTCTATATCCACAGAACTCATATTTATACCTTATTGAAAACAGTGAAGGGGGGGCGTAGGGCCGCAGCAGGCTTGGCCAGGTCCCGCTCTCTGGTGGGTCTGGGGCCTGAGTCCTGCTTGGGGTGCCTTGCAATGGACTGGCGTTCCGTCCTGGGTGTGTCCCCTCCCCCTCCAGCCTCACGCCCTGTGTTGCCGGGTTAGGCTCCGGTTCGTCGCAACCCTGCTCGGGACGAGCAGTTTCAGACTGTGTGTGTGAAAACCAAACTTATTTTCAACACTGAAATTCATTAAGGATATACATAAATACACACACACACACACACACACACACACACACACACACACGTTTTCGGAACCACTCGTTCCATACAGGGTCACGAGGAACCAGAGCCTACCCGGCAACACAGGGCGGAAGGCCAGAGGGGACACACCCAGGACAGGACACCAGTCCGTCACAAGGCACCCCAAGCGGGACTCGAACCCCAGACCTACCCGAGAGCAGGACCTGGTCCAACCCACTGCACCACCGCACCCCTTTGCATATACATAAATATATACTATTTATTGCACAGACCAACAGTTTGTTTCATCTGGCACCTCTGAATTTCGGTGCACCTAGGCGATTATCTATATTCACCTAATTCTAAGTGGCTCTGCTTACACTGTAAGCGTCCAAGAAAGGCTCTTGACCACTGCAACCCAACACTGGAGAGGTGGTTGATGAAAATAGAAAAATTATATACATATGTATATGTGTATCTAGGGGGTGCGGTGGCGCAGTGGGTTGGACCACAGTCCTGCTCTCCGGTGGGTGTGGGGTTCGAGTCCCACTGCTCAGAACCGGGTAGGCTCCGGTTCCCCGTATGGGACAAGTGGTTCTGAAAAAAAAAATGTATATATATATATATATATTCATTCCCCATTGTATATATAACTTTTATACGCTACATATATATATATATACACACACACACACACATAGTGTATAAAAGTATATGTATATATGTATGACTTTATTTTTCATTGTATTCACACATCCTCCTTTGTGCACATCTCCTATTTGGACAGGAGAACACTTCCCTACTGAGGGAAATAAATGACATGAGGGTCAAGATGAAGGAGCTTCACTCTAAAGTTACTGAGAGCCAAGAAAGTATCAGGAGGAAGAAGGAGAGGCAGAGCTTCACCGAGGTCAAAGGTGACACCTTCATCGCTTACCCGCTTTCCAGTTGTTTCTTCTTTCAGCAATGGCTGCGTACCATGCTAGACTATGACACGAATTATTTCAGTCCTGGAGAATCACATGAACAACTCAAGTAAAATGGAACAGCCGAAAAATGGGGTACAAATACCAATACCAATAATAATAATAATAATCCAATAACTAAGTAGCTTTGGCAAGATGAAGGTGATTAGGGGACTCTGCTTACCAGGGAATGTAAGCACACGGGTGTATGATATTTCTAGAAGCCTCACCTGTCTGCCCACGTCTTTACCAGCGTTGAACACAGAGGGCGCCGTCTCTGCTAACATGGTGCCACAGCACAAGTTCAAGGAGGAGGCAGAGCATCCCGTCTGCCTGCCACCCCTGAGGATTTCCAAGGGCTGCAATCCTCACTCAGGCACCCCGTTTGGCTCCAAGCTGCGCGCCTGCTGCTTCAGCCCCCAACAGCCCTTCATGCATATCACAGGTTTGTCCAGAGGGGGACGCTACTGACCTGTACAGGTGACGGAGAGCAGCCCACCCGTTACCGTGCCCAGGCGAGAGCCGGCGTCCAGAGAGCCCTGTCCTCAGTCCCCTCCAGCAAAGCACAACTTGATTGCACAAAAACGAAGGGAACGCGTGTACCTCCATTTCCGACTTATTTAGATTTGTTTTCAAAGTGTAACATTCAACTTCACTGAAGCTGTTTATTTTAATTTGCCTAATTATGAATTTTAATCAGCGTCAGCATGTTGGTGGGTAGCGTAGTGGTGAGAGCCGGGTTCGAGACCCCCTTGCTGCTCCACCACCATTGATCAATGTACTTATAACCGATGCGGTAAAAAGCGGTCGATGTAAGAAATTTCTGTCCCTGTGTGTAGTGTATAATGGTGAAACTCAAGTGTACGAGAAGCTTTTCTAAAAATACATGGCCTGTGCTATGTCTTTTTGTTTGGTTATACAAAGGCCTTAAGTCCCCTTGGAGAATGGTATCGTACATGTGGTGAGGAAAAACTTTTGGAATTTTACAAAAAATTTAAACTCTGGCTCCATTAAAATGGTTCTCCATATTGTTTAATATTTTAATATATTAAATCACTTTTATGCAGTTAAAGGTCTCAGTTTCTCTGCTTGTGTCATTCAACTTTTTTCTTAGTTATGGTGTAAACGTAACTCATTTAAAAGTACAGCGCTTATATATTTGTGGAACATGTTTATTTAGTAATCATAAGTTTAATGGTTAGTCTGGAGTAATGTACAGTGTTTTGTCCTTATTGCGAAATGCAGTGTTTTATCAAATCAATTCACGACACCACAGCCCATCCTAAGACTTTGACCTTCAACTGTGTTACAAGTTCAGCTTCTTAATCATTGTGCTACCTTAAGACTTTATCATGAAAGTGGTTCAGAAATAAAAGATTACTTCTATTGTTAAAATCACTTTCTTCAGACAACAACGTGAGAAATATTTTGCATTGGTTATATTCAGTATTAAGGCAAGTCAGTATAAACTGACACTTGTAGATGTGGACCACCAAAGCTAAACAATGTGGAGGTGTGGCTGTGCGTTATAAACCCCTTTGCCTTTTAAAGGCTGAGCTTGGAAAAGTATTAGAAATTGATTGTTCTGGAACATTCACTTAGCTCATTTGACATTACTGCTGGCAACTGTTGACTGGGAGTCATCAAATAGCTCTAACATTGATGTAAATTGTTCATCTAGCTAGGGGGTGCGGTGGCGCAGTGGGTTGGACCGCAGTCCTGCTCTCTGGTGGGTCTGGGGTTCAAGTCCTGCTTGGGGTGCCTTGCGACGGACTGGCGTCCCGTCCTGGGTGTGTCCCCTGCCCCTCTGGCCTTATGCCCTGTGTTACTGGGTAGGCTCCGGTTCCCCTGTGACCCTGTATGGGATGAGTGGTTCTGAAAATGTGTGTGTGTGTTCATCTAGCTGATGCTTTTCTCCAGAGCAGTTTGCAATGTTAATCTACTTATGATGATTTACCCATGTATACACCTGTACAATTTAGGAGAAGTACAGGGCTTAAGGGTACTATAGCCAGACATGAGATTCAAACCTCTGACCTTCAGATCTAAAGGCAGCAGCACTCACCACTACACTATCAGCTAATCCTGACAACAATGTTGGGGATGATGTTACAATGTAGGAATCTGTTCCACTGTATTTTGTATAAAACTGTAAATCTTGAGTGAAAGTTTGCGGAAAAATGTTTTTTTTGTTTTGTTTTTCATTTGTAAGTGAGTGAGGTCCATTTTTATTTCACGTAGTAAACAGGCCTCCAAAAGGTCCTTAGCATCATGACAACAGCACAAGAAACACATTGTGATTGGGTGGGTAGATGAGTCCCAGGAAGGAGGTGGGAATTTTATGATGGACAGCTGTCAATGGCCCACCCCTGCTCTCATGCCCTAATAACCCTAATTACCCTAATAACACTAATGGACTGATGAGGACCTGTTGATGGGGGGAGGGGGGCTTTGATAGGAAGTTCCCTGAATCTGATATTCTGTGGTCTTGTGTTACTTTGAGTATGGCTGCTGTTATGTTTGTTTACTCGTCTACCATGTGTCTCAGAATTAAGCTTTTCTTCTTTTTCTTTTGAGGACAAAACTGCTGTTTGGTGCCTTTGATCACTCCACCCCACAACTGGCCACAATACTACAAAAAAATTGTAAGATAACAAGGTAACCTGATGATTATTAGTCAGTTAACATTAAAATATGTTCTTGTTTCTCTCTCTCTAGAGACTTTCTTGCTTTATTTATTCTCTTTATATCCCAAGGCAAATAAAGCACAAAAAAACTAAGCTGTTAAGATTTAACTTCACAGTTGTGTAAATAACTATGAAGTAGGGGTGGCACAGTGAGTAGTACCGCTCTTATGGCACCTGAGTGGTGCGAGAGGATGTGGGTTTGAGCCCTGCTCAGTCTGTGTGGATTTTGCATGTTCTCCCTGTGTCTGTGTGGGTTTCCTCTGGGTGCTCTGGTTTCCTCCCACAGTCCAAAGATGATGTGTTCAGGTTCCCCTGTAGTGGGTGAGTGACAGAGAGAGTGTGTTTCTCTGATGTTTGGATGAGTGACCCAGTGTAAGCAGTGTATCTAGCAGTGTAAGTCACCCTGGTGAATAAGGTGTGTGGGCTGATATCACGACAATATAGTATCCACTGGAAGTTGCTTTCAAGGAAAGCGTCTGCTAAATAAATGTAAATTGTTAACTTTAAACTATACTTGGGGTTATGTGTATTTGCTTGCTGGGGAGCAAATACAACCTGTCATTCGATGCGAGGAGCCACAGAGAGCAGAAGTGTGTTTGACACCTCAATTCAACTCGCAGTCACAGTGTTTACAGCGGCCCACCGCTGTTGATCAGTAACCAGACGGTGAATGTGCCGCATATTTCTGCGATATATCGGTCAATAACAGAGATTCAGTAGGTGTTTGTTTGTGGAGACAACTTTGTCATTTTAAATTAATGTAGCCTGACGTTATTGAAAATGTTACGTTTTCACAGGATATTTATTTGTTCTCGTATTAAAAAAAACTGAGGCATTTCTATATGACACACTTAGTGATTTTTTTTACAGATGATAAAGAAACCTGAAATTGGCCTGCTGCTAAAGAAAGCTACACAGGCTTATGTGATGGGCTTTTTAGTTACAGGAATGTTAAAGTACACTTAGTTTTACCTTAGGTAAACAAAGTAAAATGAGTGTGGTGCCAGACTACTGTCCCTCCCTGCCTCGCGCCCTGTGTGTTCAGTATAGGATCCGGAAGGCGGCGCACGTGCACAGGTAGAGAGTGAGTGATGGTGCAAAACGTAATGGTCCGGGAATGTACAACACACCAGTATCTGAGGGTTTTACACAACCTAACCTTGAATAAACTAAGCGAGGGACCTCTGCAGTGTAATAAGCTTTCATTGACTGTGATCGAGGGGTAAACCTTACTTTTGATTTACGAACGAATGCTAGGGAAAAGACTTCCAACCCCATGTGTTGCCGTAAATTGACCCAGTGTACAAGTGAGTATCATGAGTGTACCGGTATGGGCGTTTTACTTCAATACTTACGGTAGTGAGAGGGGCTTCGTGAGAGTTCAATGGAGACCACTTTAACGTCTGCGTTATTACGGTAATTTATTGTAATACTTACGGTAGTGAAAGACGTTCCGGAGAATCAGCGGAGATCCCTTTCACGTCTGGAATATTACGGTAAAGGGTGCTCTATTATAATATTTACGGTAGGGACAGAAGCTGCGGGAGGGTTCAGCGGAGCCCACTTTCACGCAGGTGGAATGAGCGCTGCGGTCTCAGGCTGAGTGTTGAGGAGCAAAGTTGGAAAGTCGAGCGTCTGAATACCTGCGTGGATTTACCGACATGAGTCGCGTTAAGCACTGTCAGTGTAGTGTCTGTGGTTGGAAATGTTTGTCACGCGCAGCAGATTAATGCGGGTTTATAATCATCATGTGTTTATTTTACTAAGTAAGTGAGTAGAAACCGGGCGACGTTGGTTGGAACGTGAACTTCAACTGCATTCACTCAGGCCGGGAAGTTTGACACTCACCTAGAGTTACACAAACGAACGAATCTGGAGCTTGTGATAAGTACAGTTTGCTTCAGTCAGATTTTGGCGAGTGTTTTATGCAACGGAACGAGATTTGCGGAGTACTAGTAGTACTAGCCACATTGATTGAAATTTTATATAATTTGGTTGGTTGGTAAACGCTAGTAAATGATTAATGAAAGTTGAGTGAAAAAGGCGGGTTACGATGGTGGAAGAGGTGAGGACTGTCGAGCCCCTGTTGGATTTGAAGGACCTGGAGATGAAAACTGGCTATAAAATCCCCGCGGGACTCATGGCGTGGATCGTGAGGGAAGGCCCCGCGCGCCACGCCGGCGAGCGCGAGTACGCGCACGAGCTCGCCGCCGGGCACACGGCCACCGGGGGCCTCGCGGAAAAAATCAAAGGCTTGAAGGAAGACATGGTGAGGTTGCTGTTCCCATCGGCCTGTGTGTCTCTCTCTGTGCTGTTGCTGATTCATTACTGATGCATGATGATGTCAGATGTGTTCATATGATTCGTTAAGACAGAATTAATTATACATGCAACGTGTGTATTTCCATAACTTTTTTTCAAAAACGTTACTTTCCCGAAAGTAGACTGTGTCAGGGGGTTATGCACCCCAGTGCTCAAGCCTTGAGTCCAGGAGGAGGCTAAGTAATGTGTCCCATCAGTAATGTGGTTCTTCCCACTTACTGTACTGATAATATTTGCATACATTTGTGTCCCCATACTGGACATGCTGTGTACCACTGGCAAAAAGAAACATACAAGCAAATGTATTAAAAATAATTATTTTAATTTATGTAACACTGTTTGTAAATGTGAGGTGTCTAAATAAAATGTCGCCTCATAATCGTGGTTCCGTTAGCTTTGTGTGTTTTTCTGGAATAAACTCTTAAGGCCAGATTTCATTGTTTATGTTCTCCTGTTAACATACTCCCTAAAATCCTCTGACAGGATGGTCATCCACAATACATGTGAGCCCGTAATCCCTCCACATTTGTACACTGCAGCGGTACAGCGATGAGCAGAGGTCCCTTACCTGAGCATCTCCTGGGCCCAGGCTGGGGTTGCTGAAGGTGACATGGCATACTGGTGATACTAGGTTATGATCCATGGAGGAAATGGGTTTTGGTAACATTGCAACATATCCATGCTACTTCTGATAAAAACAAATGCTTACCAACTAAAATAATGGGAATTTCATTGCCTGTCTACCACTATATGCATTTAATTATGGGCATTTACAGTATGGGGGGCACAGTGGTGCAGTGGGTTGGACTGGGTCCTGCTCCCCAGTGGGTCTAGGGTTCAAGTCCTGCTTGGGGTGCCTTGTAACAGACTGGCATCCTGTCCTGGGTGTGTCCTCCTCCAGTCTTATGCCCTGTGTTGCTGGGTTCAGCTCCAGCTCCCTGCAACCCACACATTGTTCAGACAATGTGTGTATAATTTACAGTATGTGACTAACAGTAGTCAAGTTATGAATTATGGTTATGTTAACATTTACATTATGCTCTTCTCCAAAGCAGCTTTTAGGGACCATTTTAGAGTAAGGGTGTTTGGCCTATGTTCATTGTGTGGCAGGTCTGTGGTTCAAGCCCTGCTTGGGGTGTCTTGCAGCAAACTCGCATCCTGGCCAGGGCGTGTCCCCTCCCTCTTGGGTGACCCCATTTGGGGCATTGCTCAAGGGTACTACAGCAGGAGTTGGAGACTGAACCTGCAACCTTTGGATCCAAAGGCAGAGGCTCTAACCATTATGCTACTAGCTGTCCCATAACTATCAGATGTAAATCCTTCCCTTAGAAAAGTTTATTAATAATAGATGTGGGGATGGATATTTCTATGATTTAAAAGGAGGATATATATAGCAAAAAAACACTAATGAGGACTACAAGGATATAAATGGGTAAGTTTCTGTGGCAAATTGAGAGCCTTTTGTATTGTCTTTGTATTAGCAAAGTCTGGTACTCTTTGTAAATGGCTGTTGTGCCCAGTGCACAACGAGTCCCTCATTGCCGTGGAATACCTCGGTGGCAGGATTTCCTGTCCAGAATCAGTGCTGCTTAAAGGCTTTCTGGGATGCGGCATTCATTGACCTTGGCCTCATCATCTCGCACACCCTCAGGGTTTCCATGACCGCACAAGCTAATGGAGCAAAGTGACAGACTTGCACAGGCTTTCAGTGCAGCTAAATTTTCAATAGCGTGACATCTTGGCATGCAAGGGATTGTAACCCTCCTCCCGAGAGTTCCGCAGTATAATACGCAGAAGATGTTAAACACGGTGATCTCGGTGCATAAATTCAAGCAAGTGTCCATGCTATAAAAGTTTTATATGCATCTAGTATTTAAGGAGTGAAAATATTTTGGGAACATATTTCAGGGTAACTGAGACCTGTATCTTGTGGTGTTGCCAGTGAAGTGTATTAGTTCACATTCTTTTGATGGAACCTCTGGAGATGTTGCTTTGCAATGAGCCCATTTGTTTTCAGGCACAGTGAGGCAGCGAGACACAGTGCTGTTTACTATTTAAGGACACAGGGCAAATTTCTGCATATCTACAAGTGTGTGTTTCTGTACTTGTGTGTGCCTGTGTGCTTCTGCTTGCATTGTCTTCAACCAACACTGCAAGTTAAGGGCATCCAGATTTCAGTAATTTCAGCAGCAAACTATGTGCTGTCGGTAGCATTTGGAACGTTACAAGTGCCGGAAAAAAGTCCTCCTTCGTATAAATATCAGTCTCTTCCCCAGTCTCCCTGTGGAAGAAAGCAATAACCCTTGCAGCCAATTAGGTAAAATACTTTATTGGCTCAGCCAAAGTGCGACACAGAATACCACCAGTGGTAGGAAATCACAAAGTGCTTCGGAGTGCACCCCCCCCCGACTGAGAATTTTTATGCCAAAAAAAAGACCACATGTTTACTGCATGATCAGAGCATATTTACCAATCAAGTTTGTAACAGAAACAAACACTCAAGTAACATGTTTAAAAAAAACAAAAAAAAGAGAGCTTGGCTTGTCTGTACTTAGGCCAGCCATGACCTTGCTACATCCTGAAACAAACACTAAGATAGGATAATGTTGCAGCCCAAATGCAAAAGAGGCACGCAGTAAGAGATGCAGGAAATCAAGAGTGAAATGATCTGGTATAAGCCTTTTTTTTTAAAAAAAAAAAAAAAAAAAAGATACTGTAAGACTAATTAAGCAGACAGACTTCACCACAGAAGAGAAGGGTTTTTCAAGGTTTCCCACATCTCCTTTTATGCTACCTTGGGCAAAGGTGTCAGCTGTCCATCATTGTCAGAACCACTCGGCCCTTATGCAGGGCCACGGTGATTCGGAGCTCATCCCGGAAGCATAGGGCGTGAAGCGGGGTACTCCCTGGAGGTGACCCATTGCCAGGAAATAATGCACACACTTTTTCCCTTGCACATACACAATATGGGCAATGTAAAGTTACAATTTACCGGAAACCCAAGTGAACACGGGGAAACATGCAAACTCCACGCAGTCTGAGCCAGATTCGATCCCACATCTGAATTGACAAGACTGGAAGTCATAGATTATTTATTTGTACAAAGACATAGTTGTGTTTTTAAATTGCATCTCTGTTGACAACCATCAACAATCTCTTCTGAGTCAGGCCCAGCAGTGTGGAGGAATCTCCGCAAAACTGGTGTTATTTATGCGTCTTGCACTTAGATATACAAATGTAGCAGTAACTACACACTGTCTTTAAAATTTGTAATTTTTATTACTGTTATCCTATTCCACCATAGAGGTGATGACTAAAAGGGGGTCCCTGAGTCCCCCCCCGAATGTGGATTCCCAGCCCCCACTCCGCCCCGTAGGCCCCCACAGATGGGCTCGGTCGGGTCCCATTCGTCAGCAGCCAGCGCCACACTGAGCCTTGGGAATATTTACAGCCGCCATCATTAGTCTCTGCAAGCCGTGGTGCTGCCAGCTGAGGAGCTGCCGTCTGTGCTCCTTGCTGTCAGCTCATTTATGCCAGCACATATAAATAAAGAAACATTTTGGTTCCCTTCCCCCACCCCAGTAGTTGATGAGATTGTACATCAGCTGATACTATATCTGGAAGGTCCCAGCTCAGCCCTGTGTTCTAAAGATATTATACACACACACGTAATTAAATTGTAAATAATTCTAACCTTAACATTGTAAGTCACTTTGGAGAAAAGCATCAGGTAAATGAGTAAATGTGAATGTGTGTGTGTTTGTTTATACATGCATTTTATATATATATATATATATATATATATATATAAAATGTGTTCTTTTTAATCTTACTATCTTTTATGGACAGCTGTTTGGCCGTTGTTTGGTTTCGCTTATCATTGGTGGGCTGCGTATCTAAGATATTTTAAAATATAATTGTGATAGAAGTCTCTGTCACCAAGTCAAATCCCTTGTATGTGTGAACATACTTGGCAATAAAGCTGATTCTGATACATAAATGGAAATCTTGGTATTTTATGGATTCATTGACACATTGTTCCTTTTATACAGCTGGCATCACTGAAGTAGTGTTGGTTTTAGTGTGCTGTTTCTCCAGACCTGTATTACTGCAGATGTCAGCTTTTTTGTGCAGTCCTCCTTCGTCTCTCTCCTAGTAAAGCTGTCGTAACAGACGTGGACAATGAACTGGGCGAGCTGTCGGCACGTCCCGTTTTGCATGCGCTCAGATTAAACGTGTGTTTCTGGTGTAGCTGGAAAATAAATTATACAAATGTTGAGACAAATTATTTTTTTCTTCAGACTAACTTCTAACTTGTTACTTTATAACATTCAGCAAATTCCACAGTTAATTTACCGCCACCACATACCATCTAACCGCTTTAGGTGAATATGACATAATTGTTCACAGCTGTGAAAACGGCTAGTGTGCACTATTTCAGAGCTTTTCTTTTAACAGTTGGCTATAATGGCATAAATTTATATGCAAAAGCTGTGTTTTACAGAGCTGGCGTTTATTGCTTTCAAAATATTTCTACTGTTAGAGCTTACATGGAGTATAATGTCTAGAACCTATAATTTCGCACCACTTTTGATAAAAGTGTCACCTAAGCAGTAGCATGAAATGTGCAAGATTCATAAAACAAACTTGCAGCTACAGCCAGGGGTAATTAAAGAGTTAAACTTGTCTAAAGGCACATTGTACTGAGTGTAGCTGACTAGAGCGAGAGATGGCCCATGTGCTGGATGGTAAAGTGAGGTAAAGTACATTCCTGTTCAGGTGGATGTTGAACAGGAGCTCTCAGACTGCCTGGCCATCACGGGGCAGCACCACAACTTCTGCCTCATGTTGTTTGGCTCAGTTAATGCTGTCAGTTTTTACTCCATTTGTCTTTTCTTCATCCTTTTCTGTTACTGAACTGCTGGTGTTGGAACAGAATGCAAATGAAGCCGTGCAGCAGCAAATGACTCTGGCATGTGCTTCTTCTCTCTTCGCCATTAATCCCCCATGTCTCTCCTGCTCCCTCTTTGATGTTACAAATCTCCTGTCTTCCGGACTTGTTCCCCTCTGTCACTCACATTGCTGCTGTCCCCCATCCTGCTTCGTATCACTCGCCATCCCCTGGTGTGTGTGCTGCCCCTGCTTTTACGCTTCCACCCTTCCTCTCACTTCCTAGGTGTCCCTGCGTTCAACCGACGTGAAGATCCTGCGGCAGCTGGCTGCTGTGCATGAGGGCATCGAGTCGGTCCGGTGGCTACTGGAGGAGCGCGGCCCCCTCACGAGCCGCTGCAGCAGCCTGACCAGTAGTCAGTACAGCCTGGCCGAGGGTCCCGATGCCTCCCTGCGGGGCAGCTGGAGCAGCCTGCCGGACCCCAGCGATAGGCTGGATAACATCTCCGTCGGCAGCTACCTGGACACACTGGTTGACGATCTGGATGAGAACTGTGTGCCCAGCTCTGAGCCTGTCCTCTCTTCCACCCCCATGGGGCCAGTCACAACAGGGCAGCAGGGGCCCAAAGAGGAGCTGCAGACAGCAGCCAAGCCAGTCATAGAAACTCCCAAGGCCACAGAGACCGGGAGGAGGTCAGCTCTCATCCCTAGAGACTCTGGGCAGACGAAGCAAAGCAAAAGTAATGGTTTCCAAGACCAAGGAGGACAGCATGCAACCCTTCATGAGTCAGTTCGCACATGCCTGGCTGAGAAGCTCAGCAAGAGCCTGGGCTCCAAGTCTTACCAGAACGGCGTGATCGACCCAGAGGGCTGCCAGCTGAGTGGCAAGACGAACCTGGAGTACGATGCTCATTGTCGCTGGGTGCAGTCGCAAAACGACGTGACGTTTTTGTAATGAAACCCGCAATAAGCTCCTTTCCATCTGTCCCTTCCAGTACTGTGACCGGTGCTTTAGAAGCAATGTACACAGAACTGAACAAAAGATGATAGTTTGAAGAAAATAACTTATTCATGGTCTGTGCATTCAGACACCTACGAAGTAGTGGGGTCACCCACTTCTGTGCCTCAGCCCATGAAGATACTTATAAACAAGGATCTCAGGACATGGAGAGGATCATAGCCTGGAATGAAATATCGAGGGATAAGTTTGGAAAATCTGTAAACTGATGTGTCATGATTGTAATAACATATCAGTTGAACATCAATGCCAGATCAGATGATTTAATCAAAAGCTTGGAATTAATCTGCGTCCTTACAAATTTTAATTTAGCATCTTAAACAGCTGTTTGCCTTCTTGTTGTGCTTGTCATTTTGAATTTTGTGTTTTAATGGACCTTCATTCAAAGTATACGCTGGCTACTGTGTTACGACCATTTAAGTTATGAATTTTTGAAAATTCCACCATTTCCAGGTTATTTCTTCCAGACCTTTGAGACCTGAACTGGACAAGAGAATATTAAAAATGGACTCATAGATGGAAGTGTTACTGTATGTTTTGTTTTAGCTTTGCTGAGGTTTTTACAGAACCTCACTGTTGAATATATGGAGGAAGTCTGTATTGCATAGTTTTCATTAATTGTGATTTAGTGGTAGATTTACTCTGGAGTTATGAACATACTTGTAGTTGTACTTGTAAATTGTGCAACCAGTGTGGTGATTTTTCTTAAACTTGTTCTTTGGTCTGTCTAAATTGTCCGTTCAAGATTATGACTTGCACGACATTCTAACAGCAAATCTGGTAAACAGTGTTTGCCATTAAAAATTTGACTAACACAACTCCACGTAACTTTAAATTTTAAAGATGTCTATAATTATCACAAAAGACTTCCTTTCAATGGAGAACTTTCAAACAATTCACATGTACAGTATTGTGACAACAGGAATCTTGTTGACAGCTTCTCCAGTATAATTAAAATGTAAATTTTAAATGCACAAAGTTTTCCAGATTTTTAAATATGCAAATTGACTTGTATGCAGATGTGCAAGGGTACCAACTTCTGTTATGCATGCATCGCCAATTTTAACGCTTAACATTTCAGCGGTCCATTGCTCCACAGCCCATCATGCCGGTCCTTCTGATGAGGCCACTTGTCAAGGGCTGGAGTGCTGCATGGTTTAGAAAATACATTTCCAACAAGGTGAAGTGACCGTCTGTTCTGTTAATTATTAATAACTACTGAGGACCTAAGGTTGGGCAAAAAACAGCTCAGCCGGCAGGCCTCGCTGATGGGCGATGTGGATGAAAGGATATTGGCAGCTTACTGCAGTAATGGGTTTCCACAGTGACTAAAGAAAGGAGTTGCTGAGGTTGAAAATGTGCTGGATGCGAACCAGCTTGCATGAATGGTCCTAAGTGTCTCCTGCTGTAGGTCTGTACAGTGCAATGTCTTTCTCACCAAAAAGCCCTGGCCCACTTACCGTCCCTTTACGTCCACACATCACGGTCTGCATTTTACCTTTGACATGAGATGAGAATACCGGCCATCTATCACATGTCTCTCGAGGCGTTCACTTCACCAGCCGCTGGAGAGGCTTTTGTACCTTGAAGAGAGTACAGAAATGTCCTTGCCTTTATACAGTGACAGTCTTGGAAAACAGAAAATGTTGATTGTTAACATCTGAACTCTTCCGTGGCTGTTGGTAGCTAATGGTTAGAAATTGACACATCTTTGACATATTTTTCTTTTATATTTTGCATTCTGACCCTCCCCTATTTTGGAATTAAGTTTTAAAAGCACGCCTTGCCTCTGCCAGCATCACTTTTTGCTGAGACAGTGTCAGTCATGCTGATGGATGCAGACACATGTCTAAGTACAACTGTATCCAAAGTATTGTCATACAGAGAAAGTACAATAAGTGTGGCCAGGTCTGGGGCAGGTGGAGGAGGTGCCAATGGTTCATTCCAAAACCGTTCAAACCCTCAATAGATGCAGGTGCGTTAATTATCACTTTCCGTGCCCCACAGACCCTACGGAGACGCCTTCTCCCGTAAGTCATTTCATGTATAAGACAATCTTTACAAAGCTATATTGATAAATCAGCATCATTTTTCTCCAAGAATGCTCATTTTATTGCGCATAGAAGTACCTTATATCCTTTGTTTAGCGTATGCTCCCATTCTTCCGTAGTTCGTGTAAATCATTACCTTCTTGGTGTTTATCACTTAGGTGCTGAGGGATATTAAATATAATCTAATGATACTGAGATATATGTATGTGAGACATTTTGGTAATTTATTACATATGTGTTGTAAAATTACTAGACTTATGTGCAAATTATAAAACATCTGTTCTTTTTCTCTAAATTCAGTCCATGGGCAATCTTGTGTGAGTGCCTGGTAGCGTTCCATTAAGACATTGGAACTTAGTGTATTTTTATCAGTGCTTCTGTTATGAGCAAAAACACCTCTATTAGCAATGCGGTGAAAAGTGTAATCGTTATATGGCTAAACTGGGATAGATGTTCGGGATGCGCCAGTGTTAAGCCTCTGAAGTATATGCTGTCTCATAAGAACACTGTCTTTATTTTAAATATCTGTTTGTACCTTTTTGTGTGTTATTTTTTTGTTCTCAGTTGCGTTCTGCCCAGTTTATTATTGTTTGGAGTATTGTCCAAATCTAAAATTTATACAAGTGTTTTTACTGCTGCTGAATACAGTGCCTGTGTGACTAATATTGTCCTGTAGACAGGAGCCAGAGCGACTCTCGACTTCATTATTGCAGCTCCATGAATTCTGCTAATTGCAGTGGCCTGCAATTCGGAACAGACTGGGCAGCACCGTCCTGAGGTCATAAGATAGAGCTTTTGTTTTTGCTTACTTTAAATCATTATCTTAATTTAGTCTTTCAAAAAAGTCTGCTTAATTTGGATGCACATTTTCAGTCAAGCTTTTATCTAAGTAGGTCAGGGGAGATATTTCTGACATGAGTTATGCATAAAATAATATTTATTGACTTTTTTCATATTTACTGTATTTTAGCAAAGTTTTTTGGAAATGTGTGAACTTGATATAGACTTTATGTACACAGCTGGAGTTAGAATTCTGTTATATTGACTTATATATAAAAATGTGCATATGAATGGCATTGGCTACTGTTCTATTGAATTTAAATAAACATACTTCATGGAGGTAACAATGTTTTAAGTGTTTTTTCCCTTGCACCGTTTGCAAAGAGCTGTCATGTTTCAAATGTCTGTTATAAAGATGCTCTTGCTTCTTATTAGCAGTGTTTGGAATTTCTGTGTTCCTTTGCACCATCTCCAGAGGTTTTAGCTGGAATGGCCTGGCTCACAGTCCAGCTTCTGATCGCTCCGACATCTGCGTCCAGATTGTCCTCGCAAGGTTACAACTGGCTGCTCCAGCTAAGACTTTCCACACCTGAGACCCTTTTTTTTTCCCCCAGACACTTTTGGAAAATTTGTAAGATGAATTTTGCATAAGATACATTTGTCACAACCATCCTAATATTTTCAGCTTTTCTGGTATGCTTAAAAAAAAATTGTAAAAGTATAAATTTACAAACTTGCATGGCTCCTGTGGGAAAGTGATGTAAACAGCACATTGAAAAGTTTTTAAAAAAAAAAAAAAAAATCCTAAATCATTGTGTTAAGCCATCTTGGAATAGTCAGCCTGATTTATTTACAAGTTTTGGTAACTGACAGGTCGAAATGACGCAACTAACGATAAGATAAATTCCTCAGATGTTTTCTCATTTTCACATTTGTAGACAGGAATGAATTTCTTCTCATTACTCGGCGTTCCCACCGTATAGCTAAAGCTGCAAATTGGCCACTTTTCCCATCTGTTTTTGGATACAACACCTTTCGACAGCATTGAGCTGTCAGTGTTTCCCTGGCCGGCACAGCACGATGTGAAGGAGATGCTGTCTTTAAGATACTTGGCTGCCTCACGCTTCTAAAATCAGTGCTCTGCTTCCCCTTATATGGAGATTTCACGGACAGAATAGTTCACCAGCAAGAATGGGTTCATGTAGGATTCTGAAGCTTTCCTTAATTGGACTGGCACCACACTCCACAATATATTCCATCCACATTCTCCATCATTTGAAATCAAGAACATTCCCCTCATTTCATAATACAAACTGATGTTCACCCATCATTTTTGATATTTCATGTAATAGAAGTTATAGCATGTTCTATGGGATTTGAATCATGTTTTTTATTCATTGAACAGCCCAGCCAAGGCTGAGCAGTTACAAGCTCAGAAAAACACTGTGCAAAACTAGGGTGAATAGCTGTTATATTTTACTGGTGAATTGCAATGTGGGGAAAATGATTAACATACCTTAATAAAACATGTTGACTTTCAATATGTAGTGGAATCCTTGTCATAAGCCCTAGGTATCAAGGTTTATTTTAAATCAAGGTAAACTCGTCAAGTCCATGAAGATTTCACCAAAGGGCCCTCCACCTCTTACACAACTGAGTCGCTGGTAAACATGGCGCACTGGAGTACTGGGTATAATAATACGTCTCAGAACTTGCGATGAGTTTGCAGTGATGTGAGTGATGGAATGTCTCCGTTTTTTGGAACTTTACTTTTTAAATTAGGTAGTATGTTTAAAACTTTTTCTCTCTTTCTTTACGCGGTACAAAGTGCATGTATGAAGGAATGGGTTGACTGAAACGCTAATAATCCTTGAGCGACTTTTCTATAAAAATGAATGAAGGCTCTGTAGCATGAACTAGAGTGCCACAACACTGAAATAAGGAATAATGGACCACTGACATTGCATGGCATAGATATAGCATGTGTGGGTGTCACCTGGAGCTAAGTTAGCAATGAGTAAGCTTCTTGCTGGTCCTCTTTGCGGTGGCTTTAGCTCAGAAATCAGTGCAAAGTGACCGAAAGCCAGTGTGCAACAGATGCTGAGTATAGAAAATGGTTCCATGTAGTGATCCAGCAATTAACCATATTAGCTGTGGAGCCATAAGCTACTGTTTTGAAGGCCAAAGGTGTTGTTATGGTGATGCAGGTAAAGCCAGGGTTTCATGGTATTGCTTTTAACCCTAAGAAGAGGTCATCAGTCCTAGAACAGCTGTGGTCTTGTTTTAGAGCAAAAGCATTCACATAGTGTCTGATTGGTCTTTGCCTATGAAAGGCTCTTCTGGTCTTCCCTTTCCTACCCCCTATGAGCAATTATTTCAATTACAAAGTCATTTATCATTTTTTTTTTCCTGGAGTAATTTATGTTAAGTATTTTTGCTGAACTGCAGTACAGTACATAAGGAGTGGGGATTCAAACACAACATCCTCCTCACTCTACAGGTGGGAGAAGATGTTCACGCTTGTGGCTACTGCCTTGCTGCACCATCTGGAGGACAAGGTGTTGGTCCTTGACGTGCTGCTGTTGAGATCATGTGGTAATTGCTGTCCGCACCAACCTTGGTTATGGTTTGGCAGCAGAATTAGGATTGTGCTGCCCTCCTCCTCCTGACACCAGGAGAAGGTGATGCTTCAGGAAAGGTGAGGCCTTGTAATTTTCAACCTTAGTATTTGGTCTACAGATAAAGTTCAGTGTTGTACATTTTTTTCCAGTGATACAGAAGCCCTTCCACAATATCATGGTTTCCAGTGAAGAAGTTACTCTACCTGGCCCACATACTCCAAGCTTCAGTTTGCTCTTATGGTGGTTAGTCAAGGGTGTCCAGTGAGCGAGTGAGTTGCAAGCAGGGAAATCTGAACTCATGTCCTTGTTTTCTCCAAACAAGCTGGCTGTGAGGGCTTTGTGAGATAGATATACCCCCAGTATAGCCTTAACATTAGTCAAAGTCAACTTTATTGTCACTTCCACAATATGTTTGGAACATACATGAGAGTGGAATAGCGTTTCTCCAGAACCACGGTGAGACATAGATTACAACAAATAGAACATATACTACTACAATAACTATAAATGTAAACGGATGAATACATGCCCGGGGCTTGTTTTACTGCGTATTGTACTGAACTCAACTGTAATGCAAAAGAGATTGCATCCCACTGTAATGCTCTTTCCTTTATGTATTCTAGGGCTGCCTGCTATAAAAACTGGTGAAATAATGACTGCAATGACCAGATCCTTCTACATGAAGTTCCTGGGAGGGGGGGGATGAGTATGCCAGGGTTGCGGGTTCCAAGTGCACCAGCTCCACTGACTGCTGAGAATCATCACTAGTGTTATTTACTCTATTGTTATCAATGCTCTTTGTTACTATCATAAGTTTTTTTTTTTTTTTTTTAAAACATATTGATCTCTAATGTAGCTCAAAGCAATTTGCATGCATTATACTGTCAAACCTTCAGTCACACAGCTGCATTTTTACTGAAGACTTTCCTCTTAATAACCACCATTAAAAGGAGGTCATTGAAAACCAGTGATTGGAATTTGTAGCCGTGTAGTCGCAAACCATTATACCGCCTGCTATAACTCGGTTTATGTTGCGTTGGTGAGAAGTGTCATAACGGTGGGCACTTTTTTTGTTGACAATAATGACTTCTTTTGAGTAAAGGTAGGGTCAGTTGCACCTTATTTAAAAAAAAAAGAAATTGTGATCTCAAAAAATTGAGTTCTGGGATATATACTTTTATGTGTTCTTTTTTTGGCAACTAGGAGCAAAATGAATGAGTGAAAAGCTTTGTCAGAACAGTGCTTTATAAGAACTGGATCCAAATCATGTCTGGCCAAAATGAGCGGTGTAAATTCAGATTGTCGTCTTCACTTTACCACTGGTACTCTGGATTTTCATTTAATCTCATTAATTGAATTCAATTTATTTTTATAGCGTGCTCTTCTCATGCAGTGACAGAGCGCTGAACAAAGGCATAAGACAAATAGACAAATACATAAGATGAATATAGAGTTGGCTATATATTAAATTAGTAGAGGATCCATGTAGTTATTAAAGCTGTAAGAAAGCTACTGGCCACTGAAGAAAAGAACAAAAAGCTCCCAACGGAAAGTCAAGGGAGAAAAAAAACTCTGGGGGTCCAAGTGCCAGTGGCTGCCCACCCCTCCTGGGCGTTCTAGATGATAAAAGACTAACGTCAATTTACAACCACTAATAACATCGTAGCTGGGAGTTAACTTGATGTCCCAGTTTCACAAAGGTACATCTCGTCCATCATAGCAGGTGGTCGCCAGCTTCAGTCGGCAAAGGGTGCTGGTATCATGGAAGGAAGGACTATTGAAGCTTATAGTGACTATAGGACAAACGCACATTAGACGTGAAGAGTGACCCTACTACACCCATAAGCAGACAAAACACGTCTTAAAGGAAGTGGCATGATGTTCAGCCTGCAGTTCCCATCAAAGAAGGATGCAACTCGGTTTTATCACCTTCCTTCTTAGAGAGCAATACTTCTGGTTCCCTGTCCTGGTGTACCTCATGTGACATGTTGTCTGAACTACTTTAACAAGGTAATCAACTCCGCAACCTATCTGGATCAAGTAGCACTGCAGATCTGGGCGGTGTTAAGCGATATCCCTACATTTCCAATGGTGTCTCAACGACTAGTTCCTCTTCTTTGCCAGTGGGTACAATGCAGGTGACCATAAATGTTCATTGACCTCCCGTGCGAACAAGAAGAAGCATTCTGAGTAAGTGACTGTAGTGTGAGCATCTCAAACAGTATTTGTTACATCCCAGGTCCCGGCTGGAGAAGAGCCTCCTCGCTTCCGCAGTTCCGTTGTGCCGACCTCCCCTCTTTTAATAAACTGAACAGCTCTAAAACTACCTCAGGCATTTAAATGGATCCCTTATTCATACCATGACAATGGCTCTCTAACTGCTTCCAGAAATTTCTTCTTCCACCTATTTGTGCATTACAGAACCCTTTTAGTAAGAGAAACTGTGCTACTCTCTGTAGGCTCTGGAGTGCGATTCACAGGCTCAGAAAGCTTCTTCTGCTTGCCTCCACCAACAACTTGGCTCAAATCAGTGTGGGGGTAATAGGGCATGGATGTGACTGGGACTGGGGACTATTGTCCTCCTCTCGGCCCGCTGACCCACTTGTCAAGACGCAGCGCCGGGGGGGGGGGTTCTTTGGTGCTCCAGCTCTGCTCTTGGGAACAACGCGGTTGTGAGGGTTCGAGGCCGGAGGCCACCGCAGGAAAACGCCGTAGGAATGAGAGCGAAGTGGTAATGTGTCGAATGATGTGTTGTGGGGGCAGGTGCATGTATGACAAATGGAGGTCTGCAGAGGTCAGGCACAGAGGACCCCCATGTGGCACATCGACCCCCCTCGAGACTCTTGTTGGGCCTGAACACAGCACCGAGCCCCCTGAGGAGCGCTTACTGGACTATTTCCTGTCCTTTGGTTGGCCCTGTTCCCTCCAGCCCGTTGTGAAAAGCCGAGTGCTGTTGCCGCTGCTCTCATTGTCTAACCCTGACATCTGAAAGCACCAATTAGTCCACAGCTTCTGTGTCTAATCTGAACCTTTCTGCCAGACAGCGTGTCAAAGACTGCCAACTAATGCAAGTAAAGTTTTCCATTTGCTGTCAACCAGCATGGAGATGGGGAGCTCATGGCTGGTTTTACTTTTTGCAAATTGTGCATCTAGCTATGGGACAAGCTTAGATCAACAGTTTGAACTAGGAATAGTGTATACTCTTTAATTTCCACATGGCTGGAAAAATAATCACTTACACTCCACTGAGTCTCAGCTCTCTTGTGGCTTCTGACATTAGGATGATATCAACATAAATCTAAAGCTGCTTGAAATTTGTTTTCTCAAAGGTTGTTCATTTGAGTGTGATCCTGGATGCACTCTTCATATTGTGGAAGATCTCATTGCTTGGTCACTTGCGCTGTACCTGTAGTTACAGTTGTAGTTAGGATCAATTTTGTAGGCTCCACTCTATATCAAAATGCCTTAATTCCACATTGTTGAAGGTTGAGAAGTCCACTGTAGAGTTGGGTTAGGTTAGTGAGTCTCTCTCTCTCTCTCACACACACAGAATGAAGTATGAACAGAATCACGTGTCTTCGAAATGTGGGAGGAAACCTATGTGAACTCCACACACACCAAGCTAAATCCAAACTCAGATCCAAATGCTGTGGGGCACCACGTTGCTCGAGTCCAACTAAATATCCCCTTGACTAGAGATCCCATGTAACTTGTTAATAAATGATTGGCTTATGAATAGAAGCTATTTCACCTGATAAAGGTCAATGAATGGGGAGATAAAGAGCCAAGTGTTGTCTTCTGGCTGAATAAGGAATGTCCTTTCTCTTCTGCCCTTCTAGATCGACCAGGGGAGAAGTAGCCTGAGTCTCTCGGGTGTAATGGAATTGCAGGTTTTTGTGCTTTGTTTACGTGTTTTTATTCAGTTTGCGCCGTATCTCAATACAGTCTGCAATAATCCTTTTCTGATTTGAAAGTTATGTGTAAAAATTCGAATTTATGTGCATAACAGAATTTGCATCTGTTTCGAAAAAATTTCAGGCCTTTTTTTTTTTTTTTTTTTTTTTTTCCTCCGGTTGCTGTTCTGGAAGCAGCTAATGGCCACTTTTGTTTCCTTAAAGAATTTATCTTATGATAAAAAGGACAGAAACCATCCAGAATGTTTTTTTTCAGGAGTCTGTGGCCGTGTGTCTGTGTGCCGGGGCTGTTAAAGCGGTGAGGTACAACAGGGTGAGGAACGTGAGCTGTGGAGGCCGCAGAGGGAGATCCGACTAAGCGTGAACATCTGAGGCCGAACAATGTGAAACGGAGAGCTCAGCAGAGCCTGAGCGGGAAAACGCTTAGGTGATTAAAAAAATGGCACTGTAGGGAGGAAAGCAGGTTCTTGCAGCGTACCGTGGACAGATTCCTACAGCTGGATGGGAGGAACATTAAACTAAGAGGATTCTGCTCGATCTACAGTCTTTGCATTAGTGTCTGGGAATGACATCGGTGGCACATTATCATTTTTGGCTGTTAGATCTTGTGCTTGTTTGTAAATGCAAAGGAAAGTTTTTATCCTGGAATAAGCCGAAGCACAGAATGCTTTTTATTGCGCTTTCGCAATGACTGCATGTGCAAGCTATGGAATGCTTCGAACAGGAGTTAGGTCTGAAAAAAGTAATTTTTCCAAGCTCAAAATGCTGGAGAACAAGACAGAATTTCACAAGTTACAAATATATACATGCTGTATATATACAATATATGTATGTATATAGATGAAGGCAGACATTGTTGTGTCCTATATATTCAATTTCTCGGACTTAACAATTGACCTCTGATGAAGTGTTTGACACTGACACACATAATCAGAATTCATGGTTTGCTTTTACACTTTATTAGAAATGGCTTTGGGTGGTGTGGTGGCACAACAGGTTTGGTGGGGCCTGCTGTGTGGTGGGTCTGGGGTTTGAGTCCTGCTTGGAGTGCCTAGCAGCAGACTGGCGTCCCATCCTGGGTGTGTCCCCTTGCTCTCCAGCCTTGCACCCCATGTTCCTGGGTTAGGCTCCGGTTTGCTGTGATCCTGCTCGGGACGAGTGGTTTCAGACGTTGTGTGTAGAAATGGCTTTTTGGCCATTTTAAGTTGTGTGGGAGGGCTTTGATTTCTTGACGCTGGATATATATCTCTAACTCTGAAAATCCCAGGGCTTTGGATTCAGTGCTTGTCCAATATCACAAATTAAAACAAAATTCCCATGGTCTCCTTCTGGGAAATTATTCTATATATATATTTCTTAATTGAGCTTAGTGCAATTTTTACAATTAACTTTAATATGTGGTTTTTCTGAAGGCGGCCAGCCTTTGAGTGGTTAAGATGAACAAATGCTCCATGCATTTACTGCTTTAATAACTTTTAACCATACTTCAGTCTGGAAGTCATCATGAAATTAGAAATTAGTAAATGATGTCAACTGGGTTGGTCCTAGTCCACTGTAGGTTTATTAAAAAAAGCATGTTTAAGTTAGCTATCACACATTATTTGAAAGGAAAACTTGTTCAACTTGAGTTTAAATATGTTCAAAATGAAATCCTACAATCCATCGGATCAAGTATTTCAAATATAGTCAAATCTGTTTTTTTGAGATTGTGTTATTTTGGAAAATGTTTTTTTCTGAAATGTGTAACGGTGCAGATAGTTTCCAAGAAATACACATCTCTGCCAAAAATGAAATGTTCAGTCGTTCTTCTCAAAATATATCAGCCTTTGTTATATAAATCACTCCTACTCAGAACCTCTGCTTTCTCGCCTCTTTTCAGTGGCAACACATTTATTCAGAGAATCTTGGTATATTATTCTATTAAAATGATAAAGAATTGTGCAGCATTACAACTACACTAAAAAGCAGCTATAAGCGATTACTGTGAGAAGTGACTAGTTTCATTACTTATCGCTGGTGATGAATACTACCTGTCACATGTATTGATGTTCATTGCATGGAACCTGTAGAAAAGAGACACAATCTGGACATATTTACACATTGATGACAGATTTTTATGTACAAAACATGATGTCCTTTTATTTTCTACTTTCACCTAATCTCATGCATTTTGGAACAATTGTACGACTCTCTCTCGTCCTTAATGGAACATGGCGTAGTTAAGGTTTTGTTTTCAAGTGTACAGAAATTAATTAATGAAATAAGTAAGCTGATGTGGAAAAATTCAACACACACTTATTTTAGAAGACAGTTGCCATTTTAGTGGCCATCATGGTTTGAAGAGGAGCCTATTCCTGATATTGGTGGAAAGTCTGCGTTAGAGTAGAAATAATAGCTGCCACTGATGTACATTAGTATTCAGTGTTAGCATATGTTTATTTGATGTGTAACCTTTGTGTGTACTGTACATTAAATGTACAGGAATACAGTATGTGTGGTCAGTGCAGCATGTCGCATTGCTCGGGTATAAAAAAGGAAACGGAAAAGAGCAGCACATTGTTGCAATATGTTAGTACAAAGCGGTTGTTGACGGATGGATGCATGGATGGATGGATGGATGGATGGATGGATGGATGCGTGGATGGATGGATGGATGGATGGATGAATGGATGGATGGATGCATGAATGGATGGATGGATAGATGGAAGGATGGATGCATGAATGGATGGATGGATATTGTGCCAATCATACAAAATGTTTAATTATGAGCCAAAATTCCTAAGGGTTAGGTTACTGGAAAAAAACGTATTTTTGGCTGCTTTCCAGTACTGTCCTACTTTTGGGCCTTCAAATGTGTCGTCATCTCATCAGGCATGTTTGCATGTAAAATATACTATGTAAAACCAGAGATGAGAAAACATGCACACTGACTCTTCTTAATCATGTGCCATATTTAAAATTTACAGTATATACAATACAGAAAAAGGATTGGTAATAGCTCTGTCACTGCACCTACATCCTCTCGCGGAGAGAAAAGGCCCTAAAACAAAGTTGTCTATTTTATTTTAAGAATTTGGGTTCTCTGCTGCTTATTACACACAGTCTGACAGGAAAAGCATTTTTCATCTAAAATTTTAAGCATTAGTCAGAATACACCATCATGTTCACTTGTTCTTTTTAAACAACTCTGCCTGACTCTTCCAGAGAACACTGTACCACGCTCTTTTTTGTGGTAAATGTGCTGCAAAAAACACCAAAGATACCCTACATTAATTGCCTCCCGTGAAGTGGGAAAACCTAAAACGATTGGCTGCGGCAGAAAAGAATCGATTTGAATCGATCGCTGATTCCCGTGTGTTATTGGAAAACATTAATGTGATTGACAGCCGTATGTGCTGTGCGATTGGCAGGAGCAAAATCGAAATCCCGCCTTAAACCCGCCCCTAAAGAGTACAGCAACGCCTAACAACCACTCACGGGACAAATGGAGTATTTATTTTTTCCTGCAATATACAGCCAATCATTTGCTGAGTCGCGAGTAAAGGAGCAAAAACCAGCGAATGGGCGGCCGGCATCGCGTTACGTCACTGCGAATCAAAGAGTCAGTTTTCGGAGGGGGTTTGTCGCTTCTTAAGCGTGACAACGGCGAAACACTTGGAATCAGGTAAATCAACTGTCACACACACACACGGCTGCACGTCGTCGACGCGACTGGTTTTTGCGCAACTGTCATTTCGGTTCTCTCGCTCCTTCTCATATGAGTGGCTGTAGCGCTGCCGTGTGGTTGAATTGTGACTTTTGTGAGCAGTTGCTGTGCCTCAGACTAGTCTAGTCTAAGTATGGCCCGTGCTCGACGTGGTCCGACGGCTCTCTGCGACTCCAAGTTCCTTGCTTTTCGACTCACGGCCAGTAAAAAAAAAAGTCAGTTTTCCAAAGAAGTGAATTTCTTTTCATATCGGGTTTTCATTCCTGAAGGGCACGTGGCCGTAGAGTTAACTGTGCTAGTTCCCCCCTTGGTCTGGGTTTTGACCCCTGCTGCTGCTGCTGCAGAGAGATGTTAGGGCCGCAAGGGGGCGCAGTGGACAGTTTGCCGTTGCTTTGTGATGCGAACATGTCGTGGTTCTGTCCCATATCATATGTGTTGCACTGCTCTTGTTCACGCTACACTGACATACATCCTGAATATCCAGCTGTGTAAAGGACCACAGGTGATGTGGTGCTTAGAGCTGCCACCTTTGCACCTGAAAGCCCCGGGTTCGAGTCCCGCCTCCTGCAGCAGTACCCCCAGGGCCCAGGGTAAGGTACATACATAGTAACATACCCATACCCTGAAATCCCAAATGGGAAGACTACTTACTTGCGGTCTGAATCTTTGTAATGAGCTTCACGGTGAAAGTGTCTCCTAAATGTATAAATGTACAAAGGGTTAAATAGCTGTAAAATGTGTCTGACATTGTAAGTCACTCTGAACAAAGTTCAGTTGTCATAATAATAGGAGGGTGTTTCTTTGCAGCAAGACGTGTGTATATGTGTTCTGACCTGAGCCGTTTACTTCTCGGTCCCCAGACGTGTTTCTTGTTTGCTGCCTAGTTTTTAAGCACCGTAGTGTGACCGCGGCGTGTACCGTCTTCCCGTTTTTCCAGGATGAAAGGTCGGTCGTCATCCCCGCTCCACGTACATGTAGATGACCTCACACCTGTGCACGTGCACGTGAAAAGGAGTCGATCTTTTCCTTCTTCTGTCGAGGTACGACTGTTCCGGCTGTCTGTCGTTACCGTGTTCCGTGGTGCTCAGCAAACCCGGTTCCGTTGTTGTTGTCGAAGCAGGTGCCATCGGTTGCTAAGGGCGTGTCTGATCTTACGGGTCGTGGAGGCCGGGAGAAACAGGCGTCAGAGGGTCCGGTCCACACATCGCAGATCGGCAAGGAGGTAATGTGTACTACCTTGAAATATTTAACTGTGGTGTACCCTACGGGCACCTGGCACTGTAGTGGTTGGAGCTGCTGCCTTTGGACCCAGATGTCACAGGTTCAGATGTAACCTCCCGCTGTAGAACTCTTGAGCAAGGTAGTTACCCATAAAATTACCCAGCTGTATAAGTGGGTAAGTAGTTGTGACATTGTCAGTCGCTTTGGAGAAAAGCATGAAGTAAATGTAAATGTACCCCCTGCAGTGCTATATTTCAGTCAAATTTACTCCGATCCTGTGAGGATTAACGGTGTGATGATTTAGTCGACAAATTGTTGTGTTTAGGAGAAGGCGTTGAGGAAGTCCAGCATAACCCCGACACAAGCGGACAGAATCTGCTCACTAATCCACTCCAGCGACGTTGACGTTGACCATGGTGATGCGCGCGCAGAAAAGACCGGTGAACCTTGGGATCACATCAGTGACATTGGCTTTGAGGTATTTCAAGAAACTTTTTTTTTCCCCCCAAATTTTTTAGGTGCTTCTCAAAGTGAAGCTTTATTCAGTGCTGTAGTCACCTTTGGACATCTGCCGGATTATCTGGGCAGTGAAGCCATGTGTCCAAATGCAGTGCAGTCTTGACCGATGTGAAGGCAGTCGTTATAAGTACAGTGTCTCCAAGTACGCGTGCGAGCAAGAAGGTATGGGGTCCTGTTACTGCAGTCCCCACAGGGAGAGTCTTCCCTTGAGGATCACTCGCTGGAAGTCGCCGGCTCTAGGGCGACCCGAGACGACTGCGCTCTGCTCCCTGGTGGTCAGCAATACCGCATCGTAAACAGGCTGCAGTTGAGCTCCTACCTGAAGCCTTCTGACCTTGAGCAGAGCAGGTGAGGAAAGGACTCTCTCAGACCAGCTCTTTCAGGACGGATGGAGTTGGGAGAAGTTTCATTTCAGCAGATGATTGTTCAGAGTCGGTTTGCTCTTTCTTTCTGGGTCGTGAAGCCTCTTGCTGTGATGCAGGGATGTCAGTGTGATGCTCGCAGAAAAGTGGTGATTGGTAATGGTTTGTGACTTTTTGTCCTGATCTAGTTATGATGAGACCGTGGGGAAGAAACGTCTTTTGAAAACCCTGATCGAAGCTGAAACGGCTGCAAACTCTGCAGCAATACAGCTTGTGTCTTTTAAAGACATTTTGACACATGATGTAAGTGGAGACGCTTTAAGCCTGCTGCATATTTCAACTGTTAATGACAGAGCTCTGCATAACTGTGCGCCGTTTCTAGAAATTGCTTTTATTATTCAGTCTCAGTCAATTTTGTTAAAGGCTTTCTCTAGAACTCTGCATAGGTACTGGCATGTAACATGTAAACAAGGTGTTTTTATAATGCATTGCTATTACTAAATTGTTATATTGTTAATTTGTGTCCGAGTTGTTTCGTTTTCTTCATACGTATTGGTAAACCCCCAACATATTTATACCTCTTCATTTTTACAGTTATCCGGTGTATCATTATTCCATTTCTTATTGCACCCACAATTAGCTGTGTTTAGAATAACCATTTTGAACGTGCTTTGATTGTGTTTCATCTAATAAATATTGAAGGATTCGAGACTCCCGGCGTGCAGTCGACGATTGTCGAGACAGAAAAATCTTTTGCTGGAAAAGCTTGAAGTTTTTAAAAGCATCAATAAATCAGTTCGTCAGCAGCTGAAGGAGATGCACAGTTATGAGGTTTGTGTTTCACCCATTAAATAGTCTGGTTATGTTCATGCTGTTGCTTTTGTTTTACTTTTTGTTTGTCATCCATAGGCACATCGGCTTGAAAATGAGCAAGATATTGATATTTTACTGAGGAAGGTGACACAGACCGAAGCAGAGAATTTGGTAAACTTCACCGATTTAATGGCATTTAATGTTGATACACATAAGAACAAAAATCGTATGCATTTTTTAAAAAAAATGTGTCTAGAAAATGCTTCATAATTCAGAAAGCAATATAGATTAACATGATTAAAACAAAGACTTAGATATTATGAATTGGAAAAGCACTATTCAAAATTTATTATTGCTGCCATTTCTTTGTGAAGACATTTCAATACATTTAATTTCTACGCCCTTCCCTCACATAACAGGAGTGAAATCATTGTGTGAAATCGCCCCATTAGGTGAATTGCTGTCGTGAAATGATCAAGTTGCCATTGTTTCTTTAGCGGGGGAAGAAAAAAAAGAATCTTGGATGAAAAGCATAGTGGTTAGAGCTGTTGTTCCTTCGCTAGAACCTTTGAGCAAGGTACTTACCCTAAACTGCTGCAGTGCTTGTTACACAGCTGTGGAGAAATGAATAAATCCTTGTAAGTCATTTTGCAGCAATAATATATTTGGAATATATTTGACATTTTGAATAGTGCTTTTCCAATTCATAATATATGTGTCTTAGAATCTGTAAATCATTGTGACTCACTTTGTAAATCATGTTGTAAGCATCTGCTGAATAAATTATCAATAGTAAGTAGTAGTTTATTATTAATAGTTTTGAATCTGCTCTTCAGTTGTGGTTTCTACCTTAGTTGGGTTTTCAAATGGTATATTTCTCTCTCAAAGCTGTTGTGCAGAATAAATTAAGCATTGTGATAAATGACATTGTAAGAGACGAAAATAATATACATCACATCGTGTGAACCGCTCGTCCCATACGTTGTCATGGGGAGCCAGAGCCTGACTTGGCAACACAGGGCTGGAGAGGGAGGGGACGCACCCAGGATGAGAGGCCAGTCCATCACAGGGCACCCCAAGTGGGACTTGAACCCCAGTCCATGACTCCGTGAAGAAATACTGTAAACATTTTGTGTTCTATCCAGCATTTAAAACGGAGCCTAAGTGAGAAAGAAAGAAGAGTTGAAGAACTGATGCATTTGCGGAGAAAAGAGATGGTAGGCAAACCAAGTTGGTTCATTCTTAATTTGTAAAAGTCATTTATTGGTATATTTTATACACATTGCAACCAGGAAGGTAGTCAGTAGAGGCTCTTATCACTTTTATCGCTCCCTACAGGAGAACGTGGAGTCGGTGGTGCAGCTCTCAAAGTCCGTGGAGGTGACTCGAGCGCATCTGCAGGGACAGCTCCGGAACAAGGAGGCTGAGAACAACAGGTTGACCGTTCAGCTGCGGGTACGAGGACCTGTTGTCAACAGGAAATTAAATACCAGTGCTGTAATCCCAGCCATCCATCTTCTGTAACCACTCATCCGTGGCCATGTGTCTTGAGCCCGGAAGCCTTGGCTGGGAGGGCGACACGCTGTAGGCGTTCCCACCTTATTACTTTTCTCTGCTTGTATTGCTGGCCCCCTGCAGTTGTACCCTTTATACAAATGATTTTAAATTACCCTTCTACAGGATGTTGCACTAGGCTCTCTTCTTGGACTATGGACCTCTTTGTTTAAAATCCATATTTTTCACTGCAACCGTCCCTGTGGTCCCATTCACAAATATTTGCTAATTGTGTATTGCAAGTTTTTGCGGTGCTTTGGTGCCTTACAGCTCCTGGACTATATGCTCAGATGTGGGCTCGAGTCTTCTTCAGTTTACTTGAAGATTGCACGTGCTTCCCGTGTTCATGTCGGTTTCCGCCGGGTGCTCTGGTTTCCTTCCACTGCCCGAAGACATGCAGCTCCAGTAAATTGGCGAAGCTTAATTAGTCTAGTGTGTCCCTGTGTGAAGCTACCCTGTGATGGACTGGCATCCCATCCAGGGTGTACCCTGCCTCGTACTCTGCCTCATACCCTGTGCTTCTGAGGTAGGCTCTGGACCACCATGACCCTGCACTGGACAAGCAGTTATTAATTGCTGCAGTTTATTGGATGTATTTGCAGTGTGAGTGGAATCCCAGACGAAATGCACATAAACACAAGAACTTACAGTCTGCACAGTCTTTAGTTTAGACTGGATTCAAAACCTTATATCCTGGAGCTGTATCTTTACAATTTCATTGTGTTCCTTAAAGGTAAGCACAGTGCCAGAAGCACCACGTGCTTAAGATGTTAATCTCATATTAGCTCACTTTAAGTTTCGTTACGCATTGATTGTTCATCGTCTCTGTTGCAGAGTTTGGAGAGAACTTTGACGGAGGCGAAACTCGAGATCGAAAGCCTGAAACAGCAGATGTTGACGCTGTCGGAGAAATCCGCCCAGGAGAAGGAAGCCCTCAAGAAAGCGACGCGGGCTCAGAAGCAGCGGGCGGAGCGGTTCGAGGCCGCCATCGAAAAGTGCTACAGTCAGCTGAAAGAGAAGGTACACAGTGCAGGTCCAACTCCGCTCACGGATGCGAGTCCTTCAGTGCTGCATTTAGGCTGAAGAGCGACGAGCCTCTGTTTTCTTACTGTTGAGCGAGTGCCACTAGTGGACTCCATCGCTGTGCTGTCCATGTGCAGGACGTGCGACTTGCTGAGGCCTCCTCTCAGGCCAGCTGCTGGAAGACGCAGCACGAACAGGCGCTTGAAGAGAAGACCCACGTGGAGGCCCACGTCGCCATCCTCAGAAGGTACAAAGAGGAAAGGCACCTAGGAAGGAAGTCTGGAAGACAAACCAGACCGAAAAAGCCCTGTAGAGTATTGCGAATATTTCACCAACAGAACTTCTGTGGGCACTTTCCTCCACACAAGTCATAATATACCCGAAATTTTGTATTTCAAAGAATCTTGGACAAGCAGTCTGACGCCAAAATTAGTGAAGTCACTGGGACTGTTGTTCAAACGGGAGAGACACTGCAGCAAAACAATGAGGGTGAAATAATGAACAAGAAGATCTCGGTCACCCTGTAAGGTGTCTGTGAGGCAAACAGTTTGTTTGTGAAAATCAATTGACAGGTTTTGAACATCTCTCCATTATAGCCAAGTTGCAGATATGACTTTGCAGCTGCAGAGAGAAAGAGACGCTGCCAGGGCATCATGTGAGGACCTTTTGGAGAGAGTGGAGAAGCTCAACGCTGACAGAGGCGAGATGAGCCTTGAAAATGCAGCTCTGAAGGTGAGGAGATTATGATGGGCGCTTAGACGCACGCACGCACGCACTGATGCTTCACACTGTCTGTTTGTGAACCGCAGGCCACCATAGCTGACCTGGAGGAGAAAGTGACCCAGTCTCAGGTTGACCTGGAAAAGGAGTCTACGAACTCCCAGAAACAGAAAGAGCTAGCTGAGCAGTACCAGAACGAGGTACGTAACATTTGTGTGTGTGTGTGTGTGTGTGAGAGAGTGAGAGGAGACTTTTCGGCATCCGTTATACTTGAATATCTATCAATTCACCGTCCCTCTTGAACAGTTAATGCTTTCACTCTGTAAAAGATTTATTTTTTGGTTTTGCGTTCACTCCCTAGATCACTGGTCTTCAGAAAGAGGTTGAGGAACTGAGATCAAGGTTCGAGAGCCTGCAGAAAGAAAATGAGCTTTTCCGAGAAGGAAAGGAGGCAGAGCTGGAAAAGGTATGATTTCAGTGGCTCATCCAGAAACGTGGTAAAAAGGAAGTGGAGTGACATTTTAAAAAAATTTTTACATTGATAATTAAACTTCCGGTTACTTGGAAGAAACTTAAATCTATGTCCTATCTTTTATGTATTTTGATATTACACAGAGTATTTTACTTTTCTAAGTAATTATAATATGGTGGTACAGTGGGACAGGTGTTAGTGTGGTGGTTAGAACTGCTGCCTTTGGCTCAACAGGTCGCGGGTTCGATTCCCACCTTCCGCTGTAGTACCGTTGAGCAAGGTACTTACTCTGAATTGCTCCACTTAAATTATCCACCTGTATAAATGGGGAAATAATTGTAGGATGCTTTGGAGAAAAGTGTCAGCTGAATGTAACTTGTCTGCTCTCTGGTGCTTTTTCTACCTTTGTTTGTTATGATGATGATTTGTGCTCAAGCGCTTGTGGAGTCCCACAAATTTTATTTTGAATTCTATTTTGAGTAGAATTTATTATTGTCCTTTCTTTCCTGTGTTGTTGTATGAAGTGGAACAGCCTGAGGGGGGAATGTTAATCCGTGGGGTTCATCTTACGTAGTCATCTAGTTCACCGGCTCTGTGGTTCTGGATGCGGAAGAAAAGCAGAGGTGTAAACTGACAGATGTTCGGCTACGTGTGAAACAGGTGAAAGAGGAGCTGGAGGCTCGCGTGAAGGAGCTGGAGATGTACCCTGATCTACTGAGTGCGGCCGAGCAGAAGCTGCAGGACTGCCAGGAGAACCTGCTGCGCTCCGAGAGGAGCATCTCAAGCAAGTCTGAGTCCCTCCGGCAGCTACAGCTTAAGGTGTGTGATGGAAACTCCGGGAACCTGCGTGGGACAGCTGGTAGTGTAGTGGTTAGAGCTGCTGCCTTTTGACCCAAAGGTCACAAGTTCGAATTCCCCTCTAGCGTTAGTATCATTGCGCAAAGTACTTACCCAGCATTTCTCCAGTGTAAATGGGTGATTAATTGTAAGTGGCTTAAAATTGTAAGTCACTTTGGAGAAAAATGTCAACCAAATGAGTAAATGTAAATGAAAACAGCACACCTTGCCAATGTGAATGGCAATTTACAATGTCTCTGCACCAGATGGCGACCCATAACTGCACATGGTTGCCCTTACGTTCACCCTGTGCCTGTCAAAGCTGTCTTTGTGGTTCAGTGTATTAGTAAATTTTACCTTCTGTCACTTTCTGTGCCTTCATTCCTATACCCTAACCCTCACGAGATCACAGCCTTTGACAATATCTGTGTTTTCAGTATTTTCTATTTTTTTCCATCTCATCTCTTTTTGTAACAGTATCTTGGTGTTTTTTTTTTAAATGAAATTACAGACTAATTGACACATTCAGGATTTGTACTTCAGTTTTCCTGTGCATTAAATTTCCACATTTCTACAAGGTTTGCATGAAAACATAAATTACACTTCTTATTTTGAATTTATTCATTGTAAAAGACATTTTACACTAATTTGGGAAAATACATATTGCACATTTTCTTGCATAAACAACGAATCCACAGTCCTCCCATGTGCACGTAGCACACTGTGTTCTCAGGAGGATCCACTGTGTTTCAGGTTGACAAGCATGCTGACCAGCTGACGTCTTCTCTGGACATGAAGGGCTCGATCGATGAGGCGAATGTGCAGCTGCAGCTCAAAGTGGAATCCCTTCAGAGGTGACTGCACTGTAGCAATGGGAGCGTTTGTGAGTTCTGCTGCCGTCAGACTGATGAACGTGCCCTTGTAAACAAACCCCTTCAGGAAAATGGAGGAGATTCAGTTGGAAAACAAGGAGCTGGTTCACAAGCTGGCCAGCCAGGAGGAGGCGCTCCAGTACAGCAGCAGCCAACTAGAGCAGCGCTCAGCAGAGTGCCTCTCCCTGACCCGGCAGTTGGAGGCCGCCCTGGCAGACGTCAGACAGCAGGTGGCGCCGAGAGCCACACCGCTCTCATCGAAATCGCAAGATAGCGCACAGCCGTCTTCAGTTAGTGACGGGGACTTTAGGATACATAAGCTCACCTTACTGGTATCGTTGTTGTTGAACATTTGTTTGGCTTGTCTTGGATTGAAGGTGTCCAAGGTGAAAGAGAAGGCGAGCACCAAAGAGAGGTCCTTTCAGACTAAAATCCTGGAGCTGGAGACTGAGCGGAGTAGACTGGAGAATGAGCTGAAGCAGCTCAAGCAAAATAAACAAGCGGTGAGTGCATCGTGGCTCGTGATCCGACCTCCCCGTGCCACTACGGTGGCCGAAGAGCTTTGGTTCTGACCCCAGCTGCT
Source organism: Scleropages formosus (assembly GCF_900964775.1). Lineage (NCBI taxonomy): Eukaryota > Metazoa > Chordata > Actinopteri > Osteoglossiformes > Osteoglossidae > Scleropages > Scleropages formosus. The sequence continues at coordinate 15,189,918 of NC_041808.1, read as the reverse complement.
CAACGTTGCTCTGTTGTGTGGATTTCACCACCTCAGGCCTCAGTTCTGTGGTCCACACTGATCATGTGGTGTTTCATCTGTGGCTCTGCAGATCTTCCTTTGTAAAGAAGCAGCCAGTGAATATTCCCCATCGTTTAGTGCAATAACAAGGGCCACTGGGCGATGTCATGGTTAGGGCTGTTGCCTTACCTCCTGCTGTAATATTCTTAATCAAGGTCCTCATCTTCAGCTGATGCAGTACAATGTCCCCAGCTGTACAAATGAGTAAATCACTGTATTTAGCTCAGTGCACAAACCAAACAATGTACACTGCTTTGGAGAAAATCATCAATTAAATCCATGAGTAATAATATAATACAATTCTGGTAAATGGTGTTCTGTAAAAGAAGGATTACATGAACATGACAAATGATGGCGTTTGCTGAATAAATGAGTGTCTGTTGTATCATTTCCTTGTAATTGATGTTTTATTGTGTTCTTAGAAATACCTCCCAGAAAATGAAGCAGTTGTGAAACATGTAATGTCACCGCAATGAAAATATGACATTGTTTTGTTTGTGTTTTGTAGGCTGAGAAGCATTATGAAATTCGCTTGAAAGATTTGCAACTAAGTTTGAATCAATCCGAGAGTCATAAGCAGAGCATTCAGAACTATGTGGATTTTCTCAAGAATTCCTATGCGACCATGTTTGAAGATGGATTTCCAACAAATTTCGAAAGGACTTCTTATCTGAAGTAGTGTGTATTTCTATGTATTTGTCCATTCTGAAAGAATACCTATTTGAAGTAACAGGCTTTAAGATGTAGAGTGTGTATATATACTGTAAATGATCACTAGAAGAAAGATTGGTTTTCCTAAGATGATTAGCTTTTATTTTGTCTTTTTGAACGAGAAGTTCCCAGGACCTAGTTATATGAAGTAAGTTTCACCGCATAACAAAAGAAAAATGACTTTAGGCTGCTCAAAAAATGTTATTCTAAGCACTGAATGTTTGTAAAAATGAATATTGATTATATATTTTGTGAAGTACATTCCAGGTCTTAACTCCTGGTTCTGAAGAGCTACACTGTGTTTAGGTGTTTATGGTATTTGGCCATTTCAACACAGAACTGTTGTTTCCTTATTGGAAGTCACTTAGCGACGCACTGAGGTCTTATACACTTCAGCTGTCCAGGAGTAATTTACACACCGAATGGCTCATTGTGTACAGCGTGATGAGGTACATGTAGAGTAAATGACCACTGTTGCTACACACAGGTTGGATCACGTGATATAAAGAAGGTAGATCAGTTGGCAGCCGTCTCCGTGGTTCTTGTACATCACAGCCAGACTGAGGCACTACGGAAACAGATTATAGTACCGTGGTAAATGTTGACTGTATGCGAATGTAGTTTTCCTTGTTTAGTGAAAAGCTGTGTCCGGAATCCAGAATAGTACTGTGGGAATTAGATGGCTTCTGAACGTGTGGGGAACGTTTTAGTCTTTGCAGTAGAAAGTGTCGGAGGATCAGTATTCACCCAAAAAATACAAAGTGACTTGTAAAGTACACACACGCTGTCTGAAACCGCTTGTTCCAAGTGGGATTGTGATGGCAACACAGGGCGCAGGGCTGGAAGGGGAGGGGACACACTCAGGACAGGACGCCAGTTCGTCGCAAGGGACCCCAAGCAGGGCTTGAACCCCAGACCCACCAGAGGGCGGGACCCGGCCAAACCCCCCACCACTTGCAAAATAGATTTTTCTAATTATGCGGTTCAAGTCATTTAAGATGAGTACTTTATTCCGGTACAGTCAGGACGTCGGAGACTTACTGTACATGATAACCTGACTCCCAACTGTTTTCTCACAGGTAATTAATCCCTGAGAATGTGTTGAAAATTTCTCTGAGCCTTTAATGGACACACTTTTTTTTTTTTTTTTCTTGATGTCTTACAAGGTGCTGTACTTTAGCTGATTGTTGCTTCATTACTCAGATGTGGGAAAAGACATGTGAGAGCGAGCTGGAATGAAAACTGGACAGCAGTGTTTCAAAGAGTGATTCACATAGGTGTGTGCAGGAGCCGCATCCATACAGCTGAACAATCTCCCCCCCAGTGTTTTTCCCCCACATGCTATTAAAAATGTGCCACACTCTCAAAAAGATGTAACATTTTCATTCTGATTATTAATAATAATAATAATAATAATGCACACTTATTTATTGATTTCTGTCCCTACTCTTAACTACACAACTATGTTTACTTGTTGCTTGAAAGGTGCAGATGCATTCTTTGTTGTCTCGTTTGACGTACCCCTGAATGGCCGGTTCTTTCAGGTTTTTGCCAAGGTAACGATTTTTCTTCTTTTGTGAAAAGGTGTTGGCAGAACCCTCTAAAAGTTTCAAACGAGTGTTGAATGTATGCGTATGTACAACACTCATTTTTTGTGATGCATTAGGAATTTTGCTGATGTGGTGTTTCTCTTTACATGATACTTGGACACATTATAATATGTTGTCGTCGAACATCTGTCCATTTACAACTAACTGTAACTTGTAGTTATTAGAAATTATTAGTTATTAAAAATAAAATATTCCTCAATTATGGCATGTATACTGACAAGTTGTTGAATTAATAAACTTTTTCTAGATAAGAGTATTTAAAAAAAGAAAGATTTCTTAAGCATTTTCTGTACACATTTACGTATGCATTTTATACATATATATGCAGACAAACCAGTTGCCTGGTTTGCTAAGCACAACATTAAAAACTTCATAATTTTATATGAAACTTTTTTCCTCCCCCCCCCATGAATGTTACTCCAATGATTGTCTTCCCTTCAACCAAGTGCGAAGGTAGACTAACTAGTGTAATGCGAGCACATGGAGCGTACCTTTATAGTGCTCATCTGTCGATACCCTTGTAGACATGTATAACATCGGGCATGCTTTAAAGCTTGTATGATGGGATCCGGAACACGGAAGCACTGCTGGGGAGGTTTCTTGATGGAAATGGATATGTATTCGTGCACCCTGATGACGTCCAGGATGAGCACAAGCTGTTATGTCTCCGCTTTTAGTCATCAGCATTTCCCACTTTGTAGCCAGTTATCCGTAAACGGCGTCATGCTGAATGTTCGTGTGCATTAGGCTCTCGTGTGTTTGCAGTGGCTTTGCTTGGTAAGTGCTCATTGATACGGAATGCTTTTATTGCTAGTTTTTTGTTAACTTCATGGATGCAGCTGCCTGGAACAGTGACTCTTATCAAGGAATGTGACAGGAAATACAAATAGGAGGGATGGTGCTCCTCATCGCCCTTATACCCTAAGATTCAAGGTGGTTAAAAGCCCTTGTGTGTGTTTTCCCCTCTCGTGGCCCTTCTGGACCCTGGTCTCGCTGCCACATATTTTCTTGCGGTTCCCTGCACTCTGGAATCTCATTTTACAACCATGGATATTCCTGGATCTGGACCAGGATCAGAACCAAAAGCTGTGTGTGTGAGTGTGTGTGTGTCTGTCTGTCTTGTCACATGGATAGATGAATTCTGCTGGACTTGACCATCAGTCGTGGTTCATCAAGATTTAAAAAAAAAAAAGTGGCACAATTTACACTGCCTGAGTTCTAGATTTTTTCTGAGCTACGTATTGATCGGTGTGGCAGGTAACTTTTGTTTCTGCGGAGTTTGAGTGCAGTACTTCCAGAGGGATTGATGTCCATTCGGGGAACTTCCCCAAGTCGTCCATCAATCTCTCTCCATCTATCCATTACCAAAAGCAGTTGTCCTGTATAGGGTCGTGGTGCTCCGGAGCCTATCCTGGAAGAAATACTTCAAAAATTTCCAAAGCTTATTTTTTTTTTTTTTTTATTTCTTTAGTTTTTCTGGTTACATTTTTAGTTTGTTCATAATTTGGCACGATGACCATTTGTGCTGTGTTCAGAAACTGTCTACAAGAGTAAAACGGGTTTGGAAGTCTACAAGTTCACTCAGCTCTTTGCCTGGAGCTCAGTGAAATTCATCTGCTAGGTATGTCATTCTGTTTTCTCAGGTGATACTGATTGCAGTCAAATGAACATGAGCACCTTACTTGGGTTGTTCAAACCAAGAAATGGTTGCACGTGATTAGCATTTCAGACGGATGTTGGGACCTCAGAGAAAAAGGAGAACAGGAGCCTAAGAACGGCAAATCCAGCAAGTGTGATTTTTCCAGGATGTTGAAAAATCAGCATTGCATTCAGTAAAATGTTTGCTTTTTAACCAATCAAATGTTTTCTCTTACTATTTATGTATGAATACCTCAATAATTTCTTGTAATTTTACTGCAATTATTAATACAAATAATATCCATTCAGAGCAAATGATACTTTTAGGATGTCTGTGAATTGTCCTAAGTGGCATCGTTTTGTTTTTTGGTACGTTATGGGGTCACCATTTAGTGCAAAGATGGGCATTGTATTCGGTCTGTTCATGAGTTTAAGACCTCTGTGAAATCTGTATTCTTTATTCTTTTTAGGCATTTCCAGGAAATATTCGTGCACCAGATTTAAAAAGCTTGGCAGCACTGAAGACGCTTCAAATTCAAGGAAAAACACAGCTTTTGGTAATAGTAGCACTTTTCAAGACGAGTTAATGGCACGGACTCAGCTGATAAACAAGCATATTTCTTTTACCGCAGTGTTTGTTTTAATGCGGACTTATTTTTGCTCCATTTTGTAGTGTATGTTTATAGCTTTCGCTAGACACAAGTGGTGTTGATTTGATTCTCCAGCTTCAGCGTTAGCTTGTATTGTGGTAGTTCAAGATTTCTCTTGATAATAAAAATGACTGATAATCAGGCTTGCTTTGGACTAGTGTTTAGAAATCACAGCACTTGACACACTTTGTCGAAGGCTGCTGATGGAAGGCTTGTTTGGAGGACGTCGTTCCTGCTTTTGTTTCGTTTCCGCTGAGACGAAGGAAGGGCCCCTTGGACCACCTCGGGAGCCCGGGTTCCGCTGCAGCTCCACCAAGTGAGATGTGTGCTTGACGTTGCGCAGACGGAATATTTGGCTAGGTGGTGTTTGCGGTGTTTTCACTGCTCGGGGTACTTACATTTACATTTATGTTTATTTATTTAGCAGACACTTTTCTCCAAAGCGACTTCCAGTGAACTCTACGTAGTGTTATGAGCCCACACACCTTATTCACTGCGGTGACTTACACTGCTAGATACACTACTTACACTGGGTCACTCATCCATACATTAGTGGAACACACACACACTCTCTCTCTCTCACTCACACACAGATAACATAGTTACCACTGAACATCTCTCACTCGCGTGTGTCTGTGTGAGTATTTGTTTCTCCATTTATTTCTCGCTGCTCTTATGTTTCAGGGTAGATTACAGAGGGCCCGGCAGGCCAAGCAGCACCGGGAACAGATGGACTGAAGGTAAATCTTTCACAGCCTCTTCTTAGGAAGTCTTAAACGTGTAATGTTTGATTACAGTTTCGTCGTGTATCGCAACCACACACAGCTGTCAGCACATGTGGTTTTTCTTACTGCTCGTCAGGGCTTTTCGTTCACGTGGAGATACGGACACCATCAGGTTGCTGTCGTGTCAAGGTCAAGAAGTTGTACCGCGGTGTAGGTATTTTTCTTTAAAGAAAAAAAAATCCATCCGCTCTTTTAAAGTGCCTCAAATGTTCATATTTAGAGCACAACATCTGAGCGGAAGTGTTTTGGCGACGCGGAGTAATTATAGAAAATTGCTTCAGCGGCGTTTGGAGTGTCAGAAGAACCGTAGCTGTCGTATTTACTGTTGTGCGTTCCTCTTACCCTCCAGCCTCGCTGCTCTTCCGTTGTGCGTTTCGCTCCAGCTGTGCTACTTGTGATTTACCGAAAGCGAGAACCGGCACATGGGAAATGGGGGCCGGCGCAACGTTTCACACCATTTTAATCCACTGCTTGTAGCAATTAGAAGAGAGGTTTTAGCAGGTTTGTTGAACAAGATTGTAGTTGTGCGTTTATCCTTTTGTTTGTCTACCCAGTTGCGCGTGGCCAGCCTACACGGCGCAAAACACACCCGCACGTCAAACGGTACGCAATTAGCAGCTGTTCTTGACACGCTGATGGTCAACTGAGAGATGCTGTTGTGCAAATGAGACCCCGTAACTCTAAGAGATGCTTTTAGTAGGTATGCTAAAGGAATTTAGTATTTACCAGGCAGCTACTCTTTACTTCTACTCATGTAGCTGATGCTTTTGCTCTGAAACAACTTACAATTATTTACACATTTGTACAGCTGGGGAATTTCAGTGGAGCGGTTTGAGGTTAGTGTGTTACTAAAGGGTACTACAGCTGGAGGTGGGATTTGAACCTGCAACCCTTGGGGCTAAAGGCAGCCAATCTAACCACTACCTGACCAGCTGTGATGGCTGTAGCCAATTGTTACAAAATGACAAGAGTCTTTGTAATGTGCTTTCATTAATGAAGTAATTAATACATAAAAGTCAATGCAACAGTTAATGAAATATTTTCTACTGTCGGAGGTTGGGAGGAAAGATGGTTCCGGAAAAAGCGCTGGAGATAAATTTTAGCGCATTTGTGCTCTTTTTAGCCAGGGTCGTTTGGTTTAATTATAATCTCAGTGATTATTCTGTTCCATTTTACTGAGTTGTTTTACCTTGGTGTTTTGCAACACACACGTTGGACTTGGACACTAAGAAAAAGCTGCAGGTGTTCATTCTCCCCGATTTTGCAATCTCTCACTGCAAATTATCAAACCTTGTCAGATCATAAATTCCCAACATGAATAAAAATACTGTGGGCAGAAGTGGTGTCTAATCTGGAACCGTGGTGATTTTTAATAAATGTGTCTACCCCGTGGGATGGCAGCTGATGTTGCTTGTCAGATCAAAGTAGGATCCCAGCCTTTCTGTTGAGTCACCAACCTATAAAATGATTTTCAAAATGCTTTCAAGTTGCATTCTATTACCATGGTTGTGACAAGTTGTGTTTTGATTCCCTTTAATTTTTTAATTTCTTCTCAGTGTTTTTTTACCACAATGGACTGGTGTCCTGTCTATGGTGTTCTCTCCTGGTCTGTAGCACCCAGTGATTGTGGACCACAACAACCCTGAAAGAAAGAAAAAGTGTGTGTGTGTGTGTATATACGATAACATAAATTAAGCTTTTATAAATTTATTTTCCCATAGATGCAATTTTTCTTCTTGTTTTTTTAAGTGGCTATTCAATGATGTTCACCGATCAACCTTGATCTACTGTCCGTGGTACAGGAGCCCAACTAACTTGTCATCATTTTGGATCAATGTAAGGAAATTCATAAGTAGCACCAGGAAAATCATTTCTTTAATCCTGTTGTTCCTTGCTGCTTGAAATAGCAGTGTTACAGAGATGTTAATGTAAAGACTCACAGACTGTTTGCTGCTTTTGTGTGGTGACTTGATACCAGTATAATCTGTTATCTCTTATGTTGGTGTGTTAGACTTGATTTGTTGGTTTTTTGTGGTGTTGGAAGTAGGCTTGGTTGGGTTCTGTTGGTGGTTGAGACTTGGTCTGTTGGTTTGGCTTTGGTGGGTATGGTTTGATGGTTGGTTTTTTGTTAGTGGGATAGCTTGACGATTTTTTTTTTTTTTTGTGTTGGGTAAGGCTTGGTTTAGGTGTTTTGTTGGTAGGTGTGGTTTGATGGGTTTTTTTTGTGTTGGGTTAGGCATGGTTTGGTTATTTGTTGGTGGCATCAGTTTTGGTTTGGTGGGTGGGTTGGAGAAGTCAGTTTAAGCTTCTTGTTCTCAGGTCATGAAGATGTTTGTTGGCTATGCTGGGTGTTGTTCTCTGTGGCTTCGGGTTGGTGGTTGGACTGGGTCCTTGCGTACAGCTGTTGAAAATTACGCACGGGGTATAACATCTTTTCCTGTGTATCTTGAATGAATGAATGCAAGGGGTCTAGTGTAGTGTTGGGAGCAGAGAATGTCCTGCTTAAATTTAAAATTTCTAAATCAGTTGGCATGAAGTGATGACCGACAGAATAACAGAACGTGAAATTTGTCAGTCATTTATATTATCATTGACATTTCACACCATTATTTGTATTGTATGTATCAGTTTCTGACAACAGTACTGTAAGACCATGAATAAGCACAAGCTCTTAAGCACTCCAGAACATAAGTCTGGCCAGGGTCTCTGAGAGCTCAGACGATTACCCTTCTGATTGTTTGGGATATTTTAATGAAGATCAGCATGTGAAAAAATGTTATTTACGTTCAGTTTCAGCCAATTTGGCCCAACTTGTTTGTACATTTTACTATAATGCACCCTTGCCTGAGGTGAGACCCCCTGTGAGGGGAGGTTTGGTCCAAATGACCCTGCTGGTTCTTCCCTTGTACAGCTTGTGTGTGCATTTGTTAAAACAAAAATATTTATTTGTTCATTTCTTTCACTGTGATCGTTGAATGTCATGCAGTTATAAAATGTGTGCAATATAAAAACACACTTTTTTTTTTTTTTTTTACACAAAATAAAACTGCAGATTTTTCCAAAAAAATCAGTTCCTAATGTTGCAATTAAACATTCAGCAAGGCCTCAAGAGACTCATCATCTATCTCAAGACACGAGTCTGGAACATTTTATATTCAGCTGTTGACTCTCTTTAGGCAAAACTTGCACAAGCCAGTGAAAACTCCAAACCTAGATTTCCATACAATGTAAAAAATCCTGTCATTTAGAATTACATTAATAACGTTTACAGATTTGGGCCGTAATTGAGCTGGAGAAAAAACGGCCAGAGATTCATTAAGCAGTCTCTGGTAACCATTACTACGTTTTACATGAAACGCAATATTTTAGTTCTTCAAAGAACAATTCCGAAGTCTGTTTTAATGAACGGAGTCCAGGAGGCTGTCTTGATTTAGAGGAAACTCAGCAACTTCTGCGAGGAACTGGCTCTCTGTACAGGCCAGAGGTCTTCAGCAAGAATCAGTTTGGGCAAACCCACCTCTCCTGACAGAGGATCATTTGATTAATGCGTCAAACTGATGAAGTATCTCTGCAGCTTCGTGTCTCTTTTGCTGTTTTGCCTTTGCCTCTTCACTTTTTCCTTAGCAAAAGAAATTAGTGTGTGGATAATACTTCATTGCTCTCCTCTATTCCAGATATTACAGTTGAGTTGTATAGATTTGTGGTTTTCTGGAGCCTGTCAATCCCAGACTGTACATTCATGCCGTTTTCCCTCAAATACGAACATGTTGTCATAGCCAATTTTTAGATCTGCTTTTAGCTGACATTGCGCAACGGCTTGGTGATGGAATGAATGAAAATTCAATACATTATTTCCCAAATGAATTTTGAAATCTGGAAGTAGGGCAAGGAAATGAACATGTTAAGGCCTCTTCTGAAGGGACAAGAATTTCACTTGCCTGTGGAGGAGATGTTTGTGAAAATAATATTTCAGTATTATTTTTCATAGAAACTCAACGTACTTAAGTTTTGATGGTATTTCAACAGTAGTTATATAGACACAAGCAGTGAATGACAAACCTGGTCTTGTTAATAAGGAGTAAATTTCCTTTGAAAAGATTTAATTTCTTCTGCAGATGTTTTTGCAGACCTTCAGGGTCCTGTGGTGTGACTGCTGCGCAGGTCTCAGTGGACCACCAGGGGAGACGGACCCTGAAGATGCGATCAACCCCGAGGTAACCTCTCAGCTCTCTTCCAGCTGTCCTTGAAAGACAGTTTTCAAGCCAGTACGGAGCCTGGGTTCGCGTTCCTTCCTCTCGCTTGCAGGGCCAGGCTGGTCCGCATGGGGAACTGGGCTGTACGGAAGTACCTGGTTTCCAGGTGTATTAATGGAGTCCAAAGCATTCTGTGAACTACAGACAACATGAAGTATGACAAGTTACACTACTGAAATCTTTCGGCTTCTCATGCCTTTTGTAATGTTGAACTGTTTTTTTTTTATTTTTTTTTTAATTTTCCATTCCCTCAGCTGTACTGTATATTTTTTATCCAGCATTATCACTCACTCACTCACTCATTTTTATCAATCACTCGCTTACTTTTACTAACTGCTTGATCTGGCTACCACCTGCCCTGATCATGCTGGACCTCCGTGTGAAGTCACGGTCACTGCATTTAATCTCCTGTCAGGAACTGAAATCTCCGTCACAAAGACCCACCACCTGCTCCTTTGATTCGATCCCTTTGCCACTCCTGCACACCATTTCCCTGCAACTTCTTTTTTCTCCAAGATCATCAACTCCTCGCTCTTGTCTGGCTGCTTCCCATCCACCTTCAGAACTGCCCTCATATCACTGCTGTTGAAGAAACCCACTCTGGTTCCAGACTCAATTCTGTCAGGTAGATCCTACCAAGTGATCTGGCAGGACTTCCGATCATCCCCTCAGCTTCACTCAGCTGGCGTCCCACAGGGCTCGGTACTGAGCCCCCTACTCTTCTCAAGCTACACCTCTTCCCTTGGCCCTGTCATCACCTCCCACAGATTCTCCTACTACTGCTACACTGATGATACCCAGCTCTTCCTCTCCTTTCAGCCCAGAGCTACAGACATTTCCCCACACATCAATGCCTACCTCTCAGACATCTCTGGATGTCTGATCACCACCTACTACTCAGCCTCTCCAAAACAGAGATCCTTCACCTCTCAGCTGGTCTGTCTTCCTGTTGAGAACTCTCTATCAATCTGGATAACTCATTTTTTCCACCTCATCGGCAAAGAGTCTGGGAGTGATGACTGACTCAAGTCTGTCTTTCTCCCAACATATCAAAGCCACAACCTGGACCTGCAGATACATCCTGCAAAGCATCCACAAGGTCTGCCCCTATCTCACAACAAACTGTTCGCAACTCCTGTTCCAGACCGTGGTGATATCCTGCCTGGACTACTGAAACTCTCTCCTGTTTGGCCTTACGGCCTGTTCCATCAAACCTCTACAGTTGATACAGAACGCTGCTGCACGAGTCGTGTTTGATCCGCCAAACCATTCCCGTGTATCACCCCTCCTTGTCTCTCTGCATTGGCTTCCTATACATGCCCGGGTCAAATGCAAGACTCTGGTTACAGCCTACAAAACCATCAGTGGGTCTGCTCCCCAAGACCTGATCACTCTTTATACCCCAGACTGCTACGAGACTCCTCCACCTCTCCCTGCATGGTCTGCAAAAGAGGTGAAAAATCAGAAGCACAAAGGTTTTCGGTTCTGGTTCTCCCCAATCTCATATGTGCCTGATAAACGTGTAAGTTCTTATGTTTAATCATTTTTTAAATAACAATTTGTTTCATAACGGAAAATCCTTTATTCGGCTACTCGTGCGATGCATAGTGGGTCACATGATGGAATGTGACAAACTGACTGTGCTCTAGAATGATGTGCCTGCATCCAAATCTCTCCTTATGTTGGCGTAATGCATTCTTTCTATTGTTCTCTGAGATGTACGTCTCTCTGGAAAAAAGTACCTGCTAAATGAATAAATGTAAATGGCCAGAGCTGTGGCAATCTGGAGCCTATCCAGAATCACAAGGCAGGGGTACACCCTGGGCAGGATGCCAGTCCATTGCAGTGTAGTCACACATGCACACACATTCACTCACCCATTCACGCACTATAGACAATCTAGCATCGCTGACTCGCCTGAACTACATATCTTTGGACCGTGGGAGGAAACCGGTGCACCTGGAAATGCAGACACTGGGAGAACATGCAAACTCCACAAAGGCTGGGCTGAACTGGAACCTGCACCCAAAAGGCCCAGGTGAGGCAGAAGCGCTACCTGCTGCGCCACCATGCCACCCATCCACTATTACCTTCATATCGCGGTACAGTCGGTGTCAATGTATTGACAAGTTATTGCTGATCTTCTCCTCTGCTGTCAATGGCAGTCTGTATTAGAGCATCCAATAGAGGAATTTAGTGTCTCGCTTCTTAAAATGAATTGCACAGAAGTCAAGTCCAGCCAGAAGCTGGAGAAATTTAAACCTCTGGACAGGAGGTTCAGATACAGCTCAATGGTTTATGTGAACTGTGAGCTGTGACCGTGTCTGATTTCCTTCAGGGAGACACTGGATTCCCTGGAATTGAAGGGACGCCTGGCAAACAAGGAACGATAGTCAGTAGTTCACGGAGAGACTAATCCTACCTGTCTGTGTTTTGAGGAATGTGATCTGTTTTATCCATTTTTCTTTTCACGTTTCATGAATATGTGCATTCATTTGGTTATTAACAGACAGTTGGACCAGGAAAAGTATTTTTCTTTTCTCGTTTTGTAGACCTTTATTTTGGGTCATGGGGAGGAAATATTACTTGTAAAAATTTCAGATAGTATATTTTTACATCAAATTCTGTCGCATTTCAGTAACTGTGTAAAGATATTTGTATTTGTTCAACTGAATGTTTTTATGAATTTTCATATAAAACAAATATATAATCTATATAGTGCACATTATTAAATTTATATTAGATTTCAGAAATGTTATTATTTTAGCTTATTCAATTGGATGTAAAACAGTGTAACAAAGGCTTTTGACCTATGGCAGAAATAAGGGACAAAACATCCTGGTTCTCCTGGTTCTGCTGGAAAGTGTGGTAGCAGTGAAATTCAGATGCAGATCGCTGGGCGCGACAACCGAAAATTTTAGTTTAGAGGCTTATAGTTGTTATTTATTCTTCATTAAAATGAATTAACAGCAAAAATATTTATTGCACCTTTTGTTCAGTGCCGACTCTTCGGTGCCAAGCCGTTCGTCCCGTAAACACGTAGAACATTTCTCATCTTGTTCGTCATCACTGACATTCGGAAGCAACAGGCGCAAGTTGTAACCACTCTGTAAGGCAGCCAAATGACTCTCCTCTCTGACAAATTTTGGAAAGCAGAAAGGGCAACATTAGGACCCTGTGTATTTCTGGCAGTGGTCATATACCGGGTCACCTGGTGAACATGAACAATAGCAGAACCCAAAGGCAAGAGAAGAAGCAAAGGCTCAGTGGTAGGTCTATTTACATGCTAAATCATATCATTAGTGAATTTTCTTTGATCTCTCAATTTCTGACAGTCCGTAATCATATAATACATTAAAATAAGGTAATGCGGATTTTAAGGTCACGGCGATGAAAGCTTCTATTTTTTTATTTTTTTTTTTTAAATTCCGGAATCAAGTTGGGAGGTAGTTTGTCCAAATCTGTCGTGCGCAGCATAAAATCCTCGGGAGGGTGAACCAAATCCTCAGTTTTACAAAGCTAGTCGTGTTTGTGCAATGCATTGCATGGTTAAGAGCCTGCTTTTCCACTTTATCCCCTTCACTTCCATAGCAGTCATGTGATATTAAATAATTCGGCGTTATGGACCTTCTAACATTTCCTGGAAGCTGAACAATTGACAGAATGACCCTGACCATTTCAGCCTTGACTGGTCTGAGTCCGGTCAAGCGCTTTGATTAAATGCAACTTTTTCTGTAAATCCATTAAGTCTGATTGAAAGTATAAAGCTAAAGCCCTTTTGCCGCGCTTAGCTATGAGTCCTAAGCCACGGTTACGAAGAGAACGAGACCGCGGCGCTGATCCTAGATCTGATTTCGAGACGGTACCTCGGATAACCTCTTCACCTGAGCAGTTACCCGCGAAGGACAACATAGAAGTCCCGTTTTGGTGGGAATGAGCTCTTCTTCACTTAAAATTGTTTCGTATCCTCTAGGTGATGCAGCTGTTGTCCAAGGTTGACTTGGGAACGTGGAAGAGCTGTGCGTGTCGTACGCAACCGACAGAGGACATATCGCTTGAGTTACGGCGCATAACTGAATGCGTTTTGAATCCCCCTTCGGGCCGCCGGGTCCGCGGGGGAACATGGGATGGCAGGGCACACGGTAAGTCCATCTGCTTCCTACCATGAACAACCAACCGGTCAGCGTCTGTAGGAACCCACACACATTCCAGGGATGAAGTGCTCGCGGTTATCGGTGGACATCAGCAGCAGATGTTCGAACAGGATGTAACAATTGGATGGAAGTACGTTATTGGTTCCTCAGCTTCGACTGTGGTTTTCATCCCGTACTAGAGCGCCATGGCCCGTACCTTGGAGACATTTCTTAAATCAAGTCCTCTTTCTGTGGCTGGAATCATTTCCTATCTGTGGCTTGGAAAGCTCTTCCGAAGACCTCGCGCTTTCCTTGCCAGACCGGAGAACTGAACACATTTGGATGCTTTATGATGTTACAGTGAGAATTAACATGCTAAATCTTTTGCATTAGGTTGTTTTCTTTATTTCCAAACACAGACCAAACCGTAGTAAGCCTCTTAATACCACATACTTCAGGAAATTGGCAGTAACCAGTACATAAACACTAATTTCGCTACAGCTGTGGGCTCGGTTTTCCAAAACACGTGTCAATCCGAGGTGGAAGAGACAAAATCTGGAATGAAAATAATCTTTTATTTATTTCCTCACCTTCAAATAAGCACATGGCACAGCGGCACAGCAAGTAGCGCTGCTGTCTCACAGCGCCTGGGTGGTACGAGGGGATGTGGGTTTGATTCCCACTCAGCCTGTGTGGCGTTCGCATGTTCTCTGTGTGGGTTTTGTGCGAGTGCTCTGGTTTCCTCCCACAGTCCAGAGGCATGCTATTCAGGTTCCCCCAGAGAGTGTGTGTTCCACTGGTGGATGGATGAGTGACCCAGTGTAAGTAGTGTATCTAGCAGTGTAAGTCACCATGGTGAATAAGGTGTGTGGGCTGGTAACACTACATAGAGTTCACTGGAAGTCGCTTTGGAGAAAAGTGTCTAATAAATAAGTGTAAACAGTGACATGTTTTAAAATATTTCAAAGAAAAAGGATTTCTAGGTTCTGCTTTCATATTATATTTTCCTACAGTCTCTCCAGTGTTTATAGGGTGGGGGTTAGGGATACACACTGGGTGGAGGTATTTTTGTTATTTGGCTCATGGTTTTCTATGATACTTTAAACATGAATTGAAGTCCAGTTGGAGAAATGTCTGTAAAGCTTTTCTTTATTGGGGTAATTCCTGTTCTGACAATGGCCTTTTTAAACTCAGTTTTTTCTCCTTTATATTTTATTTCATTTTTTAAAGAAGATGTTATTTTAACCCTATAGGGGGCACGGTGGCACGGTGGATTTGGCCTGGGCCTGCTCTCTGGTGGATCTGGGGTTTGAGTCCTGCTTGGGGTGCCTTGCGGTGGACTGGCGTCCCGTCCTGGGTGAGGACCGGGTGCGTCCCGAGTGCGTCCCGGGTGCGTCCCCTCCCCCCTCCAGCCTTGCGCCCTGTGTTGCCAGGTTAGGCGCTGGTTCGCCGCAACCCCACTCCGGACAAGCGGTTTCAGACTGCGTGCGTGTGTCATTTTAACCTGTTTGTAAATAGTTTGTGTTTCACATTGTGCGCTCCTCATTTGAACAGAGTGCTTCATCCGTTTTCTTCCAGTTAACAACGCACCGCTTCAAAAATTGCTACCTTTCGGCGCATCGACTGGTTTTATCTAATTTTTTTAGACGCTCCCTATTACTCATTTTTTAGCACCGTTAGAGCAGCTGAGTGTGGTGTTTGTAAACTGAACAAGAGTACTCAAACACACAGGAGAAGAAACACACGGGTCGCTGACAGAAAGCCTAAAAAATTGCACTTGTCACGGCTTAACTTTGTTGTTATTGTGCCGTCCTCATGCCAGCTTGCAGGATTCTTCTAAACTGCTGGCGGAAATACTGCAATTCAGACAGCTGGCTTTGTTTTGTAAAAAAAATTTGTTTCCCTCCGTTTTTATGATTGCTCCCTTCATGACACTGTTCTGCGCTAGTGTTCCAGGCAGCCTGAAATTCTCCCAGCAGCCGCATTGCGCTGTGATTGAGTTATTCCTTTAAAAACCCCTCACTGGCCGGAATAACATAAGATCGACCGGCGTTCTTACATCATATCGTTCTTCATCCTGCTATTATTTGTGTGCGTTTTTCTTAGCGGAGACTTATAATTTCAAAGGGCGCACGGTGGAACAGCAGGTTTGGCCGGGTCCCGCTCCCTGGTGGGTCTGGGGTTCGAGCCCCGCTTGGGGTACCTTGTGATGGACTGGCATCCCGTCCTGGGTGCGTCCCGTCCTGGGTGCGTCCCCTCCCCCTCCAGCCTCGTGCCTTGTGTTGCTGGGTTAGGCTCTGGTTTGCTGAGACCCCATTTGGGACAATCAGTTTCAGCAAATGTGTGTGTGTGTGTGTGTGTGTGTGTGTGTGTGTGTGTGTGTGTGTGTGTGTGTGTGTGTCTTATAATTTCACAGCAAGGCAACTGCGCAAACGCTGCCCTACCCCCAGACACTGAATACTGTGCTCAGACCTTTCAGATAAAACATCAGTTTAGGTTGATTCACAGCAAAATGTCCTTTCTTGCAATTTCTTATATTCTGGGCAACACACTGAGATTTTCAGAATCGGTACTAGGATATTACCACGTTAGCAAGCAGAGAGCAAATCTCCAGGAGCCTCATGTGAACGAGCGAGTCGTTCTTTCCTCCGCACCACTATTTTCTGTTCCATGCAAACCGAAGTGTGGGAGACGTGCTCCCATCGCAGCACTTAACGCGTGGGAAGTGGCTACCTTTCTAGAAGAACAAAAGCTTCCTCAAGGCATCGGAGGCTGTACGTTAGCAAAAGCCATCGCGTGTTTCGGGTGTCCAGAAAATGACTTCAGGTTTACGGCTCACAAGAAATTCAACCGGAGGCCTTCTTTCGGTCTGCAATAAATTCCTTTCTCGGACGGCTTGCACAATCAAGACTCAAAACTAGAAATGTTTAAAGAGCTTTAAAATTGAACATAGAGTGCAAGTACATTATGAGATGCTGTAATTCTTTTCGATAATAAAATATCGCCCTTTTATGCCACATAAATATTCAGATTGTGAGTAATATCAGCATATGGTCGAAGTGGGATAGAACAGTTCATTCTCAAAAGGAGGACAAAGACACTTTTTTCTTTGGCTGCTAATGTTCTGAACTGTGCAAAACTGTTGGAATATGAATCCAGTTATGATCCTGTCTTGGACATTAAACAAAAGAAACCCGCTGGGAGAGAACATTTATGCAAGTCATCTGCAGGACTTGTAGTAAGAATGACAGGGAGAACAGTGTGTATTTTTTAGGCCTCCTCAAAAAAAAACTGAGCTCTCGTCTTTTCCTCTGCGTAAGCAAAACTTTCGAAGTGTAGTGAAATGTTACGATATTGCAAATGCAGAAAGGAAAGAGCACCGAAGGTTTCGTGAAGGCTTGAACGCACGATCGGTAGTCTTCGTGAGCTGCTACAAGGATCTGTTGGTAGACCGGTAGATGCTGATTTGCCCTTCGAAAACAGCAGAGCTTTGAGAAAAACGATGGGAATTAGTACCGTATGTAATGTGCAACATTCCCGCAAACCGAATTTGTATCGCCGCCTGTTCGGCCATCGGCGGGTCTGCGGTTTACAGAGTCTTAAGAGCCTGGAGTTAGCGCTAAAGTTGGATGGAACTAACATACAAAAGTGAGATATTAAAAAAGATGAACGTTAACTGGAAAACCAATCACTCAGGAAGGCTGAATTTGGGGAACTCTGTCGCATCGTTCACGTAAATATTTTTCCTTAACACGTTGATTTGGAGAGTTAATTATATCTTAAGGACTTAACGTCCCTAAATCGACGTCTCCTGGAAAAGAAGGCTTTTTTTTTTTTTGCAATTCTTAGACATCGGATTGTTTTAGTCAATGAAAGACCTCAAATGTGTGCATATGTTTTCTGAAAATGTATGTGCCGGTATTTAAAGAATGATTTTTAAAGGGCTGTATCATAAAGTCCCCAGTCCCGGGAATTGTTCCTCTCCTGCTCTTTTTGTTGCAGAGGTAACCAGGAGAACCTAGACAGAAGCATCCCAAAGGAGACACAAGTATGCCAGCGGTATCCCAGAGCAGAGCGGGGACAGCAGGTAAGGGAACAGACTTGTGCTCTTGATGACTATCGCACGAATGTTGTGATGTATGTGAAATATTACTGATATATTGGATTTTTGGAGATTTTTTTCGCAGGATTGTCACCAGAAACACAAACCTGTGTCCATCCGGTCATCCAGGGAAATACGTTTACCACATTTTTATTTTCCGTCAGATGAAATTTTCGTAGCTTTGAGTTATTTTGTCGGTTTGAAGCCCTTTCCTCATCGCAGCAAAGCAGCATTGGCACAAAGCCACACGCACACAGTCGCAGCAGAGTAGAAAAGCTGCTACACCGACCTCTTTGATGGCGTTGAGAGGGATGCCGGTTTTAGCAGGCCACCCAGTTCGAGGCTGAGATTATTTTCTAAAGCGAGCATTGTCCCCGTGCCGACGTCCACCGAAGAAATTCCGATATCGAGACGGCCTCATTCCTGTACGTCTACGGGAAAGGAAGGGATCTGGCACGATGGACAAGAGAGACAGCTAGAGACGGTTTCAAATCTGAGACTCTGTCCAAACATGAAGCGGTACGCACGAAGGGTGTATCGCAGTAAAGCTTTTCGGTACGTTCAACAGATATGCTACAGCTTTTCCACCGTTTAGCTTCTCGACAAAAGTTCCCATTTTATGCATACCTTTGTCTCTTGTGGAGACCTGTTGGTTCGATCTAAGAGCTGATGATGAGGCAGTTTGGATGTTTGTTTTGGCACAGAGCTTTACTGAGATCTGGGTGCAGAGATTTAATTGTACCAGCATGTTCAACAGTAGCAACACCCTGAGTTTAGCAGGATGAAAATATTACCTTGGACTTGCCTTTGTAAGAATACTTCTTCTCTACTTTGTATTTCTAGGCATGAAATGGAATGGTTTAATGGGTTTATTTCTAATGAGTTTACCGCTTCTTTAGGAGACCATGCATAAAGGTTGAGTTACTCTTCTATTTAAATACACTGGTTGTTTCAAACGAATGTAAAAATGATTCCAGCATTTCAAGCCATGTCTTACAGAATATAAATTTAGAGATGAGAGAGTTCACATGACATGCAGGCCTCAGTGAACCTTGGCATAATTCTCATTCTGAAGCCCTCCGATTCTCGTACAAATAATTAATGTTTTTAGAATGAACATTTTCAGCAAGTGCTGGTCTGCGTCCTTCTGTTTTTGCTTTGGGACATGTTCGTGTTTTCCAAGGACAAACGGGACATAAAAGCAGCCAAGTGCCAAACAGAGTATACTGACAAAGACGTGACCGGCTAATAAGAAATTCTCTTGTTCAAAATAAAAATAACTTTGGAACCTGAATGGAGATGCATTATCTTGCATCCCTTTGTTATTTCTGATTTACTACAAGCAATGACATGATGTAATGTCGGCAGAGCAAAGGGAATTTACCTTGTTTGTATCAACATGTGATGTATGTGTTCATTGAATCCATTTCTCTGGTAATGCAATAACAGCTTTAATTTTTATTCCACTCAATGCATTTTTGGGACAGCATATGACTGATGTTATAAAAGTTTTCCAGATGTGTTGTAGATTCTGAAAGGGGCTAAAACCGCTGTACGGTCTGGATCTTGCACATTTCTCTGGGTTTTGAATTCTCAGGGAGCACAAGACTTAGCTACGGTCAGAGGCACAGGGGTCAGTTTTGCATTATGTTTGACTTGTCCATCACAGCACTATTCACTATATACTGTAGGCCTAACAAGTCAATTCTCTTAGTATCAGTGCCTTCAACAGCTCCTAACTGGCGACTCTGCAAGAAAACACTATATGCAAGCGTTGAAAAAACCACAGCTGTTCTATTTTTCGTTAAAAATTAAACTATACCCCATGCACCTCTCATTTAAGTCAGATTTACCTGGTGTCACATGGGTACACGAGAAGCGAAATTAAAGGAAGAGGCTCGTGTGACGACTTTGACCTGTCCAGACATTCTGCGTATTCCTCGGCATCATAAAGGAAAGTAGTGTTAATTTTCTTATGTGCATTCATTTTACACATGTTTGCAGATAAGATGCAGCGGTTATTTAACAGAATGGCTGCATAATGTTAGAAGCCTGACCAAGGCAAGAATGTGTCTCGAGTCAATGGTCCTCGAGGGCCTGGCAAAATCACACACGGAGTGATGCTTTTTTGGCTTCTCCTTGCTGTGGGCTTTCTGCAGCTGAGTGTTCAGTTAGTTTTTTTTTTTTTTTTTTTGTTTCTAAATAAACGGCTCAGACAAGATTCCCTCCACGAAATTCTATCCCTCTTAAACGCTCATCTGGCTGCTTCTTTCAGCTAGCTTATCCTATTTGCAATTTGGACATCGCTCTTGTTTTAGATATTATGTCTTTTGGAGCAATCAAGACTCGTCACGAGGGTTGTTTCAGCACCAGCTGGACAATTGTTAAGGGAAATGAGCAAAAACCCAGTAGGGAGAAAGTATGGAAAATAGGAAGACTCCTGCATCACACCTAGGTGCTGTGAGAGCAGCACTAATCGCTGTGCCACCCCTACTTCATAGTTATTTACACAACTGTGAAGTTACATCTTAACAGCTTAGTTTTTTTGTGCTTTATTTGCCTTGGGATATAAGGAGAATAAATAAAGCAAGGAAGTCTCTAGAGAGAGAGAAACAAGAACATATTTTAATGTTAACTGACTAATAATCATCAAGTTACCTTACAATTTTTTCTGTCACTCACACACTACATGTATCAGTACTGCTTGACGTTGGTTGTATAGAGGCAAATTTTTATTTTTATTTTCTCAGTCAACGATACTATACTGGATCCTTCGGGTCACAAGGTTCTAATGTAGCTGCACCATAACTAAGGGTTTTCTTGCCTTCTCCACACCGCTCACGTGTTGGGTGCATGTTGCGCAGAGTTGTCTGCAAATTGCATGACATAGTTCGATTTGTGCCAATATTCAATCGCTTTACTCGTGTTCGAGTGACCTCTGCGGGATCCAGGCCTTTCGGCAAACGCTGTAAATTATTGCTTTGAGCAAATGAAAAAAGATGCCCGTGTTCCTTTCTCAGAAGCGGGAGCCGGTGGACCCAGCTGGCCACGTCGTCAAGGGTGTCCGGGAAGACCGGAGCGGTGTGTTTTGGGAAATGTTCTGGAGGGCCAGAGCGCGTGTGCTGCTTTTGTGCGTGCGTCCATGTGTGCGCGTTCTTGATTGATTGAGACCGCACTGAGCCAGCGTACAGGAAAGCTCAAAGTGTGTGTGTGTGTGTGTGTCCTCAGAGTCTTCGCCAAGTCGAAAAACTGGCCCACAAGCAGCAAAGTGAACTTCTGCCAGAAACTCTCCGGTACAGCTCGACACCTACATTAATGCGCTTCTGTTTACATACATGCAAAAGAAAACCGAACAAACTGCTGGCAACGGAGAGCACGTGGATGGAGTAAAATGTGTTGTTATTAAGTATTCCTAGAAAGCAAGGGTTCAAATAAATAAGGTTCTCCGCATTTCTTGTCAACAGCGTGGAAACCTGTGTTGGGTCGTACATTGATTTAATATGCTTTCAAAACTCAGTATTTAAATGTGACGTAATAAAATGTGGAACACGGCGAGACTGCAATTCTCTTTTTTTTCATCATGCGATGCATTTGGAAGAAAAAAATGAATGAAACACTGCACTTATGTTTCAGTGCGAAGACTTCATTGCTCAGTTACCTTTAAAGCCACAACAAAGGAGTTGTGTCCCCCCAAAGCGACCAAGAAAGCCTTAAGCCCCCCAGTGGTTTTTTTTTTTTTTTTTTTTTTACTGTATACAGTAACTTCTTTGATTAGTATTGCTATACTTTCAGCCCTTCAGATACCTGTCAAATTGTTACTCCACTAATCGAAATGCAGTTTTTTTTTTTTTTTTTTTTCTGTGGTGCAGCTTCTATCTGAAAGACCACAGAGTGCCAGCGCCAAATTCTCAGCTTTGAGTGAGTGGAGACAAAACTGTTGCTCTGGTCTTTCTTACAAAGAACAGATAGCTAACAATGAAACAGATGGATAAATGAAGCTAATTAATATTGTCGTATTCATAAGTATTTGCACTGAGGAATGAAGGGGGAAAGGATATTAAAATTGTCGTGTGAACTCCATTCAGGGTTGAATCCTCATCGCTGCCGGATCAGGCCTTCAGGGTTTCGATATAACTTGATGTTCCTCTATAGAGGGAACAATAAATCTCCTGGATGTCTCTGGTTGCAGTGACTATTTTCAGCATCCCTTTTCTTACAGGGAGTGTTGTCATAATCGTTTGAAAGTGCACAGCTTACGGACGCATTTCTACACCTCTTCATTTCTTCCACAAACTGGGTCACATCTCTTGGGAATGACGCGTACGCTTGTCTCCGAGTTTGATCGGAAGAGTTTGCCGCATGACTGCAAGGTGGCGGCAAGGCCATTTTCTCAGCACGTTCCGGTGTATTGTTTCGGTATCCTTGGTTACTGTCCACTCACCGATTTCTTTGGAAGACATACTAGGGCTGCTTTTGAAATTCTGGTAAAGCAACAACTCTCCATGGTCGAGGCACTTTAGCTGTATGTTCTGCAGGTCCTTCGCAGATGCCGGCAGGAATGCCTTGAACTAGGGAACAGTGCGCTTCGCATGAAAACCCTTCAGTCTGCACCATGCTTTAAACACTCATGCATGTGTCCATCCAACCACGTTCAGTAGCTGCCTGTCCGGTGTAATGATGACGTATCATGGTGGAGACTAAGGGGTTGCTCCGCCCCCTCGATGCTGGCTCCCGGGCGCGCAGGCTGATTTACTTGGCCGTGTACACCTTTTGTGCCTCGCACGTTTTGGAGATTGCTTTAATGTTGGTTATTTTATTGTAAGGACAGCTGTGGGAAATATGTTATCCATAGTTGCCTACAAGATATTAAAAAGAAGAGCGTCCTTTTGTCCGTGTCCATCTGGATTTATATAATTTTACGCCTTTCTGGAATCCACGTGAGGATCTGGGCTAACTCATTAGCTTAGCCGGATCGTTACACCGGGCCTAGAGGCGCCCAGAATGGTTCGTTGGAGACCGACCCCAGAAAGCCCCACAAAATCACACTTTACGGACAACAGAGCCTCCTGATCATCGTGCGTTTGATTGTGGCAGAAGTCTGCTGTGCCCAGAGAACACGCACGCAAACGCAGGGAGAACCCGCAAACTGCACTATACACCAGAGACCTGACTCGGCCTTCAAACCCCGACGCTGCGAGGAGGCAGAACCCACTGAGTCACCACGCTGCATGCAGCTTTAAAAACAAACAATACAAAAATGCATTGCTGGAGGTCTATTCTTTTTATGTTTTTAATTCTTCCCTTTACTCGCGAAGTAGCATTTGCAGAAACGCGTGCGAGTAGTGCCTTCAGAGGACAGCTATGGATTCCTCTGGAAGAAAAACAGATGAGGATGGGGCAAATTTCCTGGAAAAACATGGGGATGCTTTATAACAGTAGAAAACAGTGGCAGTGAACAGGCCAAATGCTCTACACCTCAGCGTGGCTTTCTAGATTGAATGGTTGAGTTGTGTTGGTCCTACATTTTACATTTATTCACTTAGCAGATGCTTTTCTCCAAAGCAACTTACAATGGATACTATGTAGTGTTATCAGGCCACCCACCTCATTCACCAAGGTGACTTACACTGCTAGATGCACTACTTGCAATGGGTCACTCATCCAGATACATCAGTGGAGCACACTATGGGTGAACCTGAACAGCATGTCTTTGGACTGTGGGAGGAAACCAGAGCACCCCCCACACAGACAGAACATGCAAACTCCACACAGACTGAGCATCGATCAAACCCACATTCTCTCGCACCACTCAGGAGCTGTGAGACAGTAGCGCTACTTGCTGTGCCACAGAGATATTACGGTAATATGTGGGACAAGGGTGAGTAATTGCTATTCCCAACCTTTATAAATAAAGAATAAACAGAGAACATATCTCCAGAAGACAGCAACTTGAGGAATGAGCAGTGGGGTACAGCCACTTCAGCCCTGCTGCCCGCAACTGCGGTAGTATCCTTCAGCACGGTACTCAACTAGAACTGCTCCCCACTGTACATATGGGTTAAAAACCGTCAATTGCTTTGGATTAAAAAAAAAATGCAGTGAAGTGATAAAGAGAAAAATACTACTCATGGTTTTCTATTATAATAGATTTAGTTGTAGGAAGTCATGGTTATGTAAAAAAAAAAAAAAAAAAAAAGGATGAAACTATTTAAACGATTTACATGATTACGATGTTTTAAAATATATTCATGTGTCCTAGTAAAGAATTTCATTGTGATTGAAAAAGTCTACCTCCTCCGGTATTGGGAACGCTGAAAAAAAGGATATACAGGCCATGTTCACATACATTCTTTCTATGCAGAGCGCATATAGTCACTTTTTGTAGTCATTTATCTTCACAGAAATGAAAAAACACAAGTTTTATTATAGTTTTACTTATACATCTATCATTATGTGCTGCACATTTTTAGAGAACATTTTAAATCAGCAACTTTTGTAAATATTCTGTACTTTGGAATGACATCAAAGAAGCATTAAGGCTTTAAATATGATATGCACTGATACAATGCTTAAGTTTTAACTTAAGAAAATCCTAAATGCATCTATGCATTTTGGAATAAACCCATCTGTACTTGATGAATGATTCTGCTGACAGAATATTTCTGGAAATGAGTACAGGCTTCATAAGAAACAGATGCTGCCATAAGCTTAATAAAAAAAGAGAATACTCTTCATTGTATAAATACTCATTGTTTTAGAATGTACTTGAAAACTTTATTTCAAGTTATTCCAGTTACTTTGTGGCTGGAACATTGAGAATTATGTTTTCTAAATTTTTAGGTTGCTCTTTACAACAATGTTAACGTTCCAGGTACGGTTTTGTCCACGTCCACTAATTTTGCATAGCCGAGTAAGTGAATTTTTAATATTCTTCATCACTCTCACTTGGAATAACTTTGTTAAAGCTATGGAAAAGATCTGATTATGACACGATTACAAATGAAATCAAATTTATGCTTGCAGATTATGATATTTCTTGACGTTAAACTCGAAATAATAATCGCGATGCTCTGTGCATAGATATGTTTTTCATGGTCCTAAAAAGTTACGTTCACTTCAGATCTCTTGTTCTGATGTCCAGCTAAACAAAAAATAACCCAGTATGAATGCACCAACTAAATGCTTCTTTGTGTTCACACAGATAATGTGTTCCTTATTACATCTGACCAATAAATGAATTAGAGGCGTCTCCAGGAACCATCGTGCTTCCTGGAAAGAGTTGCTGAAATGACCAGGTATGACCAGATGGTCTCAGTTTGCCTGATGGACATTGTTTCATCCTGTCCCGAAACCAAAATACTGACCGTGGTGATACTGTGCAATAAGGAAATGGGCCGACACATGACACGTATCCATCGCAGTTATTCTATAGCAAGATTTAAGATAATGTTGGGCCCTCCTTTTTCAGACATTTCCCTGATCTTACTCCGGGAAGCGTCTGTGTGTTGGCTGAAGCTCCTGAACTCCTGCCATGGAAACAATGGAAAAAGAAGTTACTATTTTTCCCAGTCCGCTTCTGACCTTCCCGCAAGCGCTGACTCTGCTGTAGTGCCCGTCAGTTGCACGGCAGCTTGTCAGCCCTTCTATGTGTGAAAGTCCTTTTACGTACAGCTGTCTTCGGATGATCTAATGGTCTTCTGAAAAATTCGGCCACTCATTGAGCAAACGCTTTTCTCCAGTCACATACAGTGATTAACTAGAATTTGTTTGACACCTTTATCCAAGTTGATTTGCTGTGCTACATACATTACACTAATCTCCTTAAAAATCATACTCCCGTCGATAGAGCAGAGCAATATAATCCACGCGCAGCTGGCGATTCAAAGTCACCAATTCACCTGAAACAGGTCTTTACATTCATTCATTTAGCTGATGCTTTTCTCCAAAGCAAGTGACAGTGGTAAGGTACCTGACAATTATTTACTCATTTACACAGATGGGTAATTTTACTGGAGTGATTTTTTCAGGATAAGTACCTTGCTCAAGGGTATAACAGCCAAAGGCCAGGACTGCACCTGTGTGACCTTTGGGTCTGCAGGCAGCAGTTCTAACCCCAACTCCCAGCTGTCCCTCCCTGTCTTTGGGAGGAAACCCACATAATCTGGAGCGAACACTCAATACCACACCGACTCTGAGCGGGAATCGAACCCGTGTTTGAACGCAGAGCCTAGGAAAGTAAAGGCAGTGCTACCTGGTCGTGCTTCCTGTACTAGTAAGTGAAGTTTTACCGTTGCTATTATTATTATTTTTATTTTTTATAGAGCGCTCTTCTCACGCAGTGACACAGAGCGCTTTAACACAGGCATACAGCAAGAAAAATTGATACAAAGAAGACAGTCAACTAATGGCTACCACAATGAAGAACTTATTATAGGGCTATAAGTATAAGTATACCTACTGGCCACCGGGGAAAGGAACAAAAACTCCCAACTGGAAGTTCAGGGAGAAAAAATCTTGTAAATAAAAAAATATTAGCAAAAAATACGTGACATTAATTTAATTTAAGAAAACATGTAAACTGGGGGACTGTTACAGAATTACAGTACATTGTCGTGACAACAAAATAATTTAAACTGCTAATTTACTGTGTACCACATCCTTCTACTCTACTCTACTCTACTCTACTCTATTCTACTCTATTCTACCCAAGTCCCCGTAGCGCGTCCCGGATTGTAGACAAACCGTTGCTTGGCAACGACGGTGAGCGACTGTCGTGTGTCGTAATTTGAGCGCTAAACTGGAACACGGCAGTCGTTGCACGTGAGCCGCTGGTGGTGTTTCCCTCGCTGGAGTTTGGTGTTTGTGGTCCTGTTCTTTAGTAAAATTGTGTATTGTTTATTTCGTACGAACATGTTGGCGGTGGAAAGTGCGACGGACGCCAGTGAGGTGAAGCACACCGGCAGCCCCGGCGTAGAAGAAACACGCGGAAAGAAAAGGAAAATATCACTGCAGAGGTAAGTTACGAGACACGTCCGTCGTAACTTACGTAAGCAGCGAAACGCAGCACGAGACGAGACGTCTCGTCTCGTGCTGCGTTCCGCTGCTTACGACGATGTGTCTCGTGAAGTAATAGTATTGACTCTACGGACGGTAGCCACAGTAAAACTGGTGTCATTTTTGTTAATTCAGGCCGATATTATCATATCTGAAATGTAAATCTACGCTCAGCACGGAAATGTGACGGTGAACGTGTTGGTGGCATGAGTTATAATACAGAAAAAGTTATTTAAAAGGGACTAAAAAATGTGCATTAGCCTATTAGCTAGCGTGGGCAGCTGCTGCTTGGAGGCCAAGGTCACACACCGTCTGTTCCCACCTCCTCCAGTACCTGCCTTGGCTTGGCTTCAGCAAGGTACTTACTTACCAAAATTGTTCCAGTACAATTACCCAGCTGAATGCCTGGTAAATATAGTTGTAAAAAGTAGCTTGAGCCTTGACATTCAATTGTAAGTCACTTTGGAAAAAAATAATAAATATATGTGTCTTTACATCATGACAGGCTGCATGATCTAATGTGTAGATTTGAAGGCACTGGAATTGGCTAGAACCCAATATGTGTTTAAATCCAAGGTGACATGATGCAGAAATAGTTGGTGTGGACTGAAAGATAATGTCAGGCAGTACGAAACTCAGCACGTCACGTTTGATTTCTGTTAATTATCGTGTAATATTGTATTAATTATTTATTGTAGATTGTATACATGGCTTAGCCATGATTTTTACTTTTTGTCCTTTCTGTGTTAAGAGCTATTAGTTCATTGTTCTGCAGAAATCAGTGGAAAAATTGTTATACTTGTTTGAACTGATTGTGTAATAGTTTGCACTTTTTTTTTTTGCTTCCGCACAGCTGTGAAGCCTGCGGTACCGAAGAAGCAAAATACAGGTGTCCAGCTTGCTTGAAACACTCCTGCAGGTAAAACGCTGCAGAAACATTCCTGCAATTCAGTACACAGCAAAGGACATGCACTGTAAATTAAAGATCTGCTGCATAAATTTCATAGTAGGAAGCCATAGACTGTTTAAACCAGGGGAGATATTTTTGTGTCTGTTTTTGACTGTACATTTGTACCAAATACAGCGTTTTATGAAATATCCTGTGTTTCTATTTCCAAGCCTGTTCTGTGTCAAGAAACATAAATCAGAATCTGGATGTACAGGAGCTCGGGATAAGACTGCCTTCGCGCCCATATCCAAGTTCGATGAAATGAATATGCTCAGTGGTAAGACCCTGTTAATTTTTATGCTCTTACCTCTGTGTGACTTCGTGGCATTTTACACTAAACTTCTTCTATTCAGATTATAGGTTTCTGGAGGATACTGCAAGAGTAGCAGACAGTGTTAGCAGGGATTTTGGCCATCTGCCACACCACAGGAGCCAGAAAGTGGGTATTTCCTTGTAACTTGTTTCTGTCTGGTGCTGTCTGAGGTGTCTCCTTCATTTATAATGGAGTGATAGTTCAAAACAGCCGGTCTGAAGTGGGCTTTGTGGGAACAGTGAACCATGAGAACTGACTTTTGAAACAATCGCTGAATGTGATAAATAATATGGCAAAAAACATGGTGATGTTTCTAAATTGCACACTGTGAACTCTTGTTAAGCAGTGTTTGCTTTACTATTATAGTCACTCTGCTTGTAATGATTGGTCTAGCTATGTAATCGTGTTGTTTATGTTTTTTTAATTTGAATATACAGGCAGTCCCCGAATTATGAACAAGTTCCGTGTCCTCAGTCCGTCTTTAAGCCGGATTTTAACGTAAGTCGGAGCGGTTAGGTACGGTGGGTATCTAATGTCAGTTTGTCGAATGTTTGTCTTAGTATAAAGTATGTCGTGTACCTTTCTATGCATAAAAAAATTACAGAAACACTTCCAGATACACTAAAACATCCTGAATATAACAATACAGTAATAATAATAATAGTGTAATGATGTAATGACGACATAATGACATGTACGTCGCTTTGGAGATAAGTGTCTGCTAAATGAATAAATGTAGTAGTGGTAGTAATAATAATAAATGTAACTACAGTATTTATGATAGACAAAGAGAAAATAATTAATGCTACTACTGAGATGATGAATAGAGGACACGGAGGAGACTGGACCCAAGTGAAGGATCATTTTCAGAATCAAAGGACTAGTCATGTTCTCATGGTCGGGGATGGGCGAATGGTCGGTCAGAGGCGAGGATCCGAAATTGGGGTCGGGGGACAAGGCAGGCAGTCCTTATCAAAGAGATGTGGAACAGGACTGGGGAACGATAAGGGACAGGACTTGGAAGAGCAAAGGTTTGAGAACGTGGGGGATGTCTGGAGTGAGATTCTGCGACTGGGAAGAAGTGTCTTTTGTAGCTGAGTGCTCTCTCAGCAAGACAGAGAGAGACAGTGTTTGTGTGTGTGCGCGCACACATGCAAAACATAGAAGAAACTTTGTTTCCTTTTTCCATTCACTTTTGCTTTATTATATACTCTTTAGTTTCAGTCGTGATAGTTTCCTTTTTCTTGGATGCATCACCATCGCATGCATCACATTTAGACTTTGGTGCCATGCTTAGGAGGATAAAAACAAAAGAATTAAAGCCAAATACAGTAACACACTGTAACACACAGACACTGTTAACAGGAAAAGAAGGAAGTCTGTCCTACCTCAGGATCACACGCCCCCCGCACGAGCCGACAAACCACTGTAGACGCGCAATGTTTTGATGCGCTTCGCAAAGTAGTGCCCGTTTATTATTACAAACTATTTTATATACAGTGACTCAAATTTTTAATAAAATAGGCTTAATTATGAAGTTTTCATTTGATTGTTACTTAAGGGTGACAAATCAACTTCCGGTCAACCAGGGCGTGGTTCGTAAGTGCGGGCTGTACGTAAGTCGGACATTCTTAACTCGGGGACTGCCTCTAATTAAAAATAATTAAAACATCAATGCTATGTCACTCACTATAACAGTTGTTATCCTAAAGTTTTAATTGGTTTCTGCTTGGTCTTTATTTAATAGGTCAGGATAATGAAACGAGCTGCCTACAAATTCAGCATGGAGCTGAAGTTTCTCCCAAATGGGTTTACAAAGAGACGAGAGAACTCCACATTCTTCCAGAAAGGGTACTGGTTTTATTCCTTACACTGGGAATGGTACATTATATTCATTTGAACTTTTTGAAATTTAGATTTTTGTATTAGATAGATCCATTCTTCTTAGGGGCAGCCAGCTTCTTACTCATAGAGTGCAGAGTGTGTGTGGTGTTTTGGGGTTTTTGTCTGGGCTGTGGCCTGTTCATCTCAGCAGTTTTTAATTTTTGTAATGTAATCCTTCCATGGATTGAATGGTGGTTAAATACACATGGCTGCAGCTGGAAAGTTGCTGGTTGAAATGTTGGGAAGGGTTTGCCAATGTTAAGTTCAGTATTCAGGCTTCTTTCACTAAATTTGTTCCAGTGAAAATATCCACCTTTATAAGTGAGGTGAATTATAAGTCTTCTTGGACAATAAGTGGTAGTAAAGTGACAACATTCAGGGTCTTTTTCTTAGGGCAAAGCATTTTGTAATTCTTATAGAAAAACAGTTTGCTCAGAATTTGTCCCAGAGCTCTCCGGAATGATAGCCAGCAAAAGTTATTTTTTTACTGAAAAGGAATGAACAGAATCATGCATAGCATGTAATTTCAGATACAAATGCTAAATTGACCCCATTTTATGTGTAGAGCAGCATGTGTGTCTTATATTTCAATGTGCAATTTTTGTCTAAAAGAATCTTGAGCATCAGCATGTTCATAGTTCCTCATCATATTGCGTGAGCCAGGGGGCATGAAACCTTGTCAGATATTGGGGGTCGCAAAGAGTATTCTCAGTGGCGTTATACAGTTACTGGGGGAATATTATACTTGTTTGAACATGGTAGTAGAAATGTCCCTTGTTTCACCCTGTTACTTCTATTTTGTGACTGGTGTGTTGAGATTTATTGATGGTGACTGGTATCCTGGGTTTGCCACAGGGTGTCACTCTTGCCAAGTGTATTTTGAGACACTTGTGTCTTCTGCTTGGGACATCTGTCCGTGTAAAACTCATGCTCATCCAGTGTCTCGTGGGTCTTAACATATGGTTTAAATATCGAAAATGTTGGCACCCGTTTTAGTTGTATGGCTTACTTTAAAAAAGAAATTAGTTGTAGACATGTGAGCAACGCAGGTGTTCTTTCCATAAATACTAACAAGCAATTGGCTCATCCTCAAACTGATCACTGGTCTGCATCTGTGCGTTTTTTTTTAGTTAGAGTTATCTTAATTATCTGTTGCTTATATTATTACCGAGTCCCCATTGCTTATTTGTGTATAGTGTGTACATTCAGCACTTGCAGCAAAATGTTTCTCCTAAATATATATTTTATATACCAATAAAAGTTTTTGGTCAATTAAAAGTTCAAGTTGATAATTTAGCTGTTTGATTGGCATTTTGTATCTCCTCTGAATGATAAAGTAGTCGTATTACATTTTTTTTGTCAAAGTCTAAAATTGTGTGTTCACTGAATAGGTTACAGAAAAGGAAAGGTAGCAGAGCATGAACTTCAGACTTATTGTCATCTTGTAAAGTACTATATCGAACACAGACGGCCCGCCGATATTCCAGCAGCTGTAAGACATCTGAAATGCTCTCTGACTGAAGTGACCACTAAAGTGCACGTAATGGAAGTGGCTTCAGTGTTCAAGTGATCCATCTGCAGCTCAGCCATACATGTTTCTGTATTTTCCACTTCTCAGAGGCCTGGCTGGCCCTTGCGTTATCGTCAGTGTTACGATATCAACTCGTAGTTCAAGCGTCATGGAGTAAACATTGTAGAATACTTCAACTGGCTTAATCTTTGCCATTATACTGGTGGCTTCTTTTTCTGCATTTAAAGAATTCCTGTCTAATGGAGACTTTCTTCCCTGTCCAGTCCTTTCCAGAGTGATGCTCCTTCTATGGACAAAAATGTGATTTTCTCCAGAATGTAAGATGAAGGGAGATAAGTGGCCATGTTTAAAGATGACACGATATCAGCAGTCCGATCGTGTTGGTTTGCTTCCATAAAATTCCTCACCTGCCCTGATAAATCAGACATCTTGCACTCAAGACACTGGGCAAAGCTTGTAGCTTGTTGCATGCCTTTTCTAATGTTATGCCTCATAAATGATTGCGGGGGTTGGTTAAAGTTTTTGATGGCATCTTGCACCGAAAGCATATAAGAGATTAGCGAGGGAAAATGTATCAGAATGTACAAAGTACAATATATAAAAAGCAGATGTTTTGGCTCCAGTGTCTGCAGATGGTTAGCAACATATTCATGACACGTATTGGCGCTGCCAAAGAAAGAGATAATTGTTGGCGGCTGGGTTCTGAAGTTTTTATGCTTGGCTCAGCGGGCTGGGGCACGGGTGTTTTGAATGAATCCTAGCATATTTTCCTCTTGATTCCAAGTTGGGAATAGGACACATACACAATAGGGCTTTGCCTCCAAGTAACAGCTGTCAATTAAACACCAGGTACAGCCTTACCTTTACAGTACCATGGATGAATATATTTGCCTAGTCCCCCCCCCCCCCCCACCTTGCATTCGGTGAACCATTTTCAGCAGGAATAAAACTGACATCTTTTTAGCTCTTCTGCATCAGTTCCCAGAGATTTAGGATACTTGAAGGTTGCTTTAGCTTTTACAATTCTGTCCAGATAATCCAGTGCAAGTATTGCCCAGGTTACCCACATTTACTCACACTTTTTTTTTATTGGTACTGTATTTACAGGCAGTGAATTTGCATGTTTTCTTTAATATCTTACTAACATCTCTATTGTAATAGTCTTAATGCTAATAAATGCTTTGAGTCTCACTGTAAAATGAACTCCGGGTTACGTGCTTTTGCCAGATCCATCTCTGTGTAGCTAGCAATCGCTAAGATGGGAAAGCCAATGTTCCACCTGTCTCCCAGTAGAGCTGTTGAAGTGCATCTGGGATAATGGACCAAAACTTAGAAGTACTGTCTCAAGTCTTTCCTGTCAATCTCCATGTTCCTCCTTCTTTCCCTTGTGTTGGCCTCATTTTCTGTAGAGTCTTTGTACACACCTTGTGAAAGTAACATTGTCCAGCACACATGGGAAGGGGAGAAGTTGCGTTTTATGCTGAAGCAGTTCCGGTTCAGTTAACTTGGCTTCCTCAACATGTACCCTGCAAAGGGCAGGCCTTTTAATTCCCTGTGCAAAATAAACAAATACAAGCACACATCATGCTTTTGACAGAAACATTTGAATGTCAGTTAGGAAAGCTTTGCTCAATACCCAGAAAGTGGTTAGCTTTCCAACTAATGCAGTAGGGTTAATTACAGACTTGAGATTGCAAGTCATTCATCACCATGCTGTCTGCTGCCTTATATATCTGCTTGGAACAACAGTCACACCTTTATTATTCCTCTGTAATTGAGGTCAGCTGTTTGGAATCCCTTTGCGAATATTTTGACGTACAACGTCTCGATTTGTGACACGGTTCTCAGAAACTGAAGCTGATTTGCGTCAAAAGACTTCCAGGGTAATGACTTGGTGGTTGAATTAGACCGCTACTGGCTTGGTGTCAGTTGCTGCACTCTGTAATTGTAGGGAAGGTTGCTTACAGGTAGCTAATACACATTGAAAAAGTTGTGAATTGCAGTATTCTCTCTCTATATGGTTATGATGTGTTGTGGTTTGACATAAGAGAATACTAAAGTGTATCACTAAGGCATACTGTGTGTTCATCAATGGTCTTCTCTGATCCCAGTTTTTGTTTTTCTGCGTGCTTGCTTTTGGAGAATGCAGGGTTGTTGTGCTCTGAGATACCACAAGGGTTGGTGTTGTTACTTCAGCAGAAGAGAAGCTGCATACTACAGTTCTCTTTCCTGTTAAGCCAAAGCTTATGAAAGTGAATCCATTCACATTAAACAGAACAGAAGTTAGTCATAAATCATTAGCATTTGTCTTGTAAATATTTTCCCTTTCATCTCACAGGCTTGTTTTGATGTTGAATGATGTTGTGTAAAACCCATGTCCAGCGAACTCTGACCTCATCAGCGATTTCCCAAGTGTCCCAGCCATCTTTTCCCCTGAGGGGTACAGTCCCTTTTTCCATAGGAAACTGCCAAAGTGATGACCAATGTGTTCACACCTGGTGCTCCTCCTTGATTCTGTGTGCCTCTCAGCCTCCCACTCACCACTTCCTGTCTGGAGACTTGGCCAAGCTTTAGAAACCAGCTCCTAAATTCCTGAGGGATGTGAATCCAACAAGGATTTCCTTCACAAAGCTTCCTTCTGTCTATCACCATGTGTCATCTATGCGTCTGGACAAGAGTATCATCTCCAAGCAACACTACGCAACAGTTCCCAGCCATGTGCTTGATTTATGTCCACCTGCAGTTGTAACGAGAGCATCTGAGACAATCTTTACAGTGTGGCCCCGTCTGGACTATGTGACACAGGATCATGTATGCATTAATGTCCTTGAGTGTCAGTGAAGCCCAAATTGTGTTTAAATAATTACAAGACAGTGTACCATTTGTTCCTCATTAGTCCTGGAGATGTCCAAAGCTCCGCAGCAAACCAGCAACAACACATCTACCATGACAGCAGCAATACTGAGCACCCATTTCTTCAAAAAAGTGCGCAGTTAGAATGATCTGAAATGTGTTTTAAAGGGTTAAGCTTGCTTTAAAAAGAGTGAGAAATGTTGCTGTTGCTGTGTCCTCATCAAGCATTTTTTTTTTTTTCCCCTAAGAACAGGTGTATTGACTGTCTCCTTTGGATACATACATACATACATACATACTCAGCACATATGGGGCAAATTAAGGAAATAAAAATGTAAAATATTGAGGAATGGAATTACTGCAATAAAAAAAATGACAGTTAACTTTTTGACCTAAAGATTTTTTTTTTTTTTTTTTATCTGTTCTCATAAAGAACAAAAATTCAAAGTTGAAATTTTTTGTTGAATAAAAAAGGGATGTTTCTATCATTTAGAACATTAATTTGTATTTAGTGCTGGGTTTCTTTCGGGGGGTGGGGTGAAAGGATTTGCTCCACTTATCACGGTTCAACCTCAAAGTCCTTGTCCCCAACACTCTCTTGTTATCTGTCTCTGACCTTCCTGTCCCATCTTTGTCATGACTAGGTTTAAATCTGGCCCTTGTAAGATTTTTGCAATCGATGTGCTTGTGAAGGAATGAAAACAGTGTGTCATAGTCTAAACAAATAAGGTTCATAGCTGAACTGTGCAACAGTGTGTTGAGAATAAATGCACTTTAATCATGGGCTTATGTTTGTTTGCCATAGTTCATTGTAAATACTGTGGTTGTTTTTTCTTAAGCATTTGTTCATTTCTAACAGGCTGTCTTTTCTTTTGGTTACAGATTGCAGCAGTTTTTTTGGCATGTGAAGCTTCTGTTTCCACAGAGCAGCTCTGAGTACACGGAGAGAAGGTAGGCGGTGGTCTTCACCATTTCTTTTTACCAATATGTAACCTAGGAACACAATCCAAACAGCCCTAATGTTGGTAAGCCTCTGCTTTTTAGAAGCTGTAGGCAGTTGGGTTTCTTTAGGTATGATTAATTTACAGCGGTGAAGAGTCAATCACTGAAATACACATGCATTTAGTTATTTGTGGCTTTGGAGCTGCTCAGCTTCATTAATCAGGAGTGTGGATGACTAACGCGCTAGGTTCGCTTCTCTCCCTCACTCTTCCAGGGTGCCGGACAATCGAACTCTCAAGGAAATCCTCACTCCTTACATCCACCCTACTGAGTCAGAGCCAGTGAAACGACAGAAGTAAGATGCCTCTTAAGGGAAATTCAGCTCTCACTTGGCCTCAGCTGATGTTCCTGCTTCTATAATTGCCACCATTTGTGAATCCTGCTTCATTTTTTAGAGTTCTTTACTTTCTTCTGCCACCTCACTCCAGAGTAGCTATTGGAAAATGTTAAGCCAACAGGTCCCAAGCCCCAGCAGGCTCTGTGTGCCCTGCCAGTTCCCCCCAGGAGGGCTTGCCGAGTCCCGCCTCTTGCTGGGCAGCAGGTGTTGCTTTTGAAAAATGACTTAACCTAATCACGCGGAGAGGCAGAGGGGGGAAAGTGGAGCTGGGGCGGGATTCAGACCTGCCTGAGCCAGACAGTGGGACTTTCACAATAACACTACCCCTTGTTCTTCACTGTCATTAATGGATATCAGACCTTTGTGCACCTAATCCCCAGAGATGGAGGTGATTTAGATTCGATTAGGTCATTTTACTGTAGCTATTTTAAGTTGGATGCTTTATTCTTGGATAATGGAGTAAGATGCCTTATGGGTCATGATCCAGCAACCATCAACCCATTGACTTAACCACTCCATTATCTGTTTTCCGTTAGCAGAATTGTTTGCAAAAGCATTTAAGTTGCTTTGGATAATAAAGTAAAATGGCTATTCATTTAAACCTCATAAAGATGTTTCTGTTCAAGGCTGGAAGGGTCTTATCAGGCTTGTTTATATGTGGTAGTAGGTGTGCATGAGGAATTCTGAAGGAATGAAGATAGAGAGGCCGTGATTAGTCACACAACCTGTCGTTTAAATGTTTTCTGGCTGGCCTTGTTTTTTTAATATTTTTTTGTCATTTCTTTTATACAGACTGAAGACTTGTCTTAAACAACATTTTTTTTCTCTTTTATCCTGTGTAAAGGTCGTATTTTTGTTGCAGCAAGAAAGAAGAATGACAAACTAAAGTAAAAAATATCTGGCATCTTTAATGAATGTTTTTGATCATTACACGACCATTTAAATATGG
The DNA here is from genome assembly GCF_900964775.1 of Scleropages formosus. Classification (NCBI taxonomy): domain Eukaryota; kingdom Metazoa; phylum Chordata; class Actinopteri; order Osteoglossiformes; family Osteoglossidae; genus Scleropages; species Scleropages formosus. The sequence continues at coordinate 15,153,104 of NC_041808.1, read as the reverse complement.
TGAATATGCCAGAGTTAACAGACCCCAACAAGCGCAGGTTTCATTGGCCATGTCTTATACTCTGCCAGTGGCTGTCTTGTTTCGGCTGTGGTGCACGTTGTGTATGATAGTTTGGTTTCCCTGTCGTCTTATCCTCTGCCCGCTGCATGTTGATAACATACCTTTTCAGTCATGCACGAACGGCATTGCTTAATGTAAGCTCACATATGTTTTTACTGGTGAAGAACAATAGTCTCTTACTTTCATTGCAAAGAGGGATAATCATCACAGAACTGGTCCAGTTACTTGAAACACCACAGTTTTCAATCTGAAGAAGCAGGTAGCTTTTTGGTTTGTCACAAAAAGTCTGCAGTCGCTTAGTGTCTTCTGTACTCGTGTCAGAGGTTTTCTATCAGTATACTTCTTTAGTATAACGCCATCTGCCACGTGATATCCATGATAATGTGTGTGTGTGTGTGTGTGTGTGTGTGTGTGTGTGTGTGTGTGTGTGTGTGTGTACTGACATGCTGTCCTGCCTTTCAGGTTGAAGATGTATGTGCATGCCACTTTTGAGAATGTCTGTGTTTTCATGAAAGTGGAGAACAGAAGGTCTAATTCCCTCAGGTAAGAGGTCCATGTCCGCTCCCTGTGTAACATACTTTATGAAAATCTTTACCTTAATGCCAAATAACTGAATTTTGATGTGAACGTTCTTTTTTTGTAAACAAACATTTGGGTACTAGGTATTGTATATGCAATGTGAAGGGAGAAGTATAAACATCAAAAACAGTGCAACTTTTTTAAAGAATTATCAGTAATTGTATTTATACGATCTTGGTATAGTGTAATATTATTTACGTTCATCCGCTATCCGTAAGCGTTTGTTCACTTTAGGGTTGCAGTGGTCCAAAGCCTGTCTTGAAAACATAGGTTGTAAAGCAGGGTACAAGGTACAATCACATACATACACACATGCTGCTGGCAGAAACATGTCTTTGGAGTGTGTGAGGAAACCACCATAACTTTGGGAGAAAACTCCACATAGACTGAGCTGGATTCAAATCTAGGTCTGAACATACGACTCAGTAGCCATGAGGCACAAGTGCTACCTACTATGCCACTGAGGAGCTCTATTTGTGTACAGTGGTGCTTGACAGTCTGTGAACCCTTCAGAATTTTCTCTATTTCTACATGAATATGACCTAAAACATGATCAGATTTTCACACAGGTCCTAAAACTAGATAAAGAAAACAATTAAACAAATGAGACAAAAACATTATAATTGTTCATTTATTTATTGAGGAAAATTATCTGTTCTCTTTATTTCGTTTCTAGTTAGTTTTAGTTGCAATTGGTGTCTGCCAACAAGGTTCTTTATCTAGTTAACTGTCAAGCACCACTGTACATCTGTAGTAACATAAGGTGGTGTTTACAGGAACAGTTCTACATACGTTTTAAATAAAGCGCCTATTGTTGGTTTGATGGCATAATGACAACCCAACGTTTATCAGTTCTGATTCAAATGATGGTATATGAATGTAGCATCATGAAATTTGAAATAAGACTGGAATTCAGTTGTTCATAATCATGCATACATATTGTTTTATTTGGCATATGTTCCCCTGTATCATAGTGGTGGGAAGTATTTCAGTAATATACAAATGATCAGCAATAAAAATGCCATGTAACATTGTATCCAGTGAATTTGTACCTGAAAACAGTGTTACTGCAGTGACTTCACATCAGTGAGAAAGCCTTCATAGGTTTGCGATGAGGAGGAAGCGAGTGAGGCTTCTACTGTAATTGTTGGCCTGGGAATGTGGTCAATAACAAGGCCGCAGCCTGACACAGCTGTCTGAACAGGTCTCACCCAGGGAAGCTGGCCACACCCAATCTATCAAAATTAGTCACCCCATGAACTCAAACCCATCGTAGTTTGCATGATTCTGTCTTTGCTGTCATCTGATGCTGGGAGTAGCTCCCCTGCATGCCAGCTATTTGTTGTTTTCAAGGTGGTGACATCTTGCTGACCCGTGACCTTTCGAAATCAAAAGATATATTTAGTACATACGAGCCCCTAAAGTGTAACTAGCAGTCAGAGGGACACTTAACCTGAAGCTCTCTCTCTTTTACCTACTTTTTATAGAGGGCAGAGTTTTAGCCTTGGAAAATTACAACCAACAGATACAGTAGCGAGGATGCTGACAGAAATTGAGCAATCACTTTAGAATTTTTTTTTTTCCTCCTCTTTGGGCGGAGAAAGAACGAGGTCATAAGTTAAACGTGGTTTATTTTGACACTGGTGACTATTGTTTTAGACAGTGGATCTGTAGGATGGTTTGACTGTTCTCTCTGGTATGGTCATATAAAACAGCATATGCAATCCTGTAGGATGCAAGTCATATGAAAGAGAAGGCTTTTAGTTCACTTCACTTATCTATTGTTCATCAAACCTTACATAAACTTTAACCAACTGTTTTTACATCTCATACTGTTCACCTTCAGACAGGCAGCTAGCTGTTTAGATTACTACTTTCTGTTCCTAAACAAGAGATAATGACCTTTCAGAATGATCTACATTCATTTACCTAATGTTCTTCTCAAAATCAGTTTACACTGCTGGGTAATTTTGATTTGAAGCAATTCAGTAGGTAGGTGCCTTGATCAAGGGTATTCCAGCAGGAGGCGGGATTTGAACCTGTGTCCTTTGAATGCAAGACAGCAGCTTTAACCACTGTGCTATCTGATTAAATAAGTGTCCTCATGAGCACGTATAGCACTGGAAAGACGGAACGAGGGCAGTGTCTGAAAATGTAGTAAAAGATAAAGGCTGTTGCTTCACAAGACTGAGAAATCGTGTGTATGTTCTTGTCTGTGCCCACGCAAAAAGTGGGTAGAGACTTGCCAGATTTGATGGCGTTTGTTGTGTATGTTTGCGATGTGGACCTCAAGCATGGGCAACCTGGCCCAAGGAGGGATTACCTCATATCAAATAGGTACAGTTGCATAACACTCCTGTGCCGGAACCCCAAAAAAGAGCAGCAAGCAACCTCTTGCCTTTCAGTGCCGCACGTCTGTCAGGAAAGCAGCTGTAAGTCTTTTACCCTGTTCTGCCTTCTACTGGAAATGGAGCTGTGGCTTTTTGTAGGTTATACAGAACCAACACTCAGAGTAATGTTCTTGTCTGTATTCCTGCTTGTGCTAGTTAACTGTCACAGAGCGATCAAGACCCGATGTGTTCAAAGAGGAAAGGGGAAGGTCCAGAGAAGAGTATTTATTAATAAAGAAAACAAGCTTGCTGTGTCTTTTATTCCAACAGAAATAAACGGCAAGCTGGTTACAAAGCCCCTCTGCTCCCTTCCCAGCACCACAGCCGGCTATTACAGCCACCAGCCTCACAAGATCAGGCTCTCGGGCGGTGTGGTTATGGTCTGCCAGGTTACGTTCAGGTCCCATGCAGCCAGCGCTCAGCCGCCGTGCCCTTTGAAAGGCTCCAGACAAGGGAGAGCTTGTTGCTCTCGCGGTCCAAGGTTCCAGAGTCGCAGAGCTCACCCGGTGTTGACTTTCTGACAAACGTCTGGTGAACGTACGTGAATGTGAGACGCACTGTTCTGACCAGAGCTGCGTCAGCTAGTTAACAGGCACGTATCAGAACCCAGGAAGAGGGCCGGCTTGACGTCTTCGTCTTTTCATTCAGTATTATTTGTTCTGTAGTTTTTTTTTTTTTTTTTTTTTTTTTTTTTTTTTTTTTAATTTATTTAAAAAACCTGAAAATGTTGGTCTTCCTGCAGTTCTGCAGCATGAAAGCAGTGGGTTGAAATTCATGTGCATTAAAAGTTGTTTAAATATGTTTTTTTGGTAATTTTTTTTTAAATTTTATTTTCTCACTTATGTAGGCCGGATATCACAAGTATCAGCGTTTATGACCTTCTGCGGAAAAAAAACTTTGGCCTGTATGCATTGCGCAGTATCCTTAGCAGTCGTCATCTACAGGGCGCTGTTGTTGCAGAGAAACAAACCGTGGTACAACATCACCATAGCTACGACACAATTCCCAAGGTCCCTGAAGATACCACAAACACAATAGATAATTGTCAAGGAAAACAAAACGGAAAGCCCAGGAGACATCTGTCGTGTTGACCCTGCAGTAGGACACCATACACATAACAGATGCAGGAAGAGGGAGCGCTGCCAGCGCATTTCATGGCCAGCTTGCAAATACAAGATGAATGGTCTCGCTCGGCTAGGCTTCTCTGCTTCGCATTGGCCTGCGTGCAAGACGGAGCACAAAGAGACTGCAGGGGCCTTTTCTTAGCAGAGAGTTTTAGTTGGAACTGGCGTCTGCCAACAAGGTTATTTGTCTTTATGACATGAGACCTCACACCAGGGAAATCGCAGGCAAGAAGAAGCCATCGCTGTGCCTGTCCAGCACCCCCTCTCAGATCGCCGTCTGAGGAAATGCCAGGATAACCGCTGCAAAGTTGTGGGTGAAAATATGATGCTTCTTAGCTCCAGAGAACATTCTAACCTATTTAGGATTCTTCAGCATCACATCTGGTCCCTGTGCTATGTTTGGAGTAATATTAGGGCACTCAAGTGAAAATCCTGTGGTGAAAGCACGAGATGCTGCCGTGCTAAACATATCTTCTTTTTCCGTGCATATCTCCTCTCAGGTAGTATTAATGTCATGACAAGCTTTCAAGTCAGGAATTCAGAATGCAGCCAGTTTGCATGAGTTTCTGTTTTAAAATGTCAAAATGTAGTCGTTTTTTTGTAAACTCCAGGTACCATGAGCTTAGTCTCCTGGAAACGCTTCAAGACAACCTGAGGAACAAGACGATCATTGAGTATCCAGTGCTGCATGTCGTACTGAGCGATCACGCCCAAAACTATGTTCTTGAGCAAGGTAAAATGCCATACATTCACTTCAGCTTATTTTGAGTCAACATTCCTTGTCTAGAGGCAGGTGTCCGGTTTATGGGGGAGGGAGCTTTGCTTTTACTGCAGTGATAGGCGCCTGTAAATGCTGCAGGGACACATCCCAAAGGCTGCTCCTGTCACTAACATCCTTGCCCTCCCTGGCACTGACAGGGCTCTCTCAGCTCATGGAGAAGTAAGCCTGAGATGTTACGCAAGATCGTAGTTCTTGTGCTCAGCCGTGCATTTCATATACATGAAAACATTAAATCGTGTCTCGAAAAGTGTAAATGATTGTAGTGAAAATGCTAGACTGCTTCAAAGAAAAGAATACTTTTTGTTCAGCCAGTTTCTCCCACTGGCTTTCTCAGCTCTGCCAGAATTGGGATCAAAGACTAGAGATGATGTAAACACTACCTTTTGCCTCATTTACTCAGTTGTTTTCATTCTGTCTATATGAATGCAAAAAACACAGTAATTATGATGTCAAACGAAACCAGCACTGAGAATGCAATTTCAGTAGAATTTTAATATTTTGTTTTTTCTTTTTTTTTTTTTTTTTTTTTCTTTTTTCAAGGTACTTTTCCTACCCATTTTTGAGAGACCAGTTTATGTAATCACTGTTACACAATATCCTTGCTAGGCTGCCAGGGACGTATCAGTCAGCAGTCATACAACAGGTCATTACAAATTGGAATAAATCTCTGGCATGGCAGTGGCACTCCTACACTTGGCTGTCAATCTCTGTCCCAGTAAATGCCCTCCTTGTTTCAACAGAGGCAGCAGATCGAGGCCCTGGGGTAGTTGAGGTGAGGGAGGTTTTTGTGGAAACCAGGACTGAAGAATCAAAGACAGTGCCAACAAAAGACGACGATGATGATGATGATGATGATATTGAGGAAGGAGAAATCCGTGACGATGACGATGAGCACAGCGATCACAGAGGTGACCTGGCAGATAATAGTAGTAATGGTAAAGACTGATACCACCACCCCCCCCCCCCCCCCTTTTTTTTTCTTTCTTTTTTTTTTTTTTTTAGAAAAAAAAAAACTGACATGTACCAGTAATTTCCCTTGAACCGTTTGTGGTTTTTAAATAAGTTTAATATTTGCATTTAGCTATGTATTTTTATATGTGAAGTTGTGAGAAATGAATCGTTGCAGCATGCATGAGTCTTCAGATTTAGCCTCGGTATGAATGACCTTGTGGGAGAGCAGAGTGAAGCAACTGTGAGAGATTTGGCTCGCTGGAGCCTTGTTAACTTTAGTCAGGAAGGGAAGTGACATTTTGTACACAGTGGACTTAATATGTTCAGGAGTGAGAAATTGTTGTGTTTAGAAAGGCACTGCCATTGTTATTACTGCTGAACTGGAAATTTATTGCATAAATACTCAAACTTTCTTCTTCCACATGGTTACATTTGTGCCCTTGGTGTGATTTATATTGAACACTGCGATTTTTGTTTCTATAATCTGGCTTCTTAGTTCCGAAACGTGTGTCCTTCCAACAGTAGCCCCTTTGCGTTACACCTGAAGGAAGTATTTCGTAATTGCATTACCAGGAAAAAATAAATACTGGGAGAATATTTATTTTTCTTCTGAAGTTTCAGTGTTTCGTGCCAGTGCTGGGTGTGATGTCCATGAGGCTGATCCTGGGCCTCACTGTTTTTCTTTCCACTTTTTGGTGGTGATGTGATGTCTTTGATGCCGGTTACGGTCTTATTTTCCAGCCTCATGCTGGGAAGGGGAGCGCTTTGTTAGTGTTGTGTTCTTCCTTTATCAGCCCCACAGCCTTAATTCATCTCGAGATTTGGAGTATATGCTACATTTACTTTTTTAAATTGTGTGCTAAACCTGTCACTTCTTGTTTTAGACCCTATAAATACATGTGTGCCAGTGTTGGTACATATACATTCGTGTATATGGATATTTCTCTGCGTGTGCCTGTATGAAATTAAAGGTCAGTGATCGCTTCTGAGCCCATGTTTTGTTGTGTATTAAAAACACTGTCTGATTTTTGAAATGCCATCATTCTTTTTTTTCTAGCAACCTGTTTACACTGGTTAATTGAACTTAACAAACAACATTAAATCCGGGTGACGTTGATATGTTTCATAGAGTAAGGACATTGTTTGTACTTTCATAGCCAGTACATTAAATTGTGTTTGTCCAGATGAGACATTAAAAAGCTGAGTTTTTCACATCATTGTTATTCCAAGGGCTGTTTCTTTAACAAAATAGAGTACGTTTGGGAGTTCAGAAAGCTTAAAATTGTGTTGTGAGGTAATATTTAGTAATGAAAATGTGCCTGAGCAGCATTTTTTTGCAGGGGTCACATGGGATGATGTACTTTTCTGCGGGACTGTGGCATGCCCATGAGTTCTAAACAGTCCTGTGATCCGAACATAATGGTTCACTGGGAGTCATGCAGTCCATGCTTTGATATTTTCAATATTAGTACCCTTGCGCTGTAAATAAGACCGCCATCCCAGTCCTGGGCACAGCAGCAAACAGGAGAACATGCGCTAAGATCAGAAGAATGCTGTGGCCGTAAACACACTTTGACTTTCCCTGCTTAGAGGACAAGCCATGCTGCGTTTACAACGTGCAACTAATACAGGGAAATGCAACCTACCATGACTTTCCATTAGCAGCTTTGAAAAACAGAAGAAGCAGAGCTTTAAGGGTGCATCTCTTAAAAAGCAACATTAAACAGACACGCCAATACCCAGTTCACATGCAGTACAGCTTTCGCCTTTTTAAACCCATTCTCTGCCGTTTAATCTTCCCCTGTAAAAACTGTCCAAATTACTGATTACCCAACACCTCTATGGAACAACGGCCTCTGGGACTTACTTTAATAGGAGGTATTTTTAGTCATGGATGATGATACGCCAAAAACAACTTACATGTGGTAGAAAGGGAATGTGAGCGCAGTGCTTAAGTTAAAGCATATTAGAATCAGCGACACGACTGCAATTATATAATTGCACCAGGAGAACAGTTGGGAGTTTTAGAGTGCAGCTTTTTTTTTCTTCTGTGAGGTGGTTTTATTGCTCTTCTGCCAGATATGCTCTTCTTTGTGGTTGCTACGGTACCCGCAGCTTCCTAAACAAGACTTGCCAAAGTTTGAATTGCCAAAGCCGCTCATGCAGTAGGCTGGCAACTGCGGTATTCGCCCCAAGCTTGGGTTTGTTATTGAAACGTCTGTGTTCATGCTACTTACTCCCCCCTTCCCCCTTATTTGAAAGAAAAAAGAAAAAAAAAAACCTCACCATACTCATCTATTGACCCCATTACCAGCTTTTCAAATCATATGTGATGCATGATTACCTTTGGAATGAAATATAATTGGACTAGCACTGGGGGGGGCTTTTCATCACTGAAGATAGTTTGGAGTCCTAATGAGGGTGGTGGCATTACAAACGCAGAAACGAGCCATAGGAATTTGCTGGAATATGTCCACCCTGCACCCAGGCACGTTCTGGTTCACAGGGCACTGGATAACATTACAAAGGGCAAAAAAAAAAAAAAAAAGAAAAACAAAAAAGGCCAACATGAAAATTGTCAACAGAGGGGAGCACACAGCACATGCTTTCCGTCTGTGTTTAGATTTCCATTTTGCTGTAAATATTCAGCAAAACCACATCTGCAGAATACTAGAACTCTAAAAATGAACTCTTATATAACAAACCTACAAAGACAAGCCAGAAAAATATTAGCGTTTATATGATTTTCCGAGAGTTGGTTTTACTTTGCGTTAAAAAAATGCTGGAGTTTGGATAGAAGTCATCTTGCTCTTTTTAGTCATCCAGGTGTCCTTTAATTTTGAATTATGCAACATCTTTTTACTCAGCAAATGCTTTCAGGCTAGTGTGTCCTGGCTGTGACTTGAGCTCTGTCTGGAATGTGGCTTTACTGTTCACCTGCTATATTTCACACATCAAAACCTATATTTTCATATATTTAGTACTTTTGTAAAAATTACTATTTTTAGAGACTTTTTATAATTTTAGGATTGCTCTTCCAGTTTCACTTGATTTATGGTTTGAGTAACTTCGTTTTATGAAAACGGCTGTTCAGAAGTTCCAGCACTGCGCCAAGAGCTTCTCATGTTAAAGGACTGTATGCTGAAGAGCACCATATGTTGTTCCAATTCTTCTCTCTGCTGTGGTAATCTTACATTGCAGGGGTTTTGATGGGCTCAGTTCAGAGAAAGTTCCAGTCAACCTTTTGTAAACAAAGGAGGCAACCGGTCACATTCGTTCTTAAGAGTTATTTATTCCCAATGGTTACCGTGGTTTTGCTATTTTTAAGCTTTACGCTGCCTATTAAGCTTTGTGAAGAAGTGCACTTGGCCTCGTCTGATGGAGAACTATGCCGTGTGTGTGTAAGTAGTCCATAATGTGCAGTAAGGAAGCATTTGCTTACTTAGTTTCCATGACAATGAACTTCAGTGATGGGACAGGAGATCATTACAGATGTGTAGATATACTCCTCTGCTTACTGAAGCGTTGTGCTGCGTGTGTGTGTAGTGAAATACATGGAATGAATGGTCCTCCTCAAAGTTTTGGAGTCAACACACAGTCTGCAACAGGTTTAGGCAACTCATGTGGAATCTGACGGGAAGTTCAGCTCATAGGATAGAAATAAATTTGTCCTGAAGGACTGATGTACCTATATGCTGTGTCTATTGAGGGCTGCAGGGTTTCTGGGACTTTTGGCGTTTCCCAGTATTCAGTGGACTCAAGTTGTCGTCCTGATAGAAAACATCGGGTTTTGACTTACAAACAGCTGTTGACTCAGATGTGGCCCAAACAGTGAGTTATTTACATGTAAAAGCAGGTTTGCTTCCTGTTCAAATGGAAAACAGCAGACGTCTTTTACTGCACCTCTCAATCCTGTTTTGTATGAAGCTCACAAGCAAGAGAAAAGGAGGAAGAGGTGGTGCAGATGTACCTCTGTGGGTGCTGGTTTCCTTTAAAGCCACTATACTATCAGCTGTTGTGAATTTCTACCATCATTAGTTTAACTGTTATGATCCTTTTACATTGTTTTGTTGTCTTTTGTGGATGTCATATTTTAATTTCACACACACACACACAGATTAAGACCACTTGTCCCAAGCCGGGTCGCAGCGAACCGGAGCCTAATCTGGCAAGACATTTACATATTACATTTACATTTATTCATTTAGCAGGCGCTTTTCTCCAAAGTGATGTACATCTCAGCAAAAACACTTTGTACATTACATGAAGAGAAAGACACACAGCTGCAGACATGTGACTCTCAAGTAAACCTAGTTTGTTACCTTGATGCACCAATGTTCATCGCTCGAGTAGGTGCATAAAACACAGGATAGATCAGTCCTCCTCCTAATCACCTACTACCAAAAAAAAAGATTTTTTTAAAGAATAAGGTACACAAACAAAAAATCACATACAATGCCGGAGTAGCGGCTGTGTAAAGGGTTATCTGGGGAAGATCATGAGGTTACCGTGCATGAACTTTTACGCCATACATGAGCTGGAGAGATCTTGGGCAAAATGGGTCTGGAGGAGGTGAGTTTTCAGACCCTTCTTGGGCATAAGGCTGGACTGCAAGCGGGACTCGAACCCCAGACCGACCAGAGAGCAGGACCCGCCCAAGCCCTTAGTTTCTTGATTTTCTTTAGAAATTATTTATTTTTTTAAAAAAAAAAAAACTCTTTATTTCTTTCCTGGTAAGGCCTGTAAGAAGTAGCTTTTAAAGGTGTGATATAAAGTATTATTATACACACACAATGTTTACAATCGCTTGTCCAGAGAGGGGTCTCAGCAAGTCGGCGCCTAACCCCGGCGTCCATCACAAGGTACCTCAAGCAGGACTCAAACCCCAGACCCACCACACAGCGGGCCAGTATTATATCCTTGACATAATAATAATGATAATTTTATGTTAAGTATTACTACATCCCTTAGCAGTAGTTTACTGATTCTACTGGGAAAGAGATGTTTCAAGACTTGGATGCCTTATGTTGACTGTAGTGATGGAGTTGAGGAAGGTATTTGATTACTGAGACCAGCACCAGGTGGCGCTCTGCCGGGCTGTGTTCCGCTCCTATGGAGAGCTGTAAAAATTCCTTTTTGCTGAGGTTCTCACTAACACTGAATTTCAACTTTTGAGTAATAGACAGGAAAACAGTAAAACACATGACATAAGGTTGCCGTAGCTTCCAGCATGCTGTAATGCTCATTTATACCCTGTTAGGTACATTTAATGAACCTTAAATGTTAATGACTTTGTCATATAAACAGTGTTTTGTTAAAGAGTGATGTAATTAGCGGAGGTACATTTTCGGGCACATCGGTGTTGGAGGGATATTACGTGTTTCTCGGCTCCTTTTCTCCATGCATCGGGTTTATACCAGGAAAGTGTCAGTGTTGAGCTGGATTTTTTTTCATTCCACCCATTTGTTTGGTGGACATGGCAAGAATGTAAATGAGAGGTGCGCAGCCCATGCCCCTCTATTTACTGGTGAGTTTGGAGCAGCTCTTTTGTCTGGACAATGCTGTTCATTTGCCCTTCTCCTCTCCTACATCCCAAGAAGGAACCTTGAGGTTTCAGTATGTTTTCAGTAGGTGACCAACCTGAAGATGTGCCCTCAGGCACATCTGTGGTCCACGGAGCAGCCGTCACACTCACCTGTGCACTTTTACCTGGACTGACCAATAATCCATTGTAACTTTAATCTCAGGTGTGCAACTCATCTTTACCTTTGAGCATTTTCACTTATTTAAATGCATGAAAGCTCATTCAGAAACTAGAGCTTTTCCTTTCCTAACCCTCATCTTAGCATGGGGTGACTTACGAACTTTTGAGTTCAGGCTCATGTGAATGCAGTATTTCTCAAAGTCAAGATTTGAAGAAGTATTTGTACATAAAAACCCCCTTGTGTTTTCTAAAGGACCGGTGTAATGTTATACTCAGAATAAGCTGAAGTGATGCAGAAGGGTTTTACTTGGATGACTTTTCATAAATAAATCTTTTATTTATAACATATAAAATTAAATTCTTTTACAATTTATTCCAGTATGGCATTTAGTATTCAAATAAAGTAGCTACACTTTGATAAATAGAACAACATTCATTAATTCTTAAACACATCATCACCACTTTCAATGTTCTAATGGAAAAGTAATTTTATAGCTGCCACAAAATATGAACAGATTAGTCCACATCAAAAAAGGAATGTGAGCACGAACAATTTAAATGTTGCATCTTCAAAAAGTCAGATTACATGTTATGTGTATTTATACACATATGCATAAATACAAAGACATTACAATGTTGGGTCCTTTGATGTATTTGCAAAACAATATACACAGCAAGTCTTAAGTATTACCAACTCAATTTTACAGACATAATTACATACTGCTCCATAATGAAGCTACCGAAATAATGCTCCAGTATTACGAAGCAAGTCTTTAGAAGGAAATAATGCTGAAAGTGTATCCAGCTTAACAGTGCACTTCGTATTATAGCCTTCATGATATCCACTATTCCTTAGGAATTTGGACATAAAGGCGATTGAAATCAGTTTTGAATATGGAGCAGGTCCCTGGATCTCAGACTCTGCAGTCAGCAATGATGTTTCCCAGGGACTCGGGACAACTCAGTCCCTAAACTTGTGGATGTCATTGAAGAGTCTGTAAAAGGGGTAGGGGGCCTCGGTGTTGGGGCAGTTGAAGTTGCACTTGCATGACTGGATCATCATGACGTTCTTGTTGAAGGTGTCACCGTCTTCGCAGCGGAACTTGACACGGACCGTTCTGGTCTGCAGAGGGCTGCAGCACCGGCCGTCCACACAGGACCCACAGTACTTTGGACGGTACTTCTTCAGGCTGGAACAGCCGGCGTATGTGAACCTTACGGGCTTGCTGGATTTGTTGGTTCTGCTACACTTCTTTCCCTTCTGGGGAGAAGAAAAAAAAAAAAAAAAAAAAAAAAGCAAATATGTTAGCCAATACTTTCTGCTACTGGAGACTTACCATTTAAGTGCATTTGGGCTGTTTTACCCAGACGTGGACATTCTGCGTACCTTAAAAGTGGAGTACGATAACTGGCTGCAAGGCCTGATCTCGCAGATGCGCGTCTCCTTCACCAGTTTGCATTCACTGTTGTTGTTGGTGACCCTGGTGGAAATGCCGGTGCCACAGGTCTTGGAGCACTGAGACCACGCTGTGGTCTGGATGATGCACTTTTCAGTCTCGAACATGTAACCCTCGGGCTGGATTCTGAAAGCTACCCGACAATAACAGCAGTCATTAACTAAGCGCTCTTGCTTCCTGATGAAGTGTTACAGCAGAGCTGGTGGAAAAAGGGTGAACATGCAAGTTGTGCTTGGAAGGCTACTCACCAGGTAGAGACTTGAGTCCCCCTTTCACGAGGGCAATGAGCTCATTTCTGTTGGTGAGGTCATTCTCTGACTCATCCGTGCCGCTTTCCTTGCTGAAGATGTCCACCCCCTTGCCTTCGTCACACACCCACTCTTCGCAGCACTGTCCGGCTACCTTCACCAGGCGCGGGTTGGCACAGCCCAGGTTCGGCAGGGACAGCTCCTGGGGGCAGAGGGGGATGCAACCCACAGCCCCGTCGATGCACGTGCACTGGTGCTTGCAGTTGGGCTGGAAGCTCTCGCCGTTTTGGTAGATCTTGCTGTTGTATTCGCACGGTCTTCCTTCCGACTTGGCTGTGGAAGACAGGTGAGGATAAATGGTGAACCTGCGTGTTCTGCTGCCCTTCCTCCTCTCACCTGTGCACTTTGACGATAATATTTCAGTGTTCAAGCCCTCAAACAATAAGTTAGACTGATCACTTGTCTTGGTGCCCTGAGTTCGGAATCAGGTGGCACACGCGTGCAATCACGTGGTGCATATTTGACAGACGGAGCTCAGATGAATATAGACAGAGCGCCGCATTTCAGGACTGTGCCCGTGCGCTACCCACATCCAGCACTGCTATGCCTGGCCATGACGGGTTTTCCCGTCATGCTCTGCACTAGCCAATAGCCGACTTGCCGTACCTCGACAAATGCCTTTGGCGGCTCCGAAGCTGGCGCCGAAGTTGCACTCGAGCCCCTTGGTGTGGTCGCACGGCTCCGTCCTACTGCAGTCTTCGTTCAGCTGCCGCGCGCACACCCTGCAGCAGCCGCAGCCGTCCAGCACGAGGCTCACCCCCGGCGCGCACTTCGGCACGTCTCGCGGACACGAGCATTCGGCGGGGCACGAGGAGGACGCCTGAGGAAAGCGACAGCAAGTGATTATTAGTATTGCTACCACCTCAGGCGGGAAGAAGAAGCGACTGTAAACGAGTTTCCGCTCGCAGTAAGAGTGGACAATACGACGAGCAACGCTTCCACTACACTAGACTAGTAGTGTGGGAACTACGGGGACAGCAGCATTGTTACGACAGAATTTCAGTAGAAAAGTAATGATAAACTTGAAAAGAACTTACCAAGATGAAACTTCCAAAGACGACGACGGCAAACATGAAAGCGGACATGTTCGCTCTTTTTTTCTTCTCTTTTGCGCAGCGGTGAGGAGAAACGAGTAGCACTGCTAGTCCTCTGCTCTGCTTCGCGGTGCCTCTGACAGAAGACCACCTTCCCGTTGCGGACTGTAGAGGAGCTGCTCGCGACGCTCCTTTTATAGCGCGCGCCGGGGGCTGACGTAGCGCACCGCTCCGTTCCGCTGCTCCCAAACTATGCGAGGAATGTGTCTTGGCGCGTTTTCCAAGCGGAGCACCACCCTGTCTCACTGCTCTGGCTTTTTTTTCATCTTAAATGAGTCTCCCCCCCCCCCCCCCCCCCGTGCCGAGCGAAGTCTTAAGCTCTTTTCACATCCCGCTCTTCTTCATTCTAAGTTTGAAATAACACCCGTTTACACAAACACGTATTTCTTACTGTGCATTTTTTTTTTCTTCAGGTCAAAAGTTCACGACAAATCTCCCAATTTTATTACGCCGAACTGTCACAGTTCTTTGATGCACACAACATCCTTAACGAGACGGGAGAATACTTTTCTTTTATCGTGTGTTCATCTCTGCTTTGTTTTATATTTTCCGTTATCGGCAAAGTTGTGCATTTTTTTAACGAAA
The DNA here is from genome assembly GCF_900964775.1 of Scleropages formosus. Classification (NCBI taxonomy): domain Eukaryota; kingdom Metazoa; phylum Chordata; class Actinopteri; order Osteoglossiformes; family Osteoglossidae; genus Scleropages; species Scleropages formosus. The sequence continues at coordinate 15,138,071 of NC_041808.1, read as the reverse complement.
AAAAACCATTTTCTAAGCAATGAATGCTTTACAATAACATTTTAGTGATATTTTATCAGAGGTCGTGTTGGCTCGTGTAGCTGAATTGTACTGAAGCCTTTGGCTTTATGTGTTGAAACGTTCAGAACAGGAATCCCTCGCTTGCTTATTTATCTGAGTAAAAATATGAGATTGGCCCATTGTTAAAAATGCGGCATGTTTCAGGCTGGAAAGGTAGTGTTCGCCTTAGGTGAAGTTCTTTAAATGTTTTCCAGAGAAGACGATGGGAATATAGAGTTTACAGCTTCTATTTTTGGCCCGATATCCTCTTTATTCCATTGTACTAAGCAATTCCAGATGGGGAGCAGACTCTAGACGTAACAATATTACCATATTAGGTATGGCAGTAGCCTACATTATTAACATATTTCCAGTTCACTTAGACAACCACAAAGCATTCCTGACAGCTTAAAGGCTTGTTAAATATGTTCCACATACAGGAAATTCCTTCGCTTTTCTTGGGTTAATTTACTTTTCACGCAGTCTGTCCATCACAGTTCGGAAAGAACACACACTCACACACACACACACACACACACTCGCACACAGCACTGATCCAATTTTCCACATATAAGATGTTGCTTTGGGGAGGAAAAAAATTGCAAAGTGGTCGGGTCTCCTTTTCACCGGGGCTCAAATAAGTGACATTCCTGTGAAATTCTTAAGATAAAAAAGTTTGAAGCCGGACTTGAGCAGGAGAAGCGGCGACTGACTGAAATTTCGTGCCGCGCTCGCGGTGCAGAGCGGGCGCGCGCTGGCGGAGCGACTGACTTAGTGAATGAGTGACTTAGTGAGGATCCGTTCGGTTTTCACATCATTATAGTTCGTGTTTGTTGTGGCGAAAACAGAGGACTGGCCATGAATGAACTTAAAAAGAACACGCTGACTCTCCGGGACTCGGCCGGTTACGGTGCCTCCAGGTGGAGGGGAGGGATGATGATGAGCAGTTCAGGTGAGTTCGAACTCCGTTGATGATCGCTTTTATTCTCCTCCTGTTCTTTCTTGCGTCCGTTTACTGCTCGGATCGATCGGACGCCACTGTCACTGTGCCGTGCTGACACTTAGCAGCTCATCTATGACATATGCATGTCATGTGGCAACCACGTTTTGAGCGAAGACCCTCACTGAGCCCCGAGCGTTGGCTGCCGAGGGTCCGACACGACGCGACTGCAGCGCGGTGTCAGTGGAACCCAGGGGCGGACGAAGGGTCTCTTTCACGGGTCTAGTTATTTAGACCTTGTTTCCATATCAAAACACTAGATGGTGGTATGCAGTGAGTGACCGAAAGCACCATTTCATATATACACATACAGCACACTGTAATTTACCTCTCTGTAACTCTAAGCTTCCCGAACACGTCACGTTCTTACACGTATCAAACTGTCAAATTAATTATGTATTCATCATTTTTTACGGAACACTTTTATGCTTTTCAAATTCATTAGTCTAGTGACGGGAGCCACGTGGTGTAAAGACCCTGAGAGTAAGTGACGGAGGGGCTGCTTTCGGCCCGTTACGGTACTGTAAAAAAACAGTGTACGCGTTGTGGCGCTCCGCTACTTCCCTGCCTGTGCTACGGCTTCGCGCGGGACTTTTATTATTATTATTATTAATTTTTTAAAATAAAGCTATGAAGTCGAGGTCTGCATCAGTCTCTGTGAATTGTCTCACAGACAGTTGTGTGTGTGGTTTGCTCGACACTCCCCTCGATGTACAGTGAGGTGTGTTTCCAGACACTTCGTTCAGAATCTGCCCCACTTCTGTCATGATTATTTTGAGGTATCAGTTTACTGATGGCTTCCCCCCCCCCCCTCACGGATCTTCAACCCCGGGCTCGTGGCCACAAAAGGGGGCGTGTCCAGCCAGTGTAAAAGCCGCGCGTCTACCGTGCGCTTACACTACTTGTGTGTAACTCCATCGGACATGTTGGTGTTCCAATAAGTAGTCTATAGTTTATCTGGGTCACTGTCAGATGAAATCGAAACACCAGCAGCAGAGTCCGCTTGGCAATGCCGGCTTGGATAATGATGATTAACTTTCCGAAAATAACTCTCCTTTGCTACACACCAGTGAAGTCATATTTACTGCAATGGCATCCAGTGTCACTTCTACTTGTTTAGACTTCTTGACTTATTGTTTTGGCACTTACCTTCCTTTTTTTCTACCTCAGCAGACCTTCATGGAGCTACATTACTTGCCTTCTGGATTTGTCCGTACAGTTTTAGAAAATGTCCTGTAATTACCAGTAATGTCACTTGTTTTTTTTTTTTTTTTTTTTTTTAAAAATCTCCTTCATGTTAAACGAGGGAACCTGTTGCAAAAGGCATCAGGCAGAAGTAAACTGAACAGAACTGAGCGTAATCCCCTTGTTTACTTCTTTGTTTCAGCAGAATTATGCAGCTTTTTTGGCCTTGAGTAAGTGGAATTCTAAAGCGGTTCAGGTGCTATGGTACGTAGCCAGTTACCACGCTCTGTCCTACATGTTAACCGTGATTTGACCTCTCATATCCGGTGCCTCATCTGACTCACAGCTATATGAAATGACCGTGCGGCAGGTGTCCTTTGGATTGTCGCATGTGGCCGTGCTATGTGCATGGTCGTCCACCTAAAAGGGATGTTTTCCCCAGCAATGGACTGTCCTGTGTCCCAGGAAAGACCTTTCTTTGACTTCACATACAATGTGGATTCATTTTGAAGCAAATAGAGGTTTCTTGTCTTTCCTATCCAATTTATTCCGATATTTATATGATATAAGATACGTGCATTATTCTCCAGTGGAAATTTTTGACAATGAACCTTTTTAAAGGAGGTGGGAGGGTAATAGTGCAGCGATGAACAGACTCAAAAGACTTTAATCTTCCTGTACCGGATATTAATGTGTTTTCTAATGTTCGATGGCAGCTGGGCCTTCCTACTTTGTTTTATGCTCTGCGAAACTTAAAGTTTATTCGTAATGTTTAGAGCAGAGGAAGGATATTGCTAAGAATAGTGTCATGGTTTATGTTTAACTGGATGTTAGTATTGAATGTATACTTCCCTGGGATTCCTTGGTAACTGTGTGACTGATATAACAAAGTTTGGAAACACACATTATCCCCATTGAATAGTTTTGGCAGATTGTATTTTAAATTAAAGCTAAGTCTAATTTATAAAAGTTGTAAAATAGTGACAGGGAAACTGAATAGAGCTGGTGCTTTTGAAATTTGCCGTGTGGAGCACAATTATGTTTACATTTTTTCCTGTATGACAGAAACTTGAAGTAAGTGTTCTTTGGAAAGTCTATAGCAGGTGTTGAGCGCTGGACTCCTTTTCTGCACTTTTTTTTCCTCAACACCTGGTGGTCTTCCGTTGAACTATGATGACACTTGATTATTTAAACCAAAATATCCCAGATATGTTTATAAAACGAAAACTGTGTAAAAATGTTTACAGAAGTGTTGGGATCGGGGGGTGGATGGACTGTTTGGGATCTTGGAATGCTTGAGCCAGTCAGAATAATTGAGTGGATCTGGAACAAGAAAAGACAAACAGCAGTCCTGGGGTGTGGAAGAATGTGCTCAGGGATGCCTGAAGGAAAATTCCATTCAGGGTTGACTGAGTCTTCCGTACATGGCACCATGGAAAATGCCTTTACTCGACACATAAGGTTCAGCGTAATTTATAAAGTGCACACATTCCAGCAGTCAGCCATCTGAAAGAACTTGTAACTATGTAAATACATCTGTGTAAATCTACATCATCTCAGTTCCGTATTTCTCAGAAATCCTTACTGAGTATCTGACCAAAACATGTATACTGCGTGAAAATGGCAGTTAATACATATTTTTTTTTGTTTCAGAGTAGTTTCCAGTTCAAAATGAGATAATTAAAAAAACAAAAGAAATAAATCATAAAGCTCATTGCTCCAAAACTCAAATTCACAACTTTACTATATCGTTGTCATTATCATCTTTACTATATGTCGGTATCGTCTTTACTATATCAATACTGTTGAGCTTTCGAATTTTTCAGAGTAAGGTCAGGTTCACTTCCTTGATACAACCACCTTTAAAATGGACTTGGGTGGCATGTGCCATGCATTTATGCAAAACATGGCAACAGATCTCACAGAAAAAGCACATAAAACATTAGGAAGTTCATTTCTGAAGCATAAACTTAGAAGTGTGTTAAAGTAGACAACACCAGAGCATTCTGTGAGGCTGCTGAGCCTCCCCATACAGCCAGGGATGTATGAACACAGCATGGTGTGGAAGATCTGAAGCCCTTTGCTAGAATATCACACTGAGATTGAGCAGATCACATATGCCCTGGCAAGTTTTTGGAAATAAATTAGTCACAAATCCTTGCATCTTCCCCAGCCTACAGAGAAGTCATGAAATCCGTTCACGAAGAATACAGGAGACTGTAGCAGGAGAAGTTCTAATGCGCAGTGCCAAGTGTTAAGAGTTGTCCACAGCAGTGTAAAGCAAACAGTGTAAATATGCGTTCGCATTTACAGCTTTGACCTTGAACCAGGACAAGGCAGATCAGTCTGCGGTTTGCAAGTATGAGAAACCCCAGACATAGTCTTTATTGAATTTGCCGTATTCTTGTTTAGCAACGTACCTAATTTGAATTATCATATGACCATGATAACCTAACTTTTTTTAAAAATAAATACACGGGTTTCCCTGCTGCGTTTCATCCAAAGGTAGTAAGTATGGCTTTTCCCAGGCTCTTACAAAACATTGTAAAACATTGGAAAAAGTACAAGCGGCAAGCTGGTAGCCTTGGGGTGGAGTAAAATGGAGTAAAACTGAAATGGGTTAAAAGTTACACTATGCTGGGTCAGTGCAGGACAGAATTCACACAGGCCTGTTTCAGCCCAGCTTTCTTCCATCCAGTCTTATCAATATGCATTTCACCCATATGCTGGGTCATTTTTCTAGAACAGTGCTGTTTTACAGAACCATTTTCAGGTGGATTATGCAAATTATCACATAATGTTTTTGTACATTTGTTTCTGAGAAAAGGGATGAACCATCACTGGGGGAATTTCTATGAAGGGGATATGATCCAATGTGTTAGTTGTGCTGTATCGATGCGGCATTGTTTAGCGCGTGCCATCGGTTACACGCCATTATCTTCTTTTACAAATTTGACTTTGCAATCCACGGCTGTAACAAGGGGAGACGAGAGGACACGTGCCCCGCTGCTTGTGCAGCCTGCTGTGTGATGAGATTCTGAGCTCTTCTTACTCATGGCCTGCAAACACAGCAGGGCCACAAGGCAGCCAGAACTTATTGAATGTGCCACATACAACTCCACTGCGTACTAGTCGTAATATTTTTACACCCCCCAAAATACTTCTCAAGCTACCATCAGTCTCAAATATTGTTACTGTTAGTGGCATTGTTTATTGTTATTGTTAAGTAGTATCTATTGTTTTTTGTTCACAGTCTGTGGAGAAGCACTTGTACTTATGACAATAAAACTTGAACAGAAGACGACGTGCCTTAGCTTAGTTATTTTGCACATTTCAGTGATGGAACTCGTCACATTATCAGTATAAGGCACTATAATTTGACAGGGTTTGCGAACTCCTTTAACTGTTACGAAGTGCGCTGGACTCCCTACATCGTCCGCTGAGCTCGTGGGACCGAAACAACGCGCTCGCGAACAAGCTAAAACGGCCGCGTCGCCATTGCTTGCGCCGCAAAGGCAGCGACGCCCGAGCCCGTGAATGAAGCGCGGGAAGCGAAGCTCGTGACAGGTCGCCGCCGCGCGCGCACGTGACTGTTTGTTGCTGCGCGCGCAAGCGATTGTTTGTTGGCGCGCGTCGCTCGAGCGCTGTCCCCATCCAGCCTGTATGTGCGAAGAGTGTGAGCGTGCACTATTAAAAAGACAACCAAATTCAATCAGTCCATTGCAAATTAGGGGAAGTTTTAAGCGTGTTGCAGGCAGCAGATTTGTCGACACATTGATTGATTAGTAGACTAGTAGTAGAAGGCTTAGATTCATAAAGATGGCTGGGTTGATGACAGATTTCGGGAACTTCACTCATGCGGTCGTGCGGGCGATTCCCGACTCCTTCGCCAAAAGCGCCCAGAGGAGAAGCGGCGGCGAACTGGACGTGAGCAAGGCGCAGCGCGAGCACGAGCTCTACATCGGCGTGCTGAAGCACGAGCTCGGGCTGCGCGTGCTCGAGCTGCCGGCCGACGAGAGTCTCCCGGATTGCGCGCTCGTGGGGGACGCCGCCGTGGTGTGCGGGGACACGGCGCTCATCGCGAGGCCGGGAGCTGCCGCCAGGCGCAAAGAGGTATCGCCGTGCCGTCTCCATGGAAATGACCCGTGAGCCGCGGCGATGCTTTGCTCTCCCTCACTCTTCCTGACTCTTCCTCTTCTCCCGCAGGCTCAGAGCGACACGCGTAGCCCGCTCGCTGGGGTGTCTCATCACGCGATAGTTCGTCGCGATGTCTCGTCGTGTGGCGGTAATTAGCAGGACCCGTACAACCTGTGTGTGAGCAACGTGAAGTGATGAAAAGAAAAGTGTGTGTGTGTGTGAGACCATGTTTATAAGGAAGGAAAAAGCGATGCTCGGTTCGTGCACAGACTTAAATCCACTGGCTGTAGTTGATGAGCAGTTTAGGTTCGCGTTCACTTTTAGCTGCCACGGCTCAAGATGTACGTCGCTGTAATAATAATAATAAATAATAAAAGCGTAGGTAATTGCGTACAACAACTAGTTGAAGCATGTTTTGAACTCTCTCTGTGTGTGTGTGTGTGTGTGTGTGTGTGTGTGTGTGTGTGTGTGTGTTCTCCCACTAGTCTTTTCAGCATGGAAATGATGAGCGAAGATTCCAGACCGTTATCAACTTAGTAAATAAATGGACGCCAGGTAGCCTAGTGTTTGGCCTCCAGCCTCACACTGTGGAGTTTCTGGGTTCGAGTCCCCCCTCCTGCTGTGCTGTGCAGCTCGTGTCCTTGATGTAGGTGCTGTATTGTGCTGTAACTGTGCTGTACTGTGCTGTACTCGCTCACCCTGAATCGATCATACAGTAAGTGAGTAACACTGTGCTCGGTGCTGATCGGGCAACAATCCCAGTCATTCTGGACAAATGTTTTGCCTAAATAAAGGTAAACAATTAAAAATGGATAAATGTTTAGTCAAAGGTCTGTGTCAGGACCCAGAATTTATAACGTGCTACTGGATGGCAGATGTCTTTCTGCACTTTGCTCGCTGTGAACATTTGAGGAGAGGATCAGAATCCCATATTTTTACCTTTTGCCTGTCGCGATGACGTTAGTTTAACAATACCTTGTTGGAAAATTTTTAGTATGTCTTAAGGTGTTGTTTCCGAAAGAGCTAATATGGGTCTCACTGATTATGGGGTCATGCTGTGAAATAATTGTACCTTTATCTTGCTTTCCATACCTTATGATATTAATGTCTTTGCTTTAGCAGGTGAACATTCCTTAACATTTTTGATCCCTAAGAGCATGAAATCTGATGACGCAAAAACCCAAATTTCTTCCGAGGAATAGCGCTGTCGGTGAACATCTACGAGGGCGGCAAACGTTCTCAGCGTGTTGAGACAACCTTACTGGCTTTTTCCTTTCATCTCGTGAGTTTATTATTGGATTTTTTCTACTCGCTCCATTTCAGATCTAAGAGCATTTTGTTGGCATTAAGAAAAGTAAATTTAATATGTAAAAAATGAAGCCCTCCAGCAGCAGATGAGTGAAACCTCTAGTGAGTAGGTGCAGAGTTCAGAGGCTCCTGCCCCAGTGATATTGATATCAAGGGAGTTTCCTTCACGATGACTTTGATGTCAAACAATTTAGTAATTGAATCTGAGTACAAGCTTGAACTTTTCCAGATCCTTATATGAAGAGACATAGCGTACAAGTACAGGATGTAAGACATTTCCTAGGATATCAGCTAATGTCTGTCTGACTCTTCCCTCTATATGAAAGGGTGGGAAACATTTATTTAGTACACTGCGCCAAGCTGTGTATCCACACCTTCAACATAGATCAGAACTTGAAAACGGCGAGAAGACCGGAGAGTGATATTCTTAAATATGTACATGTTTCTCAGAAATGTGACGAGGCAGCATTTGCGGTTTCTCAAGAAATCTGTGCATCAACAGCATCAAACTGGGCTGCGTCCGACAAACCTGTTTCATATAAAAAAAGGGGCTCTGCTTCCTTATGAAGCACAGAGTATAAAAGACTCGTTTCTCTCTTTTTTTTTTTTCTTTTGCAGTAGACACGCTGTCCTCCTATTTTTAAATTACTTATTTGTGATGAATAATCTGATTCTCATTTCAGATGAAATTAAGCATGTTTGCTTCATTTGAATGACAGCGAAAAGCAGAGGAGATGATTGTTATTCTGAGAAAGTAAATGGGACTCCTGTGAAGGTTTCTTATCTTATCTTGTAACCTTTTCCCGGCAGCATAAAAATTACAGCCGAGTGCTATATCAGGAGGTGGTAGAGAGGCAGCACTCAATATTTTATAGAGTACAAGATAGGCCAGTTTTTCACATCACCTTTCCAAGGAAATATTATTCAATACAATCTCTGCAAGTCCTCCACTTTTATTAGGAATGATAACTGATTCCAGGTTATGTTTTTATGGAGTTTGATTCACTGTAGTGTCGTACAGTGGTCTCTGGCTCCATTCCCTGAAACCGCCGGTGTGGTTCATAAAATGATCTTTGCAAATGAAGTGTCTTATAAGTGTCTTTAGGCAGTTTAGGTTAAATCATTTAAAATTGTAATGGTTTTTTTTTTTTTTTGTGTTTCAGGATTTAACAAGTTGTTACTAATACTGGGGGTACATTAGGCTTGCTTGAGCTTTGGATGGGACACTTCCCCCTTCATCAATCTATGCATTATTCAACAATCAGTAATCAATAACCACTTGTCCAATATAGGGTCGCCATGGTCCACAGCCTGTCTGTTGTGGGACCCCAATCCATCACAGAGCAGTTACACACTATGAGCAATTTAGAGTCATCACTTCACCTGAAACACATGTCTTTGAGCTGTTGTTGCAAGGTTCACTTACAGTTCAGCTTCAGCTTTATGACAGATGGCTTCACATTCTCCTCAAGTACTTTCTGGTAAAGTGTGGAATTCATGGATGATTTTTATGATGGCAGGCTGGCCAGGCCTTGAGGCAGAAAAGCAGCATTAAACCATAATGCTTCCACCACCGTGTTTTACGGTTGATGCAAGGTTCTTTTGGTCAAGGGCAGCTCTTGGTTTTTGTCAAACATGACATCTGGCATTGTGACAGTGTCTCATCCATCCAGAGTCCACTGTTCAGTAGTCGTAATGTCCGCCTAGGTGTTCTCTGGCAAACTTCGGTCATGTATCTCTGTTCTTTTTTGAAAGAACAGCCATCTTTTCCTTGGACTCGCATGTAAGGGCAAACTTGCAAGTCTCTTTTAGATGGCTGACTCATGCACTTTGAAAAAGGCTTGCCTGTAAATCCCTTGGTGTTATCCTGAGACTTCCTGCAACATCTTTCAGTCAGCTCAGAGGGATGATTTGACCTGGATGGTTTCCAGTGGTTTGAAATTTTCTCCATTTACATCGATGCTTTTGTCCAGTGCAACTTACAATTATTTACCCATTTATTCAGCTGGATAATTTTACTGGAGCAATTCAGGGTAAGTACCTTGCTCAAGGGTGTTACGGGGGAGGTGGGATGTGAACATGCAGCCTTTGGGTCCAAAGGCAGCAGCTCTAACCGCTATACTACCAGCTGTCCCCATACTTGTAGATGGTTTTTCAGACAGTGGTGCAACTGACTGCTAGTTGCTTTCACACTCAAAGGCGTCAACAGTCTTTCCACTGAGCACCTGAGAGAGCTTGGTCTTGGCATGATGTAGCCACACACGTCAATTGCTAAGACCCGACTCGACCACAGGGTTCTGATGTTTATATTAGGCGGTGCCCTCCAGGTTACTTTCTAACAATGCTCTAATAATTTGTACCCATTTTGGTGCATCTGATTGTGATTTCAGGCATTTGATGCAGTGATAAAGTTAGGGATCTACTAACTTTTCTGTGCAAGGAAATTACATTGAGGTTGATTGCACAAATAAGTGCAAAGTGTGATATTTTTCTGTGCTATTTTTTTTTAAATTAGAACAGGTTTATCTCAGGATTCTTGAAATGACAATCAAATCTCCTTTTGTCCGCAATGTCCAGACTTTTTCCACACCGCTGTAAGCTGATCAGTTACTTATTAGACCGTGAAGTAATTAGTGCCATTTATTGTTGCACTGTGCTCTCAGTTTGTTGGACGGGCAGCCACTGTTAACCTTTGCCGTGTATGACATGGAGCGCCAGTGAGAACAGCGTGGAATTCGCAGTGAATGGCAGACTCTCAAGAGCTGCAAACATTCACAACTGTACCTTAGTGCAGCCACAGCTGGAGCTCTGGAACTCTATTTGCTTCAGTTTTAAAAGCATACTTATTATCGGTGAGTAATAATAATAACGATTGTAGTTAAAGAATTTAAACTGCAGTATTTTAAAAGAATAAATTAAGAATTTAAACTGTAAAATAAAATGACAAACTAAAATGTCAATTTTTTAAAACTCATGCTGCATCAGCCTCATTTGTTCACGGGCAGCTTTATCATGTGTGATATTTGAATGGTTTTACATTTATTCATTTAGCTGATGCTTTTTTCTAGTGACTTACAGTGTTAAGGTACTTACAATTATTTACCCATTTATAGAGCTGGGTTATTTTTACTGGAGCAATTTAATGTAAGTACCTTGCTCAAGGGTACTACAGCTGGAGGTGTGGCTCGAACCTGCGACCTTTGGGCTTACCAGCTGCCCATATTTTGTATGGCTGTTAAATGTTTCAAAGCTCAGATATGGGTGTTGCCTTGAAATGACTGTTAGGACCAAAGGAGGGTGTTCACCTAGTGACACGTTATCGTGACATTGTTGAACTGAGCCTGAACTGAGAAACACAGCCGTGCGTTTTCGTCTGTTCCTGTTCTCATGAATACCTAATGTCGGCAAAATTCAATTCAGATTATTTTTATAGAGCACTGCACAAAGGTCATGATACAATACAGAATACATCACGAAGATGCAATACAGAGTGCCAGCAGTTAAATCTAACTGGTAGCATAAAGTGGCTGGCAGCTGAGGAGAGGAAAAAGAAAAAACTCCCACGGTGAACAAGGGGAGAAAAATAAACCTCTCTGGTTCTCGGTATAGGTGGCTGCCCAGCCCTCATCAAATTAATTATTAAAATACTGCATATGTGGATCTAGGTGTCTGTCTGCAAATGTGTAGTATTTCTCAGTGATGTCTGCAATTAATTGTATTTCAAAAGTTGAATTCAGTGTGTCCACGAGATAAGCAGTAATATGCATTTTTGAGTTTGAATGCTTTTGTAGAGTTTTTCTTTATATTTGACTGATTCTAAAAAGTGCTTTTGCGCACACACTTGATATTAAATGATATTGTCATGTATTCTTGTCAGCGAGATGTTATTGTAGTTTGGCTGGTATGAAGGTGAACATTACCTACTACAATGATGCATTGATATCCTCTCACTGCCCTAGTGTAACTGGAACTGCACAATTCATTATCTGTCTGCCAGGTTTTCATTAAGTTTAGGACAAACTTTTATTAACTTCAGCATCTTGGGAGAGAGGAAGTGGGACGCAAGGCACAACAGTGAGTAAAAAAAAAGAATTTAAATGGATTTTATCCTTCCCAGCATGTACAAGGAACAAGAGTTCGCATGGAAAGTGTGTCTTACAGGGAGAGGAACGTAACTCGGAGCCTGGTGTGTTTACTGTCCTGCTGGGATGGTGCAGAAGGAACAGGACGAATACACAGACTGCACAGACTATCAATCTACTGTAGGTCTCACATCTGCTTAAGAAGCACACTGGCAGTATCTTCCTGGGGTGAAAGCGTAGTGTGAATTGGCCAGATGATTTATTCTGCTAGACATTTTCGTTTTCTTCACCCCATCTTGTGAACCTTTTTTCCTTCTAGGAGAGTAAAAGAATGAGGGATTTGTTTTATTTGTTATGAAATGGAACAAGACCGCAATGGATATTGTGTCAGTTGCCACCGCTTGTTTTTTGCAAAGGAAGTTTCAAAGAAAATGACTTCCGTTGTTGCATCGGAAACAAATGAGGATGAGAAAGATGTTCAGCGGTATCCGAGGACCAAGCAGAAAGTCACACTCTCATATCTCATTTAGCTACCTCTTTTCACCATATCTGCTCATTGTAAAATGTTATCCCACCAAATATCCCTTAGCTTTGATTTGTAACGGACATTTTGTTCTCAATACAAATATTCCCAATTACAGGTAGATCCTGTAAAGCAATAGTATTACTCCACAGAAATAGCCTCAAAATACAAAGTTACTATTCCAGAAGCTTAATAATTCTCCAGTGGATACCTGTGGCAAAAAGTCTGTAGAGTACTTCAAGTGCTTGCCAAGGTCTTGCTGTTATACCCTGGAGAGAAGTGTTTAGCATGAATTGGTTCACTGAAACACCCGTCTGAAGAGATGAGCAAGGTGTAAAATTGTAAGCTATGCAAGTTCTTTTGGATAAAAGCATCCACTATCCAACTGTATTATGTAGATTAATATGAAGAGTAAGTACTTTCCTTGAGGTTTTTGAATGACTAAAATATGGGTGTGTAAAACATGTACATTACTTATGGAACATCAAGATGCTTTTATTTTAACAAGCTCTTATAGTGATGGTAGACATGTGACGGGGCCACGGGTAAAATTCTAATTTAAAAGCCTGATTGTGAGATGACTAAGGCAAGGTGACTGGAAAACAATACTTCTGGCGTGAGGCCTGCAGGCATCTCCCATGTCAGCTGTCGCTGCAAGGCTGCCGCACTTTACTGTGGTAAAAGAGTCACGTTGCATCCTTCAGCTGCCCTTTGCCATGAGTACAATGGTGAATTTGCAGCATAACTTGACAGTGTGAGGAACACAGCGGAAGGCCTCCACAGGATCAGACTGAAGCTGTCTGAGGACTTGCAGTGTGAATTCCCTACTTTTCTCAACTGTTTCCAAAGCTACAGGATATCCGATTCATTTCTCACCTATCTCATGTGGCTTGTCTTAAAACAAAGGCAAGTGGACTTGTTTGAGTTTTCATGAAAACTCAAGCAAGTCCAGTTGCCTTTGTTTTAGCTTTGTTTTTAGATATACTATGACCTGGATAACTGAGAATCTTCACAGTCGTGTGGCTTGTGTTCTTTTATGTTTTTCTTTCTGACCATGCCTTCCTGTGAACTTCCAGACTTTATTGGCCTGCCCCAGGTAACACTAACAAAAGCTGGCAACAAAGACCTTCTGCTCTTTATCCAGGGTACATTTGCATTTTTACTCTTTCAAACGAACTTGCCGTTCTCTCGCTGGCAAAGCTTTAACAATGGAAAGGTTTTGCAGTGATTTCACAGATTTATTTATTTATTTATTTATTTATTACATGTTAATCCCTTGACTGTACTTTAGTGTGACCTTTTCCCGGATTGGGAGACCTCCTTTCAATAAAACCTTGTACTTGTGTAAGACATGTATATTTGTCTTGTAGATCTTAAGTGTAGGTGGTGCTCGAAGCTCAACCTGTCCTGTCAAACCAAGTGGATGGAGTATGTGGATTTGAACAGCATAGAGTGAAGCAGAGGCCTTCAATACAGGTTTGTGATGAAATTCGATAATAGAAGAGATTGCTTTTATGTCTTTGCATAGCCCATGGGTATTTTATTTGTGCAATTCAGGTTGAGCTCAAGGGTGTCCCTGTCAAGCTACTTATGGAATTTTAAAGACAATTGTTGTCTTTAACAACTTTGCTGTGTTTAGTCACCAGCATTATTCTTCATTCCTTCTGTCTGTCCATCCTTTGACACTACAGGGTCATAGTTTCCTGGAGCCTGTTTTGGAAGCATAAGACATGAGATGGGGTACATCCTGGTGGGGATTATAGCCATTGCATGGATGTCATGCACAAGCTCCTTCATTCACACAGAAACACAGTATGGGCGATTTAGAAACACCATTTCATCTGAAACACATTTGGACTTTGAGAGGAAACTGGAGCAACAAGGAAAGCCTTGTGGACATGGGGAGAACATACAAATTTAATACTGACAATGCTGGATGCGGTCCCATGCCTGAAACAATAGTCCAGGAACCTGCTGTGCCATCCCATCACCAAATTACTGTCATACACTGTTTCCGAAGAAGTCAGTGAGCTACAGTCATCATAGGCCAGTGCAGTTTTTAATGGAATTGCCAATTGGAATGAACCTTTCTTTCTATTTAGAATTTTATATAGAATGTTCTTTGATTCCTGAGGGGTTTTCAGTTTCTTGGTGGTTTTGTTTTTTTTTTTTTTTTTCTTCTGTTTGAGAGCCAGATTGTGTTTGCCACCAAGATTTAAATAAATTTTTCTGCAATCGTTTTGTAACTCTTGCATAAACGTAGAGCTGACAGTAATGGTACCATTTTATTTGTTCTGACACTGAATGTCCACGTTGCTCCAAGTCAGTTACGAGCAAGCACACAATACTGGTTCATCTAGATGGTGTCCTGCAGTCCATGTTATTGACAGCTGTATTAAAGGGACTAAAAGCTCCAAGTGTTCATGTGGACAGAGTCCCCCCCCCCCCCAGCTCATCATGGTGTCGAGTGTCATCATTTTGACGTGTGTCTCCCAGTGCGTCAGCATTGGTCAATAAGATGTGCAGTCACCGAGGGTTATTTGTAAGTTGTGTAGAGGAACAGGGGGAAAAGATGGAATTCTGTAGGATATCCCTGTTAGCAAAAGACAGGAAGAACTTGAAAATCAAATGCCAGAGTTATAGGTTGCATTTCGCGCATCATTCCTTTTTTTTGGCTGGAGTGGTGGAAATTCACACACACACACACACACACACACACACACACACACACACACACATTTTCAGAACCGCTTGTCCCATACGGGGTCACGGGGAACCGGAGCCTACCCGGTAACACAGGGCGTAAGGCCGGAGGGGGAGGAGACACACCCAGGACGGGACGCCAGTCCGTCGCAAGGCACCCCAAGCGGGACTCGAACCCCAGACCCACCGGAGAGCAGGACTGAGGTCCAACCCACTGCGCCACCGCACCCCCGGGGTGGAAATTCAGTTTCGTTCAATAAAGCATAGCTGGTGCAATGTGTCCGGTTTAGTTTTTTATTGCGGGTTCTTTGTCCAAGGTTTCTCACTGTCATCAAAATCTTGTTTATCACCAGCCTAAATACATAACAGCAGTCTCGTTTGAATGTAAATTTTCAGCTTTCAAGGAAGTGCCGCTGTGCAGTTTTTGTATTTATTTGACTTGGATTAACATTTACATTCATTCATTGAACTTACATGTTTCTCCAAAGCAGCTTACAGTGTTAAGCTGCCTGTAATTATTTACCTATTTATGCAGCTGGGTAATTTTTACTGGAACAATTTTAGGGTTAGTCACTTGCTCAAGGGTTCTACTCCAGCAGTAGGTGTGATTCAAACCTGTGACCTCAGAGGCCAAAGCTGGCAGCTCTAAACACTATGCCTGCTGGCCTTGTGTAACAACCCTGTTTTGTGAGGCCAAGGCAGTATGGTGCCTCCCAGTCTGATACTTCTTCTAGCACTGTTTGTCAGATATCTGGTGGAAATCCACTTTGGTCAAATTGTTAGTGAGTGGATGAAACCTGGAGCAATTGGAGTCTGGAGCATTGAAGGCAGCATCCTTGGAGGAGCATCATGTCTCCAAGGCAGTCAGTATAGCGACATGTCATCCTTAATCTGTCGGACTTTTTCAAATCGTACGCCTCTATTTTATTTTCTTCTAATCAAATCTCGAGAATTATTCATTTAAATGTTTTTTGCAGTAACTCAACTGTCAGTCTGAACTTTGCGTTGGAGCTGAAATGTAGGTTGTTATCCCAGTGTGTTGGTTTAGATGTAAGGAGTTAAAACTCTGAGAGCAAGGGTGTAAATGGTGTACAAGGGGGACAGCTTGGCGGAGCTCCGTGACATAACCCTGTTTCTGTTGTGTAACAGTATTTATTAGGTTTTTCACCAAATAGTTCTGTACAGAGGTGAATCGCAGGGGAAAAATGTACAGGGAATAAAAGTCTCAGGGAGTCTTTGGGTGAAGTATTTCGTTGGCACGGTGCTTGGAAAAACGAGATCAACTTTGTGGGTTTTTCTTCCGGAAACGATATGCTTGTTTAACTCCATTTAAAATTTTGTCCCGCTTAGAGGAAGCCTCAAACATATGTCTGCAGAGCTGAAAGCCAGTATCATAGTATCATGGAAAAGTATCATAGCGCTTACTGAAGTATACTGCCAAAGAAGAAAGTAGCACATCCCACTGCTCACCTCATAAATCTGTTCCTTGCATTCCAAGGCTGGTCAAAGGATGTTTATGTGAATAAGATGTTATGCATTATCTTGGGAGCTTGAGGTGACCCGGGAGTTTGTAGTTCAGTCTCGGGCTGATGTGTAAATGCTGATGAGGATGGAGCGTGAGATTCATCAATGATATGATATTGTGTTGTTATACACATGGTATGATGTCAGTGGAAATCACGTAACCCTGTTTAACCCTAACCATCTCAGGTCCTTGTCATTTAAGTAACATTCCCTCCGTGGAAACAAGGGCAAGCCTTTGACATGATGGCAGTTCTTTCATACCCACTGCTTTACATAAACTTTTCTAATTCTTGGGCAGGATGAACGTACCATTAAATGATCCGCTGGGTGCACGTAGTGGGGAAAACTGCGAATTTCTGGAGACTTGTCAGCGCGAGCATGACGAAAACGCTTGCAGCTGGTGCGAGATAGCGCAGCTGAATGTCATGTCCCCTTCAGTCATTACACTAAGCAATCAGCTCCACTGGAAATTGTAGGCCTTATATCCAAATCCCATTAAAGGGGAGCCTTGGCTGGTGAACAGAAGAGTCTTGATGATTTTGCTTATGCATAATCTCTCTGATGCCCTTCAGCTGCTATGTGGAAGAGTGCTTTTGAGAAGTATTATCACATTAATTCCCGCCACAGCCCGTCATTTTGTCCCTTCTTCCAGGGAACAAGCTTGGGATAAAAACTTGGAATAAACTCGCAGGGCTGTTGCAGAGATGACTGAAAATTATACTCCACGGTTACATCCCCCTAGAAACTGTTTATTTGAGTTTCCTTGTCGTGGGGCAACAAGTTCAATCAACAAATAGAAACAGCAGGAAAAGTAAAATTGGTCACTAGAGAGCACCCATTTGCCTGTATCAGAGTGGAAGAGATGGACTTAAAGTGTAATTCGCTTACTTTAAAAAGCAGTGATTAACGCTAACGATGTTTCATCTCGCAAACTTTGATGCCACAGTATTTTTTAGATGGGGATTTGCATGCTGGGAAACGAATGACGAATATTCGTCTAGTGATGCGTATCATTCAGAGCAACTGCAGGGTCAAAGGGTGTGCCAGTTCTAGTTGTGCCCAAGCTCTTAGTTCCTGATGGATTGATGAGCGAACAGCTGATTTCAGTCATACGCATTTTTTCGTGTAACTTATGCTTTCTTTCAAAGTAACTTGGAATGTTAAGTAACTTAGAATTATTCATTGATTTACACAGAAAGGTAATTGTTACAAGGGGGACACGGCGGCGCAGCAAGTTTGGCCGGGTCCCGCTCTCTGGCAGGTCTGGGGCTCGAGTCTCGCTTGGGATGCCTTGCAATGGACTGGTGTCCCGTCCTGGTTGTGTCCCCTCCCCCTCCAGCCTTGTGCCCTGTGTTGCCGGGTTAGGTAATTTTTACTACAGTTCAGGGTATGATGAGCCTTGCTCAAGGGTACTACAGCAGGAGGCGAGATTCGAACCTGGGCAGTGAGTCTAACTGCTGTGCGATCTGCTACCTCCTTGCGAGGGGGAGGACCAGGTGACGTTAAACACTTCCTCACCAGACAAAGAGTGCGACCAGGAATTGAATGTTGGGTCAATTAAAACTCTTTCAGGGTACGACTGTTCTTGCGATTAAAGCATTGTGGACCAAGCTTTGCAGGTCATTCCAAGGATCACAATTTTCCTTTTTCTCACCACTGTAGGACTACGCTGGCATTCCTGGCTTGGATTTTCCCCTCATGTACAGCGGTGAGACACAGTTAGCACTTGCTTCTTGTCGGCAGTGGCACCATCCGCTGCGGCGAGCCGTAATGCTGCCCAGAGCGCCGTCACCATCGTTAATGTCTTTGAGCTGTTGGGAGCTCTTTGGGCAAGAGTCCAGATCTATTCCCATAATCCTCTTAATTACCTATCCCAGCTGAGGGCTCTGGCAGGAGATTAGAACTGAGTCATACAGTATTTATTCTGCACAGTGATGATGCCATTTGACTTCATATTTCTCGCTCTACCACCACCATTCTCACTCTCTGAGCAAAGAAGCACTAGATTAAGTTACGGTCCTCATGCGGTCAGATCGCACCCGGCAACGAATCCTTTCGACATTTATTTGTTAAACACATGCTGATAAAGCGTAAAGACCAACTGAAGACTTGAGGAGTTTCCCGGGATTCGGAGGTGATGCAAATGGATAGAACTGCTTTTGAAGCTTTTTGGGTTATTTTTGTCTACACACAGCATAATGTTCCCGTTGTTGCGGTCCTTCTCTTTTGGTCTTATTGTTGGAAAGGCTTTGTAGAACCAAGGTATGAGGTCCTGCGGATGCTCATTGCTGCACCCTTCTTGTGTTAACTCCTCCTCGTCAACGCTCCTCTTTTGTTATGGACGGACCGTTGCGGACGCTGTCGTGACCGGTTAACACAGCTTGCAGGTTTAGTTTCCTAAATCGTGATTTATTTAGCAGGTGAATAAGTGGGTGTCATAGAATGATTCATTTAGGCTGCACAGATTTATTTTGCTGTGTATCTGGTAATGCAAGACCAAATTAGTATTGAGTTGTCAGCGTTGTACACTTTTTATAGGAGTGGACGTGAAACTAACAGATTCATGACAGTAGTTACTGATGTGTCATAAAACAACTCCACCATTCAGTAATTATTCATGTAGGACATAAATGTCTGGAAATGTCTTCTGAAGGCAAAGGAACACTAAGGCGGTCTGTAAACAGCCGGTGCCGCGATGTGGAAACAAGTAGTGTTTGAATCTTTCAGTGTGTTTTTGAAACAGAGCCAGAAGAGCATATGATGCCATGGATTATTATAGGGATGTATGTGTTTCCATCCCCTTTCCATCACTTAGAATTTTGAACTCGGTCGTTTAGTTAACGGAGTCTGTTAATCACGTGAATACAAGACATCTCATTCGGACACACAGGATGAATCGGTACCCGTCTTACATTTCTGAGCCCCGTATTAAGTTTAATTAGGAATGATCTGCTAATGTAACCTGCAGTAACGAGGGAAAAAGAGGTTAATTTGGGAATACGGCATAAGTCATGCTGTTTGGATTACTCAACATCTTGCAACGCCGAGTTGAATGTCTCTGGCTTTAGAATCGCGCCCTGCATTACCTCATCGAAGGAGAGCGTGTAGAGCAGGACAGCCCTCCTGGACAGATCAGACGACTCGTGCCGTCCCACAGGATCGACTGACGTCAGAAATCCCCCTTTGACCCCGGTCCCCGATCTCCCCCATCTTGCTCACGCTCGGGTAGGGGTTCAACGAAGGGGGTGTTGTCGCCAGTTGTGATGAGCGGAAGAACTAGAACACCCTCCGGCTTAGTGAATCAGCGAGGCTGCTGGACCCCAGCCTCCATCCCTCTATCCCTGTTCTGCCAGACATAAATAAACCCCAGACGCAGCTACCCATCAACCCCCCCCACCCCCCCCTCCAAAGCTCCTCTCCTGCTGCAGGTGGGAGAAGAAGGTCAGAACACCAGAGGACGTCTGCTGGCCCATTGTGCCAGAGCCCCAGCCTCGCGGAGGGTCTGCTTTCTGAATCAGCGCCGAGCCGCGAGTGCTTTTCGCTGCCTTTTTGCTGAGCAGCCCGCTGATCTCAAACACACACAGCTTCAAGAATGATAATGACAGAACCATGCCTGGACCACTTTCCTCCCTCGCAGCGCTACTCCTCTATGTTGTTTTTCAGCTCTGCTTAAAATGTGTCGTCGTCTGTTTTTTTCGACCATATTTAGTCTCCCTCGTGTGTTTTGGATCTACACTATTTCATGGTTGGCAGGAAAGGAAAGGTCTCCATACGCACCTGTCTGCTGATGCCGGGGACCGGCTCATACATGTTGAGACCTTGCCAGCAGCTCCCGTATTGTGCGGCTCTCGCATACCTTTCCTGTGACACAGCGTCTGCTTTTATATGGAAATACAGCTTGCGTTCGGTGAATATTTAACCAGGCGACCCAGCTGAGGAGCTGATTCATATTTAAAGACTTTTGAACCCAGCAGAAGGATTTTGACGCGTATGGGAAATCGCTGTCGTTTAGTTATCGTTGCCTTCAAATGACGCATTCGTCGCACCGAACCTAATTCAAGGATTTGCAGCATCTTTATTGTACCTGAAAGTCTCGTCGTGTTGCGTTCGGCGTAGTCATATGCTAAACGCAGCGTTTGCCCGAAACAGCATGAGCAATGCTAGAAGGATGGAATGCCAGAGGTTATACATCATCCGGCAAGGCCCGCGGCGGAGACTCGGCTAATTCCCAGCAGAGCAATCGCGCGTCCGGGGATCTCTCCGCCTTCCGGGGCTGTGACAGCTTGAGGTTCTCGTGGCGTAACAGTGTCCAAAAATATCAGGGTTTCACGATATTATGTCGTTCTTAAAATAACATGACTGACGAATACCTTTCGAAAAGTAATTGACTAATTACTGTGTTTTCCATTAAAAGGCTCTTTTAGTGATCACGGCATGTATGATTTTTTTTTAATTTCAAAATCATTTGAAATAGTTATCTGTCCAAATATAAAGTATAAAAAGAAAGATTATATATGGCTGTGTGTGTCTGTGTTTGGGATCTCTTTATGTGTCCAAAGAAAGATAACGTGGAGTTTTATTAACTTTAGGTATCAGACTATGACTTCACATATGTGCATTTCGTCTAGTCATCCTCCACGTGATTATACTGGAAAATGATGTAGCCCACGTCTGTATGTTGAACAGGAATGGAAAACAAACCTCCGGCAGCTACCGCTGGAGCTTAAACAGGGCTCTTTATAGCGTGACCTGGAACATCTGTTGGTAGCTACAATTTAACTAGCTGTCGAGCTCAATTGTTACCGCACTGGTGTTACTGAGCAAGGTATTCATGTATTGTGCCTCCAGTAGAATTATTGTTATTTAATTCGTTCCACAATGTCTCATTTTCCTATTTACTGAACTATATGTACCGTATAGTGCGTATATATATATAATATGTATATATGGGGGGCACAGTGGTGCAGCGGGTTTGAGCAGGTCCTGCTCTCTAGCAGGTCTGGGGTTCGAGTCCCGCTCGGGGTGCCTTGTGACGGACTGGCGCCCCGTCCTGGGTGCGTCCCCTCCCCCTCCGGCCTCGCGCCCCGTGTTGCCGGGTTAGGCTCCGGCTTGCTGCAAACCTGCTTGGGCCAATTGGCTTCAGACTGTGTGTGCCTGTGATGTACTGTATATATGGTATACTTTTTCATGTCCCACAAATCTAACTCACATTTGTGTATTTCCCAGTCGTTTGCTTTTTACGAGCAGGTTGTTCGACTTTTACGTGGAATTTCACTAGTTCTCTGTTATCGCTTTTTAATTGTTCGGTACCCGATATCCGTCATTCCGTAAGAAAAATTTTGAATAAAGCTTTCGAGCCAAACATGTGAGTGTTCTGTAATGAAAATCAATATTTCCATAATGTAGTTATGACTAGTTACAACAATATTTGGCTTACCTGGAAAGCTGTTAGTGACCTGGATGTTCCATAAATAAACAGAAGAGTAAAAACTGCGTAGGGCCGTGCTATTTCCTGAAAGGCCCTTCAGGCTCACTTCTGGTCATTCTTCCCAGGACAGCATAACACATTCCTTTACCTTTGTTCTCGCTGAACGAGGATATGTATCATAATTATTCCAATAAACTCGCAGCATGATGAAGATTATCCAGAAAGCCTTCCAAATTCAACACGCGAAGGAATTTCCTCCAAAACTCCGCTCTGAATCTCATAGAGCTTTTCTAATACAGCATGCGGTGCGATGTGAATTATGACGGACGCAAAAGAGGTACAAAATAATGTTTAAGGTTGGAAGGTTGGGGTGTTTTCCTTACATCCCAGTGAGATATGAGTTAATTACTGAATGATATTTTCAGATCTAACCCTTTAAACCCACTTGTCTCTTTAGAGACGGACGAGGAATATATACATTTATACTGTATATTAAGCCCGTGCTTTGGTCCTTTTGCTTAAAAAAAAAATGTATTTCACTTAACGCTTGTAGTTATGTATAAATTTCTGCGGTTTGTTTCATGAGGCGGTGTAAATTTGGTAAATCTCAACAAAAATTAGGAAATAAATGCATTTGAAAAAACGGCTCAGTTTCTCAGCATCTTCCGCGTATCCGGACTCTACGGGCTAAAAATAACAGCTGAGGCAATGCGCTCTCCTGGCTCCTCCCGCTCGTAGTTTGGCCAGGCCTCGACCGGGTTTTGGCCGCGGGCCGTGATGTAAACGGACAGCTATGCGGACCCTTCTGCCAGCAGTTTAGAGTTTTCGGACGGACTCGATTCCTTCCGAGTCTTTTTTGTTAACCCGTGACCGCGGGGACAACGGAGTCGTCGCCGTCCGCGGGCGGTACCCGTCGGCCCGGAGCGCCGCTCTCCGGCTCGAAGTTGGTCGAGGCCGAGGACTTGCGTTCCGCCGATCGATCCAAGGCGGCCCCAGCTGTCCGCCCGCGAGCCTGCGTACGCGGCCGGAGGCATCCGGGTCGAGCTCTCAAACCGATATTTTTGGGTTGCGCTTTGATGACATCACTTGATGGCATCGCTGGCCGCAGAATGTTAAGAGAGCATTAGTCATAATTGCAGCTATGGATTATTGAATTATATGTTGAAAAGCAGCGTCGGCAGGCTCTCTCTTCTCGGGTTTCTTATCTCAACAGGACCAAGCCGATACTGTTCCGGTGCCTTTTGTCACGCGGCATCTTTCAAGAACTTGGTCTTCGTAAGCTTCTTATTTGAGTTATATAATTATAGAATATTGTTTTTCCATTTTCAGCACATGTGTGTATTTGAGTAGTTTTCATAAGGGACTTTCTCAAAGTGCCAATGATTGGCACAGGCCAAATAAAAAGGTGTTTAAAGAAGGTTGAGTTCACAGCGCAGTAAAACTCCTTGTTGTCATAACACGATGAGAAAGGTACCAGAGACTCGCTGATGTGACCGGATAAAAATAGAGGTGCAGGAAACCAGAAAGGAGCGGCGAACGGATTTTCAGCAGGAGGAAAACCGGGTTCTTCGACAGGCTTTTCTGCCCGAGGGGTTACATCCCGATGCAACAGGTGATGAATTATATGCCTATATCCTTTGGCCCACGCCACGCATTTCCAGTAAGTGTTGCTTCCGGAGGGTAGCGTACTGTTAGGCTCAGAAAAGGATTTGCCGTCCTACAGTTTGGTTTTGTTGCCATGGTGACATCAATATTTCTGTGCTTTGCCTTATCCATCGAAGAGTGTTCCCCGGTAGTAAAAGCATCGTGTCTGTCACCTACAATGACATGCCAGCTAAGAGAAAGCGGTACCCAGTGGAGCGGTCTCGCAGAATGCTCTGCTTCACGGTTGAGTGCGCTGGAATCAATTTAGGAGACGTGTAGGTACCCCGGCGGAACTAAAGGAGACTAATGGCGCCGCGGGGGGCTGTTGAAGGTCGGCCGATGGTTAAGGCAGAGCGAGCGTGTACAGGGCCAGGGATGATGCGGATGACAATGGACTCCTAGTAGTGCGACGATTAAGAAAATAGACTGGTGGCTCGTTGGATTACACACTGAGGGCGTTATTGAGCGTGCTGATGAAAACCGAACTGTACGCGTTATGTAAGCAGCTTTACAAGCGAAGGTAAGACCTTCTGGATGTAAGCACATCAAACGTGTAGAGGTGTATTGCCGAAGCCCAAATGCCCCCAGTTGCGGCGAGAGGGAGAACGGGTGGAGCGAAGACACACGGCCGTTTAGCTTTTGATAGCCCCGCTCCACGGCGGACGGATGTCCGCTTGCAGCCGAACATCTGAGCACCGCAGCGCTGCAGTTCGGTAAAAAAGAGGAAAACGACGGC
Source organism: Scleropages formosus (assembly GCF_900964775.1). Lineage (NCBI taxonomy): Eukaryota > Metazoa > Chordata > Actinopteri > Osteoglossiformes > Osteoglossidae > Scleropages > Scleropages formosus. Next base: position 15,113,762 of record NC_041808.1, on the reverse strand, counting down.
GCGCGAATGCGCACATTGTGTACGGTTCGGTGTTCCTACGCTCCTAAAGAGCTCGTTAAATCCCGTTTACGAGATCCAGTTTGCTCGCAGCGCTGCGGAGCGACTCGCGCGCGCTGTAAGGCAGCATCCGAGCGCTCGGTCACATGTCATTTTTTTGTAGTCTCGAACAATGTGAATTCCTGCATTCCACTGCTGCATTGTTAATTACATCCATGGGGGTCGTGAAATTGGATTCCAAGGAAACGGCCTCTCTGACCCAGAGTTACCTCATCGCTTTCGCTGCTTTTCAGCAGCAGGTAATTATGCGCTCCAGTAAAAGTACAAACCCATCCTTCAGTCAATGAAGGCATTATGTTGCACACTACAACTGGAATGATTCCTATTGTCCCGTTTCTGGGGCCCTTCCATAATGCAGATGCACTGCAATTATGCTCCATTTGCTAACATTACACTGATGTCTTTTTCAGACCGTGGAGGATCGGCAATTACAGCGATGGAATTTAGCTGAGATTTGAAATGGCAAAAATCAAAACGGCAGAACTCAAACTTAAAGTGTTATTCCATTTCCCTGCAACTGTGAATAACAGTATGACTTGCTTTTTTTCGGTAACTGCATCGTGATGTTTCTTACTGATGTGTGTGAACAGTTATTGTAATGAGCTCAACAGACCCGGAGCTGTAAAATGTGTTAAGTGCATTAATAAGGAACTCGCACACACTGCTTGTCCCAGGCGGGGTCGCGGTGAGCCGGAGCCTAACCCAGCAACACGGGGCGCAAGGGGACACACCCTGGACAGGACGCTAGTCCATCACAAGGCACCCCAATCAAGAATCGAACCCCAGGTCCTCCAGAGAGCGGGACCCGGCCAAATCCACTGCACCACCACCACTCCCCACACCCCCCAGTTAATAAGGAACTCATTTTAGAAAATGGAAAACCATTATTGATCGAGTATATTTTCATAATCTGCTGCATACCGAACGATGTTGCTCAAGCTGAAAGTGTCGAAGAAGTAGTTTCCACTTCCAAAATGACTCGGTTATCTGTGTGCGGAGGGTTAATGGTGCGGTGTAGTAAAGGGTGTCACGAGATGGAAGGGAGTGCGACTCGGCTCTTTGCCATACGGGGTGGGCCAGAGCTCTCCAGAGCACCAACAAGGGTGGCGTAGTGATCAGAGCTGCCACCTTTGGACTCAAAGGACCCAGGCTTGACTCCCAGCTTCTGCTGCAGTACCCCTGAGCAAAGGATTTAGCCTAAACTGCTCCGGTAAAAATTACCCAGCTGTAGGAATGAGTAAATAATTATAAGCAGCTTTGGAGACGTGGGTGAGCTAAATAAATATAGCTCAATGCCATTTAGGCAATACCATCCTCAAATGCGGTGAGAATACTTCGTCCTAGACTAGAAGGCAACACATGTTTATGGCATATCATGCAGTTCAATATAAATAATCAGTTCAGCATCAATAATTTCATTTTATCATGGGTAGCAACAACTAGAGTCTTCATTCTGTGAGCACCCCCCCCCCCCCCCCCCAGGTCTCAAAATCGCACTTGATGGCTTTGGCCACTTGCAACGACGACATCATCCAGCAGATACTGCATCCGTGACCTAAGAGTCGATGATCGTAGCTGAAGTCTAACATGACTCACGGCTGCCACTTTGTCCTCATTTTGTGACCCCAGCTCTGCCGATCACAGCCGAAGGCTGATGAGGCTCTGAGCCCTAGCGTCTTGGCAGCTGTCAAGGGCTTTCCCTCCCCCCTCTTTTCTTTTCTTTTCTTTTCTTTCCTTTCCTTTTCCGCCCATGCCTGTTAGAAAGTTTCCATATCTGAATGCTGCCCTTGGGGTGTTTTCCGATTCGCCGCTCTTGCCCAGTGAGGTTACACCTTTCAGAATTCAGGGAGGAATCCTAAGAATGAGTACCTTAAAGAGCTCCTTGACAACTGAGGGCTATCAAGCAGGACGCCAGTGAAAAAAAAAATATTCATTTGCATAGAATCCAAAAGGAAAGGGATTGAAAACAGCATGATTCGTCCCCAAGCAACATTATGTACCAGAACTAATAAGGGTGGGGAAAAATGTTAATGTTTAAAGACTTTCTCATTTTTGTAGAGAAAAAAATACCTATATTTATTATTTGCTTATAATTTATTTTTATTTGATACTAACATTTTGATTATTAGTTACTCTATCTAGGGGGGTGCGGTAGCGCAGCAGGCTTCGCCGGGTCCTGCGCTCTGGCGGGTCCGGGGTTCGAGTCCCGCTTGGGGTGCCTTGCAATGGACTGGTGTCCCGTCCTGGGTGTGTCCCCTCCCCCTCCAGCCTCGCGCCCTGCGTTGCCGGGTTAGGCTCCGGCTCACCGCGACCCCACTCGGGACAAGCGGTTTCAGACTGTGTGTGTGTGTGTGTGTGTGTGTGTGTGTGTGTGTGTGTGTGTGTTGCTCTATTTATTATATTCAGTGTATACCACAGATAGTGAATCTCATAAGCAGTAAATGCCATTTACATGACGATCATTTCTTCAAAAACTTATTTCCATGTTTCATGTTCTTCTAAAAGGTCCCACTTTCGGTATTACGTTAAAAGCTTGGCCTAAAACCGACTTCCACAAAGCTGACCTACAAAGCTGAGACCCGAGTGCCCTAGAAGTGTTTGACGCGCCAACTCTCCATTGCAGTCTGTGTCCTCGTGAAGATAAAGTGGGCGTTAAGTTCATTGTTTACCGAACACGGAATTGTTTAAAGGAGGACAGAATTTCTTCCTTTTCGGGAGCTTCCGGGTGTTTCCGTTCCAGACGGGCGGCGCTCTCGTCCGCGCATCCGCCGGCGGCGTGCGACACGGCACCTCCGGCGCGCACGCTAATCGCAATAACGCCTGCGCGGTTATTTCCTGAACGAAGAGGAATGAATTTCGGCTGAATTTTGGTTTCTGGAAGAAGTTCAACCCAAAATGCCTGGGATTCCCACGAGGGCCCGGACGGTGTTCGTTTCCGCCCCGCTCCGTCTGGTTTTGGCGCAACCGGATCCGCTTCGGGTTATTTCTGTACGTCGGCCCCGATTACAGCAAAGCTGTAACTCGACGGAATCGGGGAGATGCTTGACCGCTGGGTCTCCTCGAAGAAATGCGTTCCTTCAAAAGAATTTTATGTGGAAATTTCTGCGGGGGGAAAAGCGAGATAAATCAGGCTTTGGATTTTTGGGCCAAAGCTCACTTGTGTTTACTGCCAGGGGCCTTGTTTTGTACTCCCGTGGCACAATTTTTGTACTGGGGAGAAAGGAAGCTCCATCGCTTCTGTTAGAACCGTCTCACATTTCTGCATTGCACAAATTGTCCGGCTTTCGGAATTACCGCTTATTAGTCGAATGTTGTCGTTTTTAAGGGAAGGTGCAAAAAACGGAGTTAGATCTTTGTCACGAGGGCAGTAGGCTGTGAAATGCCGTGGCGGTGTTTGGAGTATTCCGTTCCTCGATGGAGACAGTTTTTATAGTCATCCTATTAAAGCAGAGCTATGAACCTGAAAGTACTTGCTTTTATGACTAGTGCAACAGTGAACAACATTAAATGTTTTCTAAGTCATAATTCTTAATATGGGGGACGCGGTGGCGCAGCGGGTTGGACCGGGTCCTGCTCTCCTCTGGGTCTGGGGTTCGAGTCCCGCTTGGGGTGCCTTGCGGCGGACTGGCGTCCCGTCCTGGGTGTGTCCCCTCCCCCTCGGGCCCTACGCCCTGTGTTGCCAGGTTAGGCTCCGGCTCCCCGCAACCCCAAATGGGACAAGCGGTTCTGAAAATGTGTGTGTGTGTGTGTGTGTGTGTGTGTGTGTGTGTGTGTGTGTGTAATTCTTAATGTAAAAATGCACCCATCCATCCATCAATCATCAACAACCCAGGACGGGACGCCAGTGCATCACAGGGCACCCCAAGCAGGACTCGAACCCCAGACCCACCATACAGCAGGCACTGGCCAAACCCACCATACCCCCCCCATATGAAAATGGAAAAACTGTAATATTTTTAGTATTATGTATGCAACACAGTTTTTAAAGTTGTTCCAGTATGACAATCCTTCATTTCAGCTAGTTTTGCCAAGAGGGCACATCAAGAAGATGAACAGTGACACTTCCTTCATAAGCATAGTTTTACCTATAGAACACTATAATATTACATTATAATTGACGTTACAAATTGAATATACACAATGTGTCATGCTATTATACTGTAATACCTTGCAGTATTATTTGCTATTCAATTGTCAATAAGTTGTTGTTACGGTTGAGTTTTATTCTGTTCTTCATCGTAGGGCGCGGTTGAGAGAATGCGTGACGTGAGAGGTGTGGGAGAGCGAGTGGGAAGATGCGACAGGAGCTGTGTGGAAGTTGGAAGTGCGCTCGCGGTCTGTTAGGCTGGTTCTTAAAAGTGTTCGTTTCCCTGGTTACGGATGATGCTGCGGCCCGTCTTGTTGATTAGCGCCTTAATAAACCCAGACCCTTGGGAATCGTCCAAGTGCGGCTCGGTGCTCTTTCGGGTCACGACAGCGTGCGGCCATATGATATACTGTACATTAATGTAGCGAACGGTGTAAACATTACATTATGCACGGAGGGCGTAGCACAGTAAATGCAGGGTATGTTACACATTCTAAGCTTGTGGTCATTGTGTGATGTGTAACTAAATTAGAAGTGTTTTCTGAGATTAACGTTGGTTGACAAGAATGTAATTGATATTGAACCGTTTGATCGTTTTTTTTTCCCGTGTTTTTTCAACCGTTCTTATAAATTACTGAAATTTGGCGGCGTATATGAGACAACCATCAATAAAAATGACAAAAAGGGTATCCTGTAATTTGTGTTCCAGTAAGTCTAGCATCATACTGCGGAGGTGGACATCTGGCTACAAATTTACTAACACAATCTCTCAATTCATGGTTTACCAAATAAATAATAATAAAAAAAAAAAAAAAAAAAAAAAACAGACCACAAACCAAAAGCAATCAGAGGTCAGAAAAAAAACCGAATCTGCTGTTCACCCTGCAATTTAATGTGACTTCACCGGTGATGTCATTGAGGTCAATGAAACAGCGAGACTGTTTATAACAATAAATTGGTTCAAAAATCTTTCAGCTGCAAACCATGACTTGCACCACACGGTGACTCTCAGTCACTAGCGCAGCACTGATACTTTTTCTTTTTAACGTAGTTTTCTACGTTTTTCATTATTAGTATGCGCTCTCCATTCCGTCGTGACCCGTTACGAGACGGCAAAACGTAACGAGGATGCGGTGATGCTTCAGGGAGTAGGTGTAATGTCATGAGCTCTTCTCAAATGTTGCGACTGTGAACGTGTTAAAAGGCATAAAGCGAACCTCTGATTTCGCTTTCTGCTTTACGTGGCTCAACAAAGCCGTTATCGCAGGGGAGGCTTAATGTTAATTTGCAGAGACGGCAGACCCTTTGGGTGAAGATTTCCATTCCCTGCGGGAACTGTCGTTTTGACGTTTTCTCGGTGTGGCGCTTGCATTTGCTGCTTGACGAGTGGCAGGCTTGGCTGGGTCCCGCTCTCCGGTGGGCCTGGGGTTCGAGTCCCGCTTGGGGTGCCTTGCGATGGACCGGCGTCCCGTCCTGGGTGTGTCCCCTCCCCCTCCGGCCTTACGCCCTGTGTTACCGGGTTAGGCTCCGGTTCGCCGTGACCCCGCTCGGGAAGTGGTTTCAGACAGCGTGTGTGTGAGAATCCATGATGTTTAAAACGATGTCTCAAATAGTTCTCTCTGCCCTGTATAAAGTGTGGTGTGTTTGGGCAGTTTACCTCTGCAAGTTGTCCAGTGACTACTCCTCCCCCTTGGGTGATGTAGGGTTAGGGTTCAGAGAGAGCCAGGCTCAGTCTGTGAGATTTACAGCTGCAGAGACATCATAGAGCTGCACTCATCGTGGCCCTGAGTTTCCCTTCCGATCTTCTCCTGTAACTTACAGGGTTTTTGCACTGACAGATAGTAGGGGCCCAGCAAACTAATTGATCCTCCAGTCAAAAAAAAAACCCAAAAAAACTGCAATGAAATGATCATGTAATCAAGAAAATAAAGCAGAACATCCAGTATTTGGTTTTAAAAACTTTTTTCGTCAGTACCGTGACTGACGGTACAGTTCCGTGCGATGTCATGATCTTATCTTCTACGTCATTCACGTGATAAACTTTTGCCAGAAGACGTTCTGGAATAACACGGTTTGACCACAAGCGGCCTTATGGCCACGAGACGCATGTTTGGGAGCCTTCGGTCAACCTCGACTGACAGAAGACTGCGGCAGGGACCCCACCTGGTCGTCTTGCTTACACGGAGATGTTCGGTTGCTGTGGACCCGGACGTGTGGGACATGTGGGTGGTCTGCTTTATTGCACAGGTAGGTCATGGTCTCAGGCAAAGATTAGTGGCGGAAATCTCCGGGGCGTGATACGTTCTCGAAGGAGGAGTGGTGGCTCATTGCAAGATGGGCTGAAATCATGTTTATGTTGAAATACACGCGCTGTCTGAAACTGCTTGTCCTTGACCGGGGTCGCGGCGAACCGGAGCCGAACGCGGCAACCCGGGGCGTGAGGCCGGAGGGAGAGGGGACGCACCCAGGATGGGACGCCAGTCCATCGCAAGGCACCCCAAGCGGGACTCGACCCCCAGACCTACCGGAGACCAGGACCCGGCCAAACCCGCTGCGCCACCGCACCCTCCCTCGTTGAGAAACAAAACATTGAAATAATGAAACTTTTTCCACAGTGTTTCCTAGTACCATCTGATACCGGTGTGCTGTTTGTTAGGGTCTCTACACACTTTTTATTGATGGTGTAGAGTTCAGACTTTAAGTACCTGGTAAACAACATGGTATGTTTATGAAGGAGAAGGTTCATTGTTACATACCACATAGCTCTCACTTCTAACAGTGTCTGCACAATATTTTTCTGCTAGCAGTTGTTGACCTTTGTGTCTAAATAAGACATGATATGTTGAAAAGAGGGAGGATGCAGTGGTACAGCAGGTTTGGCCTGTGCCGGCTATGTGGGAGGTCTGGGGTTCAAGTCCCGCTTGGGGTGCTTTGCAAGGGGCCGGTGTCCTGTACCGGGTGTGTCCTCTCCAGCCTTGCGCCCCGTGTTGCTGGCATAGGTTCCAGCTTGCTGTGACCCCCCCCCCCCCCCCATTGGGATAAGTGGTTGTAGAAATTTTAAAAAAAAAAGAGTAAATGAGTGTTTCTGCAGCAGCAGATGGTTAAAGACTTTGTTTTGCTCATTCGCTGTTCAGTGGTGTGTATTTATGCACTTCCTTTGTGTGTGTGTGTGTGTGTGTGTGTGTGTGTGTGTGTGTTTATAAGGCTGGCCAGACATGCAGGAGGACCAACTCTCATGCTTCACCACCGTGATTCCACTCCTCTGATGTTATGAATGTAAACTGGACAAAGTAATTTCTCTCCCCTGCATCCTTGGTGACTCAATCCATTATGTGTGTTTGTTTCCGCATTACTGCCCCTCGGTGCAGTAGTTTCCCATTGATTGGATGTCATAAAAAAATTTCCCTTTTAGTAATCTTTCCTTCGATTGTTTCCTTTTTATGTTTAATAATTGTTTGTTTCTGTACAAAACTGTCCATTTTACTTGAGGGATGCATGAGTGGGTTCCGTTGCTTTTAAAAATAAAAATAATTTTGAAATAAGTTATAAGGTATACTAGAGTTTCAAATTTTATTTTGAATGTTTTTCATAACACATCATAGAATATGTTCTGTTTTTTCATGGAGAATAATTCGGACTTATTTTTATCGGGTGGCACAGCGAGTAGCGCTGCTGTCTCGCAGCACTTGGGTGGTGCAGGAGGACGTGGGTTCGATCCCCACTCAGCCTGTGTGGCGTGTTCTCCTTGTGTCTGTGTGGGTTTCTTCTGGGTGCTCTGGTTTCCTCCCACAGTCCAAAGACATGCTGTTCAGGTTCACCCATACTGTGTTCCACTGATGTATGGATGAGCGACCCAGTGTAAGTAGTGTATCTAGCAGTGTAAGTCACTGCGGTGAATAAGCTGTATGGGCTCATAACACTACGCAGAGTTCATTGGAAGTCACTTTGGAGAAAAGCATCTGCAGATAAATAAATGTATTTTACCTGTCCTGCAACAAACACTTTAAAGGGCTTATGATTTTCTTGTAATTCAGAATAGTTGGAGATTTCATTAACTGCTTTCCTAATGCATAGATAGCATTTTTGTCATAAGAATAACAAAAAATTAATAAGAATATTATCAGCTTTGGGGGGGGGGGAGGTGCAGTGGCTGGGACCCACTGTGTGGCAGGTCTGGGGTTTCAATCCTGTTTGGGGAGCCTTACGGTGGACTGGCGTCCCGCCCTGGGTGCGTCCCCTCCCCCCTCCAGCCTTGCGCCCTGTGTTTCCGGGTTAGGCTTCGGTTCTCTGCGACCCAGCTTAGGACAAGCTGTTGTAGACATTGTGTGTGTGTGTGTGTGTGTGTGTGTGTGTGTGTGTGTGTGTGTGTGTGTGTGTGTGTGTGTGTGTGTGTGTGTGTTATCAGCTTGTTTTTGAGAGATTTCTGGTCTGGAGTTCTAAGAAGCTGCAGCATTATAGACACTGAAGCGTTGTGGGTACGGAAGCCGTTTCCTCCGCGGACGTTACAAACTCTAATCTCCTTCTGCAGGTTCGGGGCCTCAGCAGCCTTAATCCCTCAGAACATGGTGTCGGGACCATCAGTTTTTATTCTCGGGCAAGAAATGTAAACGGTTTCACATTAATTGTCTTAGAAAAACAAGTTGATGACAGAGCATCTCCTACAGTGGTTTTTGTGTTCTAAAGGCATATGCACAAGTCACGAATATAGAGATACCGTTCGTTAATTTGTTTTGCCAGTAGTGAAGAGCTGCTGATAGAATGTTTTTCAAAAATTTCATTGCTTGTTATAATGCTTGTTTTTCTAATAGCTTTCTACATTTTACGGAAATGTTTATCTGAAATATATTTTCTAAAACCTTCTGATTATAGTCAGAGGGTCTTAAGTGGATCTTGGGCATATACTAATACTACAGAAAAGTTACAATCATAACTACGTTTAATTTAAGATCTGCGGCCTACTGGCTCGAAGAATCGGAGGGAAGCTGGACAGCATTTTGGAGGGAAACGCAAAAATAGTTATTTGTTCCCACAGAAGCCCACAGCGCTTAATTTGCAGCATGCTTTATGAGACGAGTGTAAAAAAAAAAAAGTGAAATGAGGTCAACCTACTGTGAGCTGAAGAGCACCGTTTGACAAACAAGCTTTGATGGGCCTTCCCAGAAATCCGAGCAAATGGATACACGAGGCTGAATGGAACGGGCTCCGGACGGAGCGGCTCGGGAAGACGGCTACCGCTTCCAGCGTTGGAACGAACTGTAACGGCGAAAGGACCTGCCGCTGCCAAATGCCTTTTGTTAGCCTCCCCTTTTCAGCGCTCCCCTCTTAACTGGAGGACCTTTGAGAACCGGGGCCTCCTCTCCCTGTAGCGGTCAGCATTCGGCCGAGGCCCCTGGCCGGCTGTCGCCGAGCCCCCTTTCTGGCCGGGCAATAAATGTGTCACGTTTTGCCACCGTCTGGGATTTTTCTGCCGAAACTTACAATTTCCTAGGAGTTTAATTAAAGCTCGCTGGCACCAACATGGTCCTTTTGTGTTTTGTGTTGTTCTCTGTAGCGCTTGGGTTGGTGCCTTTGGGCGTTTTTTATTGCAGGTCAGCTTTCTGATGACTGTGCTGAAATACAGTTTTAAAACGTGCTTCATAACTCTTCTTTTTCCAAGTATAACTCAGAAACAAATCAACCTGCGATAAAGAAACCTCGCTAACGAATATAACCGAGCAAATTAAATGTTCTGCCTTCGGAATTGCCCCGTAAAATGACATAGCTAAGTTTAAAAATAAAAAAAAAAGCGAACGTGGCAAAAATCTAAAGTGGATGAGACGGACGTGGCGTTTCCGTGGCTTTCTGTTTAATTTCTCCCGCGTTCGCTCATTGCTCTGCTTTTTCTGTTCGTTGAGAGAGCAGAAATGTTGTACTTTTTTGAATTTTGCCACCAGAACGTAAAATATAGCCGCGTATTACAAGAGTGCTGAAAGGGAGTGGCTATGTAAGCAATTTTGGTAATTCCTTCCTGGTGCTTATCGTATAATCCGTTGTGAATAAAGGGACTCTGCATAGCTGAGATGGGAATTTTCCCTGCCATACGTCATTGAAACCATATGGAGTCATTTTCCAACCTGAGGAATTGACGTCAGGGTTTAAATGGAATGCCAAACGCTTTGAAGGCAGGATGGCAGATAACCGCTCGTTTTCCACTGAATTCCACGGGGAGAGATCAATTTTATCCTTCGCATATTTGTTTAACATATTTTTCTGAGACGCATAAACATGCGTTAAGTTAGTTTGCGCAGAGCAGTTCAGCATGTGTTCCAAGGAAGTGCTTCTAACCCATCTGCAATGTTTTATACACACACCACTAACCCGGTCTTTATTTTTAAAACTGTTGTGAGCTTTTAAAGTTGAGCCGTCGTGAGCCTTTAATGTGCACCCATCGTGAGCCTTTAATATATTCCTTCCATTCCCGGTACAGTGTTTTACATTACCAGGTAGGGCCACACTGACGCGTACACGCCCGTTTAAATACTTGGGGTTCTGAGTCTCTTATCAGCCTCCCAAGGCTCACATATGTCAGGTTCCCCAGAAGGTGATCTGGGCAGCTTTTTACATACTTGTGTCTGAACATGTGTTGCACAACGGCCTGAAGATAAAGTGAAATCGTCCGGGGTGTCGGAGTTTGTGTCGGAACAGCGTCTTTCATCCAGGTCTTATCGCAGCTCGGAGGGGTTAAGATTTGCGTGTAATTGTCCCGAGAAGCATTTTGAGCTTTACCGTTCTTTCTTCTGTCCGCGATTAACGTCAGCCGTCAGATTCAAAATTCATGTGTTCTTTTCATCCGACTCTTCCTTGTTCTCTTCCTTTAGAGGCATCTTTGCTTCGCTGAATCCAAGAAGTTGTGTCAAGGCTATGGGTTTTCTCCAGGATGGCATCCCAGTCTCGCTCGTATCGGAAAAACTACCTAAGCAGAACTCGCGTCTTCTCGGCGGAACTCATCATTAAGACCCGAAGAACTTGAAAACAACTTGCATTCTTGCGCTGAATCTCATCATCACTTTAATTGTGCTTTAGAAAATAAATGTGGAAGCATAAACTATCAGTGCTTGCTTCCTTCTACCAAGCAATTTAGTGAACCTACGGAGATACGCTGTACGGGGTGCGATGGCATGGTGGGTTGGTCCTGGTCCTGCTCATCGGTGGGTTTGGGTTCGAGTCCCCCTTGGGGTGCCTTGCGATGGACTGGCGTCCCGTCCTGGGTGTGTCCCCTCCAGCCTTATGCCCTGTGTGCTGGGTTAGGCTCTGGCTCCCCGCCACCCCGTATGGGGCGAGTGGTTTGGACAGCCTGAGATACGTTAGTTCTGCCTGTACAGGGGTGTGTGTTTGCGCTCCCTGACTAGCATCCCTTCCAGAGTGTATCCTCCTTCACACCTTATCCTTCTGGAATAGGCTCCGGACCTCCACGACCCTGCGTGGGCCCAGCACTTATTGATAACGGATGGACGAATCGGCTTGTCATTGACTCACACACCGAGTGCCTGTGTTTAAATAAGCCACGTGAACTGATTTGTGGCTCTGCTTGTGTGCATGTCCTTGATGCCATGCTTTCTGCGATCATTCAGGAATCCTTGGCCAAGCGTGTTGCCGTCAGAGACGGGACCTCATCGGTCTGATGCACTCAGCCACTCTGGTTGTATAATAGCTTCAGCGAGGCTCTGCTTTCTGCTTGCTGTCCCATTTTGTTAAGAAATGAGTGGAATGTGACACGCCAAGGCCCGATGCTTTGTACGTTTGTTTGAGTGAAAAACAGGCCATTCTGCTTTGCGCCGAGGAGTGGACGGAGAGCTGGCACCCGTTGCAGGCATTATGGGATATTGGGTGTCGTAGATAATGACCGGTCGGCTCATTCAGGTGCATTCTTGGCCCGCGGTGCGTGTCCAGACAGAACAGAAAGTGTTCTTCCGTCCAGCACATAACAATTGTTCATTTTGTGACCGAACAAGAGAGCAGCATACTTTCTCAGCAGGCTTGTGCAAGACTGGCTTTTCGTGTCAATTGAGGTTTATCTGCGCAAATCTCTGCTTGTATTTTATTTCCTTTTTCTGGAAAAGGTATAATAGTGGACATCAGATCTGCTGGGGTTTCACTTCTATTTGGCTTTCCTTCATGAAGTGCCTTTTATGATAATGTCCTAAGTGTTTGCAAATAACAGTACGCGATAAATGCCAGTTTCTATAATGGTAAAATAACATCCAAAGCAGGGTATGAGCCATGTGTAATGTCACAGATTGAAAACGGGTGTGTGTGTGTGTGTGAGACCTGTAAATTCCTTCTATGTCGCTGTTATTGAAGTCACTGTAAAAAAAAAAAAAAAAAAAAAAAGGTGGTCTCGCACTCCATTCATCACAGATCGTGTGAAATTAGTTATATGGCCAACGTTGCGCTATTTAAAAACAGCACAACAAGCAACAAAATTACTGGAATATTCAAGTTGAAACTGAAGTTTTTCCAATGCCTTTAATTACTAGTGAATTCCTAAAGGGAGGCACAGAAAATATCCGAACACGGGTGGCACTCTAGGATTCCAGTTCTAGAATTTAAAACCCTGGTGCCAGATCCACATTAAAACGAAGCTGTTTTTAATTTCTAAGTGCTTAGTTCTCCATGGCTGTAAATACACTTGAGGGATTTTCAGATTAAACCTGATACGATGTGCTGGAAGCGTTTGCTGATTTTGTCACATGTCGTTGACCCGGCGCTTTTTGAAACGTTTTGGATGCGCATCTTTCGCTCCAAGCATGGTGGTGGCAGCGGCGGTGCGGCAGGGTGAACCGTGTCAAGGCTGGGAGACGGATTAAGGAACCGTTCTTCTGTCAACCGGATTCAGGTTTCGGTATTATTTAGCCTGTAATTCATATATCTTGTGTGCATAAATGAAGAGATTTTTTTCATTCCTGAAAAAAAATGACAAATGATCATGAGACAAAACTTAGAGTGAAACATCCTCCTGGAGGATGGAATCGTCCTCTTCGAATGCCGGGGTGATGCTAAGAACATCGGACGTCTGCTAGTGGGAAAGGTGAAAAGGTGTTTGGAAAGATTAGATTTTACACCTGCGGTGTACCCCGGTTGCCGTGGCATCGGGATGCAGCGCTGTAGTTACCATGCATTAGTAAACTGGCAGAGCCAATGCTTTCTACCTCAAGGAGAAAACTGTTTTTTTACACTGCTCGCCAGAAGCAGGGTCACTCGACCCAGCGCTGACCGCGACCATCCTCTCGGATCGCTCGGGCACGAAACGCAATCTGTCCGACAGCTGTCTCTCGGCGTGCGAGGGCCCTTTGCCTTATGACTTACATTTACTCCACGTACCGGAGTCGTCGTCATGCAGCTCCTGCCTCGTCTCCTGCTGATTTTCACATAGGGGAAACACGGGATTAAAACTTTAGGATCCTAAAGGCTGTAGGCTTTGGCTGCTGCTAAGCAGCAACTTCACACTTAGCGTCAGGGTTACTCTGTCTGTCACACTGCATCAGCATTACCATTTATTTACACACACACACAGATTTTCAGAACCACTTGTCCCATACGGGGTCACGGAGAACCGGAGCCTACCCGGCAACACAGGGCGTAAGGCCGGAGGGGGAGGGGACACACCCAGGACGGGATGCCAGTCCGCCGCAAGGCACCCCAAGCGGGACTCGAACCCCAGACCCACCGGAGAGCAGGACCCAGTCCAACCCACTGCGCCACCACACCCCCTTCATTTATTTACATTTACATTTAATCATTTAGCAGATGCGTTTGTCCAAAACGACGTACATCTCAGCAAAAGTACAATTTATGCATTACATTAAGAGAAAGAGACAGAGCTGCAGACATGTGACTCAAGTAAACCTAGTTCGTTACTTACCGCTTGCTGCACCGAAGTTCATCGTTCAAGTAGGTGCATAAAACACAGGATAGACAAGTCCTGATACCCACACCAATTTTTTTTTTTTTTATTAAATATTATAAGATATACAAATGAGCAGTACAATACCAGAGTAATGGCTGAATAAAGGTTGTATCGGGGGATGCTCATGAAGTTACGATGCGCGAACAATTACGCCCTACATGAGCTGGAGAGATCTTGGGCGAAGCGGATCCGGAAAAGGTGAGTTTTCAGACCCTCCTTGAACGTTTCCGCACTTCTGAGCGACGGGGGAAGGTCATGCCACCACAACGGAGCCAGAACCGAGAACCTCCAAGCTTTACCGTTCGTGCGCGGGACCACCAAGCGAGCAGAAGCAGACGAGCGAAGGGGTCTGATGGAATAAACGTCACGATAAAACGGAAACCCAGGGCTAGTTTGCAAGCGCTTCAGACCCATGAGATGATTTCGGTGAATTGTTCTGGCGTGACGGGGGTGCGGTGGCACAGTGGGTTGGACCACAGTCCTGCTCTCTGGTGAGTCTGGGGTTCGAGTCCCCCTTGGGGTGCCTTGCGACAGACTGGCATCCCGTCCTGGGTGTGTCCCCTCCCTCTCCAGCCTTGCGCCCTGAGTTGCCGGGTTAGGCTCCGGCTCCCCGCGACCCCGTTTGGGACAAGCGGTTCAGAAAATGTGTGTGTTCCGTCGTGAAAATTTCAGGCCTTGTTTATTTCTCTCGTGTAAACTGTAAGGAGACCCATTTAGGCTCTTGAGGAACGCCTTTACTTAGCATCTGCGGTAAATTACTGAGAGAATTGTAAAACGCACAATACAGCAATTTAGTCGCGATGGAGAGGGCTTGCCGCGTGACTGTCGCGAGCGCATCGGTGCCTATTTCGAGGGGTCGGATCGCTTGACTTCCGGACCCCGGCGGCTTCACGTGATGCCGCAGGAAATGCCTTGCGGGTGATGCAACTCGCGACTCCCTGCGGCGCGCGCAGCTGTGCTCGGCGCGAGCTCCCGTGTGCCGCATGGGGCGACCTGCCTGTTTACTTTGCAGGCTGACCGATGAGGAAGTTCTGATAGCGGGACAGAAAACATTCCCCAGCCGAGGACAGGCGGCGCGCTTTTCGGCACAGAGATTATTTTTCACCGACCGAGGTCCCCCCCCCCGTCCCGCGTGTTCCGAGCAGCCGGGCCCCTTTGAACAGCGACCGATTCCGATCTCTTCCAAAGTCATTAAATGCGAATTCCAGCTTTATTACTCGGGAGCAAATCTGTCGCGGCAGAAGAAGATAAAAGAGCCTAGAGATTGATGACGGAGAATATCTGCCGCTCCTCTTTTCAGACAGCCGAAATGGCCCGGCTAATATGTTATTCCGCGCCGTCCGGAGAGCCACCTCACCGCCTCAGCTGTAAAATTACAAAGCGGGGCAGGGGAACGGCACCGGCGTATTTTACGTTTGAATCCTTTCAGGTTTAGGCTTCAGGAAAGATTGTACTGATGTTGATTCAGTAGGGGAACGTTTAACGTATCTGCGTAAAAATAAACTATATTACATGGTAATTAGAGGTGCCACAGTGAAGTATGATAGCGCAGCGTCATCGGAGTCTGCCTTCGTCTCGACTTTCGCTTTTTTGATTCTGTCGCAGAGACCCGCACGCTGTTTCAGGAGAGAGTTGATTATCGAGGCTTTTGCTTTTTCCTCAATCGTTTCTGTCGTGAGCAGAAAGTCACGGTCTCTTGGAAACCGGCGGGAACTATGCTTGCCGTCTTAAAAAAAAGATACTTAAAATCAAAATTTCCAACTCTTATTTCAATCTCCCGCACGTTAATTATTTCGGTTTCGGCTCACGTGCCTTGCAAAATGCTCGAGGTAAGACGGAGTGGAAGCTGCAGGTGAAGCCGCCCTTTCGTACACCTACCCCGTCCTCATAGTTTCGCGGTGATGGAAAGGTGGCGGTAAAAGGCAAAGCGCGGAGCCAAATGCCTTCAGCGAAGAATTTGAGCGAGCGGCCAATTATAATGTTCACGCAGGTGCGGCCGTGTCTTTGCCAGGAGGCCCAAGGTCTGTTCGAGTCACGACGGACTCTTCCAGATCCCCGTCACCCTTGACGAATACTGGGAAACGGTACAGAATATTTCGGGGATTGAGTATTCGGAGCTACCTGATGGAAACACGCAGGTTTTCTTGCCTGGAAGACGGCCTATCGGCATGACTTCATGCCTTGGCTCCGTCTGTCCGCCGACTGGACGCAGGCCTTCGAATTTCGGTCTGCCTGACCTCACCGTGCGATACAGCTGTCAGATGAGACCTCTGTTCTCCAGTCTGATCTCATCGCCGTTCCAAGCTGCCTCTTTTTCCCGATCCTCTTGATGAAACCATCAAAAAAGGACTCGCGCCTCTCGCAGTGTCACATGCTCTTATTATGAGATGAGATGGCAATGCCACCTGCCGCCGGGGCGGCTGCCTTTGACCCGAAGGTTGCGGGTTCGATCTCCAGCCGTAGTACCCTTGAGCAAAGTACTCATCCTTAAAAATTGCTCTAGCGAACTCACCCAGCTGTATAAATGGGTAAATAACCGTAAGTAGCTTAACGGTGTAAGTCCCTTCGGAGAAAAGTACTGTTTAATGAATAAATGTACCGTAGCAGTCCGTAAAGGTTTCTAGTTCTTGGTCCAAAGTGCTCGATATTTCGATAGTATCCGCTGCAGCCCGTGCATCGCTCTGCAGCGCTTTGTTTCTCTCCTTGATTCGTGGGTGATCACTAACATGTGTTGCAGTTTGTTTCCACTAAGAGAACCCACCTGACCCCTAAATGGTATTTACACTCCTCTTCCCTCCTTGGCTTGTGAGACTGAAATGCGTGCGCTGTTGCTGTTTTTCAGACCGAAGCCATGAGGAATGCCTTGAAAGAGCTGAACTTGAACATCGTGGACATGGAAGACGAATCAGCCACGCTGGATGGGGAAGATGTGTTGTTCACCGGTTAGCGACTGACCCTGTCCTGTCCGCATGTTTAGGGACGTACCGCTGGACGATCCCTTCTTTTCCAGCGGAGGTCTTTTAATGCTTCTCATTTTATTTACGGTCTGTTCTTGTTTTTCCAACTGCTCATTGTTCCCATAGGCTGTTAATGATTTTTAGATACAGTTCATCTGCGCATGACTGAACCTCCGCTTCCTGGACAGCTGAGTGCATCACAATATTACTCAGATTTTTTTAAATTATGTTGTACAGCATTATTTTAAAAATTGGGGGGGGGGGGGGGGGGTTGGCACAGTGGAACACAAATTGTTTCGAAACATCAATTTATTTCAATATTTCAAATGATTTATTTGCATACTAACTATACTAATAATACCATGAAAAATACCATATACCATAGTAAAAATAATATGAAAAGTACTTTTAATATGGCATCATTGGTGATTTTTATATTGTAGTTTGTTGTGGGACAGCTGGTAGCGTAGTGGTTGCAGCCACTGCTTTCGGATCTAAAGGTTGCAGGTTTGAGCCTCACCTCCAACTGTAACACCCTCGAGGAGGGTACTTACCCTAAATTGTTCCAGTAAAAAAAAAAAAGAAAAAAAAAAAAACCAGCTGTATAAATACAGAAGTAATTGTAGTAGAGTAACATTGGAAGTTACTTTGGAGAAAAGTGTCAGTTACATGAATAAATGTTCATGAGAGAAATTGAACCCCAACTATTTAAAAAAAAAAAAAAAAATCACTTACTCTTCTATTATGTAAAGATAAACTGTGTGTATTGTAGCGCCGCCCCAAGGAGCTACTGGAGATGGGGTTATAGGAAGTTGCTCTTTCTTGAATGCGTACAGGTCTGCTCGATGGCAGCCTTGACAAAGACGCCAGAGACAGTACGAGACAGTCAGCTCAACACTCGAGAGTTCCCCTGGGTCACTCTAACCCCCCTGCTCCACACAGTGGTTATGGGGTCACCCCCAGAATTCCTGTGGCAGACTAAGTGTCAGCAATATAAGAGCCAGCGAGAAAGGAACACAGGACTATGTACAGGAATAGGCAGTAACAGCTATGTACACGAATACCCAGCAGCCCCCCTCGGCGCCACACACGCACCGGCTGAAGGCGCTTGTCCCGAGCGGGGTCGCGGCAAACCGGAGCCTATTCTGGCAGCACAGGGCGCAAAGCCGGAGTGGGAGGGGACGCACCCCGGACGGGATGCCAGTCCATCGCAAGGCACCCTAAGCGGGACTCGAACCCTAGACCTGCCAGAGAGTGGGACCCGGCCAAGCCCGCAAACCCCCCCCCACCCCCAGTGCTGTTACAACATAATTCTTTGGCTTTATTAAAACTGTAAGCTTTCTACTTTCTGTGTGCTGACACTTCAGTTCCAGAAAATGTGTAAAGCCCCGTATTTTCTCTCTCATTCCACTCAGGCAGAGAATTCTTTGTGGGTATATCAACAAGGACGAACCAGCGAGGGGCAGAAATTCTTGCAGACACGTTCAAGGTTAGTTGAAATTCGGCGACTGTGCAAAACGCGTTCGACCGAAAAGGCAGAAATCGGACGTCGAACCGTTGGTCCCAGACATTTCCTAACACCTGACTGACAGTGATGCGAAACGGGGTAGCATTTTTAATTCAGGGTAATTTCATTAGGACTAATTCGGTGTTGAAGGCCGGAAGATGTGGAGCCAGCTGGCAGAGAAGAGTCCAAACCAGGCTGTGCGTTACCAGTGCATTCACACCGTCCGTTCCGCCGTCGTCCAGTTTCAGTGGCTGCCGGTGCTTCAGGGGTCTGAACCCTTAGAGTCGACACCATTAATTTTTTTTTTTCAGAACAGAGAATATTAAAGAGGAGTAACCTCGTGTTAGAAAGTCTTCGCTTCGGCCTTTCGCGTTTTGTACAGACCGTATAAAATGTAATATATAGTATATGGATCATTTCTTGATTTCTAGATGCGGGACCCCGAGTCGTAGCTGCGGAGATGCTGCTCGTATTTGCACGTGGTGTCAGAGCAGCGGGGCGCAGACGGTGTTATCGCGGCGCTGTTGCGACCGCGGAGCTCCGTGACGTCAGTCCGCGGAGATCGTGTCCATTTCCCACGGGGCACACTTACGGGCTTTTTTGCAGGACTACGCCGTGTCCATGGTTCCCGTGCAGAACGGACAGCGCCTGAAAAGCTTCTGCAGCATGGCCGGCCCGGGCCTCGTCGCCATCGGCTCCAGTGAACACGCGCAGAAATGCCTGAAGGTACAGCGCTGGAGGGGCACTGGGTTTCCCACACATTCGCTGATGTATCATTACAGGCTGGTCCTGCTGTTGGAGGGAAAGGATTAGAAGGCTGGAATGATGCTACTTTGCGTGCAGGACGTTTAACCCCAGTTCCTTTCGCATCTGCGTATGGCTTGTCTTCACATTTGCTTCGGGGCGGTGCGGTGGCACAGCAAGTAGTGCTGCTGTCTCGCAGCACCTGGGGGGTGCGAGAGGCCATGGGTTCGATCCCTGCTCAGCGTGTGTGGAATTTTCATGTTCTCCCCGTGTCTGCGTGGATTTCTTCTGGGTGCTCTGGTTTCCTCCCACAATCCAAAGACATGCTGTTCAGGTTCCCCCGTAGTGTGTGAGTGACAGAGAGAGTGTGTTCCACTGATGGAGAGACCCAGTGTAAGTCACCTTGGTGAATAAGGTGCGTGGGCTGATAACACTACATAGAGTTCATTGGAAGACGCTTTGGAGAAAAGTGTCTGCTAAATATGTAAATGTACTTTGATGGAAAACAGACATTTTTGTGGCATCTTCAGAACAGCGAGAGAATAAAATAGAAATGGACTCCATACGGGGGGCGCGGTGGCGCGGCAGGTTTGGCCGGGTTCTGCTCTGTGGTGGGTCTGTGGTTCGAGTCCTGCTTTGGGTGCCTTGTGATGGACTGGCATCCCTTCCTGGGTGTGTCCCCTCCAGTCTTGCATCCTGTGTTGCTGGGTTAGGCTCCGGTTCACTGCTACCCCCCCTTAGGATTAGTGATTTCACTGCGTGTGTGAACTCGGTATAATCTGTGTCCGCTTTGCGGATGGTAAAAACACACACTGGTGCCTGATAGGACCCCAATTCAGAGATGCGTCCGCAAGGGACGGCCGGTACCGTAGTGGATAAACCTACTTCTTTGGCTCCAAAGGTCGCAGGTTCACTCCCCGCCTCTGGCTGTAGTACCCTTGAGCAAGGTACTTACCCTAAATTGCTCCACTCAAAAAAAATTACCCAGCTCTATAAATGGGCACATAATTGTAACCTTAATACTGCAAGTTGCTTTGGAGAAAAGCATGAGCTAAATGAACAAATATAAGGGTCTGGGATGCAGTCTGAGCGGCGCCCGCTACCCCGTACGGCTGCGTGAACAAGAAAGGGCGAGGAGCTATCCGAAATCCTCCTTCCCACTAATACAGGTGGCCTTTGCGCTGGGGTGTTGCTTCTTAAAATATTTTTTCGTCTGACATGCTGAGAGTTCACGCACAGGTTTGGAAAGTGAAAGGCGCTTAAAACCGAATTGGACGGCAAGTGTTTCTTGTTCCTTTGTTCTCTCATCCCGGCTAAAAGTGTTGCATTTTCCTTTTAGCCACACTGCGGGATGTGAGATGTGTGAAGTCTTTTCATGATATAATCCCTTTAGGATGACTCCCCGAGGGGAAGAGGCGAGTGCGTTAGGCTGGAGGCGGTGCCAAATTCCAGCGCACGGTGGCGCTTGAAAGGTAGTTTTGCGGTCACGGGAGCTATTTTTGAAGACGACAGCATGTTAAAGATGGACGTGTGCGCTTTCTGCTCGCGTGCCCTTTCCCGTGTATATCCGCGAAATTAGACTGTCCTGACTTTGCAGCTTGTGGTTATGTAACCGGGTCTGATAGAGCGTCGACGCAGCTTCGTCCTCTTTATCGCGACAAGGACGAAAGGTACCTTTGTGTCGTCCTTCAGACCGAGTAATGCTATAATTTAAGATCATTTTAGAAACGAGCTGACGAACGGATCATTTTAGGTTCCTTTCCCGCTACGGATGGCCCCGGATGGGATCGGCACGCACGGCCTGTCATGTTTGGAATGCTGTTTTTGTTTTTACAGGTATTCAGGCTTTCAGCCTCGCTGGAATCTAAGTACAGAAACTTGTATACTGTGTGTTCTGCCAAAGTTCACATGGGTTTCTTTAGTGCTGATGCAGGTTCAGTCTGGCTCTGAATCCTGACAGCTCAGTATAATTGAACTGAGTGCTGATAGGGAGTGACCTGGCAGCACAGCACTTTTCCCTCAATTATAAGACCCAACCATCAAATTAGATGCAGCCCTTATACTTGTACCTTAGTTTTACACGCACACGTTGGCTAAAGCCACTTGCCCCAAGGGGGGGTCGCGGTGAACCGGAGCCTAACCCGGCAACACGAGGCTGGAGGGGGAGGGGACGCACCCAGGACGGGACGCCAGTCCATCGCAAGGCACCCCAGGGGGGACTCGAACCCCAGACCCACCGGAGAGCGGGACCCGGCCGAACCCGCTGCGCCACCATGCCCCCTGCACATTAAGCAGAATTGCTCTGATCTGTACACTGACAAAGTCGTTGGTCCTTAGCGGAAGAGCTGCAGATGACACGTCTGCGGAGAGAAATGTATACAAACAAATAATGTAATAGTCCTAAGTGCCAAAGTTTAGACTCATGGTCTATTCTGCGCAGGGAAGCCAAGTTGTACTTTTAGACTCAGCATGTTCTTCCTCACAAGGGATTTCCCTCACCCCCTTTCCCACGCAGTGACTAACAGCAGGCAAAGGTCGGAGAGTGCGAAGAGCCCGCCCTCGATGCCGCCGCTACGGCTGCCTCCCTTAGCCGTGCCATGAAGCAGAGGAGATGCTTCGGACTCGTGTCAAAGCCACATTAATAACAATGGGACACGACTGCAGATCTTCAGCCATGAGGTCATACTGTCCTAAAAAAAAACTCAAGAGGTCAACTGTGACTCAAGCTCCAGGATTCTGCGTGGGGTTTCGCTCCGCGACCTCTGTTGCTCTTTGCGGCCAACTGTATGCGGAAGAGCCGCGGCGATGGGAACCGCCGGGAGACGAGGTGTCCGAAAGATGAATGACGAAGAATGGGCAGCGCACTGAGCGTACTCTTGGAAAATGAGTGCAGCCCGAAAATTGCGACATCGCGGGTTCGAAGGTTGAGGGTCCCGCCTTTCCGTTTAACCACTGAAGCGCTGGTCCGAATCGCTCTATTGCCGACACGTTGTGCCATCTGATCCAAACCAACTCCTCCTTCTACATGAGGTTTCAGCCAAGACTGCGCTTGACTCAACCTTTTCACATGTTGAGGTCAGCGTGGAGTGAGCGGTTGCACTAAGCCGATAGGGTGTCTCTGCGGAAAATGTTTTGTAGGCGGCTGCTGAAAGGCGGCTCGCTCGCTCGTTCACGAGCAGATCCCGCAGTGACGGCGCCGTTCCTTCGAGGGATACCGTATAATCACGCTTTCCGGCGCGGGCAGCCCACAGAGCCAGGTTGCGTTCCCTTAGCGTGCGTATCGCGAGTGCGTTTTTGCCACTCTTTTCCTGTGCTTTCCGAATTTTTGGGGGCGACGGATTCATCGGAAAAAGTAGTACAGGTAATTGATGACTAATTGGGCCGATTAAACCGGGAAATGGGCTGGAATGAAAATCTCTGCACACACTGGCTGCCAGGGATCACATTTGAATTTTGAGGACGCAACCGTAGAGCACTTAGTTTAATCATTCCCTTGCTTTGTTTCCTCGGAGAGCGCGCGGCGGGGGCGTGGTGGCGCAGTGGGTTGGACCGGATTCTGCTCTCCGGTGGGTCTGGGGCTCGAGTCCCGCTTGGGGTGCCTTGTGATGGACTGGCGTGCTGTCCTGGGTGTATCCCCTCCCCCTCCAGCCTTACGCCCTGTGTTGCCGGTGGCTCGGAAAGTGCGTGCGTGCGTGTGTGTGCACGACTCTCGGCTCAGGGCTGGCAGGATGATCTCTGAACAGCTTTTCCGGTGCTCTTGAAACCCCTAACATACTAGGCTACTTTGCTTCAATTATGGATGTAATTAGATGGTTGGAGTGCTCGGGTCAGCTGGAAACGTGAACACGGAGCAGCATTTCGAAGCCGGGGACCAGCATTAGATCACGTGTGCTTACTTCCGCTTGCTGTACACGCAGACTGCTCGGCCTGTACGATTAGATGTAGGTTTGAGTCCCACTGAGTCTGTGTGGAGTTCGGATGTTCTCCCTGCGCAGTCGAAAAACACGCGTTTCAGGCGAACTGGTGAATTTAAATAGCTTTCGGGGCGTATTTGTGCCAGGGGGGCGTATTTGTGCCAGGGGGCTTGGCCAGGTCCTGCTTTCTGGTGGGTCTGGGGTTCGAGTCCCATGTGGGGTGCCTTGCGACGGACTGGCGTCCCGTCCTGGGTGTCTCCCCTCCCCCTCTAGTCTTGTGCCCTGTGTTGCCGGGCTAGGCTCTGGTTTGCCATGACCCCGCTTGAGCCAAGCAGCTTCAGCAAATGTGTGTGTGTGCGTGTGTGTTAATTTGCTCTCTTGTATCAATCAGTGAATGATTTTTAGGGAGTTCGGTGCAGTGTGTCTAACTCTGCGAGATACCTTGGATGCAAGATGTCAGCTAAACACTAGTTAATAAGCACTGTCCATCACTTTGAAGAAAAGTTTCTGCTAAACGAATAACCCTAACCCGAAATGTGAATAAATGTATGAATTTTTCCATACCCGGCCCTAACAGCGGAGAACTTGTGGTTGGCCGTTGCAGGTCGTGCAGCAGATGAGCGACCATCGCTACGACAAGCTGACGGTCCCAGATGATGCGGCCGCCAACTGCGTCTACATGAACCTCCCCGGCAAGGGCCACGTGCTGCTGCACTGCGCGCAGGAGGAGTACCCCGAGAGCGCCAAAGTGAGCCTAAACTCGACCCAACACGGCACATCTCCGTTTCCCTCGCCCGGCGGACTTACCGACCTGTTACGGAACCTCAGATTACCCCAGCGCCGCGTCCCCCTCCATCTCAACGCAACCCCTTTCCCCTCCTGAATTATGCAATGAAATCAGTCCACTGTTTCCCCATCTGTTTTGATGCCTTTTTATTTGTCATTGTTTTTTTCCATCCTACAAATCTTGGCATCGTCACGCACGTGGTATCAAGCGGGAGAAAGCAGCAAAATGTAATTGCAAGACCACGATGCGTCATTACCACGCACGGCGCTTGCGAGCACTTGGGCAAAAAAAAGTTGCCGCCCTGTGTTACTGCGAAGAGACGTGTTGTTGCAAAACAGTTTAATACGTTGTGTTCCCCGCCTGCTATTATCTCTCATTGGCAGCTGGGAATCAGAACCGCTCCTTTCCAGTCTCTGGAGCTAGCAGGAGATGAGGACAAGGCCATGCCGGTTGTGACTGGGGGCCAGCGGTTACAGGGCTGAATCCCAGTGTCCCTCAATGGTTGTTTTGGCTCCAGGCACAGGCCTTGGGGTCAAAACTTGAATCCTGGTTGGCTTCATTAAAAGATATTTGATAATCTCTTGTAAAAACCACGATAAAAGGTTTTTATCGCTTCCTGCTGTAACAACCTCTCTGCAAGCATCATAAGAACGTGGCATGTGTCAAAGGGCTTGGAGCTCCTGCTGGGCTGAGTGGGTCACGTCAGCCAAGCGCCCGTAGCCCCAAGCTGCGCTCTTACATGTGCGCAACGCAGTGTCACCCATCGATTTGGTTCCTGTCGCTCTATGTACGGGCCTCGAGTTACACGCCGTGTGTCTTTTGACGTAGACGTGGCGGCGTAGCATGGGGGGTACGGTGGTGCAGTGGGTTTGGCCTGTACCTGCTCTCCGGTGGGTCTGGGGTTCGAGTCCCGCTTGGGGTGCCTTGCGATGGACTGGCGTCCCGTCCTCGGTGCGTCCCCTCCCCCCCTCCAGCCTTGTGCCCTGTGTTGTTGGGTTAGGCTCCGGCTCCCCGCGACGGCGTAGCACTCTGCCCTTCTGGTTCGCTGTCGGAGCCGTACTGTTACGGCACTGCGGATACCTTCCGGTGGATAAAAACCACGTTCCGGTTACATAAGAGCTATTGTCTGTCGCCGCACCGAGCGGTACGTTAGGACAGATGGCCACACAGTGCGTGTGAAACGTATTGTCTCACTGTAGCGTTAATGGTACATTACTCCTGAGCCATGTAATTACTCTTGCGTTGAAGTCTTAATTCCATAGTAGCTGAAAGGAAGAGCGAGAGGGTTAATTTCTAAGAGCTTTTCATCTCGTACTGTACATTCATTTCATGTCACCCTTTCCTAAAACTATTTCGCATTTTTATATTTCACACCAACTGTCTGTTCCATTCTTACTGTGAGAATATTAAAATAATAAATCATTCCGCAGCTGGATTCACCTGTAACTGTTCACGTTCAGAGAAATATAATTTGCCCTGTCATTGGGTGGAACTATGGATACGGTAGATTTGTCATATGCTCAGAAACAGATCTTTATCAACAAAGGGCAAGCTTTAAGCTGTAAAATTGGCTTCGTGTAGCCAAACTTTAACATCTGTATCGTCGATGTTCGTCAAATCCACTGCCGTGGGTGTGTATGTGGGGCAGCGATCCAGCAAATGCTCTCCATACAGGCATCCAGGGCTGTCGATAAGGTAGATGTAACGCACTCATTGAATTTCTCTTTGAGATGTTGCTTTGAAGAAAAGCATCTGCTAAAGGAATAAATGTAAACGGTAGGCAGCATATATGTATAAAACTGATTGGTTTAATACTATTTTAATGATATTAATATTCTTAATCCACATCTTAGGTTCCGAATAGAAGACACACACATCATCCGAAACCGCGTGTCCCATGCGGGGTTGTGGGGAGCCGGAGCCTAACCCGGTAGCACAGGGATGGAGGGGGAGGGGACGAACCCAGGACGGGACGCCAGTCCATCGCAAGGCACCCCAAGCGGGACTTGAACCCCAGACCCACCAGAGAGCAGGACCGTGGTCCAACCCACCGCGCCACCGCACCCCAACTGAAAGAAAACATTCATGTCATAATTGCATAAATGCTTAAAATTCAGAAGGAACGGCGAGAGAGGATGCAGTTTAAGTAGTTATTTAGAAGAAAACAATCAGCACAAATATGCCAGTTTGAGGGTCCGCACGTCATCCTTGCTTCGTGCATGTCGTATTGTGGCGCCCTCTCACAATCAGACTTTTTGTTCGCTTGCGAAGGTTGGTATAAACGCTCAGGGGAAGTCAGTAAGTTCATAAGGGGACCAAGAAGTCCAAAGAAACGTTTACGTTTGAGCTGTTGTAACGAGAGATCTCGGCTGGATACACGGAGCCATGAATTCTTTCACGGCGAGTAGCGTGGGACGAATTTCGCGGCGTCTCCGACAGTTGACGGTAGTTGCATCCAGCCTCTCCTTATAACCAGTGTGCAGTTCTAGGCAAAACAGCATTTCTCACATCATACACAGGCACTCCGTTGAGTTATGATGCCATATTGCTTATGAATGCGAAGGCCGTGCAGGAAGGGATTCTTTTCGAAAGGCTTTTAGCGCGCTTTATGAAAACTGCCAAAAATGACGCATTAGTTTTTTTTTCTTGCTAAGGGGTTAAGGATTGCACGTTAAGCTTTGGTAACATATGTGAAGGGCTGACAGTCGAAAACCCAGCGAATACATCTTCATCACATATTTGGCATGCCTGCCCTGTTCAATCTGGCCCCATATGTGGTTTGTGGTATATCACGTATATCATACCTGCGTGGGCAGCTGGTAGTACTGTGGTTTAGAGCTGCTGCTTTTGGACCCAGAAAACCCAGGTTCAAATTCTACCTCCTGCTGCAGTACTTGATCCAGGAACTCACTCTGAATTGATACAGTAAAAATTACCACGCTGTATAAATGAGTTGACCACAAGACTCTAGGTATCAAGACTGAAAGTCACTTTGGAGAAAAGCATCAGCTATATAAGTAGGGCCGTCTGGTAGCGTAGGGGTTACAGCTGTTACCTTTGGATGCAAAGGTTGCAGATTCAAGTCTCACCTCCAGCTGTAGTACCCTTGAGCAAGGTACTTACCTGAAATCACTCGGATGGATAAATAGTTGTAAATTTGCTTTGGAGAAAAGTGTCAGCTAAATGAATACGTGCAATTTCGATTTCTGCGTTCATGCCAGTGAAGTATCCTGCTGTTGTTCTTTCAGGTTTTCGAGAAGCTGAAGGATCATTTGCTTATTCCCATCTCCAATGCTGAGAAGCTGAAAGCCAGCGGTGCTCTAACCCGCTGCTCAGTGCTCATCCACAAAAGGACGGAGATTTGAGCGCGCTCCCTCGGGGCGGAGGGGCTGGGAGCTGGGTGGTCCGGACGCTGGACGGCGCTCTCATTAGTCCTGCCGGGAGCGAGCATTCACCCACGCGCGTCAGTCCCTGTGGACGTTTACAGCCCTTGCAGCAGCCACCTGATCGTTCTGTGCACACAAAGGGTAGCTGCTTAAAGCTTCGTGTTGTAGACTAGGTGTATGTCATTTTTAGGCAGCACATGTTAGGAACAGAAAGAGACCAAGCAGTTTTTGGAAAAGTCTCTTTCTGAGTACAGAGCATAGAGATTTTGACTCGATTCAAAATTTCCATCAAAAACCAGGAGTCGCTGCTCTATTTATTAGGGTAGATTTTACTTTCCTCAGTTAACTTGGTGCTAGTGATTGTATCTGCCAGTGTACCTTCTCACCCCTACAAGCGTCTCCCTGACAAAATTCCAAAAAGCTTAAGAAGTTCTTGATTATTCCGTATGCCTTTTGACAGTCGACCATATATGTATTTATCTAACTAAGTGATCCTGCAAGTAAAACGAACAGCTGCACGAGCTTTGATGTTCATTGCAGAACCGTTAAATTATTTGGGGCAGAACCTATTTACGAGAGTCCTTTGGCAAGGATATCAGCGATACCACTGTGACCATATATTGAAGGTTTTCTGCAGGAAAAAAGCCTCACACAGGACACACAGATGTTGGGCTTTCAGTCACAAGGATGAGGTAACTAATCTGGTTTTCTGTCCTTTTGGTTGAGGTGATTCAGGCAAGCAAGGATAACTATGACAGATATGTTTATTTAAAAAAAAAAAAAGATTAACATGCATTTTTACACAATAACACTATACCTCTCCTTTTGAAACTGACTGCCTTATTATGAGCATCCTGTCTAGACCATCGTTTCTGTTCAAAAAAGGTACTTTCATTTTGTTAGTTACCAGTACAAGATTGAGATTTCAGATTTGACCTTGTCGATGTGATGAGAGTGACATGCACATATATCCCTGCAATGTGATGTGACATTGTTTACGTTTAGCAGTTTGATTCTTATTTACTTACTTTTTTGTGCCAAAGACATACTAATATATACATGTGTTAATGTTTTAATTTAAAATGTTTTATTAGAACTGAATAAAATGTTTTGCGCAGGTTACATTTGTTGTTTTGCATTTTTATTTTAGACAGTATAAGGAATGCGTACGCAATCAGTGTATCGCACTGCGGCTCCTATACGTGGTGTGTGGCGCCATCTAGTGGCCGCACGTCAATCGTCGCTGTTCCTCCTTCCACTTCGCACACCATGTGTTCCAGGATGAAGCAGGAATGACCATCACACAACACTTTCCCATTACAGCATTAGGGGGGAAAATTCCAGTAGAACACATGCATGACCTAATACCGCGAGGAGATGTAAAACCTGCTTTCTCACCAGAGATGGGAGCAGCGCAGCGTGTGACATTGATGTGAGAGGCTCACTCTTTCCAACACGGTGAACACCAGACATTTTAGCCCGGCCCTGAATTATTACCAATCATTACTCCGCTCATGTCTTTGTCCAAGGCGACGTAACAGTGTTAGGTAATCCAGTTTTACAATCATTTGCCCATTTAAACAGCAGCGTATTTTTCTGTAGCAACTCAAGGTAAATCCCTTGATCAAGGGTACTGAAACAGAAGTGGGATTCCGAGCGCAGAGCATCACTGCGCAAGGAGACAACCCCTAACCACCGCCCCTCCTAGTGCGCCCTTTGCAAACAGCATTTCATTTCTGCTTTCATAGAGGATCGATACATGATGCATAAAAAAATGCCATTTCCACCAGTTAAGAGCTGCAGAGCAGTTGTGTTCCCTGCGAAGGTAAAATAGCCCTATTAGGTATGGGGTGGCACAGCGAGTAGCGCGCTGTCTCCGCACTGTCTCACAGTGCGTGGGTGGTGCGAGAGGACATGGGTTTGATCCCCACTCAGTCTGCGTGGAGTTTGCATGTTTTCCCCGTGTCTGAGTGGGTTTGGTCCGAGTGCTCTGGTTTCCACCCATAGTCGAAAGACATGCTGTTCAGGTTCCCCACACTGTGCGAGTGACAGAAAGAGTGTGTTCCACTGACGTATTGATGAGTGACCCAGTGTAAGCAGTGTATGTAGCAGTGTAAGTTACCTTGGTCAATAAGGTGTGTGGGCTCATAACACTACATAGAGTTCACTGGAAGTTGCTTTGGAGAAAAGTGTCTGCTAAGTGAATAAATCAATGTAGGTATCTTCTGTGCATCTGGAAACAGGAAGCTCTAGTGTTTGAGATGACTAGACTAGTAAAGTACTGTAATTTCATATTTTATTTCACAGCTGCTAATACAAGGTTGTAAACATTGCTGCTTTTCTGCTTCTGCACTCTTCAAATTCTGAAAATCCGAACTAGCTTGGTGGGCTTTAATGTTATTCAGCTAAAATAGATCATTTACACTTAAAGTCAATATCAGCTGAAATACTGAACACAAAAATGCAAGGAGAAAAGCCCAAAAGACGTGCGTTTCGAGTTAATCGGCGACGTAATTGTCCGTATTTTATGAATGAGTGCAGCGCGCTCCTCTCCTCCTCAGCCTTGCGCCCTGTGCTTCCGGGATAGACTCCGGATCGCCGGGACCCTGACCTGAGCAGTGAGGGGGGGTAATTTCTTTTCACGTATAAACTGTTCTTTGCTTGAGACACTAAACGCGGGTTTTTAGGCAAACGCCCTGGAAATTAATTTCGAAAGGCTGGTGATGCGTGTGCGCGCGCGATTAAATTTCCTCAGCGTTTAGGGTGCGTACGGCGTATTGTGGGTTAAGATTGAAAAGATGGTGGATGAACTGAAGCGCTGGAGCTCGCGCTCGCACACGGCGAGCTGATTGGTGGCCCCCGGCCCGGGGACCCGCGCGCGCCCGGCGCAGCCCGGGGAGTTGCACGTGCGCGCCTTACTCTACTGTACGTGGCGTTTCTCCAGCGCTCGCGTGGCCAGCCTGTCGTCACGAGAAATCAGGAAGTGGCGCTCCAGCTCCTTTCGCTTTAGCACGCCGGAGGGGCCGTGCATGAACACTACACAGGCATCCAGTCCACTCTTACCTACACTTCAAACTGCGCCATTTTGGGACTCTGCTGCTTCGAAGCCACTCAGTCGGTGGGCAACTTTGGCGCCTCGCACTCGGCAGCCGCGTGGATCGTGCGCGAGGGGCCCCAGAAGGCGCGAGCTGCGGGGTGAAGCGCGGGCGCGCGCGCGCCCACACACACACACGCACGCACACAATGGACGTCCCGCAGCTCACCGAGGATGAAATGGCCGAGATAAAGAAGGAAGTGAGTACCGAGCACAGCATCGACCGGGCGACTCGAGAACGTTCGCGTCACATTTCAGGCAAAAAAAAAAAAAAAAAGAGAGAGAGAAGAGAAGTTTAAAATGCTGCGGCGCACGTGCTTGTTAGTTTAGCGAAGCGACCTGTTTGTGAACAGAAATTACTTTTTTCCATGCGCTGTCTGAAATCATCGTGTTCGCTAAGTCTGTGTGTCAGCGGTGAAACTTAAGTGTCATTATATTTAACGTTTCTCACTCGGGTTTGTTTGACCACTGAGCGCGATGTCTGAGCTTCATCATCATGAAGTTCATCGACTCTAGTTTAGTGCAGCCAAGTTGAAGTTGTTGCTGTAAAGCGGCCTCTGGCTCTTCTTTTCCCTCCGCTTCTCTCGTCGGAAAGAAACATTTTTGACTCAACAGTTGGCCGAAAAGACATCATCATTCATGTCATGTCTCGCCCCGTCTACATTAACATTTCGCGTTAATTCTGTTCGCTTTCTGACGAGGAAACATTCAACTCGGACTCGTTTTTCCCCCGTCAGTCAAACAGAAGGAGGCGGGCGGCCTGTGGGTGGTTTGGATTCCGACCTCACAGTGACTCGCTCGGTTTCAGGAGCTCCCGAAGCCTGAGGTTTCTGCTGCAGCTTCAGCAGCTTCTGCTGCTCTTGCAAGTGCTGCACATGACGCCTCACACACATCCTCCCCGCATTCCGCTCCTCACCAAGTGTTTGGCTGCAGGTGCAAAATCGCGCTCCTGCCGCAGTCGCCAGGCTTTTGATCGAAGAGTAGTTTCCCGAGCCGAGTTGGACGCCCCGCCGTTTAAATGGGCAAATCCCTGTCAGCTTTACATTTATTCATTGAGCTTTTTCTCCAAAGCGACGTAGATCTGAGAGAAAATACAATTTGTACATTACATTAGGAAAGAGGGGTAGTTCCAGACATGCGTGATTAAGTAAACCTCGTTTGTTTCTTTCCACTTTATGCACCGATGTTCACACATGATGAGGTGCACAAAACGCAGGATAGTAGACTAATCCTCATCACCTTCCTACATTATTTATTTAAAACAAGGGGTACGCAGACATTTATTCAACACCTTTCTCCAAAGCAACTTACATGAATGTTAAGGTTACATTCATTCATACAGCTGGGTAATTTTACCAGAGCAATTGGGTAAGTACCTTGCTCAAGGGTATTACAGCCCGAGGTGAGGCTCAAACCTGCAACCTTTGGGCCCAAAGGCAGTTGTTCTAACCACTACGCTAGAGGCTGTCCCATATCTACATACCATACCGGAGTAGCAGCTGTGTAAAGGTTTATCTGGGGATGATCATAAGGTTACGGTGCATGAACATTTACACCATACATGAACAGGGGGTTAAAACTTGGAGAAAGCTTTCAGCTAAATATCGGTGCATAAAGTGGAAAGAAACAAAGTAGGTTTACTCAAGAATCACACGTCTGCAACTACGTCTCTTTCTCCTAAAGTAATGCACAGATTGTATTTTCTGTGAGATGTGCCTCTCTTTGGAGAAAAGCGTTTGCTGAATGAATACATGTAAATAAAATGTAGTACTAGGACTTTGTTACGGTTCCCATATGTCACCTTCATGCTGCTACTTAAGGCAAAAAAGTCTTAGTACGTACATAGGCAATGAAAGTTTTAAAACTTTCACTATTTAGCGCAAGCAGGTACTGTAATTTTTTAGGGTTTCTTTTTCCCTTAAAATCTGAACTTCCTGGGTTCAAATCCCACTTCTGCTGTAGTACTTACCTTGAACTGATGTACTATATGAGTGGGGACTCAAAAGTGGGCAAGAGCAAGGTAAAGGTTATCAGTAAATTCCACTTACATGTTAATCTTTTGATAGGTCTAATTTCTAACACAGAGGAGTCAAATTGCCATTTCCGGTTGCAAGGGTTGAAATTACCATTATTTCTTATAGGGAAAAAATAATTTCTCCATGAAAAATATGGGACTAAGTACCTTTTATTTTGATATTTGTTTTTTTGGACTGACAATATCACTAATATATTTTATAATATTTGTTTAAAAAAAAAAATCTGCTTATTTTTTAAATGGGAAATTTTCATTCAGTCACTCATTAGCTGTAACCGCTTGTCTTGATTTAAGGGTGTGTTGGTTTGGAGCCTGTCATTGAAGCACAGCATGCAAAAGAGTGTAAAAACACACATACCCTGTACATTGATCATTTGGCTCACAGATGTTGGCAATATTAAGAAATGGAGTTCACAAGATCACTGCCTGTGCCTTTCACTATGTAAACAACTCGCACTGTCAGGGGTCCTTTGTAATGCTGTTAACAAACCTGTAGCCTAAGATTGTTAGTGTAAAAGTATTCAGGGTATACAAACTGATTCTGTGATTTAAATTTTACTTCATTTCTATAAGGATTCAAGGGTCCTAGGTTTGAATCACCACTCTCACATTGTATTATTGATACAGTAGAAATTACCTAGCTGCATAAATGGGTAAATCATTGTAAGAAGCTTAATTCTGTGAGAAAGAAGATGATCAGATAAACAAGTCAGTAGTAGTAATGCTATTGAATTCATTTGTTATGATTTATGCAGGTGTGCCTTGATGTAGAAACTCTATCCAAAATTGGGGTATAGGAGCTCTTGGCTTTTGATTCAGTTAATAAAAAAATTAGTGTAATGAAGCATATACGAAAAAAATTTGAAAGAAGTGGAAGTGTGCTAATGTACTGTGCTTGGCATGTCTGCGTCCAGATTGCTCTGTCTGTTGACGTGCTAGGAATGCGAGAGTACTGCTTTAAGAGATCATTATGGGAAGTGTAAGAAATTACATGGGTGTGTCTGTCACCTGTATTAGGTGTGTTATTTAATTGAATGATTGTGGACATAGTGGCGCAATTAGAAAAGGTTTATGGTTTTTAGGGTGTGTGCACACATTTTTGCAACAGTATGCAGTTTCACAAAGTTGTTCACAATAAACACAATGTGTTCAGTGAATCACTTCTTAGTTTATTGCTCATCCTGCGGAGAACTGATCAATTAAAAATAAAATTGGGAATGACCCTGGAGCAGTAACTTTGCCCCTGGAGTTTTCAGTGGAGACAGAGAACTGCCCAAAGTTTTCCGAGCATAGTCTGCCAGCATGACAGCAAATGTAACGGGTGTAGTTCACTTTTGTAATGTCTTCTGAGATGTACATTGCTTTGAAGAAAACATCTGGTCAATAAAGAAATGTAAATAAATTGTAGTACTTTATATTGTGTCTGGAGCACCCAGAGGAAACCCATGCAGACATAGGGCACGGTAGCACAGCGAGTAGCGCTGTTGCCTCCCAGTGCTTGGGGGGTGTGAGACGACATGGGTTTGATCCCCGCTCAGTCTGTGTAGAGTTTGCATTTTCTCCCACAGTCCCAAAACATGCCATTTAGATTCCCCCATAGTGTGTGAGTGACAGAGAGATTGTTTCCTTTAGTTGCTCCAGTTTCCTCCCACAGTCCAAAGACATGCTGTTCAGGTATGTTCCACTGATGTATGGATGAGTGACCCAGTGTAAGTAGTGTATCCAGCAGTGTAAGTCACCTTGGTGAATAAAGTGCATGGGCTGATAACAGTACATAGAATTTGTTGGAAGTCGCTTTGGAGAAAAGTATCTGCTAAATAAATAAATGTAATGTGTTGAAATCATGGGATGATGGTTATATAGGTGTTTTACACTGTTCTAGTGATATTTGGGAAAATTGGTTTGCGGAATTTGCATTTCCTGGGAGTGCATTGTTATTTGGACCATTTAAAATAATTCAAAATAAGCTTTTGGGATCCAACATTTTGATATCCACACTATCTTCAGGAACAGATTACTTTCGTAAATTGAGACATGCCTGTATTTACATCAGTTGATTGTTGTGATTGGTTGAAGTTGTCACTGTGATAGAGGGGAAGTGAGAAGCATGTAGTTGGATTTTTTGTAAGTGTGACTGGTAATTAATTGAAGAAAAATAACCAGCTTGACACCACCAAGGGACAAAAACCTTTTGAAACACCAAATGTGTGTCTGTTCCACAACGTCTTTTACAAGTACAAAGTACAGTATGCTGTGTGTGTCATGTAGAGACACAACCACACTGGAATTAGATGTACACCAGAGGGAGACAGCTGACTTTGCAGTCACCTTTGAATCTGCATCATTCCCTTTAACTCACAAGATTAATCTGCAGCGCATTTATTATTCTTTTTTTGTGGAAAAACTTTGTTTCATGTGTATACTTTTTGGCATTCATTTCTTCCTCTCTGTATTTTCATCCCTCTCCTGCTTTATCTCTTTATTTTTAATACCATGTTGACCATATACCTGTTGTATCTGTGTGTATTCCTGTCTCTAGAGAAAGTGAGGGTTTAAATTAAGTAGGAACTTCTCGCAAGGTGTTTTAAAGGCACTTTGTTTACCTGTCATTCTCATTAGAAATGCCATAGAACTATTCTGGACAAGACACAGCTAACTGAGCAAATAATGAAAATACAGTTATGGCTTATAAATTTATTTAAACAAATGTATTTTATTCCTAGATTCTGATGTTGAGCCACACTTGTTGTTCTGATCTTGTAGGTGTTGGAACGACTGCGACCATACCTCTGTGACAAAATCACAGCAGACCGCCACTTCGACTACTTACGCTCAAAGAAGATTCTCACTCGAGAGGACACAGAGGACATCAGCAGTAAAGTCACCACCCGACAGCGTGCCGGAAAGCTGTTGGACTACCTCGCGGAGAACCCCAAGGGCCTAGACGTTTTCATCGAGTCTATTCAGTACAGCAAGTGTTCTGACTTCATCATCACCAAAATCACAGACGAGGTGCAGAAGCTGAAAAACGAGAGAATTGAAGCATTAAAAGGTAAAATGACTAAATTTAAAATGTACTGTTACAGGTCAGCTATACATGTTGAATCATGGCAGCATATGTGAATGTGTCATATAGAGGAGTCTTCCTCAGTTCACTGCTCTTTGTACCTCTTTACTTTCCACTCCACAGCTGGGGCATCCTGCAGCGGATGCTCTTTAATGAAATGCACTGGAGCCACGAATGACCTCTCTAGGACATTCTCCAATGAGTCCAACTACGACAAGAGTTGCAGTTCTACTATCCTGTACCACCCTGAAGGGGAGTGGAGTCCGTCTTCGTCCACTACGATGGGTTCTCTAAATGTGCCTCATGGCCAGGGCCAGGACAGGGAGTTTCCAGGAAACTGCAGTGTAACCGTCTCCTCGGCATCGGTCCTGCCCAGGCCCGGTGATCCTGGGGCACCTCCTCTGCCAGAGGAGCTGCAGGCCGAGTCTGAGGGTGCCTGCGGGAGTGAAGGGAGCACCGACTCAAACTTCCAACCACTCCGCTCGCGCTCCATTTCACCAGCATGCCAGAACTTACCCTCACTGGGCTCGCGGTGAGGCTGCAGCAGATCATGGGTCCTCAGAGACCTACTGGAGATTTGGATCACTGCAGTACGTTTGATATTCGCTAGCTGTACTGGTTTGTTACCGGTTTTGTCGTCAGAGCTAATCTGTCTTGCATCACAAGTGGTGCCACAGTTTGGATTTCACTGGGCCTGTGAAAAAGACTAATTTTAAAGATTGTACATAAGGTAGGCATTTACTGTATGGCATTTTACTATGGCACTGAGTGTAATATTTCGTATCTCAAAGTTCTTTGATTAAGGGTTATTTGTGCAAAGTGGTTTTTT
Organism: Scleropages formosus; assembly: GCF_900964775.1. Classification (NCBI taxonomy): domain Eukaryota; kingdom Metazoa; phylum Chordata; class Actinopteri; order Osteoglossiformes; family Osteoglossidae; genus Scleropages; species Scleropages formosus. The sequence continues at coordinate 15,077,352 of NC_041808.1, read as the reverse complement.
AATTTTTTTTGCTATTATTTTTGAGGGCCTGATTTTTGTTTCACTTCAGATAAGACATAGTAGATATGACCTACACCAGTCTGAAATTTCTGATTTCTCTATGGATAACCTTTTCCTTACTAATATTAATGAAAAATGTTAACTTTAGTTGCAGTCCTGTCTAAAAATCGTTTGTACCTATCATATTTCTTCTTGTTTTCTTGTTTAAATCTGTATAAAAGGGAAAAAGATTCAGTTGACACAGCAGAGCAGTTGATGTCTAGTATTTTATAACTAATGTTTATTTCTAGTGAATTACCAGTGACAGTAATGTTTTACTGTTAAACCTCATTACTAATGTAAATTTTTTTTTTTTTTTTTTTATTCCAAGTATAATTTGATTACTATTCTTTATTTGATATTCCTTTAGGTGTCTTTGGCAAAATCTTTTTAGCAAGGCAGGTCATACATGTGCATTTCCACTTAAACCTCTTTAGCATATAACATTCAGATATCATTAAAACTGAGGTTAAGGAACTGTACTTGTGACCAGAATCTTAGTTTGAAGTTCCAGATGAAATTGTTACCCTGGAACAAGGTGCTTATCCAGAATGGCTTTGGTAAAGAATCCAGCTCGATAAATGCGTAGAAGTGTAGAATTGTAAGATGTCACTTTGAATTAAAGTCTCTGCAAACCAACCAAATATACACGTATGAAAACATAACACACTTATAGTATGTTTTAACCAATTAATTTTTTACACTTTTTTTTACTAACGTTTCATGGACATCATCAGTTTCAGTTGTCACTTTAGCACAATAGGCGACAAGCACAGAGAACTCCCCCTCTGAACTTTAGGTAAAACTCTTCATCCTGCATCTCTTTTCTGTATGATGACAGTACCCAGCTGATAGAAAGCTGTAAATGGGCGTTTTCTAGTACGGCGTATGCTCAAGCTGTTGATTGGTGTGACGGTCCTTGGTATGCTGTTCAGTCAGTACCAATTCAGCACAAGTATTTTGCTTTGGGAACATAACTGGAAGACAAAAGGGTGTGACCAACAATGATTGACTAAGCCATTTATAACACTCTCTGCTCTGGATTGTGGAGTGAGCTGTCTCAGAACAAGGTGGTCCTGTTTGGGTAGCTTACCTTCAGGGTAAGTTTGCTATGCTGCTTCATGTGGTGAATTCCTTACATTTCTGCAGATTTCTCAGGGATTGAAATATTAGGGCATCTAACGTGTGTGGAGGAGGGTGGGTCTGGAATGCCAGACTGTACAGTTAAGCCTTCCTGAGGTGTCATGGACCTAATTCAACAAAACACCGATGAAGGTTGGCGCCCACGTGACAATCTCAATGAAATACCCGTGTTGGCACCCTGTTCTTCGTGTGATGGTTGGCGGAGAAATTTAAGACGTTTGGTCTTGAGCCTCAGAGATATGTGATGGCAGTGCTGGATGTTTTTCTCTGCGACTTCACAGTGAAGTCGGTTGGACTGGGTCCTTGTGTACCCTCATAATATATGCAAGGAATATAACCTCTTGTGAGGGGGTGCGGTGGTGCAGTGGGTTGGCCCACAGTCCTGCTCTCCGGTGGGTCTGGGGTTCGAGTCCCGCTTGGGGTGCCTTGCGACGGACTGGCGTCCCGTCCTGGGTGTGTCCCCTCCCCCTCCAGCCTTGCGCCCTGAGTTGCCGGGTTAGGCTCTGGTTCCCCGTGACCCCGTATGGGACAAGCGGTTCTGAAAATGTGTGTGTGTGTGTGTGTGTGTGTGTGTATAACATCTTGTTCTGTGTATGTTGAATGTGAATGAATGTAGAAGGGATTTTTTTGGTTCTTATTGTAATAGCATCTTGTTATTGTAGATGTGAGGGGGGCATGGTGGCGCAATAAGTTGGACCGGGTCCTGCTTTCTAGTAGGTCTGGGGTTCAAGTCCCGCTTGGGGTGCCTGGTGTCCCGTCCTGGGTGTGTCCCCTCCCCTTCCAGCCTTATGCCTTGTGTTGCCGGGTTGGGCTCCGGCTCCCCGCGACCCTGTATGGGACAAGTGGCTTCAGATGGTGTGTGTGTGTGTGTGTGTGTGTGTGTGTGTGTGTGTGTATTGTAGATGTACTGCTACTGATCTTGATCAGCATCATCACTATGTGTGTTTTACATGCAGACAGACCTTTGTACATTGAATGAAAACAAAAATAAGCACATATTTTGGGTTTTGAAAGTTAGTACAACCTTAAAATTAGGAGGCTGGAACAGCAAAGCATTTGGGTTGTTACTAAATTACTAATCTGGAATGTGACCCATTGGCTTTACATTTATATTTTGTTTAAAATGACAGTTGGCACTAACAAGTGGCCCTAGTTTTATCCTGCTTCAAGAGCAAACTGTCCTGCAGTGCTGTAACTTATGTTTAAGAGAATTTTCGTTGTATTTCTGACTCAGTTGTTTTGTTTGTTACTTGTATCTATAGCTGCAGAATACATAAATATAGAGAAAATACAGCAGTGTTTACTTTAACACCTGTGTTATTTAAAGTACTTTCTGCAATGCAAGAAACTCAAAGCACAAGTAGCCAGTTATGCCCTTTGATCTGTACAGCCATCTGTGTTTTTTACCAAAATGAGTGTGGCTTAACTTGAACTTGTGAACTTGAGCTGAAACTTAAAAATGTCCCCACCCATGTATTTTTGTCATTGAAACTGGATAAACGGTATTTAAAGTGTGGTTAATTGTCCCCTCGAGCCCAATTCAACCATTTTGGAGTAACATACTTGCCATTTAAGACAAGGAGCAGGTAATTTCAGTTGTTTCACTGGCTTGAGTTGTAAAGGTGCTGATATGGTCACATATCACTGCTCTTCTTTTGTAAATGACACTGACTGTGAATTCTGTAGTTACAGAAATAGATGAGGGGCATTGCCTAGGCAAGAAAATAATTTCCATATTTAGCATCTCATTAAATGACTTAAATTTGTAAAATGTTCAGAGTATTCTAAATACTGAAAATTCAGAAAACAGGAAGTTGCTCCCATCAAGGAAAGCATAAAGAATACTTCTTTTTTCTGTTTATCTCTGCACGTACTGATGTGCTGATGTGCGGGGTTGCGTTTGTGGATTTCCAGGAATGCTGGGTCTCTCTCTGTTTGTCGATCACTCTCAAACTGTTCCCAGGCTTGATGGGCAAACTATTGAATTATTTCTCTCTTCTTTGGAATCTGTATAATTTAATGTTGTGAGTAATTATTTGCTAAAGAAAAATAAAACTCTGTGGTTCACTCAAGTATTTGTCAGTCTAATCAGTTTTTTGGGTGTCAGATTACAATTTATCAGAATATGTCTGTCCTTTCTGTACCCTGCATTGTGTCTTTGGATTCCATCATAGATGCTGGACCACTGCTACCATACATTAGGACAAGCAGTTGTTGATCATGAATGATTGAAAATGTAGCATTAAAAACAAGATGGAAATGTAGCCAAACATGTTTGTGACCATTCTCGGACATAAATTTACATGCCTTATATTTTGGTATTTTAATTAATTTTAGGGGACATATTTTTGTTCAGGAACTGATTATCTCTTCTGTAAGAAATAATGGTAACTTGGTCTCCTTCCAGTAGGAATTGGCCTAATGAGGTTAATTTGTGAGGGATGGGTGTGATGGGCTCGAGGGAAGTATGAGCTCAAAATTATACAACGTCTGACACACAAAAAAAACACATTTGTCTGTCTGCGCTTAAATAATGGTCAATATCTTTCCCGCTTCGCTGTTCCTAAAGTCTAAGAATTGTGTGCTCTAAAGAGAGAGAAACTGAAATTAGGAAATAAATCTTAATCATAATGGAAACTAACACTGTTAACACTGAATTTTCTGCTGCAGATTTTTCAAAATGCCAAAAAAAAAAGTGTCTGTATATGTCAGATTCATCAGTAACTGAGTTCTTAAACGAGAGCCTTTTTTTCCTCCTGTCTAACTGTGAGGTATCGGGAGAAATTAAGTCATGAGAAGACATTGCTAATGAGGGTGGATTCCATTAAGTCGAAAGCTGAATGGGAAGCGAATGGAAACAGCTGTCGCGTCCTGAGCGTACGCTGAGTGACCAGGCCCCTTTGAATAGGAGCCCGGCAAACAGATGTTCTGTCCTTACCGTCACAAAGACAGAACCAAATGGGGAATGGTGTGGAAAAAATGGTTCCATTATGCAAGTTTGGAAACTGTCAAAGGTACCGTGATCACTGTGAAGTAAACATGGCCTTCTTGCCTCTGGCATATAAATGGATTTAAATCTGAATTCCCACCTGCAGAGATTGTTTGATTACAGTACTTAGTCTCTGGTCTTGGAGAACCAAAGTAATTTTTTATTGTGTTATGTGCCTCTGTGGTGTCAATGCCTAACATCTGCAACTGATTTATCCCCACTACAATTAGATATTTTGCAAATTATTAATTTTTACTAACTTATGCTTACATTATTTATTTAGCAGGTGCTTTTCTCCAAAGCGACTTCCAATGAACTCTATGTAGTGTTATGAGCCCACACGCCTTATTTACCGTGGTGACTTACACTGCTAGATACACTACTTACACTGGGTCACTCGTCCATACACCAGTGGAACACACACACTCTTTCCATCATTCACACACTATGCTTGTTATTGGCTAATGCCAATGAGACATGAGAGAGCGGAGTTCTACACTACACAGAGCTCATTGGAAGTTGTTTTGGAGAAAATCATCTGCTAAATAAATAAATGTAAAGGTAAGTTATGTATCTTGGGCACAGTCAGCCTAGGCTTATTTACATTTCAAAAACAAATTGCCCATCAGTTTTACTCTAGTCCTGTTACCACTTACTCCTGTTGGGAACATGACTGCTCCAAAAAGGCTGCTTTAAGCCAAACTAATAAATGTGAACTCATTTTAAGTGTCGTTTTGTCCAATGGATTATTATGACGAAGGCACGCAGACGCAGAGTGTATTAGCCGGACTTCAGAGTGAATGAATGAATAATAAATAACAGCGCAGGCTGCTGCCGCTACCGCTGCTGCTGCTGCTGCTGATTCACCCTCCTGTTGATCTCTGTGCTGCGCAGGCGCCTCATGCGCAGACGCCTCGCAGCTCTGCGCAGTCGTGACACGCTGAGCTCGCGCTGCCGGCGCAGTTCCGCGGAGGCTTCGAGTTGATGCGGTTTTGCAGCGCAGAGCAGAGCAGAGCGGAGCGCTGCGGAACGGGACAGCGGCATGGAGAGGCGGTCGGGGTTAAAATGGACCACAGCGGAGCTGCTTTTAACTAACAGTCCCTAAAACTTTGGATGTTAAGTAGTTTTAAGCATGGCTGATCCCCTGCGGAGGACTTTATTGGCAAAACTTCGGGGGAAGAAGCCGAAAGCAACGGCGTTTGGAGATCACAGAGGTAAGAGGCTTCAACTTCAAGTGCCTCAGACTCAGAGCTTCGTGAGCAAACGGACGAGAACTGCATTAACGAGCATTATTATAGAGTTTCTTATAAACATTATTCATAAAAGCAGGTTATGCGTTGAGTTTGTCTTGTGAGCACAGAGTGGTTAGTCTAGACACAGGAGACTCACTCTGGAACTTGAGCTGAAGCCGAAGGAGGGAGAATTTCAGAAGTCAGGTTTCAGTCTGTGGAGAATTACCTCCAGCAGCTGTGTGTAGACGAGAGGACAAGGCAAGAAAAAATAGGCAAAACGATGTAAGATATTCATCCCGAAGTGTGAAACAACAACAAGTCGTGGTAACGTGGAATGCTCGTCGATGGAGAGGAAATCATCCGTTCCTCACGTCATCATGACATGATCTGAAATCATGATTGAATGGGGCACCACCATCATGGCATTTCCAACTCTTATGGCTCTCCATGCCATGGGTCAATAATCTTGACATCAAATCCCATGCAAACGATAATTCGGCTTCTTTCGGAATGTTTGCGTTTGTGTAAATGCAGAGCAAGAAGTTTGATAGTGTAAACCTATTGCGTTGTGTGCTGTTAGTGATGAAGACGGGTCTTGAGGATGCAGCGGTGAGATCTGGTCAACACAAGAATACTAAGATAACGGATATCTTCTCTTTCTTGTCAATGATGCTAGCAGTTGCAAAAAAAGAGGGTGTCAAAATAAGTTTTATGCGGTATCTGCCCGAGGAGGTGACAGATGAAACCCATGGACTGTGGACCTAATTAGAAGTGAAAAAGCCCATATTGGTACAGTGCAGGATTTGGGCTTTTTCAGTCAAGTTGAGGTTAGCTGGTTTGGAGGGCAAGCGAGCCCTTTCAGCTGTCATTCTCAAGACACTGGAGACTAAAGTCCAACCCCGTTACAACCAGCTTCAGCACACGTTTTGCACAGATTCGGTACCATCTGATAGCAGAACGAAATGTAACTCGTGGTCCAAACGCTGAGCGAAATATTTGAAAACTTAGCTGCTGAGAAGCAGCGGTCGATGTCTAAAAGTGATGGGGTGATCAAATATGGTGAATCCCAGTCTCTTCGATAAAGATCCTCCTCAAACCTATCTGTGTGAAAGCAGTGTTGTTTTTACAGCATAGATTCACAAATAAAGACTGTGTGCAAAATTTATGACAATCTTTTTTCCATCAAAGGGGCATAACTTGACAGTTCAGTTAAATTTTTGGGCCAGTCTTAGACTTCACCTGTCTTTTGGTTGGTGCAGAAATCTGGGGCAAGAGGAAATGCTTCGGGGCTGCCCAGTATTGCAAATCTACAACTAAAGGGCAGACGGTCAACAAGATCTAAGCTTGGATGCATAAAGGATGCCTGCTGTCCTCTGAAATGAAACACCAAATTACTCTTCGCGGCACCATGGCTCACCTTCCTTGCAGTCTCGCCAGGGCTTCTTGTACGGGACAAAAGCAGTGACCCCAATCACCAAAGCTCAGAAAAATGAAAGCACAGCCCTTGGCCAGGGATTTGAGCAATTAAGTAGACGCATTTCCACATGTGGCCTAAGGCTCCCTGTCTGCCGGCACTCTAAAGCTCTTCTCTTCCATTAAAGATATAGCTAAAGGGATTGAGTGCCTCAGTTCTGGGCTTCTGCTGGGTTCTCTGAAGCAGGAGTAGTGGTCCTTTTCACACAAGCAGGGTTCCCCCCCCCGACAATGTTTGGAAATTAAATAACATACTTTGCCTTTTTGTATATATACCTTGCAAACACATTGCAATGGAGGAACATAGAAAATTGGAGAGAATGTCAATAACATGTCTTACATTTTTAATTTACAGGTTAAACATTTTTATGCTGTGTCAGTCTAAACCAAAGTTCTTAAGTATTACAGCTTAAGAGGCTATATGGACATTTTTTTATATTTAGTTATATATATTTATATTGGGGGGGCACGGTGGTGCAGCGGCTTGCACCAGGTCCTGCTCTCCAGTGGGTCTGGGATTCGAGTCCCGCTTGGGGTGCCTTGCGACGGACTGGCGTCCCGTCCTGGGTGTGTCCCCTCCCCCTCCGGCCTTCTGCCCTGTGTTGCCGGGTAGGCTCCGCTTCCCCGCGACCCTGTATGGGGCGAGCGGTTCAGAAAATGTGCGTGTGTGTATTTATATTAGTTATGTTTATTAACGCTACATACAAATATATTCATAAAATATTTTAACTACGTTATATTGATGGGGGTAATAAGAACATCTCATCTTAAGATATTCCTTTTTTATGATAAAACATTAGATACATTTACAGTCCATCTATAGTTTAATGTAAATTACATGTTCTTTAACAGATAAAATCTTGTTTTTTTTAAGTTATTCAAAACTGTTTTAGTATGTCAGAGTTGAAAATGAAAACTTTTACTTTGTCATAATGAAGATTAAGTTAATATATACCTGTAATAGCTGTACTAATTACCTATTGGAATAAAGTAATTAATTAGTTGTCTCATTTGAGTAACGGGTAATCAATTGTTGTAGCTAAATGATTAAACTTTAAGTTTTTTTTCTCTTGCTGCTGTGTTTTCAAAGGCAGATATCCCACCCATGGCCCTTAAAGGTTTGTTCTTCGTGTTCAGAAATCATAACTGAAGATACAAAGTGTCTTGCAACAAAGGTGAAGTAAAACTGTGATGTTTGCAGCGGGTTTGCTGCTGTGGGTGGGGACACTGGGCTAAGCAGCATCTGGCAGGATAGTGGAAGGAGTGTTTTTTTTTTTTTTTTTTTTGCCATACCTATCAGGTCAGTGTGCTGAGTAAGTGACTGAGTTTTTCCTTGCAGACACTGTCTTCAGGGTTCAGTCAAGCCATGTTCAGTGGCTTTTTTTCATTCATGTACAGATTACACACACACACACACACACATTTTCAGAACCGCTTGTCCCATACAGGGTCACGGGGAACCGGAGCCTACCCGGCAACACAGGGCGTAAGGCCGGAGGGGGAGGGGACACACCCAGGACGGGACGCCAGTCCATCGCAAGGCACCCCAAGCGGGACTCGAACCCCAGACCCACCGGAGAGCAGGACTGTGGTCCAACCCACTGCGCCACCGCACCCCCTGTACAGATTACAGTTGACCTTAATTTGCTGAAATGTTGAATTGAAAAATCCAAGCTCAAGTGGAATATGTGAGAGTGAAGTGTCATTTTTTTGACAGTGGAATGTTGGCTGATTTTTGTAAGCAAAGTGGGTGAAGGCATGTAGGGGAAAACTGATGCAAGGTAGCATGCTGGCAGTGAGTATTATAATGTAAAATAAGGCCAATGGGTACCATGTTGCCTCACAAGCTGAAGGTCCCCAGTTTGAATCCTTGCACCTGCTGAATTACATATCAGCAAGGTGCTTACTCTAAATTGCTCAAGTAAAATAGTGTTTTGTATAAATGATTACATAATTTTAGATTGTTGTCCAAATAAATATTGTAAGTTGCAAAATAAAAGTTAATAAATAATGTCACTGAAAACGGCTCTGTGCTTATAACTCGTTAATGATTCAATACTATATGAAATTTGCTGCTGTCTTTTTTTCCATTGAAAAGATATTAAAAAGTTCATTAGTTTTCTGTCTAGGGTTCAAATGCATTTTTGGTAAGATTTTGTTGTTGTCTTATTGGTATATTTAGTATCTGTCTGGAAATCTCTTATCTTGTCTGAATATAAATATTGAGTGTGTTTTTTCTTCACTTGGTATTAAGACCAGGATGATTTGGCCTGCATGAATGAGACTGGTATAAACTCTTTGAGTTCATTTCCATGCAAATCATTCATGGACACCATCACTTTGTCTCTCGATGGTACAGCACAACTTCAGAGGCCCTCCTGTTGTGCTTCTATCCATCCATCTGTCATTGTAAGGCTGAACTCCTGGGTTTTTAGGGAACCTTTTTCCCCGGACCTCCATCCTCACTTTGGCTGTGGGTTTTCGGTTCAGTCTGATTTACTTCCAAATGCCTTTAGAGGATTGAGGTTGTCATTGTGGGGCATGGGGTCATGCCAAAGATGCCTTTTTCAGCAGTGTATCCTGTACATCTGCTATGCAGTCTATATAAGCCGTACACTGGAAATGTGCTTTTTGTGTCAATCTCCTGTTCTTATTCTAGTTGTTTTTAAATTGGTCTGTAAAATATAAAGGTAACTTTTTTAAATCAGCTATTAAATCTTTTAAAAGAAATTATACTTTATATGTTCAATAAACGTTGTTTCACAAAACTGCCTAATTTTTTAATGTGCTTCTTTGCTCTACAAAGAATCCTCTGAGAATTGCATCATTTAGAATATGCACTTTTCATTTTTAATCAGGGTATAACAGATTTCTTCTTCTTTCCTAACTGATGCCTTTGGTCATTCATCATTAATATTTATTTGTTCAGTATTATACTGAAGTAACTTTACTCTAGAGAATGAAATATGTGTTATGTTTATTTCAAAGTTACCCCCCCACTGACTTTTGTGTCTACACATTAATTGTGCTAATCATTGCTTATATGTTGTCATATGTTGTGTAGAAAAGTCAAACGTGTTCAGATATCAAATTTATAGTTATTGCGTGTATTCTTTTTCTTTTTTTGCAGTCTTGATTAAGAATGTCCACAACTCTATCACGGAGACTGAAGATGCTGGGGTCAGTGGGTTTGCCAAAACCAGTGATCTCCTTAATGCTGCTGCAGTTTCAGAAAGAAGCCATTGGCTTCAGCAGACTCCTAGGAAAGACCATGCAGTGGAGGAAGACCTAGTTTGCTTCAGGTTGAAAGAGGGCCATGCAAGCCATACATCCAAAACTGATGGGCTGCTCCCATCCCCTCTAATATCTAGTAGCCCTGAAGCTCAACATCCCTACCTTGACACACTGACTCTTCAGCCCCACCTCCAACAGCTGAGGGTCGACTCTTCAGACAGGCACAATGATGTGGACGGTGAAGGGGAGATCTGGTACAATCCAATCCCGGAAGATGACGATCCTGAGCCAGCTCAGGCTCCTGAATCACCAGTGACACTGGTCCCTAGTGGTAGTGATACCAGAGAGGTCTGTAGGCCATGTATGAGCAACCTGCAAGACTACCTGGATGGCCGAGGTCATGATGTGAGCAGTGAGAACAGCACATATTCCATGGAGCCTGTCAAGAAGTGTCGACAGACCCCACTACCCAGAACCACAACACCAGGTGCATTATTCTCTACCTTACTGTCGTTCCTCTTCACGCTTACAAGTTGGTTGATTGATTGATTTACCTTTTGTTTTTTCCACAGCCCTGTTTATACTCTTATTTCCACAACAATGGCAGAAAATCTGCTGCATTTGCTGTTACATCTTTAGGTTGCTGACGACTTGATTGACACAGATTGCAGTAAGACTTGTGTCGCTACTATTGGTTGTGCGGTTAAATTGGGAAAACAGAAACACATAAACCTAGTAAAGGATAGATGTTACTTTTGAAATATGTGTCCAAGGCAGACCTGTAAATGACAAGCAAACAGCAAGTACTGCCAACTATGACATTTTGCCTTGCGACTTTTTAGCTTCTTTATTTGCTGGCCAAGTTAGTTTATTATATTGAAAGGATACAATATGGTGTTCCAGCCATGAACAAGCTAGATGATAAGAGCAAATGGATGACCATTTTTAAAAATACAAGTTATTAGAGCTTTCAGTCTCTTCTGATATTTACAACACTTTGAACTTCTTTCAGAGGTTGATTCATTAGCCCAGATCAGAGAAATGTGAAATACCATTATTCCTTTCCTTTTTGTACTACATACTAAAATGAGGAGCAGTTGTGGACTTGGTGAAAGAGAGAGCTTTGATTTGATTATAAGGTTTCATTAATTTTGAATAACCAATTTAAAATCACTGTCATTGTCTGTTCATAGAATAATTTTGTCTTTTTTGGAGCTAACTAATAATGTCGATATTATCTGCATCCATAACTCTTTTACAGTGATAAGGCATGAACATTGCAGGAGTAAGATACTGTGTTGCTGTTATTTTAGAACCATTATGAAAAGAGTAAATAGAAGCCCTCTGGATGATCTTTTTGTGGTTAGTCCATATATTCCCCGGTGTCTTGTCATTCACTATTTTACCCAGCTCCTCCTGTCCTGTGACATCAAAGGAAGAAGGCCAGGCACAGGCAGTGCGGTTTTAAAGTAATTAGTTTTGCTGTCACATGCTGTCTTGAATGACACTCTTCTGCTCTCAGAAGCCGTTAAAAATCCAGGGTCTTTTGGCATGTAATCTGAACTGACATCTGATCTTAATGTTACTGTCATGCAAGGCAATGTGTGTAGCTTTTGGCAAACTGGCTGAATGAACACTGAAACATTTTTGCAACAGGAAACTGGTGCCGAAAATCCCCCCGATTACTTCAAAATTTTGCAGCATTATTTCATGTAGTGCATTGAAGAGCAGTCAAACTAAAAAATGGGAGCGCTTAGCAAGAAGCTAATATAAACCTACATATTTTGTCGGTTCCTAACAAAATTAACATCGTAAAATGGTCACGGATAATTTGTAGTGATTTGTACCATCTGTAGTGTTACAAATGAAGTATTTAAACTGATGCAGTGCTATCAGTCGTAATGAGGTGAAGACAGCCTGTTATCTGAAGACATGAGTGATATTTTTAAGACCAATTCAGACAGTACAAAGATGGGTAAATAAACCCTTTTTAGTTTTTCCCTCTTATAGCATGTCTTGGGATTCTACATGGATTGGTTTATGCAGACTGCAGGAATATAGAAGCATTCAGGTTATCTCAAAGTGCAGAGAGATCGATCTATCCATTATGAACAGCTGTTTGTCTAATGTAAGATCGCAGTGGTCTGGAGCATATCCCGGAGGTATAGGTGCAGTGAGATGTTTGCTGAAATGTAAGCAACTTGTAATGCAATAAATGCTTTGGCAAAAAGCCATCTGCTGTCAGCCAGGAATCCTGTTTACCCAGTATATATTAGCTGTCAGGAGCCATTGTTCCCAAATCCTTTCTTTCTTCTCAGACTTTGTAACCTGTCCACAAATAAGGTTCTCTTTGCTATGTAATATTCCTGTTTAGGAGATCTTACTTGTCAGCTGGTGAGAAATTTAATTAAACATTTAATGAATAGTCACATAGCAGTTCCAACGGCAAACTTTAGTAACCAAAAGTGATGAAGTTTCCAGTAGTTCCATACTTGACATTATCAAAGCTAAATGATTTTTTGGTGTTACACCTGGTTTTTGTACCCATGTGCTGTTGTAGTTCACATGAAGCCATGAGGAATGAATATTACTGGGAGCAATATCTGATATCAAAAGATGGATCAGATTAGACTGATGGCTGGAAATTTTTTTTATGCCAAAATCTCTAGCCAGATTTAAGGTATACCATTATTATATCAATAATAAAGTAGTATAAGCATACCTTTATTTGAGAAAATTAATTATGAGTAAGATCTAAAACAGCAATACTGCCAAAAAGTGATCAATATAGCAACAGGTTTACACAGGTAGAGGCAAATAATTTTAAGAGATTGGAAAATGTACAACGGATAAAGAAGCCCTAAACTGGCTGGACAGCATCCCATGCAAAATGTACTGGAAGAATGACTGAATGGTTGTTAAAGTTGGTACCAATAAAAAAAAAAAGTGTTGTTAAATGCTTAAAATAAGTAGCAACGAAACAAAGAAATTGGCTATTGCGGCCCATGCATAGAAATAGTGACTTTCTTTCATAGATAAGCAGCATATGAGATGGAGATACAGAAATCAAATGCAAGTGAACCTATACCTTAAGTGCAAAGAAAGTGGATAATTAGAATCTATTGACATCCTAAATGTGAGTAGAAAAACACATTTAGGCTGTAAAATGTGTTTGTAGAACCCAAAGTGAGTAAAAAAAAAATTATATGTATATCATGTATTCCACAACAGATGAGGAGCTTTAGATACAGACATGAGATTACAGAAACATGGTTTGTCATCTCATCCACCGACATTTTTACAATTCATGAAATGGGCAGCTTCAGGAAGTCAGTGTAGAGAATCAAGAAGGGGAGACACATGGAAACACTCTGGCAAGTCAGATGCAACTCATGCTGCAGCATTCTGGGTAGTTGAAGAGGCTCAATGGCAACGGCCAGAAGACCATGCAGAAGGGCGTTGCAAGAATTCAGGCAAATATCACCAATGTCTGCGTAGAGTGTGATGTGAGATATGGCTAGATCTTGTGAATAGTATACAGGAGGTATCTGCAGGATTGGGATATGGATTTAGTGTACTGGAAGTAGCAGAGAGTGGATTCAGCTGTTACTCCCAAACTGTTAAGTTATGAATTAGAAGAAAGGAGTGAGTAGTCCTGTTTGAAAGAAGGTTCCTAACAGGAGGATGGACCTTCTGTGAGATGGAGGATCTCAGTCTTAGAAAGAATGAGTAATACTAGATGACCCATTTGTAATAGCCAGCTGGCAGTACACAGTGCTTTCAACTTCAAGCTTCTGATTGCCTTTGTATGTAAATGTTTGGTTTATCTTATATGTTGGTTTAGTATGTTGTGATCAAGGGCATCTTGAGGACAGCGGATCAGCTTCCATTTTCGCTGTCTTGAGTAAGATATTGTATAAGAATACTGTCCAAACCAGGTGTGATTACTGCCAGTAAAGTCTGAATACATTGCTCACTGTTTTCTGAGCTTTGAAAGACCTAGGATGGCTGTAACATGCTTCTCTTCCTATCATTTTTTGCAGAAAGGGGAGGTGTCAGATACCACTTCAGATGTGGTTTTATAATGATAAAACTATGCTCCTCCTTATCACTCTGGAGGAAAAAGTTTCTGCAAAATAAAATGTAAATATTTCAGCCATTCTATGTTTATGTTTTAGCCATCCTATATTTTCATCATTAAAACACATGAGAGAGAAGATTTACTAGTAACTCTGGGAAAGTGGTTCCCTTTAAAGTATCTGTAGAGGTTTTAAATTGATGAAAAGATGCTACTCCCATTTAGCCATTGACAAAAGAAAAGGGCTCAACTTACCTACATAAGTATAGCACCACATAACAGCAAAGAACATTGTTATTCCCCTTTCCACCTAAGTCCAAGAAAAGCACAGCTCTCCCTCTTTTAACAGAGATACTGCATGCCAGGGCTCTGCTGTAAAGGAGACAAGCTCAGAAATTAAACTTGAAACTGATCAAGTGAAAATTCTGTGAGAAAACACTATCGTCCGGGCAAACGAATGCAGATTGCAAAAAAGGAATAATTTGTACTTTTAAAATTATCTGTGAAAATGTACCATTTCAGGTGAAAAGTGAAAGAATGAAGATCAGAGGGATCATCTAACTTGTATGAAACCTTTATGCAACATAAGGTGATACATAAGTATGGGTTTGATAGAGCCACAAATGGCAACATGGCCAGTAACTGAATTATTTCTGGTTTGGCTAGCGAACTGTTAGAATTTTAATGCACAACATGTAATGAGAGCAAATTCCTTCTATTATTCTTAGATTGTTTATAGCAATTATGATTATTGCATTAAGTAGAACACAAGGATGTTAGACATTTGTCAGGTCTTAAAGCATGAGGGATGCTGTTTCACCGTTATTAACCTAACTCTTTGGTCTCCTGCAGATGCTACTGAGGTAGCTTTCTCACTTCCGTCTAGCCCCAGCTCCTCTAAGAAGGCAGGTTCAATCAGCTGGTCCTTTCCGGATAAAATCAAGTCTCCCCGCACAATGAGGAAACTCTCTATGAAAATGAGGAGGCTTCCAGAGCTGGGCAGGAAACTCAGTGTGAAAGGGACATATAGTAGTGACAACAGCCAGTCAGAGCCTCAGCAATCTTCTCCCAAGGCCAATCCCAAGGTAGAGGTGGGACATAGCCCCCTTACTGTGCATGGCCAGATAGCTGCCAGTAGAAATGTCATCTCCCGGTATCACCTGGACAGCAGTGTATCCACACAGCATGATTACAGCCAAGAGACAGACAATTGCTCCAAGTCAGCCAACAAAGGTGGCTACCTCAGCGATGGTGACTCCCCGGAATTAGTGACCAAGTCTGGAAAGCGACGGTTGCAGTGGAAACCTGGAAGGAGAAAGGAATCCAGAGCAAGTAACAGCCCTAGACGACACGGTGTTGAGATGGATTTTGACACCTTCCACCACTACAACTTTATTGAACAATCAAAGTGCAACCAGTTCATTTCAGGATTGATGAGCCTCCATCTCTGTGGAGCGAAAGACCTGAAGCCCTCGTATGCTGACTCCCACAGCATCTACTGTGCCATCCAGGTGGACTTGGTCAACAAGGCACGCACAGCAGTACTCACCTGCAGAACCACCTTCTTGGACATGGACCACACTTTTCACATCCAGCTGGAGGAAGCCCAGCGGCTCACTCTGGTGGTGTTTAGCTGGGAGTCTGACCAGCAGCGGCATCGTGTCTGCTGCCATGGCACCGTGGCTCTGCCAGAGCTCTTTCAGGTCACTGGACCCCACCGGCTGGCTGTACACCTAGAGCCACGTGGCATCATCTATGTGAAACTGAGCCTGATGGAACAGCAGCAGAGCTTGCTGGATGGACCTGAACGGGAGTATGATTCGCACTTGTTTGGGGTGGATGCTAGCCATGTGGTGGAGCAAGAAAACACTGGATCTCTGGTACCATTAATCATCAAGAAGTGTATCTCAGAGATTGAAAGAAGGGGATGCCAGGTAACCAGAGTGTATAGCAGCTACATCCTCTGTTTGGGGAAAAAAAAGATTTATATATCATGCTGTTTAACTTTTATTAGGGAGAAGTAAAATATGATGACATGAACTTTTTTTGTGGTATGCTGTAGGTATCATACAAGTCAGTGATATGAACTCATGACCCTGGACCCAGGTGCTTTACCTTCAGTTCCTACAGTAAATGTCCAGTTGTAATGTTGGCATATTTTCTTTAGTTACTTCAAAGCATCAGTTGCTAGTGAGAACAAAATGCAGGGAAATTCTCAACTTAATAATAATAATAAAAAGTAGCTGGCAAGGCTTGATACAGGCATAAACATTAATGTAGTCTGTCGTATGATGGGAAAACAAACTTCAACAAAATAGGAATTGTTGCTTTATGGAGACCAGCACTCTAGCACAAAGTTAGTAATTGCAGGTGGTCCCCAATTTACGATGGTTCGACTTATGATTTTTTCGACTTTACGATGGTGAGCTGAAAAGAGACATTCAATAGAAACTGTACTGCAAATTTTGATTTTTTTTTTTCTTTTTTTTTCCCCCCTCCTCTCCTTCCCCCGGGTAAGCGATATGCAGAGCGATACTTTCTCACAATGTTGGGCAGTAGCAGCGATCCGCATCTCCCAGTCTGTCACGCAGAGATGTGTGTTAGGTGTATTAAATGCATTTTCGACTTACGATATTTTTGACTTTCGATGGGTTTCATGGGATGTAACCCCATCATAAATTGGGGACCACTTGTATAGTTAATTCTGCCATAACAGGTTCATTAGTAAATTTTGAGGAGATTTCTGCAAGAGAACTACTTTGTGCCCAAATTGCAGGTTACCAAGGGTAAACATGCCAAATTGCTTCTTTCTACAATGGCGAGAAGCTTTAGCTTTCATTTCCTGTAACTAGACTATTGACAGCATTAATGTGGTCATTACTAAGGTCAGTGTCATTAGTGGAAATGCAGATTCATTGACTTTCTGATCCTCTAGGCATTTCTCCATCATTTACAGTTAACTTTAAAACAGGTTGGTTATGAATTTGTTAGATAGTAGGTGTAGCATAGCAGACTTGTCATTCGGAGGCTTTTGATTCAAGTTACTTTAAAGACCTTGCTGTAGTACTCTTTAGCAATGTTCAGAATCTTAAGTTCCCCTGTATTCAGCTGTATAAATGAAGCAAACTATTTCACTTTAGAAAATGACTAAAAAGTGCAATGAATGTCACTTTGGAGAAAAGCGTCTGCTAAATGAATAAATGTACATAACAATCAATCATGCTGTGTATGCTGAGAAAAAATGAAAGTGCTGCAGAAGTTGTGAAATAAGTGAAATGCCATGAGTACGGGGCGTGAAAGACGAAGCTGGTGTACTTGTGTGTAGGTGGTGGGCCTGTACCGTCTCTGTGGCTCAGCGGCAGCCAAGAAGGACCTGCGGGAGGCCTTTGAAAGGGACAGCCACACAGTGGTGCTCTCAGAGGAGCATTACCCTGACATCAATGTCATCACCGGTAATGTACCTGACCCTCCAGACAGTTGCACTCCTAAAGATGGCTGTCCTTACAGGGTGTTATGAAAGGTGAACACTATGTATTGTCTCACTGCTCTTTACTGTTTGAAGGTGTAACCAGGATTGAAAGAATCCACTCACCCAGATGCTGGATTGGGGGATTTATGGTGAAATGAACAAAAGAGCTATCAGTGTCCGGCTAACAAGCAGTCAGGGTCTCAGCCATAAATGTATTCTGATATACTGTAACTTCTGTTCACTGCAGAGACTGAGAGCCAGACATGCTGACTACTCAGAAAATGAAAACAATTCAACAAAGTGGGAGTGTAAAATATAATGTATCATCACGTATTTCTCCATAACTGAACAAAAGAAAGAAAATTACACTCAGATTTTTATTAATATAATCCAAAAAAGTTCCATTTCAGTTCATTGTTATAAATGGACTTCATTAGAGTAAACTCGCAAATGAAATTCATGTCATGTAATTTCAGTTCTGTGTGCACTGTACACTGAAGGAATTTAATCCATCCTGCTTCAAAGGCACATGATGAATTTACCCTCTGAAGGCATATCACTTAACAGACGTATGCAGTAAGGCAGCCTGCTCAAAAATCTGCCATCATGGCACAGCATGTAGCGCTCGGTGTCTCGCACCTTCTGCGCTGCTTCGTTAGATGTCAGTTAAAATCCAGCTGTCTGTCTGTGGGGAGTTTACATGTTTTCCCTCTGGTCATGTGGGTTTTCTGCAACAGTCTAAATACATATCTCATGTGAATGTCTCAAGACATGTGAATATTTAACTTTAAATTGCCTATGGTCTGTACGTGAGTGAATGCATGAGTATTATTGCTCTGCTGTGTAAAGAGGTGAATAATTGTAGGTAATATAGGATATTACAGTATATCTAGCATAGTAAGTTGCTTTAGACAAAAACAGTAGGTACATACTAGTTAATTGTATGTAGTTTTGCAGAAAAGCATCTGCTAAATGAAAGAAATGTAGGTAAAATTAACCAAATTGTGTGTGTGTGTGTGTGTGTGTATATAGATAATTTTTTAAATGGATTTTCACAAATTCTTGATGTTATGATTGGATCTACTCTTTATGTTGTGAACTGTTCAGTCTAATGCACACAGATACATTTCAGCTCAAAAGGCTCAGTTAAGAGTCTAGTCATTCAGGTTTCTGAATTTGACTGTTGGAGGTGGCTGTAGAAAGGTGAGCCTAGGGGAGAACGTGGGGTAGGACTAAAAAGCAGACAGCAGAAAACCTTATCAGACTCCTAGTTACAGTCCACACAGAAAATGAACTGAAAGAAGAGTCTAAATATAGTGCCGATTTGCATCGGCGAGGACTGCTTAGGAAGGTTGAAGAGCTGGGTGCTGCCCCTTCCTAACAGTAGCTCAAAGTTCCCCTCTAGCTTCCTACTAGATTGGATGAAGTCCATTAGATTCACCTTCTGTAACCCTAGATCAAGATAGCTATACAGTATACGTAGATTGCTTTAGCATGAGTCGTTTTCCCCGGGGAGACAGTTGTCTGAAAAATAACCAGTTGTAGAAACCTTAGACTTTCTGACATTGGATAAACCTTGCTGATATTATGAAAATTATGGATACGGTAATATTGTCTGTCAGATTTTCAGATGTACTTTTGTGTTCTTTTTCTGTTTTGAAAGTGAGGTGAGATTTTGTTTTCCCTACTGACTTCCAGAAAAGATATTTTCAGTTTTTTGAAAATTGTTTATGGTCCACCTGGCAGTAACTGCACTGCAGTTGAGTTTCCTTAAGAATGTTTGGCAGAACACTGGGTAATTATCTAGAAGTAGCTCTCATCTGTGCTGCATTTATGTTTATGGTGAGAGTAAATAACAGTAATAATGGGAGTTTTGTGTTACAGTATTTCAGAAAAATGAGTTTGTGTTTTTAACATCTGAAAAACATTGAATAAAAACTACGTAGGACTGTGGATGCGCATTGTATGCTGTATCTGCCTTGGATTTTCGTAATGTTGATGTTTTAAAATGCTTTTATAATATTTTCTCTTTGCCAACTGACTTTAGTGGCCATAACTGGAATAATTATGGAATAATTTTCAATGAGATAATCTCAAACAGTCCCACTGTGTAATCCAAATGAGTGGGTTGTAAACACTTGAAGTAGATTTCAAATATTGAATAAATTTGGCAAACCATTAGTTAGCTTTCTTTTAGATTCCTCCTGATTTATTAGGCACTTTGAAGAGCATCACTCCTTGACATACTTAACTGAAGTTTTTTTTTTTTTTTTTTTTTTTAATAAAAAAAAATCCTCTTCCTTTTTGTCAGAGGAATACTGCTGCTCTTTGGCATGTATGTTGCAGAATAACTGGTAAGAGTGTGCTCCCCACTACTTCTGCCAGTCTTTATTTGTTCCCTAAACCCACATGAAGCTGTAAGCGAAAACTAGATAACAAAACACTTTGTAACAGTGAACAACAACAGAAGGCGAACCAGACTCTTTTGGGAGAAAAACACAGAGTAGCATTTGCAAAATCTGTGCAAAATGCCAGTGTAAATGCAAAGGGTTTGTTTTTTGTACAAATTCACTTAAAAATTAAACGCCTTAAAGATTCATTTTTATTGCTTGATCTTTTTTGTACTACCACGTATTTTTAGTGCATTCTTAATAGCTTCTTTGTCTTTACCTGTAGATGGTATTGATGCAGATCTGACCTTTTTTCTTTAATTACTGCTGTTATTATGATTTGTATTGGCTGGCATGATGCACAGTGAGTAGCGCTGCTGCCTCACAGTGCCTGGGTGGTGTGAGAGGACATGGGTTCGATCCTCTGTGTGTGTGGACTTTGTATGTTCTCCCCGTGTCTGTGTGGGGGTGCTCTGGTTTCCTCCCACAATCCAAAGAGATGCTGTTCAGGTTCACCCATAGTGTGTGAGTGACAGAGAAGGAGAGTGTGTGTTCCACTGATGTATGGATGAGGGACCCATTGTAAGTAGTGTATCTAACACTGTAAGTCACCTTGGTGAATAAGGTGTGTGTGAGCTGATAACGCTACATAGAGTTCATTAGAAGTCACTTTGGAGAAAAGTGTCTGATAAATGAATGTAAATAACCAATACGAGGGGAAAAAATACTAAGTGAAAGTTACAGCACAGAGCACCATTTGGTAAATAATGTGCTAAATAAATAAATGTAGCTGTATTATGATATGTTCAGTAACAAGTAGACATGAGATACTCTTGTGTCTTCCTTCTTCACCAGGTGTCCTCAAAGACTACTTGCGAGAGTTGCCAAGTCCCCTGATATCTGAGCAGCTTTACGGAGCCGTCCTTGACTCCATGACCAGGAGGCCTCTGAGAATCAGTCCCAAAGGCTGCGAGAATGATCCAGCAGATTCCCAGCATGCTGTGAGCCTGCTCACCATCCTGCCGCAGGTGGAGAGGGTGAGCGCAGTCCGGAGGGAGCTCTTAGTCTGCATCCACTGAGCTCACAAACAGCTTTCCCAACTTTCCTCTTGCGGAAACTCCCGAGTGATGATGATTGAGACCCTCCCACTGCTAGCAGACACGTTACTTGCCTCTGTCTGATAGCGAAGATGCCTCCAGGCTCTGTTTAATAGCTTTCAGAGAGTTGGAAAGATGGTGGAGGTGAACCGACAGACCTTTGAAATGGGACTTGTCTTACAACAGTGCCTTTATACATACATGGTACCACCCTGTTTCTGTTGCCAGCTTTAAACAATAAAAATAAATTTGGTGAACTGCTATATTTTGGCTTTCAAATATGTCATCTCTTTTTATAAATTATTTCCCAGAGAACTTGCATTTAAATGTAACTAGCAGCAAGTAGCAGGTGTGGTTAAGTATTCAACCTTGTAACCTGAAAATTGTAAATTGATAATATTGTAGACCGTGAATGTGCCAGCTAAGCTATGAAATAAACAGTACAATGTATTATTATTAACTAGGCGAGTTTCTTCTAATTGAATCTATTTTGTTTCTGTTTTCCAATGCCTTTAGGCAACCTTGCAAGTTCTCCTGGACCACCTGAAGTTGGTTGCATCCCACCAGGAGAGCAACAGAATGACATGCCAGAATCTGGCAGTGTGCTTTGGTCCAGTACTGCTAGGCCGCCGTCAGGAAGCGTCCCGCCATGCCAACCGGGTCTTCTCCAGCTCCAAAGAGTTGGCCAGCGCCCTGCACTTCAAAAAGCATATTGAAGTGCTTCACTACTTGCTACAGCTGTGGCCAGGTACCCCATGTGAAGATTGGGTCTGATTGTTTGTTCACTCTGCTGCTTTGTTTGGGATTAGCTATGAATGTATTAGGTTATAATTGTTTTGAATGTGTTCATTTTAAAGCCATGGTTTGTCGTCTTTAATTTTGTTTTAATGCTATTAATATTTCCATGCAGTTTACTGTTGCGCAATGAATATCGGTTAACTTGTTTCTTCATCAGCAATTTATCAGGGGAATGACATGAATGCAAGCCAAAACTAACCATATTCCTCTATTTCCAGAGAAGCCTTGTTATCCAGTTCTAATTTATTTATGGGAATGAAGTGAAAGAACTGGGTAGTGAAACTATTATTTCAGGAAAAATTCCAATTCATTCCAAGCCTGTCCCAAGTTCATCCTAAAATCATCCTAGATGATGCCTAATACCATTGGGGGAAAAAGTATTGTAACACATTAGAGAAATAGCAATAACATGGTTATATTTTTTACAGTTTGCTCCCAGAAAATAAAAACTTTTTTATTCGAATACATCTTTTTTTTTTGGGGCTCGTGTGTCCACAAAGCTTTTTCCAATTTTGTGTGTGTTTGCAGTAGTAAGCGTGCACCTGTATTTAAAAAGCTTCCTCACCATTCTACATCTGAGATTCTTTTCAAGTCTACATTTGGAACAGCAAAAGGCGCGAGTTTTAGTTTTACTTCACTGTATTCTTAAATTTTTTTTCTTCCACTTTGAGTTAAATATATGGTCACTTATTTTATTGCTATTTTTAGGGTTTACTGGGTGTATAGGATAATGGCAAGCTTTTTATGGAAATTTCAATTTCCTGAATGGTGGACAGTGAAGGGTCAAGTGTGTATAAAATGAATTATGAAAAAGAAATTAGTACTCTCACTTTGGTTGTGTGCCTGAGGAAGATGAAGACTATATGTGACATTTAAATAAATTAATAATTAGAATACTGAAATGCAAGGGTGCGAAACAGAGGAAGCAAACACAAATCATCTTGTTTTTCTGCCCCTCAGTGGTTTACCGACATAAAAGTGCTGTGAAGGAGCTTCATTCTGAACCCGCCCAACTGCGTAGGAGGAGGGGGAGACCACAGGCACTAAACCTGAGATATCCGGAACTTGCCGGTGTGCTTCGCTCTAGCCCTGGAAGACTGGATAGCCCCAGCAATCGTTATGCTGGTGATTGGAGCCTTTGCAGGGAGAACTACCTCCAGCCAACAAACAAAAGTCCCAGAGAGGAGGCTGACTACGATGACGTGCCCTGGGAGGACATGGACGGCACAGAATGCCAACGGGAGCCAAACATGAAAGGTCACTTGGAGCCTCAGCTCAAGTATGGAGAAGAGGAAGAAGGGGATGCAATGGAGGTAGAAGAGAAAGCCAACCTGCCAGATGACCATCCTGGGCGCGTTTTAACTCAGAACCGTCTAGTCAAAGAGAATACGTACAGAGGCTACATGACAATTAAGGAGATTAGTCCTGTCTTGAGCAACAGGCTCAACCTGAATGAACTACAGCAGAGTATTGACAACTTGATTGGCAACTTAGAACGAGAGCTGAACAAAAACAAACTTAATGTTGGTTACTGACCAGTACAACAAAACATTCACTCACTTAGAAATGAAACACCAGACATGAAGCCTGGGGCTGCCATGCCTTCGCTGGCATTACTGGTTTCTAGATTACATTTTTGGATGCAATGACCATTTTTCTGTGCTTTGCTGCTCCCAGGGTCACTTGAAAGATTGGTAGGACCAACAGTGCATTTGAGTTCCATAGTTTTGGCCAACAGAAGTTATCAGCCACATGTCATTTTGAATGCATTGTCAGCAAAGAGCGGTCTAACTGATACTCGGTAGGTGCTGGGATACTGTGTGTTACTACTTCCAAATGGTGCATGTTATGTGAAAGAGGATACATGTTTGTTTTTGTAAGCTAGTTTGACATGTATTTTTATTCAGATGTGAAGGTGTTATGCTCTAGTTTTCAAATTAGAGGAATTCTTGCTATAACTTGGGCACAAGCACTATGTGATCGTGACACATGCCGCCATGAGGAAAAACTACTTGTGTTTGGTAGAAAAATATCCTGATGTGAAGAGTTCCATTGCAGTTTTCCTCTTCCCTGTGTAGTAGTAAGATAAGTGTCACTGAAATTAAAATAATTACTTCTTAATATATAAATATTTAAAACATAATCATCTCTTCCCATATATTTATGTACCCTATATGCATGCAGTGTCGCTTGCTTAAATTATAGTAATCTCTTAAAAGTGATTTGGTTTAATTTTTATTTACCTGTGTATATCTTTAACGTCAAAGATCTTATACTTCATATATTATCCCATTACTCAAGAATTGTTGAATATTTTCTGCACACATACAGTACTTAAATCATTGGCGACACAAATTCAACATGTTTAGGAGGGAGCATAGGTGTAAAGGGCAAAGGCTTGTAACCTGACAGTTGACAGTTTAAAACCCCAAAACATTTTTCGTCCTGCCCTATGCACATACTGAAGGTTGTGTGTGTGTTTTTCTGTCAGCTGCTGAATTACTATCCCTTTCAGAAGCACATAACTGAAGTACAAAAATTCAAAATCTGAGTCCATGCCTTACTGTAAGGGCTGTGCTGTTTCTAAGCCAATCCAAAAAATGTCCTAAACATGCCAGATGCTTGTGGTTCTCCTCCCAAGGCACTGGGCAGCATCGTGGAGGGATGCCAGAGTCCTTGTGGTGTGTCAGTGTCGCATGAGGACTGAAATAGATGGCACCCTGTGAAGAAGGATGTAGACTGTCATGGGTGTCAGTGTGATTCGCTTGTTACTTGCCTGCTTGTCTACAGGCTTTTTTGGGCGGTTTATTTGGTGTAACTCAGCCCATGCGCTGGAACAGTGTTAGAAGGTTGTCTTTTAGTTACCTTATGCTCTTTTACGTTTTTACAGTTTTAACGGTGTTTTTCTTGTTCGGTGTCATGCATTTTGTTACTTGTGTTAGAGTAATTGAATATTTTTATATAATAAGCAATAAAGCTATTTCCTGTACAATAATGAATTGTAGCACAGCTGTCTCTGAATATTCTGATATTTTATAAGACCGGTGTGGAGTAACGCATTGTCATGTTGTCCAAAATTATTTTCTACGTCGATTCTGTACCTGTTATTTTGCCTGTTACGTTTTTTCCATGTATGTTGAAACTCCTGTTAAATTTGTGAATTTTTTATACACTACATTTTTTTAAAGATGTCTAATTATAACTACGAACTTAGTCTGTCTGAAAATGCCCAGAAGTGCATCAATTTCAGTCATCTGATGTTGATGACCGTGCTAAATATTGCTGAGGCTTCAGAGGAGACTGGCCAAGTCTGATTTTGTAAATATGATGAAAGAAAAACAGCACTCCTGATTTAAATAGGTAAAAAAATCTGAGACACTCTTAGATCTGTAGGTGTAGTTTTTTTAGATAGATTGCCTGCGCTGTGTTTATTCCCAGACCAGGAGAATATGCCACACTTACTCCACCCCAGCATTTTCCCAAAAATACTGCAAGACTGACTGACTCCACTGTGTCAGGAAAGAGAATGTAAAAATAAAAGGTCGATAGGTTCTCTTTTTTTTTTTTTTTCTGTAATGGTTGAAACTGTACTGTTCACTTTTATTCATTTAGCTGATGCTTTCCTCCAAAGCAACTTATAATGTTAAGCTACTTGCAATTATTTACCCATTTATACAACTGGGTAATGTCAGTGGCACAATTGCGGGTAAGTACATCGCTCAAGGGTAATACCACTAGAAATGGGCTTTGAACCCACAAGCTTAGAATCCGAAGGCAGCAACTCTAACTGCTATGTATCAGCTGCCCTCATTTGTAAATTCAGCCAACTTAGAAGCAGATTGTTTCATGTATTGACAGGACAGAGGAAAACTGCTCTGTGGCACAGTGTGATCTCGTTCCTTTCACCCTTTAGAATCTGGTCTTTATTGGTATCCCGACACCTTTTCCTCCATTTTTAACTTTAAATGGACAGCTCATCCCCTTATGTACTTTGACAACAAGAAGTATCTTTGATTGGATGTTATTTCAACTTGAGTATTAAATATGCAAATGTTCAAATTACTTGGTTTTAGATTTTTTTTTTTTATATGTTTGTATGCATTTTGAAGGACTTCAGAGGTCATAAAACTTATTGATTTACATTGATCCACTCAGAATCTGACCTGGAGCTGCTCCTTTTGTGAGATTTCTCAGGTTACCCACAAGAGATGTGGCTGAAACTTATACACCACGACCAGTGGTCTCAGCTCTGGGCTGGGCTACATGGATGAATTACAGTAATTTGCTTAGCTACAAAACCATTCCAGAAATCAAAATTGGTTTTGGAGAGAATATATATATGCAAGCTAAATGTGTTTACTTGTTACTTACCCAGGACGTCAGCAGGCAGCGAATTGTGAAAATGATTTGCTGTTGTGTGGTTGAAGTGGAGCAGTGTAGCTATAGCAACTGTCATCTTTAAAATAATGAGTAAGGTTATTCGTCAGCGTATCATTACCATTTTACTTTCCCATCCTGTTCATTAAGTCAACTCCCAGGACTGTGAAAGGCAAGCAAAGTCCTAAACCGTTTCTAATGACCTTTTCCGAAGCATTTCTTTCAAACACGGAAAATGATATTAAAGGAAGCATTTATATTACTTATTCCTGATAGTCTTCTGCTTTTTTTTTTTTTTTTTTTTTAACCTGACTTTAAAAAAAAACAAATAAAAAAAAAACTCGTCCTCTAATGACGACTTCTGTTTTGTCTGCAGTTACGCAGTTTGACACCTTGCCTTACAGTTTTGGAAAAGCTTGCCCGTTCAGCGACAGCCAACTGCGGGGCCGACGAGGGCGAGAAGAACACGTGTGAAACTCGGCGAGCCCCATCTTCCGGGCCGATTCGCACGCAAACGGCCCGGCCCCCCGAACACTCGCACGGCAGCACAATGGACAACCCCCGCCCCCAGACCCATTCAGCGGACTGATTTACAGCCCGCTGCCCAACACCTGCTTGCATTGTGCTGCCCAAGTGGGGGTTTCTCAAGGAGGGAATGCTGCGGCATCTCTCGAGAACACACGGAATACCTTCACTTTCTGGAAGCACAATATTAACTGTAATTGGGCCTTATGTTGGGCCTACATTATGACTGAATAATGGTTTTTTTCTCTTAATTACTTTATTCTTTGTTTCTGCATTATATCTTATGTCTCAAATCCTTTCTTTAACTTTATAACCTCTTTCCTCAGTGGCTCACCTCCATACTTCAGTTTTTCTCCCATAATCGTCACCTTCCCTCAGGGTTGGGTTAACACAAGTTAGGCTTTCTCCCATATTTGAAAACTTTCTTTCTAGACTTGAAGATCGCTAAGTGACATTAATAATAAAATAAGTAAAGCCATAGGCTTAGATTGGTGGGACTGGTCAGACCTGTTCTG
Source organism: Scleropages formosus (assembly GCF_900964775.1). Lineage (NCBI taxonomy): Eukaryota > Metazoa > Chordata > Actinopteri > Osteoglossiformes > Osteoglossidae > Scleropages > Scleropages formosus. Next base: position 15,049,993 of record NC_041808.1, on the reverse strand, counting down.
AAAATTGAGTAACGGGTTCATGTGTATTTATATTTATTTCCATCTTGTGCATTATTCTGTACATTTCTTCATTCCCTTTCCCCTAGCCATCCTGCTCAGAGTCACAGTGGTCTGGAGCCTATCCTGGAATCACTGGGTGCAAGGCTCAGTGATGGAGAACACCAGTCCATTGCAGGGCCCACACACACACACACACACACCGCAGGCAATTTAGTGTCTCCAGGCACTGCCAGTGGTGGAAGTGAAAGGTTAAAATTCGATAAGCTTTTCATCTGTTCTGGCTGTATACCGCATCCAGTAAGAGTGCACACAAGGCACGTGATCCGTTGAACGAAACCTGCCTATGGGTGGCCGTGACACTCCAGGTCTTTGCTCTGCGACAAGAAAAGGTGGGCGATAAGTGAGGTTACTGTCCTACACAGCTCCCTGCAACTTAACAAAGCCATCTTGGGCACAGAACATCCAGGCGATGCCATTGCACATGACCGCGGGGGGAAGTGAAACTTCCGGTTGAAACCGTACCGCTACGAGTATTTTTAAATGAGCTGAACAACAGGACTTCCGACATTATTTCGTTGCTTAGCCAAACACTTTAGGCAAACCGGCCAACTACGTGGATGTTTTTTACAGCACATAAATGATGCATAACAATTATTAATGCACACAATCTGTAAACTGTCAAGTACTGGAAATAATATTTGACAATGGTTTTTACTTAACATTACAAAACTTCGAAAAGCAGATTTTTTGACACTATACTATTCAACCACGTGCTTGAGCTAAATATCCGTGCAATATTTCTTTTAACAGAACAGAATACGTATATATTTATTCATTCAGCAAATGCTTTTCTCCAAAGCCGTGTACAAGTCAGTGAAAACAAGCATATGTTTCCACACTCTAAGTAGTTCAGATTAATAGGCTTATTGTCCCACTGTTTTTACCATGTATCTTATCTAATAAGTTCACTGCAGATGTTGACCATGACCGCCTTGTGTCGGACTCCGAGTTGCGAGGCGGAGTGACGCGCCCGGCCGATCGCAGCGCTCTCCGGGCCACGGGGCCGTGCCCAGCTGGGTCGGGCCAAGTGGAGCAGCCAGCTGTCTTCTTTTTCTTTCTTTCTTTCTTTCTTTCTTTCTCTCCAGTCGCAGGGAGTCCACGCAGCTGGGGAGGCGGAGGCTAACCCTACGTGGCCCTTTGTGGTTCCCGGCTTAAGCGTGTCGCTGTGCTGCGGCCCCACCCGCGCGGAGGGAGAGGAGCGAAGAGCCACGCGGTGCTCGCCGACGGAGCTCTTTGGCTGGCAGAGGCAGCTGGCCTCCGAGGCCAAACCTCAAAGGGATGCCTTCGCAGCCGGCGTTGCCCTGTCTGCAGCACCATCTGACGTGGATTTAAATGCAGCTCCCACGGGACATTCTGAAGATTCACCCATGTCCCCCAAAGGACACTTGAACTTAACGAGGCAGTGCAGGCTTTAACGTGACCTACCGCACAACCTGGAATGGCACTCTTTGTACGAGAAAATGCCAATTAGATTTAAGTGTCGAATCACGGGACGTATCGCTGGAATCGCAGGGAAAACGAGGCACGTGCTTTAGCGAAGGCTCCATCCGAGCAAGCGCAAGAGTGAGAGTCAGGATAATCCCAAATCCCACTGACATCCGAGACGTGTTTGCGCTGCCGCACGGTGCGCGGTCGTTACGTTGCGTAACAGCACAAATCACACGAGTAAAACTGTGCTAAATGAAATACCAGCAATAGCGTTAACACATTTCCTTGCGCATGGTCTGTTTTTGTTCCGCTAAGTCAGCTTTTAAGCTCTTCCGCGCATCGGCCGAACCTGGTTGCCGTCGTCGCTCGGCGTGACGCGAGAACATCTGCCGTTTCGGCCACCGCTCTGCGGCCGACCCGCAGGAGCCACAGCTGGGCCGCGATTTCACCGGATCGTCTTCAAAGTCTGGACGTGAAGTCAGCTATGATGAGATACTGCAAAGACAAAAAAGTACAAGTAGAGGCCAATTACTTCTTCTTTGAGGTTATTTATATCTCCGTTGATTACAGTGCAAATAATAAAAAATAATACACCTTTTCACGCAGTAAATAGTAGTTTCGTATAAGTCCCTGATTTAAACTGGTTAAATCACAGCGCACCAGTTTATGCCGTGATTGAGGCCACAGAGGTGTGACCTGCAGGTTATCATCTGGAGCCTCAGCAGGAGTTACTCTTAAACAAAGTGTCCTGGATAGAAATGCTAACTGAGCAGCAGAAGGTACTGTATCATATGTCCATACTGGACAGCTGTCATTTTCTGTCTTTCATTCATTTTTCGGGTCGTTTAAAACCGCATTTATTTTTTCCTCTATTCCCAGCTCAAATTTTGGATGATTTCATTGTTGACATTATCAGAGCACATTAATATTTCATCAGAGACCTGGCTTTGAGTTGAAAATGGGTTTGTATTACAGCCTGGTTAAATTTTAATTCCCCGTCACAGCTTCAAAGTGCTTGCCGCGGTGAAAGCGGGGGGGAAACGGATACCCCCGCCGCTGAGACTCGGACGTCGCTGAAAGTCAACTGGATTATTCCAGCCGTAATGCGATGTTCATAGCGTGAAGTCAGCAGAAGTGATTGTATCATTTCTTCTTATGCATCCCCGTGAGGGTGCAGCGACACACTCGTACTTACACGGACAGCTGCTGTTTTTCATCGTTGTGAGTGTGTTTTGTTGTTGAGACTGTTAACTGTAGAGTTTTTAGTGCAAACAATCTTATGATGGCTGATACTGAGCAGCCGCCGGAGCCTGATGCCTTGACGCTGTATTGTGGCAGCACAGCGGTTAAGAGCACAGACACACACACACTAACCCAAAAGGCTTTGGTGGAAAATATCCAGGTCTTTATAAGAACATGGTAAAATTGTAATGACAACAGATTTGCATCACTCTGTATTTTAAAGTATGAACACTGCTCACAGCTATAATGATTCGATAATGGTGATCCATAATATACAGAAAAATTCCTTTCCCTTGCGAGTGTTGATGATTTTGCAAAGACAACATCTTCTCCCATCACTTCTTAATGTCTGATCTTACTGTCCTTTAGCTGGTGGGTGGGCTCCTAGCTTTCAGTCTAACGGCTATACATATATATATATATATTTTACTATGAAGACATATTATATAACATTCAGGAATAGAGAGAATTATTTTTCCCTCCCTCAGGGCTTAGTTTTCTTCATGCTTTCAATTTATAAAGGTTCAAGGTTTACCATATAATAGACAGTAATATCAAGGCGTGGAATACTTATTTTGTAAAATACCTTTTTGAATTGCTCTTCTTTCTTACTCTCTATAGGATACCTTGGTCCATGTGAAAGGGTTCCAAGCTGTGTCCTCTCAAGGGGATAAAGCACCTGTGAAAATGGCCAAAATCACAGTATTTAAGTGGGGGTCCAACACGAACTCACCTTTCCTGAGCTCCACGCTGACAACATCTACACCTGGACCTTGTTCGGGACCATATTGCTGTATCCTTTATGTTTCGTGCAGCAACCAGTCACTCCATGCGTTGTCTTACGTGTGTTATTGTCTATATTCTTTTATTTCTGTTGCGCTACCTTGTAGTAAACACACACATACACATTTCCAGAACCGCTTGTCCCATACGGGGTCACAGGGAACCGGAGCCTACCCAGTAACACAGGGCGTAAGGGGAGGGGACACACCCAGGACAGGACGCCAGTCCGTCGCAAGGCACCCCAAGCGGGACTCGAACCCCAGACCCACCGGAGAGTAGAACTGTGGTCCAACCCACTGCACCACCGCACCCCCTACCTTGTAGTATTTTCCTGAAATTTGGAAATTGTTGTTTTTTTTTTCTCCGTTACGAAGACGCTTTTCTCCAAGGTAATTGAAAATGTTGAGTCTGTATACCAGGCTTCTTGATGATTTACCTTTTAATACACATTGGTAGTTTATGTCTTTTCTATTGGGTCCTTTAGATCGCAGGGGGCACGGTGCCACAGGGGGTTTGGCCGTGTCCTGCTCTCTGGTATGTTTGCGGTTCGAGTCCCGCTTGAGGTGCCTTGCGACAGACTGGTGTCCCGTCCTGGGTGGGTCCCCTCCTCCCCTTCCCCTCCCCTCCCTCTCCAGACTTATGCTCTGTGTTGCCGGGTTAGGGCTCCGGTTTGCCGCGACCCCACTTGGAACAATGCGGTTTCAGCCAGCCTTTTGATTGCAAGGTTACAGTTCTCTGTACTGCATGACCTGCTGTCCCTCCATATTTGTGTTCGTACAACTTTTGAGAGGTAGAAACTTTGTAGAACTGCTTTGCTTTATATTAGTGGGACTGACTGACTGATGGGGGTACACGATGGTGCAGCCGGTTTGGCCTGGGCCTGCTCTCTGGTGGGTCTGGGGTTCGAGTCCCACTAGAGGTGCCCTGTGACGGACTGACTTCCCGTCCTGGGTGTGTCCCCTCCCCCTCCAGCCCTGCACCCTGTGTTGCCAGGTTAGGCTCTGGCTTGCTTCGACGCCACTCAGGATAAGCAGTTTCAGTCAGTGTGTGTGTGTGATTGACTGATCAGTTCATTGAATGGCCACCAAAAGCGGACTGAGAGAGCGGCTGAAATCTGCGGTCCTCTGTAATGTTCACCGGGACCTTCGCGTATATGTTGACGTGGCCGGAACAAGTCTCGTCAAACAAGAAAGACATCCAATGTTTACATGCATCTTTGTGTCTCTCGTCCCTGTCCTTATTGATGTCCAGTGAAACGTGCAGTCGAACAGGAAAAACGCAAGGTGTTTATATACATCAGTGTGTCTCTGTTGTCAACTGACATTTCACACACATTTAAACAGTGTGTGATGTGTGGACTGGCTCTGGCTCTGGCTCTGGCTTGGCTCTAGCATCAAACAGGTATCCATGCGAGGGTGAGTGAGGGATTTACGGCGGTAATCCTTCCGCTTTCCGTGTGTCTGATTCCACTTGGTCTTGGTGAGGAACCGGCTTTTTCTGTGCTGTCCGAAAACCAGCAATTTCAGACGTCGCGCAACTTTGATCGCGGCCCTGTTCCAAGTTTCCGGGCTCCTTTACGTGTTAAGGCGGCGTGGGAGCTTTCCGTTTTGAACGATAGGCGATCTGAAGCTCAGACAGTTCCGCCGTCGTTCTGTGCTGAAGGTGGCGGGATGCCTCGATGGCGGCGTGGCATTACATGCGTCCGCGTGGTGTCCATTTGTCTCTGCTTAAATCTCTTAGGGGGTGCTTCTCGTCTCCAAAACGGCACGTTAACCTTTCAAAGGTCCTCTCTGCCGAGCTGCTGTGAGAAGCCGTCTCTGATTTCAGCCTGCTGCTCAGTGATCGTGCACGTGTGCGGTGGGGCATCTCCACACGTGCATCTGGGACGTTTTAGCATGTCAGTGTTTATTACACACAAAAGCAAAGGTTGATATACTCAAGAGCGATGAAGGACAGCAATGGGTGAAATTTTGTATTGCTACAAATTCCCTCAAATTTATAACATGGCACATCTCTTTGAGCTCATATTGCCCACAACTTGTGTTACTGAGTAACACTGGCAAAAATTAAGTGAAAATATGTTTTGAAACGAGGGGGTGTGGTGGTGCAGCGGGTTTGGCCAGGGCCTGCTCTCCGGTGGGTCTGGGGTTCGAGTCCTGCTCGGGGTGCCTTGTGACAAACTGGTGTCCCGTCCTGGGTGTGTCCCCAGGCTTGCGCCTTGTGTTGCTGGGTTAGATGTGTGTGTGTATTTTGAAAACGTTGTATTAAAAGAATATTTAAGACCTCCACTATTTAAGATGAGCGAGGAGGTCTCCATGAATCTCTTTCCCTTTAATGGGACTCTCATAGCACAAGCTCAAAGTACTCACACACACACACACACACACACACATTTGCAGAACCGCTTGTCCCATATGGGGTTGTGGGTGGCCGGAGCCTAACCCGGCAACACAGGGCGTAAGGCCGGAGGGGGAGGGGACACACCCAGGACGGGACGCCAGTCCGTCGCAAGGTACCCCAAGCGGGACTCGAACCCCAGACCCACTGGACAGCAGGACTGTGGTCCAACCCAGCTCAAAGTACTCTTTCAACAAAAATTAAAATGTCAAAGGACATACACTCATTTCTTGCTTTATTTGCAGCATGAAATCACCGCTTTTGACAAACTGAAGATGAAAGAGGCTGTAGATCTTTAAAATGTATCACTTATTTACAGATCGGTAAAATATGGAGGCGTTTGATCAGGTGCCCTGTGTCGGTTCAGCTCATGTTTGGTTCAGTGGCTTAACAACTTGTCAGATTTTAAGGGAGCCAAAAAATATTAGCACCTGCGCTCGGAGGTGCGAGACGGAAAACAGAGTGTTGAGGGGCTGCATTAGGCTTCATGTTGTTTACAAATGCTACTTTTCATTTTGTGGACATTATTGTTGCAAAAAGAGACAGCAAAAGTGCAGGCAAGTTAAAAGTAAAGAAGCTGAGAAATACACATGTTCGATTGTAATACAGTACACTGGTAAATAAAATGTTTGCACCAGTATGGGGGCATAGTGGCACAGCGAGTAGTGCTGCGGTCTCACAGTGCCTGGGTGGTGCAAGAAGACATGGGTTTGATCCCTGCTCAGTCTGTGTGGAGTTTGCATGTTTGCCCCGTGTCTGTGTGGGTTTCCTCTGGGTGCTCTGGTTTCCTCCCACAGTCCAGAGACATGCTATTCAGGTTCCCCCAGAGAGTGTGTGTTCCACTGATGTATGGATGAGTGACCCAGTGTAAGTAGTGTATCTAGCAGTGTAAGTCACTGCGGTGAATACGGTGTGTGGGCTCATAACACTACGTAGAGCTCATTGGAAGTTGCTTTGGCGAAAAGTGTCTAATAAATGAATGTAAATAACCAGTACGATGGGAAAAATACTAAGTGAACATTATAGCACAGAGCGCCATCTGGTGTTTCATTCAAACTGGAGCCAAAGACCTCACCTGATGTGTTTCAGCAGCTTGTGTGGAGGAAATGCTGAAGTCACCTTAACACCTTTCCCTTTGCGACTGTAACTTAAACAAAAGAAAGGGAGCAGATGCCCTGCAGTTACGGATCTGCTGTTGCCATAAAATTGTTTAATCATCCGTGCTTAATGGGATATATGCTCATTCCAGAGGTTCCACAGTGTGAAAAATTTTGTTATTTATAACTACTCATTGATGTAATCGCCACTTCATCGCTTTCTTAATATTTTTTCACGAAAGCCAGCATTCTGTGGGCCATCCCTCTATATGCCTTGTACGTTCTGACCACGTCTATGAAAACATCCACAGAATTCATGTGACTAAAACAGTACACGTGTACACACACACACACACACACACACACACACACACACACACACACTCACACTGTCTGAACTGCTTGTCCCATACAGGGTCACAGGGAGCCGGAGCCGAACCCAGCAACACAGGGCGTAAGGCCGGAGGGGGAGGGGACACACCCAGGACGGGACGCCAGTCCATCGCGAGGCACCCCAAGCGGGACTCGAACCCCAGACCTACCGGAGAGCAGGACCCAGTCCAGCCCACTGCACCCCCTAAAACAGTACATGTAGTAATAAAATATAAACTAATAGCAATTAATAACAACAGACATACAGTAGCTTTTAGCTCTCACAGAGACAAAGCATGGCACTGAACATAGTTGTGTTCAACTGCTTTCTTTGTCAGTTTTGACCATCTTGCAGGTCAAGCAGCACAAGCAGAAGGGCACAACTGGAAGATCTACATGCCATTAAGGACAGAAGACATTTTTTTTACTGCAGCTACTGGCAACAGGGAAACATGAGGACAATAAAATTCCCCAAACTTTATCAATTAATGCTAGATATAATTAATGCATAGTCATCCTTGCATTGAAGCGCAGCATAAATCGCTCTCTGCATTTGCTTCGCACTGCGGCACTTGCAGTAAGAAGTGAGCAGGAGAAAAAGTTTGTCTAAAGTAGTGAAACCTGTGCGATGGTAAAAGAATGACTGGAATGATAAACTTTATCATCTCCTCCTCAGAAATGTAAAAGCATGTCTCTCTTTGTCAGTAAGCGTTTGTTTTATTGCCCACAAGTGTATGAGGCGCGAGCGAATGCGATGATGTTAAGAGCTGTGTCTGTGATGACACATGTGGGTGGAAAAACGAGCGATATCGGTGTTCTCAATCGTCGTTTCTTGAGCTCACTGCTGGAGTTGCTGCAGATGGAGGAGTGACTGCCAGGGGAGGAATGACTCAGCTTCGAACCCAAGTTTTGACATCACTTGCATTCAGAGATGGAGCAGGACAAGTCTTCTTCGGGCCGCCACGATGACTCGCCTTTGAGCACAGAGCGCAGGTTGGCCTCGCGCTCCAAGGCTGTCGAGGACCTGAGGAGGAAGCTCAAGTACTTTTTCATGAACCCATGCGAGAAATTCAAAGCCCGTCAACGAAAACCTTGGAAACTCATCTTACAGATCCTTAAAATCTGTGCCATTACATTTCAGGTGAGTGTTCAGAATAGGTTGCTTAATTATGATGGTAAGGTTTTATATTTGCATTGATTCAAGTAGCTGACTCTTTTCTTCAAAGTGAAGCTGCTTACAATTATTTACCCATTTATACAGCTGGGTAATTTTACTGGAGCAATTTAGGGTAAGTACCTTACTCAGGGGTACTACAGCTGGATGCGGGATTCAAACCTGCAACCTTTGGGTCTAAAGGCAGAAGCACTAATGTTATTCCATCTGGGAGTTACGTTCTGTTGTGTTTCCTTTCAAGTTAATCTCTTTTGGACTCAGCAACCAGATGATGGTCACGTTCAAAGAGGAGAATCTGCTGACATTCAGACACTTATTTCTGAAAGGATACATTGACAAAAATGTAGACACATATGCTGTATACACAAAGGCAGAAGTGTATGACCACATCTACTTCATCATTGATCAGGTAAAATCTGCATTAATTTCTTATACTTTCATAATGTTTTACTTCTTCCAAAGTAACTATTACAGATAGTAGCATCATTAATACCATGGGAGAGTTGTGTTGATTTCGCAGCCTGGGGATATTCCGACAGCTCCTGTACTTTCAGTAAAGACTTGTGTGCAGTTTGACTTTCTGGATGTTTCTGTTCGGAAATTGTTACGTCTGGTGTTTGTAAGCAGCTGAAATGATTCACAAAGTTGTCATCAGTGACTTTAATCTGGGGAGAGCCATGTGATTCGTGAAGCTCTCTTCATTGCTGAATCAGATGAGAAACATGCAAAGGTCTGGCAAATATGAGAGCGTGTGTTTATTTTATTATACAGTATTCAGCAGTCACATTACAGTCTGTAGCGTATGTTCAGCATGAAAAAGTGAAAAAATTGTTCTGAAATAGACATGAATGAAGAAATCCATACTGATCGTGAGAAAAGGGACCACTTTTAATGATTTCATTAAAGCCTGTGACAATTACAGTGCTGTTCATGGTGTAGTACAGTATTGTAGAGTACAGTAAATGTCTGTCATTTACTGAGATTTTAACAGATTTTCATTTGTATTTTAGAACTGAAGTTATACCTCAGCACTGCACAGTAAGGAGCAGTTTAACATGATGATACGGGATGTTTTATTGAATTTCCTGACATCAGCGCCAATAATACATTTTGCATTTTTCATTTACAATCTGATCGTGTAAAGCTCAGTATTTCAAGAGGAGTGGTAACAATGTATCTCAGTTGCTTTCTATGAATTTGTTGCATTCAAGTCATTATTGTGGTTGATGTGTTCTTTACGATTCGTTGTTCACAGTACGCAAACTTGCAAAATCTCACTGTGGACAACCATGCCTATGAGAGGAATGAAAGAGGGTGCACACCCCTTTCCATCTGCCAGGATGTCTACAGAAACAGCAGCATTTTTCCTGAAAACGAGACCTTCTACCTCGATCCGCAAATTGACAGAGGTAACACAAACCAACTGAGACACCTGTGCGCCATTAGACACTGTATGTGCACTTGCGGTAAGTCGTGTTGGAAGAAGCCTTGTAGAACATTCCGGAAGATGGAAAATGTGTCTTGCTCATCTTTGCGGTGCCCGCTGAAACAAGAAGTAGAAAAAATGGTCACACGGGCATTTTTCCACAGTGATACAGATCTGTATTTCAGTTTTACATTAATCAGTTTTCCAGTTTTCTCATGATGAATAACATGTATTTGTTTCGTTCCGGCAGAATGCGTGAATATTTATCCTCTGCAGTCCTTGGTAAATGCTAAAGCGGTGAGAAATCGGTTGAATTTCACCCTGGATTTTCAACGGTACTTTTTTTTTTGTTGGTTACAAGCATCTTAAAATGACAAACACATGTTAAATCTGCCCATTTCTATCATACATACGTGTGAAGAGGAAATACACGATAAAAACAATAGCAGCTCAAGAAATGTTTTCCTACATCATTTTTCTCTTCTTTCTTGATTCTTTGTTCCTATGTTGTGCGTTTGTCATTTTTTTCAATTCTTCTGTCATTTAAGGCTTGTATCTATAAACGTTCACCTTGCATTAAAGGCCATCAATGTACAGACAGTGCAGCACCACGAGTTGCCCGACTGCTATGACTTCACTATCACGGTAATTGACGTTTGTCCGACGACTTCCCGTTCATGTCCAGTGTGGAAACTTCCCTGACGTGTCTTAGGAGCAACAACAAAACATAGAAACAGAACCTTACTCAACAAGGCCGGTTTTTGTAAATAGGTTCATGTAAATGGATTTTTCACGTGTCTAAAAGTGTAACTGACTTTATGTAATACCCCGACAAAAAAAAAAAAAAAGCAAATTGTGCATAAAAGTTAGGCTTAAAAATTCATCATTGATGCAGATTTGATTTAGGGAGACAGCAGGCGTCGTGCAAAAACTGCACCAAAAATCATAACATTGCTTTGGAAGATAACCTCGAAGCCCCCGCTCATTATGCACAACTTGCAGAAGTGATGAATGTGGTGATATGATTCTTGCAGGTCATGTTTAACAACAGAGCCCACAGTGGGAAAATGAAAATGAGTTTGAGCAGTGATTTTGATATGAAGGAATGCAAAGATGGGGAAGTCACAGAGCCATGTAAGTACGGTGCTTGTTTCTGTTTCTTCGTATTTGTACAAGTGGTATGTGGTGAAGTAAAAATTGCCACTGTTACATTCTCTTTCTGACTGGTTTTCAATTAAGTGGATCTACAAAGTGATGATTGTAAAAGAAAGACCACCCCACACACTGTCTGAAACCGCTCATCCCAAGCGGGGTCGCGGCAAACCGGAGCCTAACCCGGCAACACGGGGCGCAAGGCTGGAGGGGGAGGGGACACCCAGGGCGGGACGCCAGTCCATCACAAGGCACCCCAAGCGGGACTCGAACCCCAGCCCTACCAGAGAGCAGGACCTGGCCAAACCTGCTGCGCCACCATGCCCCCTTAAAATAGACCATAATAATAATAATAATTCCTGCTCACACTTTTTTCCTGTGTCTGCTGTTGTTTACTAGTTCGAACTTGCAAAGGAGAAAATGTATTTTTATTTATTTTTACTTTTCAGGAGAATGCAGCAGTAGGCTGTGTTTACTCTTCTTAGACAGCAGAGGGTACAACTTACCAAACCATAAACATCACTGCCTATGTACTTGCACAGCAATTACCAGTGTCATCTTACTCGAACTGAATTGTGCAACGAATGATGGAATTCATGAAAGAATCTACTGCAGTTAGTGAGTGTTAATATATTAATTGCAGAATATCCACTTATTTTACTTAAATTTTTTTCAGCCGCCAGGACCATCCATTTCCATTTGTTATCTGATCTCTTCATAATTTTTGCATGTTTCACATCCCTGATTCTGTGCACCCGCTCAGTTATCAATGGAATACAACTCCAGCGTGTAAGTAAAGAAAGTGCTTTTTTCTTCTATACAACCGGGCAACTGAGAAAAGCACAGTAAAGCACATCCTTATTTTGAGGTTTCGCTCCTGGTTGTTCAGCGGCACACACTTGCTCGTGCTCGCCTGACTTCTGTATTTGTGAAATACTTGACGTGCTTTGACACATGTGTATCTCATGCAGGAATATACAGCCTTTTTGCAAGCGCACTGCAAAAAAAACCCCATGCTGCTCAGATCGAATGGAGTTTGTGAATGGCTGGTATATTCTGATCATTGTAAGTGATGTGTTAGCGATGGCTGGCTCTGTTCTCAAAATCGGAATACAGACAAAGGTGAGATTTGGGTCTCGTAGGACACTGGCATGCAACGACAACTGAATCATCTCAGCTGAACATGATTATTAAAATTACTCATTCTGTTTTGCACTTGGTGGCAAACAGGTCTCAATCACTCTTACTGAAAGATTGAATGCGTTGCAAATGACATGTTGGTGACATTCTTCTGTATGCTCAGTGGCAAGTATTTTAATCAAACTGCTAAATGTATCGATTTGCAATATTTACCGCAGTATTATGAAAAGCTTGTTCTGCCTCGGAAATAGGTGTGTCTTGCCACACCCGTGTCTGATGCTGCTGTTTAGGAAGAGATAATGCTGAAGCTGCATGTATGTCTAAGAAGTTACGAGTCCTCTACAGTATACTGTAAACATACTCCATGTTCCTTCCAGTTACTAAAGCAAGTCCAGTTTGAAATATGGAATTTTTTGCTGTTTTCCAGAATTTTACCAGTTATGATGTCTGTAGTATTTTACTGGGGACTGCGACAATGCTGGTCTGGGTTGGAGTAATTCGATACTTTGGCTTCTTCGAGAAATATAATGTAAGATATTTTGTTTTGAACAATGAATTTTTAAGAGTCACTGAAAAGGCTCAAAGTCATTGAAGGCCGTTAGGCCTACACATTTAAGGCTTGACATTTTGCTTACTTTCATTATAAATTAAAAGGTGCGACATTACGCGAAGTGAGGATTAGGCAACAATGACTGAAGCACACAGCAGGTTCATAGCCTGGATTCCTTTAGTAAATGTCCAGTTCTATAAATCAGCGCTAACCCCTTCACAACACTTCCTAAAAATGTCTTCTGAGCATTAAAACTAACATGACAGTTTTACTTCTGCTAATTTGGAAGGAGAGCAATGAAAAGATGCCCTATATTGGACCTTTTAGTTTCCTGTTAGCTTTATTTAGTTCTCTAACTGTACTGCCTCAATCCCACAGATTTTAACCCTAACACTGAGAGCAGCTTTTCCAAACGCGGTTCGGTTCTGCTGCTGTGCGATCATGATCTACCTTGGCTATTGTTTCTGTGGATGGATCGTATTGGGCCCATACCATCATAAAGTAAACATTTACAGATTCGAAACAATAATACAAATAATATTTTCCTCACTGCATGTGCAGGCGGTAATGGTCTATTGGTTCTCTTTTTAAGTTTCGAACCCTGAACACCGTGGCTGAGTGCCTGTTCGCCATCATCAACGGAGAAATGTTCCACACCTTCAGGAGCATACAAAAGTCGAGTTACCTCGTATGGCTCTTCAGCAGGATTTACCTGTACTCCTTTGTTCTGCTTTTTGTCTACATGGTTCTCAGTTTGTTCATTGCCCTTATCACGGACACGTATCAGACTGTAAAGGTTAGTTATTATTATTATTATTATTATTATTATTACTACTGTTGTTGTTGTTCTCCATTCACATGGGAAGCAGGAATGAGTGTTTTTTTTTTTGTTTTCAGAAATACCAGGAGGATAGTCAGACCAAGTCAGACCTCTTGGCGTTCATAGCAGAGTGCAAGGACCTGCCAGGTTCAGGGAAGTTCATGACTGATGAGCAGCCTGCTTCCTGCTTCTTCTGCCCGTGCTTTCAGTGTGTCATGTAAACTGGCAAACTTGCAGCCTTATCGCACTGAGGAGCAGAACCAGGCTTTGAGTCAATCTTTGGTCAGGCCTGTGGAACAAATGCGACAGTGACAATGCAATATTTCCATTGGATGCTGTTTTTGAATTTTCTGTGTAATTTGAAAGGCAAAAAAAAGCAATGGGATTGTTTGTATACAAAGCATATCTTTAAGATTTTGGGATATTACTGCACTGGTTCTAGAAAACTCAACTCATTTTGGGTGATAGAGGATTTTTGTATAACTGAGTTTCCCATATCTCAGTATGTGGATATATGTGTGAACTGCCATAAAAATTCTAGGTCTTTCATTTTTCATGTGTCTTTATTATTATTGTTGTTGTCACACGGTATCCAGATGTTGATTTAGCTGTACTCTTTCTTTTCAATATGTCTTAAAGTTTAAATGTGAAGTAAGAGCATTCCCTTTACAGTGCAGGCTGCTGTCAAACGGACCTGGTACCTGACACATTCAAGTCAGTTACAATGTAATTACAGACCTGTGTCATTTTGGCCATGTAATGTAGTATGAGGGGGGCTCTTATCAGCAGTTATACAAGTAGACAAATTACAGCCCCAGCAGAATACACATGATGCTCTGTGATAAACAGAACCATGGAAGGTTCTTAACCTTTGTACTCAAAGACTGTAAAAGGGGTAACATAATATTTTAAAATTTCCCAGCTATACAGTGAAACACCACTAGTCACTGTTACCAGTCCATTTTGTGGGAAAGTAATTTGAAAATTAATACAGTATTAGGGCTAAATTTAAAAACGTTTAGTATCAGAACATTCTTAGTATTTCCATGACACTGACGACCTTAACACCATTTATCTTCTTCAACATGAAGCAGGTTGGTCATTTTTTTTTACTTAAGAATTAAAACTGTCTATTTGCCTAACTTTACATTGGTCATTTAACATAATTATGGAGAAAAAAACACTCTAGAGACAGTACACAGAAATATCTAGAAGCACACTGACGTGGGAGAAAACATTATAGAAACTGTGCAAAAAAACTAATTTACTTTAATATCCATTTCCACCTATACGACTTAACAGCTCGCGGATGTATCCTGACGTACATGGTCATGGTGGTTCCTGTCAGTCATAAAGAACAATAACAACATAAATATAACATTTCTGGACAAATGGACAACACTGCTGTCGCTAAACCAATACGTAGCGGAATTCCGAAACGCCCTCACAAAAAAAAAAAAAAAAAAAATTCCCACGCTAATTTATCCAGTGTAAAGTCAGCGTGAGCTTTTGCCAACCCGAACAGCCATTTGTAACACTCGGCCGGCGACAACTGCACGCCCTCTCCCGTGGCCACGTGACCCAGAACCTCGCACTCTTTTAGCACGTGGACGCAGCGCTGGTGCTTCGCGTAACCGTAGCACTGACAGTGCGCGCCGACTAGTCTGGCCTCTGGCGCGCGTGTCTAGGGATACTTTGCTGCCGTCTTTCTCGTGGAATGTGAACGCCTCGAGCCCGGCATGGAGTTTCTTGTAAGGTACAACGAGGCCAGCGACTCGATTCGGTAAATACGCCCTTATGATTAATATCATAGTACTGATGTCCTAAGCGCTTCAAACTCTGTGGGTTGCTTGAGCCGAAATAATTGAAACTTGAACTTGTAGCGAAGGAAGGGCATCATTCATTTTTGGCACTTCATTTGCAGCTTCGACAAACTATCGTTGTAAAAAGAAGATTGAAGATCAGCTAGGCTCGAGACTTTCGCGCGATTAATCTGCTGATTTACTGGAATGTAATTATTATTAATCTCGCCATTGAACCGCGTAAACCGCGGTGAAGAGTATTAATTAAAATTGTTCGTGGGGGGGGAACCAATTCCAGTTTCTAAAACAGCTTACAAAATGGTGTTTAAACTTGGCGCCAGTTTTTGATCTCTCTGGATAAGAAGAGCTTGAAAATGCAGCCTTTTTTTTCCCCTTTTTGCTGTGAGCTGGACGAACAAGCTGAACGTTTCGGTAGACCGACACGTGTTTTAAATTAATACACAACAGGTCCACATGATTATATTAACGCGGGTTTGTCCCTCAAGAAACTAATGTACGTTTAGTTTTATGCTTTTTGAAAAGCCTTCTTCTAAGCTACAAAGAAAAAAAAAAAAAAAAAACGAAGCTGTAATTTTGACCTTGAGGGTCAGCGCAAGGTGCACGTACTTCTGTCTGGGACAAAATGATCATGTTGTTGGTCGTCGTGTCTCAGCAGAACTTCATTCCGCGGTGTGGCGCTAAATGTTTCTGCTCCAGCTGAATGTAACTTCCTTTAAAAGTTGCACATAATATCTAGAGTGAATTTGTGTCCCAGTTGCTGATGAAATTGTGACACACTTTTGCTGCAGTACCACAATTAGCCCAAATAATGTGCCTGAGGAGGAGGAGGAGGAGGAAATGCTCAGGAATGACCTGAAGTACTACTTCATGAGTCCCTGTGAGAAATACCGCGCACGTCGGCAGATACCCTGGAAACTCGGAGTGCAGATACTGAAAATCATCATGATCACCACACAGGTAATACGTGTATCCATCATTACTGGCCCATATTTAACAGCAGTGACGTTGTTGGTTAGAAATGCATACGCTGTCTGAAACCGCTTGTCCCAAGCGGGATGGGACACACCCCGGGGATGGGACGCCAGTCCATCGCAAGGGACTTCAAGCAGGACTCGAACCCCACGCCCACCAGAGAGCGGGACCAGGCCAAGCCCACTGCGCCCCTCTAGAAATGCCCAGTGTTTAAATAAGATCAGCTCAATTTCCTTTCTTTGTAGGGAGCGGGGTTTAGTTTAATCATTGACTGGAAGTATAATTTCTCAATTCATGATCAGGCTTTTTTTTTTTTTTTTCTTCTCTCCCCCCCCTTTTGCTGCCCTTTCAGCGTTATCTTCAGTAAGCAATGATGTGCTCTCATTACGTGAAAATGCTTGAAACGGAAAGTCACTGTGTGTTTGTTCTCTTTCAAAGCTTGTCATCTTTGGACTCAACAATCAGATCGTGGTCTCCTACAAGGAGGAGAACGCCATGGCCTTCAAGCGCTTGTTTCTGAAAGGTTACGGTGGTGTCGATGAGGACGATTACAGCATTGCCTGGTACACGCAGCAGGATGTCCACGATGGTCTGTTTTATTTGCTAGACCAAGTAAGGATGTGTCTCACTTACCCCTTTTCAGGTTGCCTTCTACTTTTTGGTAGAAGCTGCCGTATGCTTTATTTGCCAACTCCTGGTCACCGAACAACTTTTTCTTGGTTAGTGACATGACTGGGCAGAATGTCAAGCAAACGTTACACAACTTTCTGTTTTTCTCCTTGATGGTTTAATCTTTCTCTCACACTAGTTTAATCTTTTACAGTGCGGTTCCCAAATGTTTGAAAGCATAGATGGTAGTATCACAGTGTTTGAGAAGGAAGAGGTGCTATATTGGAGCAGTTGATATTTCTAAGAGTGGCAGTGCAGGACCATGTCTGTGCCTTCGTTCTGTGACCATGCTAGAGTGTCTGCTTGTCTTTCTATAAATGGGGTAGTTGGTCAGAGAAAAGGAAAAAAAAGTTTACTTATTTGCCTGTGGAGGCTTTTAGTTCTGTCCTCTTGGTATTCTGTGTAACAACGCCACCTACTGTTACTCATGTGTTAGCGAAAAGAAAATATAGTCAAAATAACTGTACATGTTCTTTGGACCTGTTGGAAATAATGTGGGTTTTTTGTTCCAATTAACAGAAATAGTAAATGGCATCCCCCTTCACACTTAAAATTTCCATGTAACTCCGTACATGGATTTTTTTTTTTTTTTTTTTTTTTTTAAAATTACAGTACGGCAATCTAAGGAACCTCTCCGTTGGGCCAGTGAGTTATGCTCAAGAGGACAGTGAGTCTTTGCCTATTGTGATTTGCAAAGAGCTCTATAAGAAAGGCAGCAAGCCATTTGAAGAGTATTACAACATTGAAGTGCAAACAGAAACAGGTCTGTGTTGTTTTCTATTCAGAATATGAGCCACTGTTTTAATGAACTTTCTTAATGAATTTTCTTAGTCTTATGTTTTTTTCATGTTTCTATACAGTTTGCATCACAATGAATCCAATATCTCTTCAAGACGACAAATGGAAACGTGATAATGGATCTTTTTTTGCTGTTGATTTTTACAGGTATAAAATGTGTTCATTTTAATAATTTATATGAATATATGGGTTTTAGGAGGATAATCTTTTTTTGTGTTTAATTAGGTTTATCAACATGAAGATTACATTCCAACTGAAAGGAGTCAACCTCCATACAATCCGAGCCCATGAGTTACCAGACTGCTACACGTTTTTTGTCACGGTAATCACATTTTGGCTTTATCCATAATTGGATGACATTCTCAAGCTCTAAGACCTCAGCTGTGTTGAAGAATGCTTATAAAATACATTACATTTATGTACTTATGAACCTAAATGTTTGGACCCCCCCCCCCCCCCCCCCCCCCTTTATTTACAGATTTATTTAGACAACCAAGGTCACAGTGGGTTGATCAAGGTCTACTTTGAAATGAATACTGTGAGCAGTGCATGCAAAAACTGGAAGATTTCTGGAACTGGTAAAATTTCAAATGAACTGTAGTCCTAAGGAGTATGATGATTTTAAAAAATTTTAAAAATTGGCCACTTGTAACTGTTTGTCACAGGTACTAGTGGTTTTTTCTGGAGAGACTTAGATCACATAGCATTCAAAACTAGATCAGCTTCTAAGACTTTGATAATGACAGGTTGATCTGAAACGTTTCCTTTTGAATCGATTTGGAGGATAATTATCATCCTTATGAAAAGGAGTAAGCTTTTTTTAAATGGTCTTTTCTCTATAGTGACTTGGGTTAAAGTGCCTTAGAGAGCTTTTTTTTTTTTTTTTTTTTGGACACGGTAAACTTCAAAAAGGACCAAAGCATGTAGCCATAGAGTCCATATGCAGAGATTTTACTTTTTTGCTTTTCTACTGTGACTTTGCTGTTTCTCTTTCTGTTTCAGCTCAAAGGAACACACATTATGTATTGATCTTTGACAGCTTTGTAATTTTGATCTGTCTGACCTCTGCCGTTCTATGCACTCGATCAATGATACTGGCAATAAAATTACTTCAGGTAAATACTGCTGCCTAAAAATGTTCATGCTCCTTTGCTTCCAAAATGGTTTATATTGTAAAATATTTTGTAGTGTGACTTTGTCACCGTTTGTCATAATGGTGGATTTAGATGTTGTTTTTGGTAGTCTGACTCCCCCCCTCCCCCCTTCTACAGAGATTTTCAAGGTTTTTTCGAGTGAATTATAAGCGTAAAATCTGCAAAGCTGACCAGAAAGAATTCTTGAATGGCTGGTATGTCATGGTCATCATCAGTGATGTTTTGGCCATAATAGGATCTATCTTGAAAATGGAAATACAGTCAAAGGTAATTGAGAATCAGTGTTTACTTGCTTTTTAAATTTTGCAAGGATTTATATGCAGCATGGTTATCTCTTAATGGTTAATGGGGTTCACCTGATCATTTGATGCCCTGGATGCTCTCTCTCTTTTAGCTAAATTGTTACAGAGCTAGGCTTTCAAAGATTTAAAATATAAAGAAATATTCCACTTTTGGAAAGCTACTAGCATGAGGGGAATATTTCTTTTAAAAATTTCATAGAAAAACTGATGTGAGACTATAATAGCCAGTTTGTCTTCTAAAGATTTTTTTGACCAACTTGCCTACTGCAATATATTGCCTTGACTCATCTTTACTGACCTATTTGTTTGTAGTCATTTAAGGCATTACATTTGTTCATTTACCAGATGCTTTTGTCCAAAGTGATGTACATCTCAGCAAAAGTACAGTTTATGCATTACATTGAGAGGAGACAGCTGCAGACATGAGTCTCAAGCAAACCTAGTTTGTTCCCTACCACTTGCTGCACCGAGGTTCATCGTTCAAGTAGGTGCATAAGAAACAGGATAGACAAGTCCTGATACCTACACCAATTTTTTTTATTAAATATTATAAGATGTACAATACCAGAGTAATGGCTGAATAAAGGTTTTATCTGGGGATGCTTCTGGAGTTATGATGCGTGAACGTTTACACTGTACATGAGCCTGAGAGATCATGGGCAAAGTGAGTCTAGAAAAGGTGAGTTTTCAGACCCTTCTTGAATGTAGATGGTTTCAGCAGTTCTGAGCGAGAGGGGAGGTCAATTCCACCACGACAGAGCCAGAACTGAGAACCTCCTCACTTTGCCTTTTGTGCATGGGACCACTAAGCGAGTAGAAGTAGATGAGTGAAGCGGTCTGGTTGGGGTGTAGCGGTTGATCGTCTTGTAGCTAGGAGCAGTCCTGTTGACGCATTTGTAGGCAATAACCAGGGTTTTGAATTTGAGAATTAACTGAAAGCTTCAAATTTTTCTCTTCCTTTCTACAGAATTTAACTAGTTATGCAGTCTGCAGCATCTTCCTTGGGACATCAACATTGCTAGCTTGGGTGGGCGTAATCAGATACCTTGGATATTTTCAGACTTACAATGTAAGTGACTGGAGAGTCTGCCAGAAATGCCTTTTTTTTTTTTTTTTTTTTTTTCTTGCCTTATGCCCAGCTGTAGCAGAAGTGACAGAAGTGTCTTGTGTTTTAGGTGCTAATCCTGACCATGCAGGCAGCATTTCCTAAGGTCCTGCGCTTTTGCTGTTGTGCAGGGATGATCTATCTGGGGTACACCTTCTGTGGCTGGATAGTCCTCGGGCCTTACCATGAAAAGGTATGTCTTGAATGCAAAGGTGAACAATGTGTGAAGTTTGAATGTGTTTAAGTGTAATTTAGCAGGGGCTTCTCTCAAAAGCAATGCACTACTTGGGGTTAAAAAGTATCCCCCCCCCCCATTTCACAACAGACCGAGAGCTTTAGATGCAGATATGCAGTTGTTAAAGCAAAATTAGTTTGTCCAAAACTCGTTTTTGCTTATTCACATTACAAGTAGATGCATATAGAAGAGTCAAATTCAAAACTGATTGATAGATGATATAATGAATTTATACGGGGGCGCGGTGGCGCAGTGGGTTGGACCGGGTCCTGCTCTCCGGTGGGTCTGGGGTTCGAGTCCCGCTTGGGGTGCCTTACGACGGACTGGCGTCCCGTCCTGGGTGTGTCCCCCTCCCCCTCCGGCCTTACGCCCTGTGTTGCCGGGTAGGCTCCGGTTCCCCCGTGACCCTGTATGGGATGAGCGGTTCTGAAAGTGTGTGTGTGTGTGTGTGTGTGTGTGTGTGTGTGTGAACTTTTATGTAGCTAATAAGAGATCAGAAGAGGGGTTGGTCTGAAACAGATTTGACACTGTTGCTCAGTGCTGAAAGGGATGCAGCAATTCCGAGGGACCAAGACAGAGAGCTCAGTCCTCCACATCAGAGCCAAAACCAAGAACTCACAGACTTTAGATTTCATACCCCTAATGGGACCATTAAGCAGAAAGAGGTGGTGCAGGACAATTCTCTTGCCCCAGTGTAGGGGATGATCAAGTCCTGTATGTACTGGGATGCTGATTCTTTGACTGTCTTCTAGGCTATAACCAGTCTTGAACTTGATATAGCTAGCCACAAGAAGCCAATGGTTATTTTTGAGTATTAAATAACTTTGTTTCCAATCTGTAAGCATTAGCCATTGGAGAGGAGGAAATGTCATGTTGATGATAATTAGAACATTGTAGGTAACATGCATATCTTTGCATGGTTCCTGAAGCACCATAACTTGATTCTCAGCAAAAAGCACATTTTGTTGTATGGCAAAGGCAATCCATACTTTATTTGTTCCTTATTTCTTTTTCATATTTTTATTTTCTTCCCTATGTCCTTTTCGCATGCTATAGTTTGAAGGCCTGAGCCGAGTGGCGGAGTGCCTGTTCTCCTTGGTGAATGGGGATGACATGTTCCCAACCTTTGCTCAGTTCCATGAGAAAAGCATTCTGGTCTGGCTGTTCAGCAGGGTCTACCTGTACTCCTTCATCTCCCTCTTCATCTACATGGTGCTCAGCCTCTTCATTGCCCTCATCACTGATTCCTACGAGACTATCAAGGTGCCATGTGTGGTTAATACACTGAACATTTGAAGCTGCCTGCTCTTAATAAATTGTGCTTTTCTTTTGTGTTAATGTTTTTAAATTTTTCTTAAAATAAGAGCTTAATTATTTGGGGGGGGGGGGGGGGGGGGAGTTATGCTTACTTAAGACGTTGTCACAATTGTGTGAACACTGCAACTTGCTATATTTTTTTTCCACATTGGTTTGTATGTGGATCCAGAATTATCAGAAGAATGGTTTCCCAATGACAGACCTCCAGAAGTTCCTGAGAGAACAGAGGGACTTCACTTGCTCAGAAGGAAGTAGACAAGTGGAGAGCAACTACTGGGCACTGTGCTGCTGCAGAAGGTATGCAAGAACACCAAAGGGAGGTTCTGTCCCTCAGCTAAGATTGCAGTGATATCAGGAAAACATTACTGGCCTGTGGAATGTAGACACACCCTGTGATGTTAAGCCTCATTTATATTCTCGTGTAACTGACAGTTTGTGCACATGTTGCTGCTTGTCAACACACTTTACCATTCTGTGACTTTCCCAAGAACCAATATAAATTACTGTTTAGCATTATAGAAGACTTGCTATAGATCATTATGCAGTTAACCCCTTTTTTTGGTTTTGAATATCACCTGATCATTGTGATAATTAGCAAATGTAAAGGAAATTGGTTATAGTATCGTGGCAATATGTTCTGTTCATACAGGCTACCAAATGATGATGATATCTTGCTCATTTGCTGAAATCAGTTACTCAGGAGAACAGGTAAACAGAGTGTGCCACTGGAAGAACTGAAGGCTGAGAGAAAAGATAACACCAGTGGACAAAACAGCCCACTGGTTTTTCAAGAGAAAGAAAATCCGAAGAGCTCTGAAGTATCCTGGCTGGCACTGATGTTTTGTTTCTCTTCCAAGTTAAAAAATGCACTTTTTTTTTAGTAGTCTTTAGTTGTTATAAAGACATTTCAATGTTCAGTCACAGTGCAATATTTGCCCTTTATGGACAAAAGAAGGGTTTTTCCTCAGTGTTGGTGTGAAATTGTCAGCTTTCTGTTGAACAGTTACCAAAGTGTTATCTTATTCAAGTTTGTGGTTTGGAAAGGAATGGTACCAGCATGTAACCTCTATTAAAAAATGATGCATAACTGGAAAGTGCTCCCTCCCCCCCTTCCCTATGACCAACTGTGAGAGCTAAAGCAAGTTCACACTGAAAAATATTGGTAATATAATGCTTGTCTGCACAGTGGTTTATATGAATTGTTTGGCTTTGTGGTCTACTTAAGTTATGATTGTGCAGTCTGAAATAAATTTTTTTTTTTTTTTTCTCCCCCTCTAACTTTTGGGTTGCATCCAGTTTTAAACAAGATGTTGGCTTCAAGGTCAAATTAGTGTACTACTGTACTTTTCCAGCAGATGTAGTCATTTTAAATGCAGTACTGCATCACTCCCCACTTATAGCACTACTAAGACTATGAATGTTTACTCAAGCAAACTGGACTGGATGTCAGAGAATGATTCATCCTATTGTGTGATTGATCTCAAACATCTTTGGCTGGCTGTCAGTACATTTTATGTGTAATGATCAAGTCACTACAACCAACAGGAACATTTTTAAAAAAAAAAAAAAAAAATACATTGAACTGTGTCCGTACGTCCATCCTCGAGCTCGGGTCCTCTACCACAGGCCTTGGAGTTTGAGGGTTCTCCGCAGTATCTTAGCTCTTCCTAGGACTGCGCTCTTCTGGAGAGAGGCTTCAGATGTTGTTCCCGGAATCTGCCGGGGTCCCGGTCCCGAGTGTCTCCTGTTACCGCTGACGCCGCCGCTCTGGACTTCACCTTCCACTTCCCTTCCAATTCTTCCTGCGGCCCCATACTTCTCGATCTTCTCGTGCTCCTTCTTTCTGGCATTTATATGTATTTAAAGAATAACTTTTTGAGTTATCTGTTGACAGTTCTATGGAGTCTTAATATTTTGTTCTTCCATTTGGATCCGTGAAAATTATTAGAAAACTGGGAGCTGTCTTAGTTTTTCACGAACGCATCGTATGGACCCGCTTCTAAATGTCTACAGATTTTTTTTTTTATAAAAATGCTTTTGATTCTGAAAACGTGTCATTTTCAAATTCGTAGCCCTCAGGCCTTAAAGCTGTGAATTAAGTGCTGAGCGATTCGGTCAGTTACCGACACCTAACCGGTCAAGAGAAGCTGACGTGAACGGAACACACTTGACTTAATGCCTTAGCGGCGCTTCAGGTGAAGTCGTGAGACACTCTGGGGGGGGGCGAAAGGGACTCGTAATGGGAACTGGGAACGGTGGTGGAGGAACTTCATCTCCAAACGTCAGACACACTGTGTGTAATTAGTTAAGGAAAGGACTCGAGAGGAGGGTTGAGCTCCGAGATCATTGTGATGCAGACATCTCCCCTGAACCGATCGGATTCATTCTCTCTCTCAGGCTCACTCTCTCACACACACACGTCACGTGTGTCTTCACGGAACCGGCGTGTACACGGCGCATAAGTTAATACATGAAACTGAAAAAAAAGTGACAGTTGGGGAGACAAACGAAATGTCGGAAGATAAGCGCTAACCCGGTAAGTAAACAGTGCAACTTGGCATTTCTGCTAGTCGAAGCTCCGCGTTCTACTCCATTTTACTGTGTTCACACATCATGTGAGGTGGACTGTTTTAAACTGTTCGACTGTGAGTGAAACGAAGCCTCTTACGAGAACACATTGGCGAGGAAGATGCTGGAAGAACAGAATCCCCCTCTTCTCTTGTTCTCGTCCCGACACGCGACGCGTCCACACAGCTGAGCGCTTAAAAGCGTTTTTTCTTTCGCTCGCGCGACGCTCATTTTTGGGTAGAAATTCAGTGGAAAGTCGAACAATAGTACTTTTTAGTGTAGTTTCATCGTAGTTACCGCGGCTGAGCGCCAAAACTTGGGAATGTAACTGCGTACGTGAACATTTAGAAGTGTGTATACTGTATACAGGTGCTGCTGCTGCAGCCTGCAGATGCGATCGCCCAACCTCACAAAAATACTAACTGTAATGATCATTTTGCTCTTCCGACAGAATATTTAATCGTGGACGAAATGACTTTTAAGTCTATCTTATTTTATTTTTCAACGTATGTATGGTATTTAATTGATTTAATATATAAAATACAGTTTAACCTCATTTTTCATGCAAGGTGTTATTTCTCCAGGTTAACGAGTGAGCTGTGTTGTGTATACAAGACGCGAACTCAAATACGACATCACTTTTCACATGACACTACTAACCCTAAGGCAATTGAATCATGATCATGTGTGTTTATTCGAAGTCCATGATCATGAGTTTGAGAAGTCGGTATAAACTTGAAGGATAATGATGAGATTCCTTTGTCCAAGGCTACTTGCTACACATTCCTCCATCATCATGTGCTGATAGCAAACACTCTGAAACACAATGTAATAAATTATGGACATAATTAATTAAAATATACCGTGGCATATGCAGCTCATATTATAATATCACCTTGGATTTCTTTGATTTCTTCTTTTTATTCCACTGTGTTGCTTGAAAAAATTACATTTCAGTTTGTATTGTTCCTTTTATTGATGTGGGGTCGAGTGCTCGGAGGTATGTGACCCTCTGTCATGATAGAACCTAGCATAGCATAGCATTGTCCTTTTTAAATTAAGGTAGTCTGTAGTGTATTAGGTAGTGTAGGTCTTGCCTTGCAGTCCACAGGTTCGAATCCCTCCTCTCACTCTAGTACCCTTGATCGTGGTACATACTGTGCCCTGAATAGCGATAGTGTAAAAGTTACCTTGCCGCATAAAGGGGTTAATAACTGTAATATTGTGTGTCACCTTGAATAACGGATGGGGCTGTAGCCTTCAGTGTTAAGGTTCTTGGTTCGAATCCCTGCTCCTGCAGCAGTATCCTTGATCCAGATGCTTTCCCTGAGTTGCTCCAGTATAAATTACCCACCTGTGTAAATGATTAAAAAACTGAGTAGCTTTGCATCCAAACCCAGCATTATAAGTTGCTTTGGGTAAGAGCATCAACTGGATGAATGTATTATTTATTTGTGTAAAGGAAGGTTAAAACAGCAGTATATATTTAAAATTACAGAATTTTTGTTATAGTTAATTCAGTTACAGATATTACTGCCTTGGTGAAGGTTTTGTGTGGGTGTACGTTAACAATAGAATTGTGCTTTATTTGCAGTGCATGGTTTAAAATGGCTAATCAGACCGGATGCCACTATGACAAGCTTATGGACTTCTTCTACGACAACAGAAACAAGACTGGAAGTGACTGGGATTCCACCCAACTCATTGTCGTACAGATCTTCGGCTTGCTGCTCTGCACGTTTATCTTGGTGTCGAACGGCATGATAGTAGCTGCCGTGATCATGAACAAGAGGTTTCATTTTCCTTTTTACTACCTTTTGGCCAACTTGGCCACCTCGGACTTCCTTGCCGGGATCGCTTACATTTACCTGATGTTCAACACTGGTACGGTGTCCAGGGGACTAACCGTAAAGCTATACTTTGTCCGTCAGGCCCTGCTGGATATTAGCCTTTCGGCCTCCCTGGCCAACCTGCTGGTCATAGCACTGGAGCGCTACATTGCAGTCATAAGCTGGAAAGTACACAGCAACCTCACCAAGCGGAGGGTGAGTTTGCTGATCATGTTGGTGTGGGCCCTCGCGCTGTTTATGGGCGCCGTACCCAGCCTGGGGTGGAACTGCATCTGCAGCCTGGAGCACTGCTCTTCCCTTGCCCCTATTTTCAGCAGGAGCTACCTGATCTTCTGGTCAGTGTCTAACCTGGTGCTTCTTCTGGTTACGGTGGGGATCTACTTCAGGATATATACCCACGTAAAGAGGAAAACCACTGCCATGTCCCCAAGCGCAACCTTAAATCGCAGGAAGACACCCATTAAGCTCATTAAGACTGTGATGACAGTCCTGGGTGAGTTCCTGATAAACTATTGTTGTCTTGAAAAGATGTGGTTTCACTTTGTACCGATACATGTGCACCAGAATCAAGGTGTAGAGCTCTAGATATTTCCAATGTATATTTAACATCAACTGCCCACTAACCAGACCACTGTGGTAAACATCCAAGGTAATGTAACCAAAAAGTGTCCATCGTGAAAGAGTACCTTGAACACCTGTTTAATATCTACCTTATCCACTAAAGGCATAATTTGTTTAGTGAAATCACCCCATTACATTTACCTGACACTTCTCTCCAAAGGATCTTATACTGTTCAGCTACCTGGAATTATTTACCCATTTATACAGCTGGTTAATTTTGCTGAAGCAAATTTTAGGGTAAGTTGCTTTCTCAGTGGTACAACAGCCAGGAGTGAGATTCAAACCTGCATTATTTGGGTCCAAAGGCAGCAGCTTTAACTGCTGTGTTACCAACTGCCTTGTTACACACACACACAGCTGCTCCCAAGCAGGGTTGTGGCAAGCCAGAGTCTAACCTGGCAACACAGGGCGTAAGGCTAGAGGGGGAGGGGACACACACAGGACGGGACGCCAGTCCATCACAAGGCACCCCAAGCAGGACTCAAACCCCAGACCCGCCAGAAAGCAGGACCTGGCCAAATCCGCTGTGCCCCCTTGCTAGATATTGGGTTGTTATAGGGGGTCATTCTACACAGCCCAGAGGTTGTGAGGTGGCAGCACTACCTGCCACACCACCCATGAGGATGTGGTGCAGCCCACTTTAGGCCATAACTCTTTGAACTGGTCCAGTTTTCACATGATCTGCTTGAAAAATGGTCTGTATTGCTTGTTTCCTAACCACTCGTATAAAACATTCTATAGTGCATACAGCTCAAAATTATATTGTTTTACATTAAAATCTTTGTTTCCAGTCTAATTTGAAGGTCAAGTCATTTGTACTACTGTGAAAAGGCCAGATTAATGTTCTGGCTTCTAGATACAATTGGGTCATGACATTAAAATGGCTGGAATGTGGATTAAAACTAAAGCTCTCACTGCTATCCCAAGCAGTAGCCTGCTGCATGAGTCAGATTCCGAATAGCTGTAAAAAATGGTCCTTGTAATGGGAAAATCCTGCTGTATATCAAGCCAAAGACAAATTTTATTAGTCAAGGATACCTATTTTCATATACTGTTACTGTAATATTTTTGTGTAGGACCTTGTTCTGTGGGAAATCAGTGTGTATTTTTCCCGAGAGAAAAAGTACAGTGATAGTGTTGGATAACTGAAATACACACTCACAAGTGCTTGTTCCAAGTGGCATCGCGGTGAACCGGAGCCTCACCCGGCAACACAGGGCACAAGGCTGGAGGGGAGGGGACACACCCAGGATGGGACGCCAGTCCAACGCAAGGCACCCCAAGCGGGACTTGAACCCCAGACCTACCAGGGAGCAGGCCCCAGTCAAACCCGCTGTGCCACCGTGCCCCCCTTACCTGAAACACATATTTATTAATATAATTGTGTAATATTACTTTATCTTACATTTTAAAATCCAAAGAAAACATTTTTAGTTAGCAAAAATAAATCTGTATGAAGAATTCAAGAAACACACATAAGAACTATCAGCACTTACGTGAGCTTTCTGTGGGAAACATTCACAGTTATGATGAATAAGCATTCCACTGAAACATGTTGGCATATGGATTATCAGAATCTCATTTGGACCCTCCATTCAGTACCAAAATTAATGCATGTTTTCATTAATGTATATGAACAGATACATTTAAAATTTATTTTAGTGTTTTTCTAATGTTGTTCTTGCTAGTTGTTGGGCTTCATGCTTCTGTTGCTGTAGTTCAATGCGGCGCAGTCAGTGCAGCGTGCGGCCGATGACCGTGTGATTGGGCTGACATGGCAAATTCTTGCAGGAGCCCCTCATTTGCCAGCATGTCCTGAATGCGCTGGTCTTTGTCTCAGCTTGTTATGGTGAATTTGCTAAGAGTGCAAAACGGTCCGTGTCAGGGACTCTGCAGTGCCGCACAGGACCAATTTCTTTCTAAGAACAGGATATTGTTTTTATTGCTTAGGCAATGCACTTAGCCCTTATATAATGAGATTCCATAAAATGAAAAATGAATAAAGATGTATACCCTTTTTTCATATAGTGTTATTATTCAGGGCATGTTTTTACCTTTTTCTTCTGCATCAGGTATTTTATTTACCAAATACTATCTTTCATTCTGCCAAGCACTTGGACACAATGCTTCTTACATAGGAAAACCAGCTGTCTAATTCTTACTTCATTCACATATGAGGAATGGATGCACTTTTTGCCAGAACAATTTTTAAACCCGTGGGGGGCGCGGTGGTGCAGTGGGTTGGACCGGGTTCTGCTCTCTGGTGGGTCTGGGGTTCGAGTCCTGCTTGGGGTGCCTTGCGACAGACTGGCGTCCTGTCCTGGGTGTATCCCCTCCCCCTCCAGCCTTACGCCCTGTGTTGCCGGGTTAGGCTCTGGCTCCTCGTGACCCCAAATGGGACAAGTGGTTCGGGGGAAAAAAAAAATTTAAACCCCCCGTATAAATCTGGTTCAGTGGTGCTAGAATCGGACCACCTTGGGACTTGAAGTAGCAACTGTCAGATTAAGAGTAACTTCCCTTTACAGCAATACTTCTTCATCCAAATGTAATCCGTGAGATATTCTTTGAAAAACCAAGTAACGCTGACCACAGCGAAAGGGTCGAAAAACTGCCAACAGTTTTTGTTGATTGTGTTCATGTGTATGTTTCACAAATGAACAGAAATGGTTTTGATAATAAAGTGTGTGTGTTTTCAGGAGCATTCATCGTTTGCTGGACGCCTGGACTCGTGATCCTTTTGCTGGATGGCATAGACTGCCAGTTGTGTCACATACTTAACCTCAAACGCTGGCTGCTGCTCCTTGCCATCCTGAACTCCGTCATAAACCCTGTGATCTACTCCTACAGAGACAAAGAGATGTGGATCGTACTCAGAAACATGCTGAGGTGTGTGTCTAACGTCAAGGGTAGGGAGATATTGAGAGCTGAATTTCAGGTCCTGAAACCCAGTCTGAATACTGGGAGCTTTCATCAAGAGACTGTAGAAAGTCAAGACTCTTGAGGAGGTTCTTAAGGCTTGAGCTTAGTCGGAGATGGGCCTCTGAGGTTGAACGAGGGCAACTGTAATGTACGCTGTCTGTGTCACGAAGAGTAATCTTTGAAATGCAGTAATGCTACGGAGCACCTGAGACCAGTTGGCAGGTATGTTTCAGTATATTTTTTATCTTTTCTAGCGCAGTGTTGAGCGCAGTGTTGAGCTGGCACCAAAAGGCCGAGGAATGGAAGTGGAGTTAAGGTACCTTGAGTTTGTGCCAGTTGTAATTAATTAGTGTGTCTCTATTGAAACAAATCTATTACAATCCCTGCTACTGGACCTCCTAGCCCAGGTCTAGAGGATCCATCACTTTTAAAAGTGTGTGTGTGGCGGGGAGGGTTTTTTGCGTTTCCTGCTGCAGGACTGCCGGAAGGTTGCTGTGTTAGCTTTTCAGATCTCACTGTGTGTTGCCCTCTGCTAGCAAACCTTATTCTGGCAAAGATAGAGAACAGTAGTGCAGAACAGTAGTCTTCCTTTTCATTAAGGGATTTTCTTAACAGGCAAAAGCAAATTTCAATGCAAAAATATCAGTCAGCATTAAGAAACTGTACCACTATAGCTATTGTAATATCCACGAAAAAGAGAGGTAAACCTTACTGTGATAACATCTTGACTTCATTACGTTTTATGAGTGTGTATGTTCAGAAACTGTATTTAACTGCTTTCTTCCCTGGGTTTCTGCTAAAAATACTAGTTCACAAGTTCCTGTTAAATATACCAAGATGATGGTTGCATGTATAAACCTTCACAGAGCTACTCCTGTAACGTAAATGTTTTTATATGTATAATATGAAGTAATCGTCAATATTCGGATAAAGTTTTATGCAGCTACTCGTGTGATGAACATTGGTTCATATGGTGGAAGGAAACAATCTAACTGTACTTAAGAGTCACACCTCTGTATCTAAGTCTCTTTCACCTAATGTAATGCACACATTGTATTTTCTGTGAGATGTACCTCGCTTTGGAGAAAAGCATCTGTTAAATGGATAAATGTAAATGCAAGACTGTGGTTTGTGCTCTTCTTGGCCTGTTTTTGTGCCATCTGTGACATTTGTCCTTAGACAGTTACCGAAGAACTAAAGCAGTAATCCATTTACGTATTCCTCTATATGAGACAGGAAAGATAAAACTACGAGAACGGATGCTGATTTCTTCCCTCCAGTAAAGGAGTATATATACACACACACACACACACACACACACACACACACACAAAAACTGCTTATTCCAAGCGGGGTCGCAGTGAGCCTGAGGCTAACCCAGCAACACAGGGTGCAAGGCTGGAGGGGGAGGGGACACAACCAGGATGGGACGCCAGTCTGCCGCAAGGCATCCCAAGCAGGAGTCGAATCCCAGACCCAGGACCAGGCCAAACCTGCTGCGCCACCACGCCCCCTGTAAAGGAGTACATTTTGGACATATTTGAAAATGTCTGGAAAACGTGTTTAGTTCTTGTTACAGTTTTTCTGTACTGTGTCTCGCAACCAGTGTTCTATCATTGTTAGAATAAAAATGCTAGTTTCGTTCAGTGCAATGTTAAAAGGAAATTTTTGAGAAGTAAGAGACAGTTATAGGACTTCTTGAAATAGATGCAGTAACACAATGAACTGTTATTGGTAACGGAGATATGACCCTATACAAATGATTTATGAATCTTTAATAGGCTGCATATGTGTAATGAGTGTAGTGACAGTTTTAGAATAACCAAAAGAGACATCAGTCATTTATGTGGGTCAGTCATAATTTGAAGTAGAAGCCATATGTATCACTCATAATTCATTGATGTACATGTACACATTCTGTATATCTGTGAACCACACTATTTCTGAATAAATACAATCTTGCTGCAACCTACTTTTTTGTCATATCGCCTGATGCACACAAAGAAAAGCAAATGTAAATACAAAAACCGAATTCAGTGCTGTGTACAATATTCAATAATTTCATTAAAGCTTTTTTTTTTTTTTTTTTACAATCACAACTGGATGCATGTTTCACTAGAAACAAAACCAAGAAGCAACTTTCAAGAATTGAGTTTGACTGCATTAACATGAAATTAACAGTCTAGGACAAACGCTTCATTTATGAGCAAAAGAGTATTTACTTTCCTCCTAGTATATCCTTCATCTTATCGATGATTGTACCTTCGACAGATTGTGTTACACTTTGTTTTACTGGCAGCTTTCGCCAAGCGGACATGCAGAAAGAATAAGGTCCCAAAGGGGCCGGCGGGGCCACAGCGTGTCTCCTCCCAGATGGACTGCAGTCAGAAAGGAGGTGGGGGGAGGAGGGGGCTCATCTGCTTTCTGCTGGGGTGTTTCTGTCAGCTAATTGCTCCCGTTTACCTTACCCTGGGCAGCACATGGTACCAGGCCTGCTCTGCTCTTTCACTGCTTCTCCGACTTGTTCACCAGCCAAGGACCTATAGCCCACAAACCTGGTCAGAAATCTTCTCTTTCCTTAAATAAGTGGCCAAAAGCATGCTGATCTTTTATAAATATCATTTCAAAGGGAATATTAAGATTGCTTTGGACGAAAGCATCTGCTAAATGAATAAATGTAAATATAAGATTGTAAGAGTGTAAGATTGCCTGATTAAAACAAGGTGTGAGTGTGGATGTAAGCAATTTCTGTACTTGTTCTGGTAATTCCACCAGCTGAGCTGTGCATTTGAATTTACAGTATTATATTATAAATATGCATTATTTATGAGAAATATTAATAATATTTGTTTTGAATTTATGCAAATCTAATGTCCACCAAAATATTCTGGAATGTAAGATGTTTAAGAGGTACGATAGAGCCTGGAGGGTGCGGTGGCGCAGTGGGTTTGACCAGTTCCTGCTCTCTGGTGGGTCTGGGGCCTGAGTCCTGCTTGGGGTGCCTTGCTATGGACTGGCATCCCATCCTGGGTGTGTCCCCTCCCCCTCCAGCCCTTCGCCCTGTGTTGCTGGGTTAGGCTCCAGCTCCCCGCGACCCCGCATGAGACAAGGCAGTGGTTTCAGACGGTGTGTGTGTGTGTGAGATATCCCCTGCCATGGACTAGTAGTGTCCCATCCAGGGGATATCTTACACACACACACACACACACACACACACACACAGACAGAGAGCGTCGCAGGTCCTTGCATTGTGCGTGAAAACTCAAGCAAATAAGAAGGGAACCTGCAAAGTTCTCGGAAACCAAACCCTGAACCGGACTCGATTCGAGTAGGAAAGCGTTGTGTAACCCAGATATTGATCTGCATCGCTCAGCGTGATGAGTCGTGCATACAATGTATCTTTTTTTCCGACCAATGCATTTACAAATATTACATCATCACGATTTATGGAAAAAGTTGTATGACTATGAACAGGTTGTTACGCATGAATTATATTACTGGTGAGTTGGCTAGTATGTTATGCGTGAAGAAAGTAAATATAAGTTCTGTGCGTGTAATGTTAATTTTTCCTCAAAAGATGAAAGTTATACATAACGCGGATTTCACCTTCCTGTGTTTAAAACCTGGTCTTTTTTTTTTTTTTTTTTAAAAAAAAAACCCTATTCGCTGCGAGCACTGCCAGTATGCAATATGAAATGAATCGGTTGTACGCATCTTTGACCAAATGCAATAAAACTGCTCGACACTAGGTATCGTAATCCACTGTTACACCCGTTTATCCAATGCCGCACTGAAGTGATGAGTAAAATCCAATAGAATGAGCAGATATTGATTGCTTGACAACGCACCAGCCAATGACGGCGAGGCTTGTTGATGTGCCCGGCAATTCAAGGCTTCACGCACGCAAAACAACCTGTTCCGCTGATAGGATAACTCGCCATCAGCTGATCATGGGTGAAGATTAGCGAAATAACAGCTTTGGTTCGTAGAATCTAATTAACGTCAGGAGAGCTTGGGTTTGGTGTCCTGCTCGACGTTTACGAATTACATACGTTCACTCTGGACGCGTACACTGCCGCCCGAACCCGAATTCTTCACCTGGCGACGTCATAGTAAGTAGAACGCGTGAGTTAATAATAATAGTGAGTCACCTGTCGCGGCTCGCGCGAAGAAGCGGGGTCGCGTGCAGCGCGTTGAAAAAAGTGGAGTCACTGCCTTCCTCAGATTCCTTAGAAAACCTCGCATTTCAAGTACTAGTTTAAACTCTAGTCCTTCGTCAAATTGCGTCTTTTTGGTAATTGACGTTCAGCAAAGTTTGACGCACACTTTACAAGTTTCAGTTGGGAGTAGCGTTTGAAATCCCGTCCCTTCCCGTGAGTAATCCTGACGTAACAGCTAACCACGTTAAGACACGGGCAGGTTTGCGTAAAACTAACAATAACTCTGTAGAGGTGTTGTTAGTTAATAGGTTCTATAAACACTTTAATGCTCTTCCACACTCTTGTGGTCCAATCGTCGTGATGCCACAATACGTGACATGATGTAAAACTACTGTTTTCTGCACTTATTCCTCCGTGTTCAGAGAGGTCAACGTCATAATGGCTCATCATTATCTGAACAACTTTGAAACTTTGCTGTAATTGGAACACGTTCATGGGGAAAAAAAAAAAACTTGGTTTTAGCTAATAAACAAATGTATTAAACCTAATGAAATATTTAAGTATTGTGTAAATGTACAGGAGAGTAAATGCTGTAGAAATGGATGATGGGTCAGGTAAACAGGGTGCCCACCCTCTTGCAGCAGTGAATTAGCTACAGGATCTGAGATGAATTCTCTTAAGTCTCTTCAGACAGGCTCACATGACATCTTTAGAAGGTAATCTTGTTTAACTATGAAATGCTATTTTCTATGTGACAAAATGCTGGATGTTAGATATCTGATTAAACACATTTTGGTTGTACACCATATTTAGCTTTCCGTGCAACAAATTCATTCATTGTTATAGAGTTTCTCGCAAAGTGACAGCAACATTTACCTTTTCCATAGTACGATATTTCACGATTGTGTTGAATTGTAAAGTTTTTTTGAATACATAGTACAGTAAGCTTTGGACTATCAAGGGTGATGCATACATTTTGTGTGGCTACAGAAGTACTGTAACAGTTTACTGATGATACAGTAATGCCTATGGGGCTGAAATGGCAGACAGGATGGGTAAAACTGATCTTGCTCTCGAAATGAACTGGATGTATGTAAGGGTGCCTGACACTCAGTGTGTGTGCAGTATGACTGCACATGTCTTCATATCGAAATCAGTGTCCAAACAGCTTAGTGTTGAAATGGTGCAGCTGCAATGTAGGCTTTTATTCTATGTATCCCACTTCTTGTTGAAACTGAAGAACTTTAGTTTAGCTTGTTTGGGTTTGGTGATTAAAAGTCTATTTTCAAGCAGCTCAGGGTGCCAGATTGTGGGGAATCGAGTCCCCGGTGGAAGACGGCTAATCTTGAGATCTTGTCTGAACTGGAGGTAACCTGTCCATATTGGATCACCCTGAGTCTAAGAAGTAATGAAATCCACTCTATTCTTCAGACTCATCTTTGTCAGTGAACTATTACAGTAGGATGCTGTAAACCATATTAAATTACTGTGACTCTGTTGGGGAGTCGGATATAAAGTGGAACTTTAGTGTATCAGTAGTTTTGAAGACTTGGTCCACTTATTAAATGTTTTCAGTTGACGTACACGTACAAACATTGTTGTCGTTCTGCTTTTAGATCCTGGCTTGGTAAAGTAAACTACTGCTAATTTGTAGTGCAGAAATAAATGAGCTTTTGCTGCATTTAAGAGCCATCTGTGTGCTGGATTAGTGGGTAATAACTTAAGTACTAAGGTGCTTTGCACTTGACATCCTGAATCCTTGGTATATGATGGTTTTTAACTGTACAAGGTCAAATTTGGAAAGTAGGGTAAAATTCTGTTTGCTTTTCAAAATAAGCCAGTTATGTAAGAACCATAAAAATGTAAGGGAACCTGTTTTACAGGTTCATTAATCGTGTTTGAAAAATTGTACATAGTGCTCTTTCAAACCACAAAAATAAACATTTTCTTTAGCATCTTTTCTAACTACTTGTCTTGACCAATTTCACTAGCAAGGGACATGGACTTGTAACATGAAGATTTCCATTTATAATGCCCCTCCCTGCTATATCCATATACTTGAACAAAATCTTTAACCAGAATTGTTCCAGTAAAATGTCCTACTATGTTAAATGGGTTTTTTTTTTTTTTTTTTTTTAGAAAAAAAGACTAGATAAGTGTCAACAAAGCAATGAAATAATACATCAGTTGGTTTATTTCAACTTTGTTTGAATGTGTAGTATATGTACATGATGGCCCTCAGGGCCTGTTTGTCGTCATGACTGTGATTATTCACCCCCCCCACTTCACTTACCTGAGGCAGCGGAGGCAGTGAGCAAAGTGTTCAAACAGGCTGAAGTGGCTTTCTTATTAGTCTGTTTCCATGTCCCCTTTACCTCTGATACTTGGTGCTGTTAAATGTCGTGTTTGTGTCAACTGCCTGCTGGTAATCTGCTCTGCTGCGGTTGTCTATTTCAGGTGCTGTCTATGTAGGATCACACGCTGCTTCATGTATTACACACCTTGTGGAAGGTTCACTCCCTCAGGTGTCCTTGTGCTTATTGGATATGGGAGATAGGTGGATGACAGCAATGCCGGAGTCTTCACTGGGTGCGTTGCTTTGTTTACGCTCTGTGAATTCTTCTGTAGGATATTTTGTGTCCAGCCTTAAATTTCATTTTGAGGAAGAATGATGGTCATGAACTTGTTTACTGTATTATATGTATATAGATGTATATATGTATGTATATACTGTGTATTTTTATATGTACTGTTTTTTTTTTTTTTTTTTTTTTTTGGGTTGGAGTTCTTACGTCTCTTGGTTATGCTCTACATAACTAACCTCCTTTTCTGAAAAATGAGAGCAAATGAGGCTATTTAAAGTTTTCTTTTTTAACCTCTGGTGTGGTTTCAAGGGCAGAACTCGTTATTGTGCTTTCTTTACCCTAGATTTTAGTTGTATTGCATTTACATTCAGTTTCTGTTGATTTACGAGTCTCCTTGTTTTCAAGGAAGGCTCCTAGCTTTGCCCGAGGTTAACGACTTCACGTTATCAACTTTTGCATTTTGCCCCACTAAATGTATGATTTAAAACAAGCTTCCCCCCCCCTCTCCTCCCTTGCCAGTATTGAATTCTCACATAGTCCTGGTAAATTCATAAAACAGCTGATGGCTTAAAACTTGTTGGTGTACTGCATATGTTTGCAGTTAGATGACTGGAATGCTCCTGTACTGTAGTGTTTATTTTGAAACTCGAATATTAATTTCATTCCTGCATTTTACCTCTGAGTATGCATTACTTTAACAAAGCATTTTACCTTTTTTGTTTTTTTTTTAACAGAAAACCAAGATATTTCATGTAACTCCTCCCAGTTCACTATATATCCTTCAATGTATCCTACTCAGTTTGCAGTACACTCCTCTATACCCTTTTCCAAGAACTCCTATAGCATATTAAGTGCCTTTTGCTCAGAGGAGAACATATCACAGTGCATCTCATACATCAATCAGGTAAGATGCAGGGTTAAAATAATACATTTAGAATATAAACATGTTAAATCTGGATGCTCTTTGCCAGCTTTGTTTTCTATAGGGAAATATGAAATTTCCCTAAAAAAGGCATGCTTATGTAACTGGTGGTGAAACACTCATTTTCTGTCGTGATGCATGTGGTAATAATCCTATAGCTCACGGTGCTTCTGCAAGCTGTGTTCTCTAACAGTCTATAGGTGCTCTGACATTCCTTGCACCCTCTGCATCTTCTCAGGAGGTGTCTTCCTTGGGCTTTCCAGCAATATGTACAGAGTGCAGTGGCCAACCAGAACTAAACATGGTCTCAGTGCTCAACACGGTGTATGAACTGCTGCAGCTGCACCGCCGAAGCCAACGCACGCTGGAGAACCTGGAGACAGAGCAATTCAAGTACAGCAGTAACCTTGAGCATCTGCAGCTCAGCAATTCCAAGCTCAAGGTTCATATCTGCATGTGTATATACATTGTGTTCATTCCTTTTGGTGAACAAGGTAGTTTATCCCAAATGTTCCACAGAAATTCAGTACTACTCAAGGTAGCTACAGTTGTATTAATGCTTTTCTCCAAAGCAATGTAGGTTTGTGTTCTAAGATATTCAGTTATTTACCCACTTACAGGTGATATTTACTGGAGCAACTCAGAGTAAGTACCTTGCTCAGCGGTACTATAGTAGGAGGTGGAATTTGGACTTGGGTCTTCAGATTACAAAGCAACGGCTCTAACCGCTACACTATCTGCTGCCTCATTTATGTTTTAAAGTCTGGTAACTAGCTATGTTTATGGTGTAGTAAACAAGGTGGAACTTCTTGCCAGGACACTATGTGTAACCATTCCTTGCCAATTAATGTTTACTAACAGTTATTTATCTGCGTCGTCTGTAAGTTTAGCAAGTAGTTTTAAACCTGCATAACCTATATTACAGGGTAGGTAATATAAAAATTAGTCGAGAGTTAAATTTTGTTTTTGCTGTTGCTTCCAGGATCAACTTGAGCATTCCAAAAGGGAAAACACTGGACTTTTTGAGAGGGAGCGACAACTTCAAATGAAAATTAAGAGCCTACAAAACAGTCTGAAAAATGAGAAGGAGGAGGTAAACTTTTCCTTGAAATGAAGCTCACTTTGTCATGGTAATGATCAAACAACAATTAAATAACCATTTCAGCAGCTATAAACAGCAGTTTGCTGATTTAAAATGCAGTGAAAGGGCTGTTCCACAATATAAAATTTCATTATACATAGGAAACGGTATGCTGTGTAAAACTATAAGAATTGTTCAAATTCGTTTATCGTTTTAAGATAGTCTTAAACTGCATTGTTTATAAATGTAATGGTTTGTGTATTTTGGACAGAATTTCCATAAGTGATTTCACACTAACGACTCCACACAGCCAAAGTAAAACTTGCCTGGTAGGTAAAGTTTGTAAATTCTTATTTCACCAGGTGCAAAAACTTCAGAACATAATATCAAGCCGTGCCACACAGTACAACCATGATATGAAGAGGAAAGAGAGAGAGTACACCAAACTGAAGGAACGTTTGAATCAACTTCTAATAGACAAGAAGGATAAGAAACTTGGTGTGTGTGTGTATAGTATCTTTTTCTTTGGGGGGGGGGGGAGAATGTTTTCAGTGAAGTGATAGGTCAGTTTTTTTGTGGGGGGGATTTAAAGAAAAGTTTTTAGATAATTTTATCTGGTTTTTCTTTTCCTTCCAGCTATTGAAGTATTGAATTATGTGGGAAGATCTGATGGGAAGCGAAGCCTTTGGAAAACTGGCAAGACTGAAGCCAGGTAAAATACCACCTGAGCAGCCTCTTAAAATTTGTTGAATGTTTGCAGGGAAACAAGGATTACATTTGAAGAAGTCTGGGGTGACAGATGAGAAAATGTGTCAGATTTATTCCTTACTCAACAAATGGTCAGGAATGTCTTTTTGGCTTCAGTTAATAAAGATGCAGTTTTTCCTTATTCTTCTCAAAGTGAAATATTAAACACAATTCTATGCCCCATTGACAGCTGAACCTTAGGTCCTCACTGGTCCTGTGAAATTTACATTTATTCATTTAGCTCAGGCTTTCTTCCATAGTGACTTTTAGAGTTAAGCTCTCTGGCAGGTCTGGGGTTCAAGTCCAGCTTGGGGTGCCTTGTGATGGACTGGCATCCTGTGCTGAGTGTGTCCCCTACCCCTCCTGCCCTGCTCCCTGTGTTGCCGGGTTAGGCTCTGGCTTGCTGCGACCCCATGTGTGTGTGTTATGTAGCACTAAGATTCCAAAAAGGTTTTTTTGAACTGTTTGTGGAGACAGCTCCTGGTTTGAACTCCAGTAGTCAACCTGTGTTCCTTATCTTTATCAAAAACAAAATTTGTGTTGTTTAACACGAGCATAACGTGAATGTAGAGTGGAACAAGTCACACTTTTGATAAAGGTCTTTTAAATTGTTAAATGTCACTATTAACGGTATAATATTGGTAAAAACTAAACTGCTAGAATATGATTCATTGGTTAATAGATTAATCACCAAAGAATTTCATTTGTTATATCTGCTTAAAAATGTAATTTGGACAAATGAGCAAATTAATGGGAAATACAAGTATTTTCTCCTCTATGGTTTTCATCCTGACCTCTGCACTACTTCAGGTGAACCGTTCCTGCTACTAGGACAGAATGGCTATCTTAGCTTTATCTCGTTACAGAACAAACTCTCTTCTCACCCCTCTCTTCCCACATGTACAGCATTTAAACTGAATGGTCCTCCTGCCTTCAAGGCCTCACTGTAATCTTTCCTTTTATTGTAATTGTGTCCCACATTCATATGCTAATCTAACTTCAAGTTTCAACCAAACCTTCTGTTCAAAGGCTTAATATCCATGTAAAATATAGGAAATGAGACATTTATGTTTTTCTTTCAGGAATGAGGAGGAAATGTACCAGACCTTGTTGAAAAACTATGAGAGTCGACAGAAGGATTTGATGGTGGAGAATGCAGAGCTGAAGAAGGTGCTTCAGCAGATGAAAAAAGAAATGGTCTCAATTTTGAGTTCACGGAAGCACAGCCTGAAAGGCGAGACAATCGAAGAGAGTCTTGAACAGGTTAGTATCCTTGTCAGTTATCCGGAAGTAAAACAAACTTTTTGGAATTGCTATAATTTTGTTTATTGTTTTGACAATGGGGCAGTTTTTTTAATGGAGTATCTTCTGTTACAACTGATTGTTCATAAAATGAAATTTTATGTTTTGAAGCTTGTTTTTAGGAGGCAAGTGTATACCTTTTTTTCTTTCTTCTTTGGGACAGGAGAACACTGACGAAATATGTAGTTGCTCTGTAGCCAGTCCTGTTCAATGGCATGTTGCACACTAATCTGAAAATATAACTTTTTTTTTTTTTTTTAAATATCTGTAGTCTTTGGAAGTTTTAGTGGTTGAGTCATTAAACTTTAATGATTTAATATCATAAATCAAGTCTCAGAAAAGAACTTGGTTCTCCCTGAGTTGGACTCAAATACAAATGACTTTGAATCTCTATGAGTGGTGGTATACAGATTTTATACAGACTTATTTTGTTCTGTCCAGTTCATTGTGGTTTGCACATGGGATTATGTAGAGGAAACCATATTTTTTGGCCTCCTGTAGTTTTGTATTTTGGTTTATTGCAGTGGCTTTCATGTGACACCTCTGACCTCTGTTGCAGACTGCATCTGACAATGAGGAGGATGTGTGTGACTCCAGTCGCGAGACCCTGGAGCTTTCTTGTGAACATGCTCGAGAGCAGCTCACCAACAGCATCCGGCAGCAGTGGAGACTGCTGAAAGACCACATGGAGAAACTGAATAGCCAAGGTGACACCCTGGCCTGGGTGGCATAAATCCATATGTTAGAATTGTTGCTTTACCTGTAATTTTATTAAAACCTTCCTACAGAATCTGAGTATTTTGTTCCTTATGGTTTAATTGAACCAAGAAGT
The DNA here is from genome assembly GCF_900964775.1 of Scleropages formosus. Lineage (NCBI taxonomy): Eukaryota > Metazoa > Chordata > Actinopteri > Osteoglossiformes > Osteoglossidae > Scleropages > Scleropages formosus. The sequence goes on along the minus strand of NC_041808.1, from coordinate 15,008,390 downwards.
TAGAACTTACATAGTTATGCTGCAGTATTTAAAATAAGGTTGATATTTTCAAATATTGACAGGAAGCATTGTACTAAAAGAAACTTAAGTACTTATTTCATGTCTTTATATGTGCTGTAATTTTTGTTTTACAGAATTTCTAGGAAGTTTTTTTTTTTTTCTCTCTTCTTATGTGATAAGACACCTGTACCTCTAATGGAAGTAGAAAAGTCCCAGTCATCAGTGTCATTGAAACAGTATGGCTGTCTGCTCCTCCTCCTTACACAAGCAGAAATTTTTTCCCCATTATGGCAAATTACTGTTTTGCCCCTCCAATCCAATGCGACAATGTGCAAACATGTATAGTCAGATTAGCTCTCACATAGTAAATGATCAGTGGACATAAAGTACATTTAGGGTATGTGTGCTTGTTCTCACTGAAATTAATTAGTTGCAAGTTTTTTTTTTTTTTTTTTTTGTCATCCTGCCCCTTCTTAGATGTCACAGGCATTTTCAGCTGAGATCAGCCTTTGCTGAAATCGCAAGGCAAGCTGTTTTCCATATTTGACTGGATGTTACCATTACTCTAACCCTAACTCCTGGGCAATCCGTGTCTTGCATGACATCTGCTGCTGTCTTTGTACTGAACAATGTAATACTTGCGTATGCATGGTTTTGCGTCCAGTGTTCGGGGAAGAATGATCACTGAAGCAAGTTAACACCGGAATTTAGTACTTATTTGTTGGTGTGAATGGGGAATTTGTTTGCTTTTTGTTACAGCTTCCTTGGTGCAAAATGGTAAATGGGTTGATAATGATGTCATCCCAAGGAAGGCCCATGAGGAGGAGATGGACAAGTTGAAGCTGGAAATTCAGCAGTGTAAAGATTTCATTCAAACACAGCAGCAGTTGTGGCAGGTTAGCCGAGGCGCACTCTGCGCTGTAGTTTTATACACTAGAATTTTTTGCCAAAGAGCTTTTCAAGCCCCTTGGTAAATCAGTGACTTCTGAGCCTCAGACAACTGGTGGTTTGTCAATTTTTTACTCTACCTCTGTCAACAGCAGCAGCTTAGCTCCCCATGTGATGATGAGACTGCAGCTCTGTTAAATGACTGCTACATGCTTGAGGAGAAGGAGCGTCTCAAAGAGGAGTGGAGGCTGTTTGATGAGCAGAGGAGGAACTTTGAGAAGGAAAGGAAAAACTTCACAGAGGCTGCAATTAGACTGGGCCGTGAGGTATGGGATTTGTTACCGTTTGTTGTAGCCTGTGTTTTAGTGTACCTCCCCAACTACTCAGACCTTTCTGTTTCAGGTAAAACCAAGTACACATATTTGTACTTGTATACATGTATTTATATGTGTTATCCATCTTTTCATTCATCAGAGGAAAGCATTTGAGGAAGACAGAGCAACTTGGTTGAAGCATCAGTTTTTGAACATGACTCCATTTATAGACCGTAAGAAGCCACAGACTTCATACTCTCACAGTGCCTTATCCAAAAGTGAGCAGTAATACTATTCTTTTCTATGTGGTGCAATCAGTTTATAACCTTGCTGCTGTATGGTACAACTGTGGTTGAAAGCTGTCAGCATGCTAGTTCTGTGTAGGAGCTGCTCATAACGTTTTGACTACACACACTTTGCGTGTAAGTGCGCGCTCATGAGTGTGGGTATACACGCGCATCCCTATGCGCTATAAATATCTTGTGTAACAGTTTATAGTGGATGTCGAAAGTAGCTTAATGATTCTTAGAAAGTAACTGACCCACTGGACTTCCTATAGGCCCAGAGTCTGAGATGAAGATAGTTTCCACACCAGGGCAGCTGAAAAAGTCGCTGTCACACACCAGTTTCAGTACGCCCAAAGCTACCCCAGTAAAGATGCCATCAACTACTGATCTCCATCGCACACTCCGCCTTATCCCGGAGCACAGGTACCATTTCCACTGGAATTCATGCTGTTGTTAAATTTTTATACCCCCCCCCATGGGATCAGGATTTGTACACTTCAGCTCATTATGTGGAGTTTAATGGAGGTATCAACTATACAATGTCACGATTCCCTTGATCACAGTAGCAAAATTCAGTATTGATTGAAGTATGTTACAGGTCATTTAAAACCCAACCAAAGATGGGGAACCTTCAGGACTCCATCCTCAGCAGTGACATTTCAGACAAGACTCGAGTCCTCAAGGCTGGAAACTGCAGTATATATACTCTTTCAGATGCAGAAAACAGCCCAAAATAAATTGCACTTTTCTTGCAACTGGACCTTTTTTTTTTTTTTTGAACAGCTGGCCACAAATGATGTACAATATAGATCACAAAGAGCAAAATAAACACACACTCTTCATATTAATCACTTGAAGAAATATGCCAAAAGATACTTCTCATATGAACAATTTCCAACATTTAAATGTTTAGATTTTCAAGTGAGCCAATTTTAATAGAATTTTTCTGCTGTTATTGTCTAAGCCAGATAAGGTGATTGACAACTGACTGTAGTATTATTTCTAATTCAAAATTTGAAAGGAATGATTTTATACATCTTGTCTGTATATATTTGAAGTCAAGTGGTATAGTTTATTCTAAAGCTTTATTTATTTTTCATATGTGGTATATAGTTCTGTGCTTTATAGAATGTACATAGTTTTTTTTTTTTTTTTGAATGTTGGAAGTTTTCACTTGTGTTCATGTAAATTAATTTTGTACCATTGTCTTAGATGCATCATGTTTTATGGTTTTAAGTTTTTTTTGAAATAGTTCTTTGACAAATCTGACTAATGATATGCTGCTCCTACAATCAATGCAATAATTCTTTGTTGGATGAAACATAATAAAGGAAAATGCACTACAAACTTGAATTCCACATTATAGCAAATTTTATTAAAATGTACCATCATAAGATTTTGTACTGTAGCCTTATACAGAAAGATAAGATTAATGTATAAAAATTGCAAATTTTGATTTAACATGGGTATCAGTGACGGGGCCCCCTTTAACTATAGATGTTTTACAGGGCAGTGTCATTTTATTCTTCTGACCAACTACCGTTATAACTAACGAACTGTAGTGTTATCGGTTGGAAATGCGTGTAACTCCATTTGAAATCTTACATGCTGTACTTACTCTTGCTAACTATCTGTTCGGGTTGCGGTAATATGGATCCATCTCAGAATCACTCGCATAACTTTAGGGGGTCACCCTGGACAGGCTGCCAGTCCATCGCATCGTAGGAACGCATGCGCACACACGCATACAGTCAGATTTAGCACTGCTGGTTCACCTGAACCGTATGTCTTTGGACTGTGGAGGAACCCATGCAGACCCAGGAAGAACATGTGAACTCCACACCTGCTGACCTGAACTTGTGAATTCCCAAGAGCCCTGGTGGCTTGATGCAGCAGTGCTATCCTCCATCAGTGTGCCACCCCTTCCCACACTGTCCTTTGAATTTGTAAGGCTTGTTCGTTCATACATTCTCAATAACTGCTTGTCTTTAGCAAGATCATGATGATCCTCGTGGCTCGGAGCCTATCCCGGAAGCACTGCAGAGCGGTTTGCCCTGGATAACGCCAGTCCATAGGGTAGCCACACGCACACGGTCGCTCACTCATTCATACACTAAAGGCTAAGGGGAATTTAGCATCACCACTCCACCCGAACTGCATGTCTCGGGACTGTGTGAGGAAACGGGAGCACCGGAGGAAAGCGATGCAAGAGACACGAGGAGAATATCATGCAAACAACACAGACGAGAGAGTGACCGACCAGGAATCGAATCAATTATATATATATTCTCTTTCGCGCCACTGTACTGCACCTTATAGGCTTTCAGTTAATTTTTTAAATCAAGATCCGAAAAGGAAGCGCGTGGGCTGCATATGTAATGATAGCGTTCGTAATTCAATGTAATGTTGCAAAGAAATTAGCATCTTTAATGGAATTCGGCACTGTATGGCATCAATCGGACACCATAGAAACCAATAGAGCACGCGCAATAGAGAGGCATTGTTCGAAGCGTCGGGACATCCGGCGCATGCGTGGAGCTGAGCATCGAGAGCCTGAAGAAGCGGACCTAAAAACCGGAAACTCGGGTCCACCCAACAGTGTGCAGTTAAAGCGGCTTCTTACAGCTTTGTTACGTTTTATAGACAAGCTACACTTCTGAAGAAAACATGTCTGGTTCATCAAATTTGGTCGCGATGAAGAAAATCGTTCAGCAGCTGCGATTCGAGGCAAAGATCAACAGAGTAAAGGTAGGAATTGTGACCGAAGTGACTGGTTTGGAGAAAGCCAGGCTGAGGCAGGCTGGCAGGGTCCTTCCTTGAGTTTAGGGCGTGGGGCCCCGTGCGGGTTCGCGCGAATCGCGGGCTCGCGGGTTCTTTGTCACACAGCTCAGTCTCCGCATCCTCCTGAACTAACTGCTTAAGTGACTTAGACAGCGCTTAAAACGTGTGTGCTGGGTTATATTACTGCCTTAACCTAATGTTGTTGTATGGGGTTTTAATGTAGTAGTTTTAGCGCGGATTTTGAGTAAACTTTACGTCAGTGCTACCGCGTCGCGGTTAGCGAGCTGTGCTAACTGTGTGTGCATACAAACAGTTTAGTAGCGGCAGTAAGTGTTCAAAGGAACGAACCGAACCGCTCTCTTAGCGCTATTTGTTTGTTTTTTTTTTTACAAATCTAAGGTCGGACAGCCGGCGTCACAAACTTGAATCTTTACTTTTTAGTTTTACCGTCGTTGCCGGTACCAGTTTCCGTAAGGTGCCGCGTGTCGTGTGTGTGTGTGTGTGTCGGTGTAAATTCAGAGAACACTGACTGTAAGACTCACTGTTACTTCTACTTAGTTTTCGTACATCCTCCTTCCAGGGTGACTTACACTGCTAGGTACTAGTTATACACTGGTGAAACACACTCTCTCTCACCACAGGCATTTTTGGTTACCATTTTAACGCGAAAGTAAGCATGTCTTGGACCGTGGCGTGGGAGGAAAGCGGAGCACTCCGGGAACCACTCGCCACGCTGGTGCGAACATAAAACTCCGTCGAGAGGGAGTCGAACCCACGTCCTCTCGCACACCCAGGTGCTGGGACAAGACAAGAGCGCTGCTCGCAGCACCATTTGCTGCCATAATTCCTGTCATTTTGCTATAAAAACCGCTGTGTCATTTTTGCTGACTGCGTTTGTGGTTTGACTTTTCAGTTTAATTAGTAGCGTTTCTATTTATTTATATAATTCCGACAATATCCATGGCATTGCGTGGGTTGCGTTGGGTGTGTTTTTAGAGACCTGAAACTCTCCAGGCTTGGAATTGCAGTAAATCAGTTCGTCTGACAGATCCACGTGTTGACCGCGGTGTGTGTGTTTGTGTTTGTTTTTTGGGGAAAGCATCAGCTGAAGAAAGTTGACACTCCACGACAATGAGTGGCACACCCATTTATACAGCAGGATCTTCTTATAGTATAGTATAGTACATTGGGAGTAAGTACCTTGGCTTGATTCAGGGTACTACACAGCAGCAGGACTGGCTGAAGGTAGATACAGGTCACAGGTCTGGTATTTATAGCAAGTTGTTGTGTTGGGTAGTTTAACATGTGCCCTTTCAGTCCCTTACAACCAGCTGCTGTTCGGTTGGGCAGGGGTGTGTGAGTGCGCGTGTGAGAATTGACAGGGACTAAAACTGGGTTTAAGGGCTGTGTGCGCATGTGCTCGTCCCTGCAGGTGTCCCAGGCCGCGGCGGACCTGCAGCAGTTCTGCCTCCAGAACGCCCAGCAGGATCCTCTGCTGACAGGCGTGTCGTCCAGCACCAATCCCTTCCGGCCTCAGAAAGTCTGCTCCTTCTTGTGACGTCCCAGCACGTTTGTGTACCGGTAAAGGCCGTTTCTGGGCTCGCAAATATTATTATAGGCTACTAGAACAAAAGTTTCATTTCTGTTACATTGCAACATATATGAAAGTATTGTTCTGTAACAAAGCTTTCAAAATTACCTTGTTGGTTTAATGTTAAAAAATATATAATATATATTGGTTAACCCCTCCCCCCTTTATTTTTTTTGTTCTGTTTTTTAGGCTTTTAACCCATCATTTTCCTGAAGCCATATGGGACAGATGACATGGGGCATTGCATAAATATGTATAGATGACCTCCTTCTGAATTTCCTTATACTTTGTACCTCATAGTGACTTAACTGCCAATTCTTGTCTACCAGCATTGAAATGAAGCTTTTTTTTATAGCTCCGTAAATACTGTAACCTACTGAAATGGTCAGTTGCTTTGTCTCTGAAAGGAGAAGTACTTCACTTGGTTGGTTGCATTGTGCCTTTTCACAACAATCTGTTTTCACAACAATCAACTTTTGACTTTTTTAACAAGTAAATAAATCAGTTAGAATGTGTCTGCCACCTTTATTTTATAAACAAGACCTTTACCTGATAAATGTTTTATGTACTGAATGATAAATGGGCCACATTTGGGTTGTTTTGTATTCTAGCAAACAAGACAGAATACTCCAAAGTAGGTTATAAGTAAAATTTTCATTTTGGGAATAGTTTTGAAATGTACTAGTTGCTCAAGGTGTTTCACATGTTCATGTGGTAACGTTTTGATGTTGTACAAGACATCAGTAAGCTAATTTAAGGCAGTGCTTAAGATACTGAACAGTACACACAAATTACAGGTTTAAACTTCATTGACCTCTGCAAAGGTCTCTGAATTGCTTTAACTGAATAAAGGGATAGTGAACCCAAAACTGACCTGTATTGTGTTGCTCTTAATTTGTGATGTGGTAGTGCAATGAAAATTATTGTAAAAATCAGGTACTTCAGGTTTTGTAATACGGGGAACTTATAACCAAATGGAGTTGGGGTTGGGAACTATGAAAGTTTGGTGACGATCAAATTGAAAACCACTGCATCTTCACTAGTGTAGAGTCACCTTTAGAGAAAAGTTTTCAGTTACTGGATTTCTTCAGCCTGAAAGGGCCATGAAACCTACTGTTACCACGAAAGTGATGGCACTTTAATTTTACAAGACCAGATAATGGACTTCATGCTTGGTTTATGCACATGTCTAATAATAGCTTTCTGCCACTATAATTATATGGGAAAAGACTTTGTGATCCTAATTTGGCCTTTATATAAAGAAGTTATACATTCTCATGAAATCTAAGGCATTCCTTGGTTTATGAACAGTGTGAGTGCCAAGCCTCCTCCACCCACCACAACTCGGACAATTCTCTTCACTTAGTACAGTTACAGTAAATTGCATGTTGTGTGCATGTAACTTTGTTCACTGGATATAAGGAAAACAGTTTCTGAAATGCACTTCCTAGAAACCTACCCACTGATTTCCTCATTGTTTTAGTTAACAGTCTCTCAAAAGACCTTGCATCTATACTTACCAAGGAAATATTTTTTAATGTAGGTAATTCTGGACATTAGAATGTTGAGGCTGTTGTCTGAATTTGAAATGTTACATCAGAAATTGCCACTACTGCTGCTATTACTGTCATTGTTAAATTCATTTAGAAATTGTTACAGTATCACATAACTACCTGTTACCTCATAACAGCTATTGGCAATGTCAGCAACTTGTTAGTAGTATTAGCCTAAGAATTTACAAGCTACAGTTTCTAACATTCTCTTCCATAGATGAAGGAAAATGAAGCAATAGCATGTGCCTGTTCAATACACTTGTTCTGGAGGTCAAGCTTGAGGTTTTGAGTGGAGTATCAGTGATAATTCATAGATCTAGAGAACAGTAAAAGGGCAGAAAGGCAGCACTGGGTCAAGTAAATACACACAAACTTGCTGGACATGAGGTACTAGCACTATCTTATCTGATGCGTTTCCAAAAAATGTTATACACCTTCACATGGAGCCTTTATTTTCACAAAAATCTGATCCAGACTCCCAGTCATGTTCAGTAAGCCACCCGTGCCCTCTCCCCAAACTCATTTTCACAGACAGCATTAATTGTTACAGACAACATACAGTTACTGATTCTCATAACAATGCAAATCAGATTCAACAGCTGAGATTTTAAGTGCTAAAGAGAATTAGGTTCTCTTGAAGTCCCCCAGATAGCAACCTGTCATCCACACAAGCAAAGGAAAAGCAGAAGCATCAGTAAACCTGTACAATACAGTAAACTATCAACACTGTTCAAATGCACGGTTAAAAAAGGGAAGATTTGTAAACCTTTGCTCAGCTAGCAGTGCACCAATACAGAACATTGGTGCTTGAAGGAAAACACTACCCATCACAGCAGATTCTCCTACACAGGGGCGGAAAAAGGAAAATCCCCTCTGTCCAGCATGGCGTATGTGAGGGGATCATTCCACAGGGGGAAAGGTGTGACATCACCACAATGTCTGTGCAATCAATCACACTTCACAAGACAAAACAATGTGCAGCTGGAGATACTGAGGAAGATGACAAAACACCCTCAACCATTTAATGCAAGAACAACAGGATAGGATAGGCTATACACAAAGGTTGGCAGATTGGTAAAACTATCCTGACGATGGTCAGAATGAGCACCATTTGTATACCTGCACATTTCAAACCTTGAACACATAGGCTTGAACAGATTTATAAAGCCAGAGTCCTTACAGCCTGAGTTACATTGTAATGAAACACATGCAGGAGATATCTTCTTGTGGGATATACCCTTCAAGCTATTCAAAAAAAAAAAAAAAAAAATCCTTCTCTGCTGAAATCTGGCAGCCTAAATTCAAAAGCAGTGTATTTATTAGCAACTACTAGACACACTGCCTCTGCCTGAACATGGGAGCTTTAACAACAGATGTTCATATGTTTCCATTTCACGTTCCAGTTTCTTATTTTGACAAATTACTTTTCCCTTTTTAGAACAAAAGGAAACATAATGAGGGCAAATGAGTGATACTGAATGTATTTCCCACAGCTCTGACAGTTGTCTAGGGTTCTTCTCACCTCTTCATCCAATATATACAAAATTTCTTAATGGGATTTAACACAAAAGTAAACCTTGTAGAAAGCCATCAGTGATCTCTGTAAACCAAGTAAAAATGTTACACGGTTGCTGTGTTTTTGACAACATTGGCCAGTGGTTAACCATCCATCCATTTCTTCATAGTCCAATCCAACTCATTTAAGAATCTCCAGAGTCTTTTCAGGATTTATGCAAAAAGCACTGGGTGGCAAATTACTTTTAACTTCCATGGCCAACAATATGACAAAGGAAGTAAACAAAAAAATCCTGTAAGATTTATGCTTCCAAAGTACAGCATTCAGTTTTACAGAGCAGAAAAAGGTACGGTCAGAAAGACAAAAATATGTTAGTAAAATCCTGTACCTGTATATTCCAAGCCACTCCAAAACTGTAACTGGACAGAAAGCATATGACGGACTTCCTCTCATTGCTTCAAGTAAAATTGCATAATACGCAAGTGGCCCGTCCAAAGGAGTCCTCAGTGATTGTCGTTCTGGCATCGGCAGGAGCACATAGCACTATGATGTGTTATTTTTCAGGTGCTGTGTTTGGAGGGGTTTCACATGATATTCATAGATCTTCAGAGCTGGCCCCAGCTTTATTGAGAGCCCCGTAAGGACATCGTTGCGTGTCATGAGGAGTAAGGACTTGCCATCGATTTCCTGAAGAAGACAAGAACCATTCCTTCTGTTAAAAACAACATATTTGACTGTGAGGGACCAGGATGGTGAGCAGGGCAGCAGGGGCACCTTGGGGAGGGGTGTATTTCACATAGCCACAGCAGGTTGGGATTTCTCAGCCCTATTCCTGTAGTGAGCTCAACAACACTCCCTGAGCCTGAAATTGAGTAAAAGGCCAGCACAGCTTTCAAGAATTCACATAAACAGTCGCACAACAGGGCTGACTTCAAAAAATGCTTGATTTAAAATGCAAAATAGTTACAGCATTCTCAGTGGCTTTCCTTACATTCATTCAGCTGACACTGTTCTCCAAAGCAACTTATGTAAAGCTACTTAATGGTTTAACCTCTTTATACAGCTCGGTTGTTTTTACTGAAGCCATAAGTGCTACAGCCAGAGGTGAGATTTGAACTTGTGATCTTTGGGTCCAAAGACAAAAGCTCTAACCACTACACTACCTACAGCATATTTTAAGAATCTGAAAAAGCTGTCTCAGCAGGTTATTCCACTGATCAAAGTGCCAGTAAATGACCTGAGTTCTGAATTAAAATGAATTTCTTTGTTAGACTTTTGGCACGTTCACACACAAATCTCACTCTCCATATGGAGTACCTCCACAATACTTACTGTGCTGTAAATAGTAACCTAACAGTTCTATAAATAGCAGGGGCTGTTGTCACACTTACTATGTGAGACTGTGGGGCTCTAATCTAAACCCATGTTTTTCAATGGCTACCACACCTGACCAGCCCTTCTTCCCACACAGCTCCTCCATGGTCACGTTACTCACAGATCCATAAAAAAAAAGCAGTACATCATCAGTACATTTCAGCCATATGCTTTTCATACGTTTGTTTTAAACAAAAAACATTTTGTAATTCATGACAAAATATAATATACTTTGCAGAAATTTTAGTGGGGGGGCGGGTGCGGTGGCACAGCGGGCTTGGCTGCTCCGTGGTGGGTCTGGGGTTCGAGTCCTGCTTGGGGTGCCCTGTGATGGACTGGCGTCCCATGTGCATCCTGGGAAAACCCCTACCTCCTGCTTTGCCATGTGATATATGAATATATATCCAAAGTTTTTTTTTATCTCCTTCTCTTCCACTTCAGCATTTGTCAGCAAGGTAATGGTCAGCCAACATTCCCGGATATTTTGAACTTTCCTAAAAATCTAAGCTTGCCCTGTCTGTCCTGCCACTGCACTACTTTAAACATGAACACATTTGCTAGAGCTGAGGTCTGAAGTCGGCCTTTTTCGGCCTGGGCAGCAGCCAGTGTTTACCCTACTTCCCTCATGGCTGCCCTTCTGTTGCTTCACCCATCACTTGACCTTTGTTATTCCTGCTTCTGTAACAAGCAGCCTTTTCCTACCATGAGTCATGAGTGTTCACCAAGTCTAGGAATAAAGCTTCAGGAAGTTAGCCCTGAGTGACAGGTGTGCAGATGATATATTTCTGTAAAATGTCTCTCTCCATCTGCAAGTATAATCTGCTCTTTAGTGAATTCATGATTGTTAGGGACAAGAACTCATGCACACTTTTTACTAATTCAGAATTTCCAGTGTTGCAATGAAACTTGCATGTCTTTATGCTTTTTGGCAACAGTAGTTCCCAGATCAAACATGGAATATCAGTCTGAATTTACAGGGCAAAGACATGTTCAACCCATGAATGTAGTGGATTTAGTGGGCCAATGAGAGATAGTGTCCATGTAGCACATTTACCTTAATTAATTAATTAAAATTTTGTAAACATCTGCATAGGAAAACCCATATGAAGACTGACAGATTCCCCTTTTGTTGCCATTTTTTTCAATACAGGCAGTCCTCGAGTTACGAGCATCTGACTTACTTACAACCAGTAGTTATGAACCACCCCCTTACTGACTGGAAATTCATTTTGTCACCTTTAAGTAACAATCAAATGAAAACTTCATTAATTAAGCCTACTATTTTTAAAATTTGCGTTACTATATATTTAATGGTTCATAATAACAAATGGGCGCTACTTTGCGACACACATCAAAACATTGAGCGTCTACAGCAGTTCGTTAGCGGGGCGCATGAGCTCGAGGTAGGACAAAGACTTCCTTCTTTTCCTGTTGTGTCTCGTGTGTTACTGTATTTGGCTTTAATTTTTTTGTTTTTGCCTACCTAACCATGGCACCAAAGTGTGAATGTGATGCAAATGATGGTGATGCAACAAAGAAAAGGGTCCCAGTTGGAACTATTTATTTAGCAGACACTTTTCTCCAAAGTGACATCCAAAGAACTCTATGTAGTGTTATGAGCCCACACCTTATTCACCAAGGTGACTAATTAGAAACTAAAAGTGGAAATAATAAAGAGAAAGATGAAATGCCAATGAAGATTGTAAAAACGACCATTAAAGTTTCTCTCTACCTCTGTCTCAGCACCGGCCTACAAAAGATACTTCTTCCCAGTTGCAGAATCTCACTCGAGACAACCGTCCCATCTGTGTTCTCAAACCTACCTTTCTTTGCTCAAGTCCTGCTCCTCATCGTTCCCCAGTCCCGTTCCACATCTCTTTGATAACGACTGCCCGCCTTGTCCCTCGACCACGATTTCGGATCCTCGCCTCTGTTCAGTTCGCCGATCGATCGACCGACCCCGAGAACACATCTAATCCCTTGATTGTGAATAAATGATCCTGCATTTGGGTCCAGCCTCCTCCATGTCCACTGTTCATTATGAGAGTGGAAACATTTATTATCTTTCTATGTTTCTATTATAAATACTGTAGTTACATTTATTTTCATTACATTGTATTATTATTGCTGTATTGTTATATTAAGGATGTTTTAGTGTATCCAGAAGTGTTTCTTTAATGTTTTTTTATGCATAGAAAGGTAAACGATATACTATATACTAAGACAAACATTTGACAAACTGACATTAGATACCCACCATACCTAACTGTTCCGACTTAACGACAGACTGAGGACACATAACTCATTCGTAATTTGGGGAATGCCTGTATTTTCAACATCTTGTACACTCTGCTTACATCATGGTCCTTCAGTAATGGAACTGCCCAGTTCACTAGTCTTGTAGTAGTCATAGTCCTATTCGTTTAACAGTTTTGGCAAGATTACTACAACAAGGGCACTACCATAAAAAGTATTCCAAAGGTAAGCAAATTTCAATCTCAGTGCTTCTGTTTACTATAATAATATTGTAATACAGTCATCGTCCGAAATACCTCCATTTCAATTATGAGAATTTGACTTTATGACAAGTTTAATTAGGTTAACAACTTTAGTTTAATGCCCCTGCTTTGGGACAGACAGTGGTTAGAGCTACTGCCTTTGGCTCCAAAGGTGGCAGGTTCGAACCCCACCTCTAGCTGTAGTACTCTTGAGTAAGGTACTTCCCTAAATTGCTCCAGTAAAATTACCCAGCTGTATAAATGGGTGAATAATTGTATCCTTAACACTGTAAGTCACTTTGGAGAGCATCAGCTAAACGAATGAATGGATGTAAATGTACTTGGCCTTGCAAGGCATTTCTTTACATTTATGAGAAACAAATTTGGATTTTCTGTACCTCCTGATAGCTAAGCCGTTAATTGCGCCCCTTTCATGGGATCTGGCAATATTTTAACATTTGTGTTTTGTAACATTTCACAACTGGTACTAGTGGTTAGAGCTGTTGCCTTTGGACCATGCCAAGGTCATAGGCTTGAATCCCACTTCTGGCTGTAATACCCTTGAGTAAGGTACTTTTCTGCAATTGCTCCAGTAAAATTACCCAGCTGTATAAATGGGTAAACAATCCTAAGTAGCTTAACATTTTTAAGTCACTTTGGAGAAAAGCATCAGCTAAATATAAACATAAATGGGTGTCAATTTTTGGGCTCAGGAATGCATAAAAGGTTTTACTATTAAAACTAATGGTAAATAAGGTGACAGTGTTAGAAAGTATTTGTCAGCAACACATTCCCTTCATGATGCAGGCAAAGTTATAGAGCAATTCAACTTACATTATCAGCTGTAAGGTGTCTATGAAAAAGACAACAGCTTAAGTACATCCAATTAATAACATGCAAAAGGAAGGCACTGTAGTACCTGATCCTGGAAAGCAGTGGCTTGCTCCTCGAAGCCTGCAGCTTTGAAGTAATCCACCACGTCCGCCACAGCCCAGTCAGCAGGGTCGGGAAACTGTCCATTCTCCAGCAGGCTGCAGAATGACAGAAGCAATGACAGACACGTGACTGGTAAGCCACATACGGTCACTGCAGGCAAGACTATGAGATCAGAGAACTTTGCCTCTCCACAAGGCTCCGTTGCTCTTCGCTGACATTTTGTTCAAACCTTATCTCATAATTGTGTGGCTTTCTTGATACCATTCATGGGTACTAGAGTAAAGTCTCTTGGGGGACTTAAAGTAGCAACCTTGAGGTTATAAGTTTATAGCATAAACCATTACTGTTACTGCACTTTCTGCAGCCACTCTTCAATAATACATAATAAAATAAAAATAACTAATATTATGGCAGCTTTCAATGTTAGCTAAGTTACAATGATTTCCTTATTTATACAGCAGGATATTGCTGCTGTATCTATTTAACGTACCTTTATCAAGGAAAGTACATCAGGAGAAAGACCTTCAGAATACGAGGTAACAGTTGTAATCATTTCACTACTTGCTGCCCCACTATTTCATATCATTAATATCAGTGTAGCACAACATAAAAACTATAACATAGCACCCAGACAACCATAACATAGGACAGTGTAACAGATTATAAAAGACTTGAATTTACCCTGGTATCATTAATAAAATTTCATGGAATTATAAAATGGAAACACTTTTCTAATAAAGTAAATTTATTACATCCAAGTGCATTTGTGGGCGGTTTGTCATTAAGGCCAAAGCATAACAATAAATTTAACTTCTAAACTAAGCTAAAGAGCAAACCACACCCACATGTATAACCAGAAACCCCAGGCACATATGCTGTTTGATAACTTACTTTTTGGTGTCCACTGAGCCATTTGTCTTGTTCTCCATGCCAGCTATGGAAACAAAAACTGATAAATATGTTTCTTTTGCTTAACACAGAACTTTGGTTGTTAAATAACTTCAACATAAATAAAAAGCACAGAGCTCCATACCCTGAAAACCTTTTACCAATAAATACACTAAAAAAAATCCCTTCATTGTTTAAAATGTTATTTAAAATATAGAAGAAATAAGAAAATAAAATGCCAAGAGACAGCAGCTCTTAGACTGTTCTGTGCCATCTAATATTTTTTTCAAAAACTGTCAGCTCATGTTGTCTATAACTAAATGTGTACTACTGGCAGGAAGGAGAAGTGTATTTTGAGTACTACAGTAATCACACACACACACACACACACACACACACACACACACACACACACACACACCACTGTCTGAACCACTTGTCCCATACAGGGTCGCGGGGAACCGGAGCCTAACCTGGCAACACAGGGCGTAGGGCTGGAGGGGGAGGGGACACACCCAGGACGGAAGGCCAGTCCGTCACAGGGCACCCCAAGTGGGACTAGAACCCCAGACCCGCCGGAGAGCAGGACTCGGTCCAACCCACTGTGCCACCGCACCCCGCCATTACTACAGTAATCGTTTCTGGTAAAACTGTTACTCCCCATGTAAAATTACAGTATATATGCTGCAAGTAAATGATTCATCTTCAAAATTATTTACAAAACCTCAAAACCTTTAGAGAATTTAACTAAGCTGGGCCAATGACAACTTAAATTCGTTAACATAATTATGAGAAAAAAAAAGACTAACGATGCTCTCTGAGAACTGGACTGAACTCCGGGTAAGTGACATCAGAACACAACTGAAAATGAATGTGATGAAGTGGAGCTGAGGTGGAAGGCCACGCTCCTGCCTTGAGGGCATATTAGAGGTCACACAGACTCATAGGAGGCAGGTGTATTTCCCAGAACACAGGATATTCTGCTGTATGAAGGTCTCCTCCAACATCTGCAGAGAACTATACTGCACACACTGCTGCATGGGAATTATAAAGCATCCACTTAATCTTCTAAAATATTACCTTTTACATTCAAGAATCTGACACACAACACATAATACAGCAAGCATGAAATAACTTTTAGATTTCATCATATGTATAAAACGTTTCTCAGAGGTAGGTAAACTGCTGCAGAGGTCTTTATTTATCGACAGGGTACAGTGGAACCTCGGAACTCAAACTTAATTCGTTCCAGTAGGGCGTTCAAGTTCTGAAAAGTTCGAGTTCTGAATCAATTTTTCCCATAAGAAATAATGTAAATCTGATTAATCCATTCCAGAACCCCAAATGCCTGCCTATTTAAACCTATATACATACCTGATGCACTGGAAGCCTCCCCACTCCTCACCACACTATGAATGCCACTTCTTTTCTTGAATTTCTTCAACCACCCCCTACTAGCCTTGAAAGGCTCACTATCATCACTCGTTCCAGGGGCGTCCTTAACGAGGTCAGCATGCAGCATCCTTGCTTTTTCACATATTATTGCCTCTGATATACTATCACTGGCTAACTGTTTTGTTTATCCAAATTAACAGGAGTTTTTCAACCTTATCAATTACCTGTGGTCTTTGCTTTAGTAATAGATTTCACTCCTTCAGCAACATTGGCTGCTTTGATGGTCTCTTTATTTTTCAGTATAGTGCAAATCGTAGATTTAGGCATTCCATACTGTGCAGCCAGATCAACCACACGAACACCTCTATCGTGTTTTTCAATTATTTCCTTTTTAAGATTTATATAGTGGCTCTCACTATTTTCCTTTTTGGCTGATTGCTTTCACTACTAACCTTCTTAGGACCCATGATGGCTTATTTAATATAAGATATAGAAAAAACCCACAAAAACATGTGGAAATTCACAGCACAATTCAGCAAGATGTTCACTCTGGGAGTTTTCAGGCAAGACTGACTCATACTGAGTCATACGTGTCATACGCACCCTTTGTTTTACGGGAAAAAAGATGCCTCACGTGCCCGACAGGTTTTAGCCTGAAAGGTTCATCAGTTCGAGTTCTGAAATTTCGTTCGAGTTCTGAGACATTTTTTCTCAAACAACTTGTTCGAGTTCCGAATTGTTCGAGTTCAAAAGCGTGCGAGTTCCGAGGTACCACTGTATTAAAATACCACTTTTCCAATTTAGAAGAGTCAACTCCCTAACAAGCATAAGGACCATACAAGGCAATCACTGTAGAGAAAAGGTTCATGACTTAGTAGCAGAAGTAGGTGGCAATGTTTTCATTTATATTTAGTCTGTGTGGCTTTCGTTGGCTATGGGTTGCCTACTGTATTTCACTAATTTCTATTTCTGTTAGACCTCAGGCTTGCCTTAGTACTTGTGATTTCCCAGTTGCCAGAGACTCAGCCCACCCCACCTCTGCCTCGCCACAGTGCGCTTCCTCATTGATGCACATGGAAAGCCAGTTGCTAAGCAACACAGAGGAACAGCGCTTGACAATGTACTGCAGGGGAAAAAATAGTGATTATATATTAGTAATCACAAGCCAACTATAAATAATCAGTTACTAAATTAAAGTCTGACTTCCATGAAATTATTATCCTTGGATCACTCACATTTGGTCTCTCTGCTTACAGACTGGGAACTAAATGACCAAGAATTTCCTTAAAAATATTTTAGGGGCAAATATACTATGTGATCTGTTCCATACTAGAGTTTATTGGTGTGTTTCCCATTTATTCTTAATACAAGTGTGTGGGTATCATAACATTACACATTATCATTTTTAAAATATACTATATATATATATATATGTTGCTATATAATATATTTGTTATGATAGTATTAATATTATAAAACACATAAAATAGTCATATTAAAAGCACACAATTATAACGACAGGCAGCATATATTCATGTAAGTAAAAAACCTTTACGAATCTACTTTATGTACAATTAGATTCACATCAGTAACAAAGAAGCATATAATTGCTTTATGTGGATTGCAAGCGTCTTGCTGAGGCACAAAACAACATAAGACAATAGCCTTCCCATTTACCTCAAAGAGCTGTTATATTGTACATTTTGAAGACAGAACAGCTGCGTGACAGAGTTCATACAATGATCCACGATTCAACCTCAGCACTGTATTCCTACTTTGAGCATAAAACCGTGTACTGCTACATATTACATAACAGAGAAACTGACAGACAAACTGCAAACTTTACTTGAAAGGCACAAAAATGTGATTATACTGATGCAAATGGTTGATGGTAAAAGCCTGCAGGGTGAGAATAAATGCTTATCACTTAGGGGACAGCATGCCATTATAAATACACACAAACAAACCTTTATCAATAAACTAAGTTCTAATGTAGGTTTACAAAACACATACAAATCATAACACTCTGTTCCTTTTTAAAATCCCAAAATGATATTCAGAATTTAATGTTCCGATAGCTAATTCTCAATTGACTCATATTTAATGTTCTCAAATATACACAGAACATCTGACTTCATGGTGTAATACATCAGGACACATGCCCTGTGATGCAACATGTTTATTTTAGCTTTTTCCTGAGATTTTAGAAGTGAAGTATACAACAACTAAGCTGTTACTAAACCTTCAAGAAGTGGACATACTTTTTTGCAAAACATGTCTACTGCGCAACATATTCAGGCATGACTTCATAATATCTAACACTGGAATACAGCCGTACAATCACCAGAGACCCTGTTTTCTACATTCCAGATTTTGCTGATTTTTACACTTAACCTGCTACTTTACTAGCTTGTCTGTGCAGTCTCAATGAGGACTCTCCAGCACAAGTAACTTCAGACCAAAGTGTCTGTAAATAAATTAATAAAAGCAAATGTAAAGGCTTTCTTAGATAAATGTTGGCCACCACATCTGCAGCATCATTCTCTCATTGCCTTAGCTTAGGGTTATGAATTTCCCTCTGCATCTGGCAAATATGGCTGAAATAATACACACACCTGTTGAAGTCTGTCAAACCATAGTAAACCCACAGGCCGACACTTTGTCTCTGCAACACTGAATGGCCCAATGCGGATATTTGCTGAGGGTTTTGTCATAGCGGAAGCTATTGCCACAAAAGGCTCTTTATTATGGGATACTGATACTCCAAAGATAGCAACGCTGTATTAAAAGTATTTCTATAATTTTAAGAGAAAGCGACAAAAGTCACGGCAATATGTTATTTTACAGAAGATGTAGAAAAAAAGCATATTTGCAAATGAAAGTCAAAAGCCAAATTAAATAAAACAGCGAACCCTTGAATGTTTAAGAATTAAGCCACCCATTGCTTATGTTACGTGATTTGGTGAACATGGCCACAAGTTCTCTTTGTTAGTCTTCCTTGACTTTAAGATACTACGGTAGTTTATTTTCACTCTATTTAGTGTTTACAAAGCAGCAGTATTTTAAATTAAAGTTATTATTTGGACTTCAGACACAGGCACAATTTTGACTTTTCAGGATTCTGAAAACACTCCAGGAACCAGATGTTAGATCACATCAGGTCATACACTTGTGCAAACTTCCACTTCTCACACTTTTAAATGTATAATTATTCAATTTTTCCAAATGGCAAAAATAATATATAATTCAGGAGTATTTCCTCCATCAAGGCTGTACTACTAGTGCTACTAAGTTAGTTCAGATGAACTCCGAAGTGAAAAAAGTAGGCAGTATCAGTATGAACACTGCATCATGCATGACTCAAGTCAGCTAGAAATTAATCAACAAGGTAATTATTATATAATTATCCTCAGCAGTAACTGAACAGATAAAAGAAAATAAACTAATTTTAATGACTGTTAATTATTAATGCATTTTTAGGTTGGAATTTCAGCTTCACTCACTGACTGACGAAACTACATGGAATCATCATATTCATCATTTCATGACGGTTTTTTTCCGAGCATAATATTTAAGGAGCCAGAAATATCGATTCGTTTATCAACACTGTTTGAAACAGTAATTTTGCACCAACAAGAACTATTTTATATCAACTGAGGTAGTTTTCTTCAGCTCGTGATTATAATCCCGCTTTTCCTAACTCTCTTCTCTCACTCTGCTAGTTGGAGAACGACGTTTCCGCGGAATTTCGATATTTCCGCGTATAATTTTGAAGTCTTATAAATAGTTGTGCGGCCACGTGTAAAGTGTGAAAAAGAACTGTGTTTTATTTCATTTTTTCCTCTGTGTCCGCGGTCCTGTTACAGAGACTGAGCAGCAGCGCTGGCGGCGCGTGGGCTCCTCCACTCCACCTACCCTCAATGTCACATTTAGCTAGTACTAGCTGGATGCTCACAACAGATACATAAATTCGTTAAAAACCGCGGGAAAAACGCTGGAAACTTTCCACGTCACCGCACGCATACACTGAGATATTTACCCACATTTTTTCCACTCGAAAAAATAAACGCGCTTACCTTATGATATAATTATTGTAACTGGCTCGTTAGCCAGATTTTGCCAAGAGCTTCCTCCCTGAACTACATTCACATCTATAGTTCACAGCGAAACAGTCTACTTCAGCCAATCACGTTCATTCACAGGGGATTGTGGGCATTGTAGTTTTTTATTTCCGGTGCTACAGGGTAAAGCCTGCTTTAAAAGAAAGGATTTAACCGGAAGTCAGTGACTGGCTCGCGCAAACGGAACGGTGGAAGATTAGTAATGATTAAGGAGACAATACCAGTAAAGATTTTAAAACATAAACAGCTGCTTGTGTATACAAATATACATTTTTCACAATAATGTAAAAATATGGACGAGTTATTACATATGTGTCACTTGCGATGTTAATAATATATGCATTTGAAAATTTGTTTTCATAAGATATTCATACTACCATCCAGCTGATTTTATCTGATAGTACTGGACAGCAAATACATCATAGCAAATATAACTTGCCTAGCATATCTTCTACCTTACATCAAATAATTTATTGCTATGTTCATATCAACTTGTATGGGTTTGTAAGTCTTGCTGACTTATGTACTTATGGAATCAGAATAGAAACTTGTATTTATTACAGGGACCAGAGCAGAGAGTTGGGAACTTTGCAATCTAAAGGTTCCTGGCTGTTACCAGATTCCTTTTGTAGTATTTCTGGTCAATAAAATTACCCTGAACTGATACAGAAAGAGTGCCCTAACTTATATACAGGTAAATAGTGGTAAAGTAGGTATTGCCTTAAACCAAGATATTTGCTCTGAATATTTACATTAATCATGTCAGTAACTTTGGGAAAAGGTATCAACCAAATAATTGTTTATTTGAAATTGTGACAAAAGGTATTCCTTTTGTAAGATAACCAGAATAGTATACAAAAACTAACAGGACTCAACATGAACAGCAGAATAACTTGTGGAATTTCCAAGAAAGGAACAGCAAGTATATTGACGGTTTGTTATGCTGTATAGTTTATGTTGTTCTGTGTGTGAGCTTTTGCAATTACTTAATGGTGGCAACCAAATTATGCAAGAACTCTTTTACTTTACATTGTTTAACAATGCATGGTGACACACAAAACCAGGTGCCCCCCCCCCAGGGTGTTTTATATATATGGGTTACATTACATTTAAGATAAAGAAGCTAAGCATAAAAAATATGGCTTACAGATAACTTGGAAACTTTTGTGCCATGCTTAAATCTTCATTCAACAAATAGTATGAAACATTTAAGGAATGAAAAATGAATTTAAATGATTAAGTCTGACATCAATGACCAGTCACTCCCATTGGAGTTATAAGATCATGGTTGTCAATAGCATCAGGGTATCTGTATTCAGTTATTACTTGAATGGACTTAGCTAAAAATTAAGCTATTGATATTCATATTTTCAGTAACATCTAAAATTCTCAAAACAAAAATGTTAAATGTGATCTCCAGCATTTATTAAAATCTTTAAAGGACAACAGTTACTGTAGATTTTATCGCATACAGCTAGCATACAACAGCATATCCTCATTCTAAATGAAATACAAAAGATTAATATTTTCATACAAAGAATTTTCTGTTCATTTATTAATGTGATATAGGTATTATTTTTATATAATACATCCACACACACGCACACGCACACACCTTTTGTTACATATTCTGCTACAGTACAGTATCTGGTACTTGCCTTGCACGTACAAGTAAATAGGGGTGGTCAAAAACTGCTGTTAGCCTTCTAATGATGTTGTTGTGCAAAACATTCAATAAACTAAATACAAAGATAATTGATATTAGAGTCAAAACAGGTACAGTGAAATGGCTAGATACAAGTATTTATTTTAAAAAAAAAAAAAATAAAAAAAATAAAAAGTGAGGGGTGCCATATAACTTAGAAGGCCGTAAAATACTTCATACCAACTCACTCTCCAGCAAGTGTGACAGCTAACACAGTGATGCAAATATCTTTAAAACGGTTGTACATCAGTGAGGGCAAAACTGTGGAACGTAAGCAGAAAAACTATTCCATTTTAACAGTTTAAAAATAAAATTTATTAGACAGCATCTTTCCCTAATATATGTATAAATAAAAAAAATCTGAAACAATGCAATGTGTTTTATGAAATGTGCCAAAAAGGGACTGAATAAAATATTATAGAAATGTGCCAATGCTTGCAAATAAATGACTAAAATGTTGTTTTAGTTGGTGTGTGGAAGCAACTTAAAATCAAGCATTTAACAAATATACATATCTACTAGTTCGTGGCACTACATTCTTTCATAAGAATAAAATTAATCCATCCAAAAATACAGAAGTAAAAATGTAAAGCATGAAAATATGGCAGTTTTTCAATTTCTTTTGAGAACTTAGGTTAATGATTAAAATAATGCAGAAAACAATGCTCTAGCCCAAGCCAGTTCAGTGTTTCACAGACAAAACCCAATCTCCCCACTACCTTACAGCAAGCAATGGATCAAATGATTTAGTAATTTACTCCAAGTACCAGTTTTTGTAAAAAAATTCAATTTAAGTTGGAACATATAAGTTGAAACATATAGAGTGCCATAAGTTTTGTTGCACCCTAAACATTTTCATTAAACTTTCCTTTGTCTTATTTTTTTAAATACTTGGCTTATGGAGTGCAAAAAAACAAACAATTAAAAGTGTACAACACTGCTACAAATGATACAAAGATCGAATGTTTATGGTTTCCTGCTTTATAATTTGGCCACTGTCTAAAGTAACCAGCTGTATAAATGCGTGAATATTGAGTGAGTGAAGAATTACATTTTTGTAAGCTAGGTGGAACCAGGCTTCTATGAAACAGGGGTTAGTTCTCCCTTGTTTTGCCATCTATTTACTTCTATTTTTGGTCATGATCTGAACACACATGATGTCTTAAACCTTTTTTTGATTGACAGACATATGCACAAAGGACAAGTACTGCTTGTGGAAGGAGTTGTCAAAGTTTTAGTCTGAGCTAAGGAGGGATTTTGATTTTAATTTAAAAATTGTCATACATGTAACAGACAGAACTGAGCTGGCAAGAAATAGAAGCAACACATTTCTCTTGATTCAACCCAAATTACACAACATACAGAAAACTGCCAGGGACATCACTTAGTTAAACTGTCAACATTAAAGGATGTTTAAAGAAATGTAGCCTTTTCTAGTTGCTGTTTTTATCCATAAAAATACAACTGCTTTGAACAAGGGGCAAAACAACATTCAAGACAACAACTGCTTCAAAGTTCAAAACAAAGGGGCAACAAAAAGTGTCTGCTTAAATGTGCCTGTATATATGGTTGTGCTAACAGCACACATGGATCATGGCAATAAGAACCTCATTCAACCTTGTGGAATGAAGGAACTAGGTAATTATTTGAACTAACTGGATGGTCTCAGATCCAACCCTTCTCTTAGCAGAGTGCAACAATCCCAACATTTGAGCCCTGATGTGACCTCACTCACATGCCCTTAAAATTCTGAAAACTCTTTAGCACATTTTTCTGTAACAGAAACGCGAATGTCCTCTTCTTCATAGTCGTCAAAGTTGCTTGTGTCTCCAGCACCTCTGCACTTTGGTATGAAAGGGGCCTCCACCTATAAGCACAAACCCAAATTTAAATAGAAGCACTGCATCACTTACAGCTTGAATAAGAAAATGACAGATTAATATAACTGTCTGCCAACACTACCCAAAAATTTCTTTTTGCCTCCAATAGCAGCAAACATCCACAGAAAGCTCCAAACTCCAGCTCTCGAATAATTTAAAAAGTTGTTGCTCAAAATTTCCCATAACAAAAATGCACCCCTCCCCAAAAAAAAAAAAAAACATTTTTTTTGTAGAGACTCCTTGTTACACAGCACCTCACACCAAGTAATTCTGCAGATACTGTACAGCACTCCAGTTTGTGACCTTGATACACTGTAAAGCACTTAACCTTGCAGTTACACCAATGGACCTGCAGAGGGATGCATTTTAAAATTAAACCAAATATTACAAAAAGAAATGTGCTTTTATATTTTTATTGTGTTTTCTGGTTACAAAAGATATTTTTTGAAGAAAATACTGCACTCCTACATCTTTTACAGAACAACACTTAATATGTTTTCGAACACAATCAGTAGATGTTTGTTACTGCGTGCTTCTACTACTGCATGCAATTCTCAGTCAACTGGATTCACAACATACCTACAACATTCTATGAAATTCACCTGAACAGGTATTATAATTAAAGTCACTGAAATAACTAAGAATAATGATGGAAAGTTAAGAAATACAGTAATGATTATAACATAAGGGTAAAATAAATATGAAATGTAGTTAATTACTTCCTATGCCATGTACCTCCATGGGGCATCAGTTCAGATGAATAATTCTGCATACTTTTTAATTATTTCTATTATATATTGTTTTAGCATCAGTAGCGCTTTTAAGAAGTAACATCTTACCTTCCGTTCATAAATGGCAATCCAGTCTGTTGTTGCAAACCACTTGTGGTTTTTGATATCATTGACACCATTCTTCAGGTTACCGTACCGCTTGGTTAGATCCACCTGCAGCAAATTCCTCAAAAGGTCCTTCAAATCTGAGCTGAAGTGAGAGGGGAATCGTACCTACAAAAGAGGAGGTTAGGATGTCTAATGAGCGTTATGCAAGAAGAAAATATGTAAGGTTCAATTTCCAAGATAAAAAAAAAAAAAAAAAGACATTTGAAAATAACCATATCATGAAAATGTTCTGAAACTCAAATTTTTAAGTACAAATTATTGTACGTGTTCACAATAATTTACTACCAGGTGACTTTTGAAACGAGAGCTCCAACTGTACAGGAGATGTTTGGCTTCCTGCAAACATTATCCCTCTCACAAAGGTAAAAGCACATGAATCTGAAATTCGAGTTGTTCAAAAACCAATACACCAAACCCGATTCAAGGACACGGACCACATTTTTCAAAACATGCTTAGATGCCAACTTCAGGATTACATGAATGCAACTGTGGAACAAGCTCAAAATGCCATGGCAACACTGGTCCTTCCATAGACCGCTCTATTTTACAGTGCAGAGACACAATGCTGTATGCCATGGAGCACACTACTGCGACTATGTGGGCAGGGTAGCCATTATCACTACTACAGCAGTGTGAATAAAGACATAATGACAGAGGGTTTATGCCAAGTACCACACAATGTGAGGACATCCCAAACAAACCAGGAGACCATTTTTTCTATACACTGGGTGAAAAAACCTTTCAGTTTACAATCACATTTGTAGAATTAATGAAAAGTAACTATGCTAACGTGGGAAATAATGTTTTGAAACAACTGTTTACATTCACCCCTAAAATAAATGGCAATGTTGTTTCTATTAATTAAACAATTACATTATTCTTCTTGAAAAATTTAACTAAATTAAAAGTTTTCTCTCACTGTAACCCTGCATAGGACAAATTGTTACTGATGATGGATGTATATTAAAATTTCACAAAGGGAAAGTAAGACAGCAGTTTTCTAAAATTTAGCTTGGCTCAGCATGGCTGAAAAATTACAGTGATTTCTAAAGTAGTGCTTTCAGGGCAGCATGATTCGAATAATCCATTGCATTTAATATCCAAAAAAGGCTGAGTAAGAATAACTGATGGTGCTCACAGTGAAAAAAACCAACCTCCAAAGCATCAGGACCCCTGTTCTATTTTATATTATCAAGTTACATAGTGCAATATTAATATTTGTCTAGCAAACTTCTTCTGATAAACTTTGCTAAAACCTATGGGTTCCATAAATCATTATGTATCATCACAGTAAGCATTACGTGAGGAAACTTTTCCGCACCTTGCCAGACACAATTTTCTCATAGATCTGGATGGGCTGGTCGGCGAAGAAGGGAGGGTAACCAGCTGCCATCTCGTAGATAAGCACTCCCAGGGCCCACCAGTCTACAGCTTTGTTGTAACCCTAGACAACATGACCACAGTACAAGACATGGCTCATTATATACCAAAAACTTTTCTACATAGTAAAACGTAATGGAGAATCTTCTACATTTTCAATACTCTATCTACAGGTCATGTTAAATTCAACCCATCACTAAGATGCAGTAAGAAGCTCACCTTGCTAAGGATGATTTCTGGTGCCAGGTATTCTGGGGTTCCACACAATGTCCAAGTCCTACCTTTTACTCTTTTGGCAAAACCAAAGTCTGTGACCTGAGAAAGTAAAATATAAAAGATTTCTGTCCGCATAAGCATATACTCTGAAAATGGATCTTAATGTTAATTCTCAATATGACCACTAGGAATGCTAAAATAAAAAGTGACCTATGACTGGGAAATATAAAATATGAGCACAACCAAAAGCAGAGGGTGGACCATGTCCACAGTGACAAACCTGGATGTACCCATGTTGATCAATGAGAAGGTTTTCAGGTTTTAGATCTCTGTAGATAAGGTCTAGTGAATGCAGGTACTCAAATGTCAGAACTATCTGAGCTGCATAAAAACGTGCGTGAGGTTCGCTGTGGAAGAAAAAGCACATAAACTTTAAAACAAGCAAATAGTATGTCAGAGGCCAAGAAACATCAAGTACTGAAAACCAGTTAACAGCTCAAACAAAATTAAAGGCAATATATTTATGATTGAAACAAATTGCACTCTGTTTCTCGGTAATTTTAACCCTACCTGAACCTTCCAATTCGTCTGAGATGTGAGAACATTTCTCCACCTGGTACGTACTCCATTACCATATACAAATTGGAGTTGTCCTTGAATGGTAGGGGAAGGGGGGGGGGGAAAAAAAGAAAAAAAAAAAAACAAAACATTTTTAGCTAGGATGAAACAAATGATAAATCCTTTAATTATTGCATTTAGATTCAAGGTGGCAAACTGGGCAGGACACCATTACCTGATACACATATTTCACAAACAACAAAATCAAAACATTAAGTAACCCCATAGTGAAATAACAAGATGGTCAAAATATTGCATATGGAAAAATGCCACAAATAGAAGCAGTACAAATAAAAGATGAACTCACCTTGAAGGCATACTCCAGTTTGACAAGGAAAGGAAAGGAGACGGCCTGCAGTATTCTCTTCTCATTTAGTGTGTGTTCTATTTGCTTCAGTTTGACCACCTACGCAACAGAAAAGGATACGTCATTAAATCTGAGGTGACAAATGAGCCAGCAGGATGCACAGTATATTAGATAAAGAACAAGGGGTGTGAATTTTAGTGATGTTTCATGAATATATAATGGTACAAAATACTCATATACTTTAAGGGAACTGGTGTGGGTGGATATGACAAGTGTCTATTCAATTTGTTCACGTCAAACTGTCTTTACCTTTGTCATTTTGATCAATGTGTCATAAAACCTTAAATATCAACAGATTATTTAGTGAAGACGATTAAAATAACATCCCTCAGAGTTCAGTAGTTATTATACTGTATAAATTAGTTGCACATCAACAGGGAACAGGTGATACACAGTTTCAGAAAGGTGATTTCATTTTGATAAAAGGGCCAGAGTGGCTGAAGTAAACAGAAGAGCAGAAGACCTAGACATACAGAGAACATGACAATTTTACTTAGAATTTTCTTTCAGATTGAGGATCGAAAACTTTACATTTGTTAATAAAACAGTTGTTCAGCCCATGCATCCAGAGCAACTGTTCCATGGTCAGGAGGTGGTACTCTTCAAAAATGGTCACACTACACCATGCTCCCATGGTAACTATTGAGAATACTGAAAAAAACTCATACAAAAGAAACTGAGAATTCACACTACTCAAACTATTGTTTTCCAGATGGGATTCCCCTGATCGAGGATGCTGGAAAAATGCTGACATTGAACACTACATTATAAGGACATGACCAAAAAAGTCTGGAATACAGCTGCTGTTGTGACTGCATCTGTCAGAAGGGAAAGTACTACATTACACCACACACCTCTAAAACAACAGAGCAGTTAATGCTCTACTAACCTTCTGCTTGTCCAGTATCTTCATTGCGTAGTATTGCTCTGTTCCTTTATGTTTTACCAACATAACTCTTCCAAATGAGCCTGTGCCAAGCGTCTTTATCCTTTCAAAGTCATCTAGACCTGTTGTGCACTGAAGAAGAAACCCTTTGGATCAGTTTAAACAGGATTAACAACATCCCATCCTCAAAAACCATTAGATTTACATTACATTTATTCATTTAGCTGACGCTTTTCTCCAAAGCGACTTACAATGTTAAGGTAACAATTTTTACAATTACAAACTTACAATTATTTACCCATTTATACAGCCGGACAGTGGCAGTAACTCTAACCACTACACTACCAGCTGTCCCCCAAGCCATTAAAAAAAGGATTGAAGTAGAAAGGTACTATGGGATTATATTCCACGTGTATTTAACCTCGGTGTTTAAAGCATCGGTTAAAAATAAAGTATCATTATGTAAGGTAACATAATGCAATTACTTCATAAAAAGAAAAAAGCTAATTGGACAAAGAATTTATACAAAATTAGACTATTTGACCTCCATAACAGAATCACATATTTATTTTTGCTTTAAAAAAAAAAAAACCTTCTCTCTTCAGCAAGAATTATTTTCGTGGCCTGATCAG
The DNA here is from genome assembly GCF_900964775.1 of Scleropages formosus. Taxonomy (NCBI): domain Eukaryota; kingdom Metazoa; phylum Chordata; class Actinopteri; order Osteoglossiformes; family Osteoglossidae; genus Scleropages; species Scleropages formosus. The sequence continues at coordinate 14,979,665 of NC_041808.1, read as the reverse complement.
CATACATCAGTGGAGAAGTATGTTGTTAACAGTGAGCAACCTGATATTTCTGCAATGGGGAGGGCGGGGGATAATTTTTTTCTTAACATTAACATTTCAGGTCTGTACCTGTGGTGGGCATTCCCATTTCCTTAAGAAGTCTTCTTTGGCTTTGGCTAAGAACTCTTTCACTGGAGGGAGAAAAAAAGTATTCAGTTAGAACATATGAACCATTTTTTCTCAAAGGTGATTTCTTGCAGTTTGGGGGTTGGGAAGTTGCAGTCAACACAGAAAACCATTTCAACATAAGTGTCAGGTCAATGGGTTCTTTAAATAACTGCAGTAAGATTAAACCAAAGTGAAAAAGGCTGGATGACATTTAGCAAAACCCATTTATATTTAAAATACATTTTTAAAATTACAGTTATCCCCCGTTAACTGGCCCTAATTCATTCCTGAAAACGGACTGAATGTTAAATAGTAATGAAATGAAATTACTTTTGTTTCTATGTGAAAAAAAATCTTAAATTGTTCCAACCCCATCACAGGTTCTTTCCAAATCTATCCTTAACAAAGCCTAATATCAAAGCAAATTAGTGTAACACATTAAAAGGTTTTGCAGTCTTACTTTTTCTCAATTTGTTCCAGGAAAATAAATACATTATAATATCTTATTTCAGTGACTCCACAAAGTGTACTGTTGTAGAAAACATGGGCCGGTATGTAAAACCTTCTTATTATTATGTTATTATCATGTTTCAGTTTATCACGCTGGATCAAGCATTGTGGGCTGGACCAGATGCAGCAGATTGTAGATTGTTATTTATATAATCCAGACTAATTAATGGTAAGTGGTGTTAATAATCTCAAACCAGATATGTGGGGGGGGGGGGGGGGGGGGGGGGGGGGAGAAAAACAAAAAACTTATTAGGAGACCGAATAGCAGGGGATAAATGTATTTAATGCAAAAGCAACAATCGTTAAGTTCTGTGATATAAAATCTCAAAAAAAGACATTGATGCCAAGAGTTTTCTACATTTTACAGTTCAATTATTTTGGAACTGTAAAGGAAGGAACTGTTGAGCATCATTTGAAGAGATACTATAATATGGTGTAAATTAGAAAGCCTGTGGTCTGTAATCTTTTTATTACTGCAAAAAGACAAACTACATGGAACAGACAGCAGACAGGAGACATCCATAATCACAGAAACTTCAAACAAAAAAAATCCATAGCTTTCAATTAATTTTAAATGTTTCATATTTATATTTTATTACCTTAATGAAAAACATCAAATTCTTAAAACAAGAACCATCACTTTGAAGCAAATTTGATTCAAATATACCCCTTAAAATGATTAGAGAGAGAGATTGGCGGTTTTTGTGACTTTGGACATCTCGTGAAAGAATGAGCATACCAAAAGTCTCTAAAGATCACCAAGGGTTTGCAGGAACACCCACACGGATGGGATAATGAGAAGGAGAGAAAGAGAGAGAAAGAGAGAAAGGTTTATGTATTGCACAACAAGAACATCAAAAATACAAAACATGGATTAGATGCAATGAACATTACAAGTGTCATTATCAGACCGACAGAGAAAAATGACAGGAGCAGTTTTCTTGCAACACCACACACTCTCCCCTTTGAAAACAGTATTAAACAAGATTTATTACCACATTCTGCTAAAGACTAATCAAGAACTCCCTTTGTATTAGCCTACATCAGACATACTGCACAGCTATAGTAAAATACACAGCTATAGATAAAAATGTTCTGTCAGTTTGCAGCCCCTTGAATACCACCACAATCCACAAAGGAACTTTAGAAACCATTTAAATTCCAGGTCATGCCTGCATATTAAACCATTTGCGGGCATGAGAACAGAAATTGAAGTATTCGAAAAAGTGAATGACACTTCAGAGTTGATAATAAAGGTTACAAAAGGAACAAATTTTGATGTGAAAAGCCATTATGCAAGGACTACGGAACAAGAAATCAAATTTGGTTTATGCAACGCTGTAATATGGACAAACGTACATATCAAACAATTTTACTGCAGTAAACGGTAAAATACAGAAACTCTAATTTCCTATACATAAAGAATACTTGAGGAAAACCTGATTCTTTTATGGAAGAACAGTTTTTTTTAATAGAAAACTTTCCATAGAATATTTGGCATTTTGACATCTTATGAGAAAGTTTCTATTTTAGTGTGTACATTTTGTGTGTTAGGAATCATCACCCAGCACGACTTCTTCAAACTTAATTACATGATAATGGTTGTTTATGTTCTGTTAGAAACATCAGATAAAGCTGTTATGAAATAAAATTTTGCCGTAAGACTATTTGCTCTATTTTCATCAACAGCTCATTGAAAGCAGGGGCGAATTGTTACTCTATCTTACAAACACTGGATACGAGACAACGTACAACTTGAAATGGATGTCTGTTTTATTATATGAAGCAATAATAAAATGTACATTCAAATGACTGAAAAATGAAAATGTTCACATCTGCTCAGTGTGCTTTACACACACAAGACAGTGCTGTGTTCCTTCACTTGTTAAATATCTGCTTCAGGCACCATAGGAGAAAAAAAAACTATGTAAAAATATAACAATGTAAAACAATGTAGAACAAAAAAGGTAAGTTAGAGAAAGGAAAAGTATTTCACCCCTTAAAAGCCTGACTATATTTTAATGGTTATGTGGAAGTGATTCATAACAGAAACAAGTTCCAAAAAGCATAATACTAGACATACCTCTGCTCACTCACTGTCTAGTTTCTGCAAAACTTTCAGGTATACCTATAAAAAATATACAATGATAGAAATATGTTTAGAAAAGCCGTGAGACACCGATAAATACCTTGGCCTCTCAGCAAATTTCACTGAATACATTACTCATTTTAAATGACAGTCAGTTTTGCCCTGCAAATTTTTTTTTTTTTTTTTTTTTAAAAACAAGTGAAAATGCAATAAAAAATAAAATGAAAATGTTCCTATACTGAGAAATACAAAACCTTGTAACACAAGGTACAAATATAATGGATTTGACTATTTACCACCCTCTTGCTTTACATGTTGCTTCTGCTTCTCCGTCCAGAAAACTAGAAATTACTTCATAAAGCCAAATTTCATCAATGTCTGGTTTGATGCTCTGCGCTGTTGCAACACACAGATTAATGCGAAAATGTGTCACCAACGTGGGATGTGCATTTTGATTTGTTAAGGCTGAATAAATAGCTGCTCAAAGAACTACTTGCTTCCAAATAGAGAGGACACAGGCAGCTGGCAGAGTTGTGCTATTTCGGCTGGGAGGGAGGTGCCCTTAAGAGGGAGGGGGGGAAGAAAAAAAAAAAAAAAAAAAAAAACTGAACACAGCAACGGTGGTCATTTGGCTACTGTAGCACTGCACACGTATGAGATCATTCTGAATGTCATGTGAAGTGCTGTTCAAATCAACTGCAAATGGGCTTAGAAAAAAGATCAAACGCAAACAAACAACTGTTCTTCAAAATTGGCAAAGAAAATCAAATTTTATAAGCAGTTTCAGGTGACCTGTCATATACCTCTGTAATTGCCAAGTCACCGTGCTGTAGTGTCACATTCAAATAGAAATCTTTTCCATATCTGTGTTATCAGATATTGTATGGGCTGCACCAGAATCCTTTTTTTCCACAAACTCTGATGATGGTTCAAACCCATGGTCTGATTAAGTTCAGTAAATATAATGCTCAAAATGTGATTTATTTGAAATTTTTTTGAGACAACTTCCTATTTATTAATGCTGTTTATATCAGTTGCCAACTTCCTTTATATCCACAAAGATATTTTCCCCAATCTTACACCTGGTGTAAGTCACACTAATTTACAGTATACCCTCTTGACTTCAATTTATTCATACAGCTGACACCTACTCAACAAGCCCTTCCCTGAATTGATGTCTTGCACTGGTGTCATATCCAAAACCTTCTCTGTGAGAGACCATGTTTCATTTTCGAGATGAAAACTGACAGCTAGATCTTCATTACAATGTTGGTGCTTTTGCTGGGCTCTGAGGAAAAAGGCTGCAACACTTTTTGCTTAATGAGAGAGGTGTTTCTACATTTTGTGTTAGCTTCACAGCCCTTTGTGTGACATATTCTTTGTCAGAAGTAAATTTGCTGAATGCTTGTCTCATGTTGGTGTGGACTTACTGTAATTTACCATTTTAAAAAGCCCTATGCAAGAAGGTATGAACATTCAACATTTCAAGATGATACACTGCAAGGTTACCATTTCTCTTTTTGTTGGAATTCATTCTCAGTGACAATAAAATAATGCATGAATGGTGACACATGCACTTGGTGGGTTATACAGTGTACACAGGAATCTGCAATTTATTAAAATTTTAATGGTTAATGTTGAAATAGGCCAAATCCAGAATTTATAATATTTAAAAACACCACTGCTGCTTACAGCAAGCTATATCACATACATTCTGGATACCAATGAAGCTGGCCACAGTAAAAGGGTCAGTGGGCTGTGTGAGTATGACACCGTTAACATTTACATTTATTCATTTAGCAGACACTTTTCTCCAAAGCGACGTACATCTCATAGAAAATACAATGTGTACATTAGCAGGAAGAGAAACAAAAATCACGTCTGCATCTATAAGTACAGTTATTTCCTTTCCACCATATGAACCAAAGTTCAAACGAGTAGCTGCATAAAACTTTATCAGAATATCGACAATTCCTGATCACCTTCCTAGAATTTTTTTTTTTTTTTTTTTGAGAAACATATACACATTTATGTTACGGTAACCTAGACATCTTAACTGTAACAGCGTTTTGAAGGCGATACATATGTGTTGGACAGGACATTCATTCTAAAACCCACAGAATTTTCTCCCAAATTTTATAAGAAATGCAACATGATAATTCAGGCATGTCCAACTTCTCAGAACACTCAATGATGACTCTCCATTGAGGGGAAAGTTCCTTCCGGTGTGGAGGGACAGGAAGACAATGCACGTGACAAATAGCATGGAAACTAAGGGGGTGAAGTTGCACTTCTCAATAAGCCCTCAAGCACCACACTCCAACCATGTGATGAATATCTCACAGCACACACCAAGCTTATATACTACTGACAGTAATATTTAGTAACCTGTATCTGCCAGTTTTACATCTTTATACATAAAAATACATATTAGATGCAGCTGGCAAATTCAAAAATAAGCCTTGTTCAACAATCAGCAGATTAGACAGTTACAGTATTGCAATCACTGTTTGATATCTCATTGTATCTTTGACAAAAGGTTGTGAAATCAAATAAAGCATAAAGAAATGTAATCAAAGGACACCTTGCACCTTAAGATTAAACATCAAGACAAATATTCACTCACCATTCATTATGATGCAGACTCCTGACGTACGTAAAAAAATTCAGAAGATTTCTCTCACATTCTGAATACAACCGAAGGTCGAGTACAACCAAGAAGTGTGTCAATATTGCGGAAACTAACTTTTTTTTTAAATTCGCATTTTGCAACTCTATAAATGTTCTGCTTCCGAAAGCCAGGAGGCAACAAACAGATTGGCACTGTTTTAATTCTGAGTGGGAACTGAAATGAAACCGAGGATGTAAAACGCATCGTGATGCTAAAGTGTTTGCAATTAGATTAAGCGGAGACCATTGCCATGGTAACAGAATCTGTACAGAATTAACACTTGACTTCGTGCTGTAGCAGGGACCATTCAGAGAATGATTCTCTCAACAGAAGACCACAGCGGGCACAAACATCTACTACATACAACGAGCTACAACAATTTAAAGCAAATTTGTTAGTTCACACAATTACTTCATGGCAGTAATATAACAAAACATGTCAGCACTGTGATACTCAACATATGCAAAACAACAACATAACATCTGAAATAAATCTGCGCAGCTGTAAAGACTGACTTTACTAGCAACCTAGAGTCTGCTATGTGAATATATAGACATAAGTGATAATAACTCAAGTAAGAAATGCAGCACAGATCTAGGGAGGACTGTAACACCAGACCCTCAAAAGCCCATAGGCACAAAACTTCTTTTATCACTCATCTTAAAGGAATGCAGTACGTGATAGGCAAATGGATTTAGGCCAACATTTAAATCTCATACCACAAATTTGTGAAAGTGAAACAATAGCAGCAATGGGCAACATGCGGATAACAGATCCCTGATTCAGTACGTTTTCTTCAAGGACAATTTTAACAAAAAATGTTACATAGCCCTACAAGCAGACACAAAGAATGTCATTTTTTCCATTCCAAAAGTTGAACCTAATTTGAACACGGCCCAATTGTTTAAAGTACAAATTAGTACAGATTCAAAAAAAATAAGGACAGTATCTTGTTCATATAATAACTGTTTTTTTCTCTCTGTATACTGTATATACACACACATGTATATATATATATATATATATATATATATATATATATATATATATATATATACACATACACACACACACAGACACACAATAAGGTTAAATGTTATTACTAGCTTCCTTTTAAAGAAAGGCTTAATTGTGATGAACCGCTGCTTTTTGTTGGCTTTCAGTTCCATAATATTTAAAAGGTATTTTGTTGTAACCACCACATAAAATCTCCTTTGGATTATCAGATAAACTATCCTTTTGGAATTTAAATATGCTAATATATCTGATGTCTACATACCAGCAAAGTGAAAGGCAATCCACCCAAACAAAACTCATCTGTGCTGGTAGATTTCAGCATTTATTATGAGGAGCCCAAAGGGACACGCAAACGGCTCATAATATCAAGATTAGTGTCTGCTAGGCCAAAAATAGCTACTCAGAAGTTCATTTTTCTAGTAAGCCATTTGATCAGCAAACCAGCCAAGGCCTGCATCCTGTTGCTGAAAGCGTTTGTGGTGAAGTGGGGTTTAACAGAGACAATTTTGACACTGTCTTTATATCGTCTTCAAACTTAATGCTTAAATAGGTCTTTGATGTCTTTCCATTTTATACATTCTACTGCATGGCTTTCTTTATTATGTCGTGATGACATTTTAGCTAAGATGACAGCTCTAAAGGCTACTGGAGAGGGTGTAACAGTGGAAGATAATTGGGAACTGTCCACACAGATTTACCACTCCAGTTCTTGTTATTATTGAAGGTACTGGAATAGATGTTAATGATCTTAAGAAACAACAAGAGGAAATGGGATAACAAACAACTTTTCTACACTGGGGCAAATCAAAAATGCCGAGAGACTGACCAAAACTACAACAGCAACTTATGAGCATGCTCATCTAGCGCTTCTAGTGCTGGGCTGACGGAGAAAAACATACAAAGAATGTTTTGCCCAGAATGTTTCACTTCTAGTGAATCTAATTGTTTTGATCAAGAAACCAAGAGAATGAATACATGATAATAAAATAAAAACCAAGGAGTCATTCTTTTTGAGTATAAATGAGCACAGATCAGTTCAGCATCCTGGCTGCCTGTCTTCTATTTTAAATAACCTTAATGCTCTCTGCTTTATCAACACTGTAGCGCTACCTGGACCAACACAAACAGACAATATGCAGAAGAATTACCACTCTGACAGCAAATGCATACAGAAAAACAAAAAAAGAATATGCAGCCCTACATAGGGATACTGAACAGTAAAGAAAGAGTCAAGATGCTACCTTAACTCAGATGGTCATATCACCTAATCCTACAATTACATAAAACTTCTTTCCATTGAGAATTTATTTATTTTCACAAATACTCATAAAAGCAATATCTTTTCACATATAGATTCAAATAAAAACATTTTAAGTTTATGTGCTGATTTTAATACCGATACTAAACATATAAAACAGTACTTTAAAATATGCTTATGGGGGTTTCAATGATTTCAACAAAGAATCATGACAAAAAAAAAAAAAAAAAAAATCTAATTATGGTAAGATTGTTTTAACAGCTTAGTTAATAAAAATTTCAGAAATAATTCCTAGATCTGGCAGCAGATTTGGGCAGCTCTTTCCCCTTAGGAGCAGCACCGCTGACACTTACTTGATCTATCAGAATCGAGAGCAAACTCTAAAACATGTGGCCACTCGCTCTTCTGCTCCTGGTAGCCTTTGTAAAGGAACTGTCCGGCCAAGTTGGCCAGCCTCTGCATGCTGTAGTTCGAGTGCCGGTCCTTCCCATGTGCCATATACACACACACACAAGCTCTCGACAGTTTGGCGGGGAGATGAGACTCTTTCTGACACGCAACCCAGCAGCGAGAGGGGATGTTTCCTGTTTGTCATGTACTGAGCGGCCTTTTGGCGTACCGCACTCCTGAGACTTCCTCAAGAGATGAACACATTGAGCGCAAGGGTCTCAAAACAAGCCCTTGCAGGGTTGGTGCATATGCTCTTTTCCACCATAACTAATTTTCTTATCTTATTATTCTATTACTTAGACTTGTTTTCCCCAAGGCACTTTTAACACTTTTAAACTTTTTGTAATTAAAAAAAAAAAAAATCATATTGTCTATTACAAGTTACAATTAAAAGGATATACACGTTGCAGTGAGTCCTACTATGAAATACACCGCATGAAGTGAAAATTAGAACTCCTTGCACAGGCAACGCAGGCTCATATCAAATTAATTGAGCTGCAAAATGACCAGACAAAATGAGACATTGCAGAACTGCAGTCCTGTGGTTTAGTCACATTTCCTCCTCTGATGCCTTGTAACTATTATACGAAACCAAAACCAATGCAGACACTGAGAGCACTTGAATGTGTTTTCAGTGAAAGCATGGGCATGTCCCTATCTTCTCGGGTTTTACTGCAGCGAGTCAAAAGCAATTAAATGTATTCTGTGTGTAAATACTACTTATTGACCAAAAAAAAAAAAATTGTCTCGTCCCACGTAGCCAAGAGTTCATTCGTTTATCGAGCAGCTTCCTTAGTGGGTGTCCGGCGTAATTAAACAAACAATCAGAATACAACTGACCGGCAGTAAGAACAGCACATCATTTATGGATTTATCACACACACTAAATTGTAGTATACATGCATAGGTACAGTGTATGAAAAGGCTAATAGCGCTCTCTTCTGGTGATGTGTGGCACTGTTCATAAAACAATGACCAAAGCAACAAGGCAAACATGTATTAACCATTATTTAGCTGATACCTTTGTTCAACCAGACTTAAAAGAAAATATGCTACTAGCAATTCTTTAGGCATTTGTACAGAAAGGTATTTTCAGTGGTTCAATTCCAAGCAAGTTCCTTACTCGGGAATACCACAGAAGGTTAGAGTTGAACCCGTGTCCCAGGATTACAAGGTGACACCCCTAACCTCTACAGTAGCTGCTGCCCAAAATATAGATACACCCAACTATAACATACAATAATGCCTTAAAATGTTTTGTACATTGTCTTTAAGAACAGGTCTGGTGTCTTCCACCATGTATATCACTCACACCTGTGTCAAGAGACTAACACATGGATAAGGGAATTCATAGAGTGCCACTTCTTCCAGAAATAAAATTAATATGAAAATGATCTAAACTGGCACACTTGTCACTGAAGCAAGGGGAAAAGTGTTAAAGATCTCTTGCGTGAGGGTTTAAATTAAAAAGAGCGGGGTGGGTATGGAGGGCAGTAAGCCAGCTGCTGGGCCACCTGGTCACGGGCACATTGTGAAGTAATACACAGACAAATCTTCTCAGTGTGTCAGCTTAGAGGGGTTTATACATAGCAAAGCTTAGGACACCTTTGTTCGTGTCCACACGACTTGCTCAGTCAAGCGTGGAGGACGCTAGGAGAAGCTCCGGCCGCTGAACAAACAGGGAACCGTTTCCTTGTAGAAAGCCACGGTTTCCCACCAAACAAGCATAACCGAAGTGCGTTTCCAAAGTTCTGCACGCTAACCAGTAATAAGCTGCAGGTCACCTTCTCCTGAAATAAGTCATGAATTAGAGTCATGAGGGCTGGTGACTGACTTACTCCCGCCAGGCACGAGAGTAGTCTTCGCATCTGTCAGCGTGTGTATCTTTTCACATTATTTTTAATCCAAGTCACTGACCCACCATCTGAAACTCTTCAGCTGCTTTCCAAGAAAAGAAATTCCCAGAACCAGTTAAATACCAGCAATGCAAAATGTGGCAGACAAACACTTTGAAGAGTGAGAACAAAAATCTGAGACTGAAAGCAAAGCTAGACTACATAAGAAGTGAAGTCTGACAGGCTTTTTTATTTTGTAACACCATAATTTGGCAACTAGAGTGATGTGAAGCATTAAGCAGGGGGGGAAAAAAAAAAAAAAAAATCGTCAGACATGGGGGGGGGGGGGGACCTGCTATATGACTACCACTTCTTTTCATTATACCACTGTATGCGGAACATTCGCTTAACATTAAAACATTTATCTCTAGAACATGTTCTCAAATAAAAGTTTCGGAACCAAAATGGAAATAGTCACAAAAAAAGCCCGATACACATTTTAACATTCGTTCTGCATAGGATACACTTTTGTAAGCAGAATTTTGTGGCGATTCATGTCAAAACTAAGCAATTCCACAAGCAACCTTTAGCTTGAAATGATAAATACTACAATGTTTACCTAGAACATGTCGCTTCTGGTCATCACACACACACACACACACACACACACACACACACTTTCCGAACCGCTTGTCCCATACGCCCTGAGTTGCCGGGTTGGTCATTTCAATCAATTCCAAAACGCCAACAAACACTAATTAAAGTCGTAAATAAACTTCACACAATACTTAAAGAAAAATGTGATGTTACCCATTGACAGAATGGATGAAATATTTTAAAGCTGCAAAGCACGCTACTCGATGCCCGTTTCTTTGTCGGGAAGTGCACAATCTAGTGAGAAGGAGCACAAGTGAACGTAAACTATAAATAGCAATGTCCCAGAAGTCCAGAAGGGAACTCTTTCTTCCATGTTCTCACACTACAAACGTGGTGCTGGGGAAGCACTCTTTTACATAACACTGCTCCATAAATCACCGATCGACACAAATCAAAGTACATGTCAATTAATACAGACTCAGGGCTGGTTGCGTCAACCCTTTCAAAGCTTGTAATTACATTTATCCTCTGACGAAGGTTCCAGTCATCGACAAACAAGGGCCCCGACAGCCCTGTGGCGCGGAACATAAACAGAGGGGGTTTCGATGGCTTAAGCTAACGGACGTGAAATAAATCACTTGAAACCAGTGTCTTCGCTGCTTTTATGAATGGGAACAGAGCACTTTGGGCCTTTTTTCACCATATTAGGTCACCGTATAGGGATGTGCTAAGTAAACAGAAAGGAGAAGCTATTTACTGTGGGAGATAAGTACTGTAACGGAAACGGCTGCTCAAAATTCACAAGAGATTCCTCTCATGTGAAAAAAGTTATTGAGAACAGCATTTTGTGCTATTTCGGTTTATACACACACACCATATACTAGAAAGACGAGTGCTAAAAACTTAACGCTTTCACAAAAAGAGAAAAATCATGCTCTTAAACCCTTGAACAGAAAAACTGCATTTTCATTGTCAGTCATTATTTGATTTTAATAAACTAATTACAATTTCATTCCAAACACAGAACTGGTAATAGGACAGAACTTTCCAGTAAGTGAAAAAAAAGCAAAGTAAGGGTGACACACACATCTTCTTTACGTGTGTGACTAAAAACAAAAACTAAATGCTTGCAATATGTTTCATGCACTTTTAATGTGTATCCTGACACCAACGTCTTTGCAAATTTTCAGTTCAACTGCACTGCGGTGAAAACCACGCTCAATTCTGACACTGACGGACAGTAAGAGTTAAAACGTAAATTAACATTGCTAATGCACTAACACAGTTGAATGTACTGCACTGAATAAAAACTTAGCTATTAACTTGTATGCATTAATCACCCTTTAATGCATTTTTTTTGTTTTATTATGTCTACACTCAAGATTCAGGAGTTTGTCATGTGTACAGTAAACAGTTCGTTACACCATACGAGATTCTTACTCTGTGAATCCTCTCAGCAGCCTATGACATAAATAAGGACATAAGGAAAGAAAAACACAAGGAAAACAAGGAACACAAGGCATAAATCACAAATTTACAAAAATGACCATAACTGCAAAGTCACAAATTACAAAAATTACTATTAGTGCAAAAATCCAAGAAACGAGGTTATATACGTATATAAAGTGTGCAGTGCGCAATGTAAACATGGAAGTCGTACACAGAGACGTAACTGATCACACAACAAACAAACTCCATGATCACACAACTGATGATAACGTTAACTAAGACGGACTACTTTGTCTGGATTGTTCATTACAGTTGATATGTAATTACCATGTACTACTGCTTAAATCTGGAGAACCCAAGTTACATAGTTACGTACAGTTTGGGCAGCGTTATTCCAGGTTGGATAAAACAGGTTGCCTATAGGAGGACGTGAACCTTTTCAGCCAAAGTCACCAGAAGCACAGCTTTCTTACATGGTATAACTACCTGTAAAGTATTTGATGGATCTTTCCTTTACCGGTAACCCCATGCCCAATGCGGATCATGCTGGTTTGGAGTCTACCCCTGAAAGAGACCGCGTGAAGAATGGTACACAGGATGGGGTGCCAGTCCACCACACGGAAAACACATAGTCTCACACACAAAGCCATCAATTCACCTGAGAACTCTCTCAGATATCCCCCCCCCCCCCCCCAGGGGGGGGTTCATACCCACAGGCCAAGAGCTGCAGAACATCAACACTACCCACTGTGTCACCCACTTTCATATAGAAGTAATTTTCTTTGTTAAAAATCCTTTCAATTTCCTCAAACTTACACCTAAAAAAAAAAAATAAATCAATAATTCTATGTGCAGGGCTGGGCTATGTCACACTTTCAGTAGAAGGCAGTAAATGGCCATTTAGCTGCTTCACCTGTTACATATTTTCTGGGTAATTTGTTTTAGTGCACTTGAGATACACATGTGCCACGGTGCTGTAAGCCTGAAGCCAGTAAGGTTTTCTTTCTAGGGTGCATCCTGTCCCACGGCAGGCAGCGAGACATCTTGTGGGTACACAAAATCAAATTATGTTAGCTAAGCTAAAAGTAAATATTTGTTTTCACACAACTTCCTCTTGGAAGCTGTGAACAGTACAGTTCACATATTCAAAACATGTGTGGGTTCCAGCGTTATGGATTTCAGTGTTGTGCTGAAGACTCAAACTGTATTGTTAATTTTTGTTTCCATCACTATGAGATGGGGCAAATGTACCTCTGCTGAAAATTTAAATGTAGAAAAATTACCACTAACTTCTTTTCACCAATGCACTGATGAAGAAAACCGCTATGGATATCCACCTTCTCTCATCTTCCACAGTTTAAGAGACGGCAATTATGTTGAAAACTGACTGAATATTGCGATTAAGAAATACGGACAAGAAGTGCCTTTAAAAAGTGTAACCCCTGCATGCAAGACCTTCTACACGTTTAATTGATACGAAGTACCAATAGTAACATAATGTGTATATTATGGTACATATGGATTACTAGCAGACAATGCCAGTGTCGTGAAAATTTATATTTTACACTTTATGACAACATTTTCAGCTGTGATCAAAAGAGGTATTTCAATGAAAACATTAGATATTCAACAGCGTTTGACTTTTAGGCTGTGTTCTGCTTTAAGGGAACACCTGTAAGGGCTGCAGGTCATAAATAACCTATGAACTGACAGCTTGCGAGAGTCCATGCAGTACCTCTGGTGAAAATCCTCACGCCCACTTTGTACTGTTCATTATGTGCACTTCACTCATCCCGGTGGAAAGTTCACATCAGTTTGAGCAATCGCCTCTTTCTCATACACATTTCAATATAGCAGCCACCTTGCCATCATCCATAAACAATGCTGATCAGAAAGTTTAGCTAAAATATATTAAAATGATGATTTTCTCTCGAAACTTGGTTAAGAAAAAAGAAAAAAAAAAAAAAAAAAAAAAAAAAAAACAACATTCACATTGCTAACACACAAAAAAGAGCACTCAAAATATCAAGTAAGTGAGTCTCAGAGTCATTTAACCTTAGGAAACATTAACTACGGTACAAACATGTTTATAGAAATTATTTTCCAACCTTTCCTTACAAACATATGGCTCAACCCCTCATCTTCACAGTGGACACTATGGAAGAGGTATACATACAATAAAAGAGGAATTAAAATAAATAGATGGCCTTTCAAAACATAATCCAGTGTGCTGGGTTTAAAATGTAAACTTTTTAATCAGTGCCTACCATTATTTTACAATTAAAGTGCAACCCCTCTGGTACCTTGGTCAAATGTCAACCACAAAGTACATTAGGAAGTGATTCACCCATGAACTCTTGTTGACCTTCGAGAGGACTTTTTCAAATGCTTTGCTGTTACCAGTTACTTGTTGGATACCCAGTGTGCAGCTGGAAGATGGTTTGAGAAGGTATCAAAAGCACAAACAGCATAAACTAATTTCAGCAGACAAGTGAGGATAAGTATCAGTGAGGCCGTAACTGCTCATTCCCATCAACAACCACAGCTCAGTGGTTCCGTGTCCTTGCACTTGCGGGACAGCTGGTAGCGTAGTGATTAGAGTTGCTGCCTTTGGACCCAAAGGTCGTGGGTTCGATTCCCACCTCTAGCTGTAGTACCCTTGAGCAAGGTACTTGCCCTGAATTGCACCAGTAAAATTTATCCAGTTGTTTAAAGGGGTAAATAATTGCAAGTAGCTTAACGTTGTAAGTCGTTTAGGTGAAAAGTGCCCGCTAAATAAATAAATTTAAATGTATACTAAAATACATGCTCATATTTGAACTAAGGTCATAATTAAGCAGACTTAACTGAGCTGCTCATTAAACAAACTCCATAACTGTTAGATCTGAAAACCAAAAGTGAGGACTTACCATAATCTTTATTAATTGAAGAGTACTCATAGTAGAGGGACAACGATGGAAATAACTTTGTAAAAGTAAACTTGGACAATAATAAAGAAACAGACCAATTCCCAGAGTAAATAATAAAGTCTTGTTTTAGGACCTATTTAAAAACACACACACACACACACACCTCTTTCTCAGAAGTGCATATCATGTCTTGAGAGTATCTGTGCAGACATTTGGCCTTACTATCTGGTAGGAAAACTGGAAAACTGAAGTTAAATAAACTTGATATTTTACTTGCTTTTACTACTTGAAGAGGTATACTTGTGCAAGAACAAAACAATGCATCATAGTGAAGTAGCTCAAGGAGGTCAGATCCAAACTCACCTCAAAACTGAGAAGTATGTTTTTGGAAAGAATTTGTATCTGCGAAGCATGTTTCCTATTATGTTCATTTCCTGCAATAACATGATCAACCACAATTTTGCGACGCTTACTCAAAATAATTTCAGCAAAAACATAACTTTTAATAATATTCCACAACTCCACAGAAAACAAACCTGTGAGTTTTGACCAGTTTTACCATACTGAAAAAGACATGTCGATAGAGACGAAGACGCGTCCTACTTTTCCACAAATGTGGCAGCAATTGCCCCACAACAAACTGTTTAAATAGGGAATATTCCAAATCTTTTCTTTTCGTTCAGTCAAGCAGAATGAATTCTTTCCTGGGTCAATTTCACAGGTGTTAAAATACATTTTGAGGTTCTTCGGAAAACTCACTGCAAATTACAGAGTAATAAATACGTGCCTTGCTGTAATCGGTGGGAGACTTCGCAAAGCAAATTCTGCCTAACCGGTGAAGTAATGCCTGCCTTTTCCTGCTCCGGTAAAATACTTTTTACATTTTATCACTACACAAAATCTCCAACAATGCTGCTGGCATACAGTTATAAACGCTGACAAAAACAAAACGAAGTTTAAACTCCCTGCTCAGGATGAATACTCCAAAGTGTGAGGAAGGACAAAAGAGCCATAGAGAGGGAATTCAAACTTCCAGACTTCTCTCGGTTAAAAAGCTTCCATTCACGTTACAGGTCTTCTAATCCCGCAGACTGTGTAAGATCAGTTTACTTAATCTTAATAGAGAAACTGGATTTTACACTTTTACCCCAGTGTGTAAATGGCCTAAGTGCCGGTACAGTCTAACGGGGCTGAACTCCGAGTATTTCATTTGTCAGCTTCTCTGAAGCTTCGCAGGGATTTCCATTTACTTCACCGGTTTCTCCTTCAAATCACCGGACACAGCTGCAATTCTCAGATGAGATGTTCAAATGCAAGATCAGATTTATAACCGCGCAGAGAGTAAGATTCTGACTGCTTCGGAGCACTTTTCAGCCAGGTTAGCGCTCCAAGAAGCCTCAAAAAGGCCAGTAACCTAGAGAGGGTTTGGAAAAATGTGCATGTGACCGATAAGAGCCGTCACAAAAATCAGATGGCGCAACGATCTAGAAAACAGCTCGCGACATCTTCCAGCCCATTAACAGTAACGTGCTGAGGGCGGGACACATCGTCGTGCGTAGGGCTGCAGGTCGCTGGTTCGAATCCCCTCTAACCGTAGCAGGCTTGATGGAAGTCTTTAGCCCGAACCGGCACACTAAGAACACAGTGCCCTGTAAGCGGGGAAATCATTGCAAAGAAGTCCATCAGCACCAAGTCTCCCTGAACAAAGGGGTGAGACAGACAAACAAACAAACAAAGACTGCTCCCTGCTCCCAGCCCAGCTGTCATTGCAACTCCTGCAGAACTCAGTGCATCACCCGGTGTGGCAATAGGAGGAGCACGTCGCTGCGCAGCGCAGTACCCCCCAGCGTGAACTGTCCCCTGACACATGCCATGGCACGCGAGGCTTGGCAATGAATCGGCCTCTGACGGCGGTGGCAAATACCCCCCGGAAGCCCCCACATGATCGCAGTGCACGAGTCCGACCAGGCAGAGTGTCTGGACAGCCGACGCGGACAGGTGAGGTGAGGTGTGGTGTGGGTGTGCGGTGCTCGCACTCCACTCAGATCTGAGATGTGACCCCGAATAACATAGAGCACGTGCGCGCGCGCACACACACAGCAGCACTGACTTCATAAGTAAGACGAGGCTGCAACACGAGAGCAGCGTTAAATTTAAAAAGCAGCTTCGGCACCGTATAAATAATGAAGGGGGGGGGGGGGGAACCAGTGTAAATCTACCGATCGGCTGGTCGTGTGTGGAGCCCCGAGCGACTGACTCTTGTCTTGTCAGCAAGCAATGACGCTTCGGTTCCCTCCCTCCCTCCGTCCGTCCGTCTGTCTCTGTGTATCATGTGTGTCGCTCGCTCGCTCGCTCTCTCGCACGCGGGCTGTGGCGATCATCATGGGTCAGGACAGATCATGTTTCACGTTCACACCGTGGTCACTAATGAATGAGCCCCGTCCGTCCCGCCGCCGGGCCCGTCCTCCTCCTCCTCCTCCTCTGCTCCCTATCCTGTCCCGTATCTCCCCGCCCGCCATGCGTGTCCCGACCGACCCTCTCTCTCTCTGTCTGTCTGTCTGTCTCTACCCCCCGGCCGGGGCCGCTGTCTCCACTCACCGCTCTCCAGCTCGTTGCCCTTCTTGGCGGCGGCGGCGTTTCCCATCGTGAGGAAGACCAGGCAGGCGACGGCTCCGGAGTCCGGGTGCGGGAGATGGCGGCGGCGGCGGCGGGTCGAGGGCTCTCTCCCGTTCCTCCTCGCTTGGACACAAAACGGCTGCACGTACAGCTGTGTGGAGGAAGAAGGCCGGTTCCGCGGCGGGCCCCTTCAATCCTAGCTTCCCTATTTCTGTTTTTTCTAGCAAACAATCTCCCGTCTATGTCACCGTCATGTAGCTAGCAAGCCCTAGCTACACTCTTTTTCCACTTAGCCCCTACTGTTGATCCTCGTCCACCATCAAATACGCGCCGGATGTGACGTTGGGTCAAAGCGAAGGACGAGAACTAGAGCGACGCCTCGTGGTCAAAGCAAAGAACGCCAAGTACGGCGTGACTGTCCCATCGAGCGACGGCGAACGCAAAGCGACGCCCGGCGGCCAAGACAAAGAATTGGAAGTGCAGCGACATCTGGTGGTCAAATCGAAAGGACGGGAATTACAGCGACGCCTGATGGTCGGAGCAAAGAGTAGTTTCTCGAGAAACGTCTGCTGGTTTAAAAAACAAACAAACAAACAAACAAACAAACAAAAAAACCACGTAGCTAACACTTTTAACGGCTTAATGTAAACGTATATTTATTCGTCTATCTCACGGTTTCATCCAAAACAGCTGACAAGCTAACATTTGCAGTTATTCCCCAGTTTCTAGAGCAGGGTAATTTCTACTGCATCACTTCGCGGTAAGTACCTCGATCAAGGGTACTACAGCAGCAGCAGCAGGTAGGACTCCAATCAGAGCCCCTTGAAGGGATGCGGCGCTTCGAACCAATGAAGCACTTGCTGCTGCTGGTCAAAGAGAAGACACGAAGGTACAGCGACGCCTTGTGGTCAAAGCGGCGAACCGAAACTACGGCGACCCCTGTTAGTCGAAGAAAAGAACGGGAAGTATATTACTGTACTTTTATTCATTTAGCTGACACTTTTCTCCAAAGCGACTTACTCTGTTACGGTTATAAGTTTACAGTCATGTACCCATTTATACAGGTGGGTAATTTAACCGCAGCAATTTTAGGGTAAGTACCTTGACCGTAGGACAGCGGAAGGTGGGGCTCGAACCTGCAACCTGTCCAAAGGCGGTAACTTTAACCACTACGCCACCATGTGTCTGTCACCTGTAACGGCACTTGGACTTCCTGCACCGTGCAGTACCGCACATCGCCTAGTTTCATCCTAGCATAATTTCACACAATCTTTTGTCGAACTTTACAGCTTAAATGCACACCCACTTTCTTTAACAAAATAGGACAGTTGTCATAATTATTAATGACATTCTTTTTATTTCCGTGAAGTACACCGTGATGTTACAATTACTACCGTAGCAAGCATTTTTTTACGCAGCTGTGTAATTTTATTAGAGCAATTTAGGGTAAGTGCGTTGGGAATCGAACCTGCGACCTTTGGGTCCAAAGGCAGTCGCTCTAACTATTCCGCTATTTAGTGTCAGTATCGGGTGGGGCCACTGTTGCCCTCTGCTGGTGATAAACAGGTACCGACAGAGATAGGATTCATATAATCAAAAATGTCTCATGCAAAGTTAAAATAATTTCCACAAGTTTCCAAACTGTTTAAAAATGCACAAGGTTTTTGCACAGTAATAAATATTTTTATATTACAGGTTTGCGTATTAGTAGATGAATAAGGCCGGTAACAACATCACAGAGGGCCACGCCAAAGTGTCGAAAACAAAACTTTAATAATAATAATAATAAGAATAAGAATAATAAGAATCTTTAGTTATATAATCGCTGATAGTGCCCATGTACCTTAATAATGTGGTTAAGCCCTGTTTACCTATTTCA
This sequence comes from Scleropages formosus, assembly GCF_900964775.1. Lineage (NCBI taxonomy): Eukaryota > Metazoa > Chordata > Actinopteri > Osteoglossiformes > Osteoglossidae > Scleropages > Scleropages formosus. The sequence goes on along the minus strand of NC_041808.1, from coordinate 14,960,238 downwards.
GTTAACTGCAGCGAGCTGTAATTTATCATGCTAGAAGTATCTTGACCATATCCCACCTATTAAGAAAAAAAAAAATTGACAGCCACAGCCAATGATGCAATGATTACTCTCACAGATGCAAATCCACAGCTGATGGTGTTGGTGAGAAAGAGAAGTTATTCCGTTTAAAACGATCGGCGCTTTGAATCCGCAGTTTGACAGGCTTCTCATTTCAAATGTCACAGATCAAAAACTGAGAAGCACAATATTGCACTAGTTCACTGTGTTTATTATTTTCAAAATAATTGCAAGACTAAATGTTATATCAAAACATCATACAGTAATACTTTAATACTTTTGCTGACCTGCGAATGAACTCATCCAGTTTTCTATTATTACTGATATTTGTCTTTGCTGTAATTCTGTTTGTGTATATATACACACACACACACACACTCTCAAAAGTAATGACATACATGTGGGAACTGGTCAATGACCCGGACAGTGCGCTAATGATGAATTATAGACAAATTTGTGACTTACAAGCCCGTGGCTTAGAAGGCACTTGGTCTACAGGTGGTGTTATTTTCATCTTATAAATCTCGTCACAGCTCCGTGTAGGTGTGCCCTCCAGCCAAATATTTTGCTTCTGTCTGGAAAATAGTGCTGCTCAGATTGATAGCTGACAGGAACCTTTTGAGACCGCAGATTGAATGGTCATCCAGTGAACATTTTGCCTGTGGCCCGGGGGCCATCCGCTCTCTTGACCGGAGTAGGAATATAAAGGGATTGCTTCCTCTCTGCAAACTTGCCACATTTTTTGGTCTGGGCCTCGGCTGCAAGCGCAATTTCCGATTCGTTCTGCCAGAGTTTCTCTCGGAAACATTGCGTGAAATTCGCAGGCTCGGTGGGATGCAGTAATGATGACAAGCCATTAGGACAGTGAAAATAAAGCATGTCTATGAATGTCAGTGCAAGTCCTACACAAGAAAGACGCAAAGTTTGCTTGAGTCATTGACGTCTCCCATCCCTTTCCCAATTAGTGATGCAATTCTGACTTTCCTCTCCCTTCGCCTTGTTTATATAGGTTTGACATAACGTGCTACATTTTTCACGTGACTGACAAGGTCATTAGACTCCGTGGATCTTCCTTTCCCTTTGGGCTTGTATCCTGAGCTGCTGCTGTGCTTTGTAATGGCAGTGTCTGACCCTTGCTCCCACCGAGTTGTTTTCCCTAATTTGTCATGTCCCGTGGAGGATTAAGGAACGTCCCCCATGAGGATCTCATCTGTGTCGTCCTGTCAGAACAAGGGGAAGGAAAGGAAGAAAGCGATCAATGCAACACTGCAGGTTTTGAAATCAGCTCCTTCTGGAGCACCAAGTTTAGTACCGAACATGAATTGTCAGTTGTTGTGGACTGCGTACAGTTTAGGCGAATTGAAAACATTGTTTCTAAACGCTTTTACTGTAATAAAAAATAAATTATTTCTTATGCTGAAATTAGCCTGTCAAATTCACTCACTTTCAAAACGTGTTTTAAATACATTTGTTTTTAGTGATTTTTTTTTTTTTTGTGAAAACCAAGACATCGAAACAATCTGGATAAGGGGATCTGGCTCTTATGCACTCTAGTTTTGCTGTGCTTCTTCGGGTTTTATTAACAGAGCCTGGAAATCACATTTTTTGGAAGAAGTGACTGTCTTTGTTTCTGGGGTTCTGGGGAGGGTGCCCTAACATCATCATAACTGGGTAAAAATACTTTTTTGTATTTCTAAGCATATTTGGTATTTTTGCCTTTTTACACTTGTCTACATAATTCAAACACATGTATAGGGTAGAAAATACATGTACTGCAAAGAAAATGTAAGGGTTTAATAATGTTTGTCAGTTGTGTAAAATTCAATGGACAAAAGATTTGAAAATATATTAAAAAAAGTTGTTTTTTTTTTTTTTTTTTTGTTAGATAATGCAGATGTCTATTTTGCTTTCCAAAAGTAAACTGAAGGTTTTGTTGTCAGCAATTAGAAACTGTTGAGAATATAATACAGAAAACATTAGCTTGTTTTTAGAATCAGCATTTATTTCCCTAACTGCATGTTTTAATTTGCATTTCATCTATTTTAAAGCCATAATTGCTTCACGTTCTTCTGAACTATGCATTGTTTCTCATCAATTTTTAAGCATCAGGTTGGTTTTCTTTATGGAGGTATGTGTAGCCCATTGGTTTGCTGCAGATGACTGATGCTACCTAGGCTGAGCAACTGCAGTAATAAATACACATAATACTCTTCCTGCATAGCTCTTAATACTGTTGAGACCTTTTTAAGGCCCCAGAATCTGCGGAATTATGCAGAAATCTGCAGAATTATTATGCAGGCCAGCAACATGTACGTACGCGCGGAATAAATTAACCACAGCAAATATCAGAGGTGCAATTCGGCTAGCTGTCCGGCGCAGTTTAAAAGCACTGTCAATACTGCAGAGGCATGTTAAGTTCAGAAGACGACTGGATGGATCTGGTTATTTGGTGCCTGGGCAGTTTTAAAACCAGCTTTTACTGTCGCTGCAGTCATTCCATGAACCAGGCTGTCGCAGTCTTAGCATAGTAACGGTTTTACAGAAGGATGTGGTGTCTGTGGTGCTCATACTGTATAACCCTGTGTTAGAACCTTTTACACTCAAGAATCATATGTATTGCATCTGTTTGCTGCAAAATCAAATAGCAATGATGCTTTTATTTTTTCACTCAAACTCTCATTAACTCATTATAATAATTAGGGTGCAAAAATCAAAGTGACTGTCCCACATGGAAGAGAAACATAAGACAAAACTGCAGCAGAATGACATGATTATAACATACTATCATGGTTTATTCTATATGATGTATGTTGAGTTTCTAATTTTAGGTTTGTTACTTTAAATAATGCTTCAGTATTTTTCAAAGATCTTCATACACACACTAGCTGAAACTGCTTATCCCAAGTGGGGGTCGCAGGGAGCCAGAGCCTAACCCAGCAACAGAGGGCGTAAGGCTGAAGGGGGAGGGGACACACCCAGGATGGGATGCCAGTCCATCACAAGGCACCCCAAGCAGGACTCGAACCCCGGACCCCCCAGAGAACAGGACCTGGCCAACCTCGCTGTGCCACCGCACCCCCAATTGTCAAATGCATTCTTCAGGATTATTTTAAAACACGTGTCTTTCATATGAAATTTGGCTGTCTCATTAATTAATTAAATTTTTAGCGCGATCCAGTCTGGGAGCCTCTGCTCACCCTGTGAATGTACCTTAAGGAGCTGTGAGCAGAAGCTATTCATCTGAGTCATGTATAATGGGCTGGTCAACAATGGAGAGATCAGTCCCTCCAATAATTGTACTGAATCTTGCCATGAAAGATAGAAGAGGTGCAAATAGCTAAATAAATAATACACCCTGGATAAATTGAATACATTATTTTGATGCATTTCCCTTCACAAGTCCAAGGTATGGATACAGTCATAGATACTAAATTCTCAGAAGGTCAAAACTCATAATTACTGGACTCTTTCACTGGAAATACCATAATAAAGCATAATAGGGAAAAGGGCATGTTATAAATAAGTTTAGCACATGGTTGCACTTCTTAAGATATTTTGACTAATTCCTGGAGAAGCTTGTTAAAAATTTACTTCATGTAGCTGTCTGTAATGGTATGAGTTAAACTGCAGTTATTCGTAGGTTATCTCTCAGTTCTCCACGATATTGCATTTGCCGAAATACAAAATACCCAAATAAAAATCTTGTATACAATATGTGCATGAGTCTTGACAGTGTTGTCACCATGCTTCTAGTTCACCTTCCAAGTAGAAATCACACTGATAATGCTGACAGTTTAAGGTGTTATTTTGATGTGAAGTCTGAATGGACCTTTTCTGTTAATTCCCACATGCTTACTATGATTGTACAAGGTGCAGATAGTTCCTGGATGACTTCATGTGAAAATGGATGCTGAAAATCACTTTCCCACAGCTGGAATGCACTCATGCAAACCTTTGCTGTGTTTCCATACTTACGCCTTTAATAAAATATGAAAGATGTACGCTGCACTCTAGAATCGCATCTGCATCCAAATCGCTCCTTCTGAAAGCAGGCATGCTACCAAGTTGGTCAGAAGATGAGGAATTTCTCAGATTTTCTACACCGAAGCACCGTTTCGGATGCGGTACGTTCATCGCAGCCTGTACAAACACGTGAATGTGACCCTTCTGCTTCCACTGGTGCGTTTTCTTCAACGGCAAATATTCATAAGAGAAGAAAAGAAGCAAACGCTGTCGTCGGCGGAAATATGTTCTATTTAAAATTTAGGCCAAAAGGTGGAGATATTGTTCTGCTCAAGGATGTGTTTCCTAGCGATGGTGTCCAGGTACAGCGGTACAGTTCTCACATATTAACAAAAGCAATTCTTTTCGAGCTGCATTGTGATACATTTGGAAAAGGAATAACTGCGACATTGTTTAGAAGTGGCTATTTCTTGGTGGGAGGCGAGATTATATTTGCAAACTGGCAGCACAATAGAATAAATTAAGATCTGGCTTTCTTTGTAATTTTCAGGCCGAAGGCAGAATTGAGTTAGTGTTTGTCGGCGCTGGGGCTCGTTGCAGGTCGGTTATGGGTTAACGCTGGCGCTCTAATTTGGTGCCAAATTACAGAGTCCCAGAAAGTGAGATCTGATTACCTGTCATCAGTGCTCATTAATCATGTCGCAATGCACTGCCATAGTCTGGATGGTAGAAGCCCTGTATGGATTTCCCTTAACTCGATCACTCGTATCTGACGAATACCTGGATATTTTGCTATAGGCATCTCCCAGCTCCAGGTGTCGGATTTGCCCTTAGAGTATCGGCTTTCCTTCTTCGGCCATGCTGAACTTTTTCTTAACTGCTGAATGTAGGCCAGCGACGCAGTAGTTCTTTGTTTATTTATTCACGTTACTTACCCCCCCTTCTTCTTCTCTCTCGGACGTATTCCCGACCAGTTGCTCACGCGGGCGCGCGCCTCTTGCGGCGAGCCTGTTGTGAGCTCAGGCTGTAGGCTTCAGCAGATGATATAATACGCCTGGAGGAGACTGCTGTTCGCCTCATTCCACCAGCAGCTCTGTAGGCGCTTGGCTGACCGTAGGTGCTTCTGCGAGCAACAAGGGGGGGGCGAACCCCAGCCATCTCGCTCACCCAAGGGAATAAGGCCCTCCTTGCAACAGATGGCTAGCGTGGCATAGTGGGGTAATGCTGTATTTTGATGGATTATGAGCACAGAACAACTAAATATTCCGAATATTATAATGACACTTAGTATGAATATGCAAAATGTTTGTTAAACTGTAATATTTGGTTAATTCGCTGTCACGTTCACAAAAACTTTTGCTATTCATATAATGTTTGTCGTTCCCGTATGAAGAAATCCATTCCAGATTTTCCATTGCCCTCTACTGAAGCAGTCACCAAAAATCTGTCTGAACTTTCGTTCCTAAGCAGACGTAAGCATACGTTCTTATGGCACGTTAATCTGCATCTCTGCAAATTAATCCACATTTCAGCGGACAACTCACATTACACAAATCATGCTAGTTTTGAGGCCCAATAAGATAAAGATGAAAGGGACGCATACTTGTTAACTATGGAACCCTTCAGGCAGCAAGCTTGGAGCCATATTCATGTGAATTCGCAGTTGTTGGTTGGACCTCTTCACTGCTTTCGCGCTCGCCAATTAACGTTTGCCATGTAAGACAATTGGCTTCTATATTCATTCTAAATAAACGGCCTCATCTATTGTGCTGTGCATTCAAGGGCACTTATGCGACTTGTTAAATCATCTCCAGCAAGCCTTATAGTTTAAATTTTCTTGCACTCAATGTATGCATAACTTTTTTTTTTTTTTTTTTTACATTTATTCAGAGTCTGAAAGGTTTTAACAGAACTCTGTCATGATCAAGATGTGAACTATTGATGTGCATCACGAGAACTGCGACCAAAACATTACTGAACATCTTTAGTGGTGTGCTGGAAGAGGAGGTGTATCGGATACTTTGTATATTAATAGCTTTATGATATTTGTAATTGTATGCCTTTATATTCTCATAAATAAAAGTACATCCAGCACAACTCGGTGATGCCTTTAGGCACTGAAGGTGCTTCTGAAAGCTCTCAAATACAGTTGTAAATATAGATGGTTACAGTTGTAACTCCGACCGAAGTGATAAAAAAAAATTCATACAAAACACCGACTCTGAGGTATCCTTCGGGGCGGACGTGAAAAACATCTCCAAGGTGACACTTTTATAGTTCAAAAATACAAGTAAACCATCATCTGATTTTTCTCGAAGAGGGTAAAATTTTAAAACACGTTTTGACCAAACTGCTGCAAGACCTCCTTGTCAGACCGAACAGCAAACGCTCCAGGAATCTGAGCTGCATCTGAAAGATGATCCCGTATTAGTCCTGCTCTAAAATCAGTCCATTAGCTTCTTGTACGACTCTGCATGGACTCCGGTGCAATACGTTTGACCTCTAGAGCTAAAGATATTAACTTTTCCTCAAACATACAGATTATATGTCAAAATCTTACAATCAGAGAATAAAACTTAAAATGAACGACTTCAGACTCATTTCATGGAAGGCTATACATTTTTTTCTGCATGGAAATCAGCAGTACAGCAAAGAACATTTGTTTCAGTGATTGAAGAAAGCACAGCAGATAAGTCATTTCACAGTGTGATGTGTCAGTGTGCTTTACCATGAAATCACGAGCGCGAATGCTAATGTGCTCAACTGTACTGCAACGGGCACAGCTGAAAACAACGGCCTGTTTAAGGCACCCGCTAAATATAAAGTGACAATGTACCTGTGGTAATCAGTTTCCAACAGCACTAATATAAGCCTGTACAGTTATTGCTACAGACAACATCAGGACAAATGCCCCTTCGGTGCCCCAGGGAAGTCTAGAATGACAAGTATTCAACTGCGCCGAGCATGGGGAAAAATGAGGTTGGAGAACCAGATAGTGGCCGGAGCAAGAAAACGAACACGTGTAACAAGAGGACGGTACGAGCGCTATGCATCGTGGCACTTATGGACATGGACTCACTAGCTGTCGGTTCACCCCCAGGATGTTGTACCCTTGAGCAAGGTCCTTAACGTAAAATATGTGTACTTCAGCATAACGTTCAACTCTTCAAATGGGTAAAAAAATCTACATCACTTTGGAAAAAAAAAAAAACTTGCAAGGCAATTATACACTAATAATTTATATTTACTTATCTAGCAGACACTTTTGTCCAAAGCGACCTTCCAGTGAACTCTATGTAGTGTTACCAGCCCTCACACCTTATTGACCAAGGTGACTTACACTGCTAGATACACTACTTACACTGGATCACTCATCCATACATCAGTGGAACACACTAAGGGTGAACCTGAACAGCATGTCCTTGGACTGTGGGAGGAAACCAGAGCACCCAGGCAGATGATGCAAACTCCGCACAGACTGAGCAGGGATCGACCCCACGTCCTCTCGCACCACCCAGGCGCCGTGAGACAGCAGCACTGCTCGCTGTGCCACCATGCCAGCGATTTATTATTATTTATTACTAAAATAATAAGACATATTTGGTCACGTTTTGTATTTTTTGTAAACTGTTTCTTTTTCAGCCTCTTCCCTCGTAGTGTGCGATTTCAGCTGGTATGACCTCAGCGCTGAAATTGAAATGAACAAAGGCGACCTTTAACAGGACTTAGTTAATGGAATCCAGCATGTCAAGGCACCAGTCAGCTTGTAATGCTGGGTATATTTCTCCTGATTACCACTGATGCCCTGACAGCACCTGTATTTTGTTGACAAGAGAACGGAATGAGGTGCGGAAAAAAAGTCAAACCAAGTTCACTTCGGGCCACTATATGTAATTTTGAGCCGGTACCATCAATAAGTAATGCAGAAAATAAAATGTGAAATGCAGTTCTACCGGTGCCTTTTGAGAAAAGACGGTGATTGTGCTTCATGTCCTGTAATTATTTGGAAATTATTCCGAAATGTCACTGCCACTTTGACAAGGCATCCGCACTGATGGTCTCGCAATGCCAGCGTCAGGTACCGGAGTAACTGAAACAGCCCGAAAGTAACCGAATTCACAAAGGGTATCTCCTCATTCGGGCGGTGCGCTGGAAGAAAAGCAAGAGGCATAGGCGCGCACCTCTAAATGAAACTGAACGCTGTAATATTGACGTCTGTCAAAAATAATGAGGGGAACCACAGCCACTGCACACACTGTACCGAGTGGGGGAAAACAACAGCCTTTGTGTTGCTCTTTTAATTCCCTGGGGCTTCATCACCACTTTTCCTGCCTGTTGACATTGAAAACATTTCTCCTGCATAGAAGGACGCAACAGGAAGTCACCTTCGCTGCCTCGATGTTTGCGTGGAAAAAAAAAAAAAAAAAAAAAAAAAAAACGGCATCTGCATTTTCTCCAGTATGTCACTGAATACTTTGTTATGCGAAGTCACGATGCTGCTTTTTTTTTTTTTTTTTTTTTTTTTTTCTAATTGCAGCTTGCCTGCTGATGTGACAGAGCCTCGCTGGGCGAGAGGGATTTTGAAGTTACAGAATATCAAAGAGAGTGTTTGTAAAATACGAGAGAGCGGCGCTGTGTGTAAAAACAGCAGTCGGGACCCTCGTTTTTTTTTTTCCCCCCAGCCTTAAGGGCTTTCTTTTTTATGAATTGCGTCCAAAAAAATAAATAAATCAAAGGAATTCATAAGAACAGCTGTAAGGGCCTTATTGTGAATTACTCGAAGACGCAACTCGTGAGGACGGCTAAGGAGAGCGGCTGACGGCACACGGCTGCAGCCGTGAAAAATGGAGCGAGAAATGCAGAACGAGGGGCGCGAGTTACAAATTGGGGAAATTGGCCGCGCGTTCAGGCTTCGGCTAAAGTAGCTGTACGCGCGCCTCGCGAAATACGTGCGACGGAGAGAATCTCCTCCCGAGCGCACAGAGCGATGGCGCGTCTTACAGTGCGCGGCACCGGCCCTTGAGCGAAAGCTTTCATGACGCAGACGAGACAACAGAAAAATATCGAGGGCACATTGCAACAGCAAGAGAAGCAGAGATCTTACGGCGGTTTGAAGTATATTTCAGCAACACTCAGCGTTGCAGTTGCCGGCATCTAACGGTGAGATTACAGCCGTTTCACGGAGCGGTTATTTTGTTTGTATAAAAATGCCATGGCTCGGTAACTGCAGCATGCGGTGGCTCGTTCACGTCTCTCTCGAGCCGATTTCCTAGTTGCCGACTAGTGGCATAATTAGAGCCCCGCACAAGGCCTTCGGATGACTTCCACTCAAGGGATGCCCTCGCTTGTCAGGGATCAAGGACGTCGTGTCTGGCCCCCGATATGCTGGGCGCGCCGTGCTTCAGGAGGCACCGCCGCCATCGTCGTCGTCGTCGTCGTCACGGCGGCTTCTAATCAGGACCTCCTCTCCCTGGAGGAGGCTGCTCAACGGATCTCTTCCTTTGCAAGAACACATGAATAGGAAAAACACCACGAGAAATGTTTGTTTTGGCCTCTGTTGTCTTGGACTGGGACGACAGAGAAATCAATGGCAGTTTTCTTAAAGAGTATGGGAGATAAATTAGGACTGACAACAAGCCCTAATTACTGGTGCACTGGCGGGATCTGGAAGTGACTGGCACCTGATGAGTCGAGGTTAGACAAGCTTTGTGGGTTTGTTGGGGCAATCTCCGCTGAGACGGCCCCCTGTGGTCACTAAGTCCCCCCGTCTCCACCAGTTGTTTTAAGATGCGCCTGGTTGTCTTTTGCTAAAAGCCAGCGCGGGACAGACGTCCTTTCTCTGAGAATAATGGAAATGACTTGGACCAGAAAACGAGGGAAAAAAAGCTCTCTTCAGTTTGGTGTATTTCTATATCAACTGTTTTTTTTTTTTTTTTTTTTTTTTGATCATTGAAAGAAACTTATTTTTGCTCACTCTGATGTACTTTTGAAAGGCAAATGCATTTTCGCAGTTACAGAACAGGCAGGTCAGTCAAATGCATTCAGCCTTCTCTGTTTAGACGCGTTGTCTGAAAAGTCACTCCATAAGGTATTCAGAATTCACGTACAAATTAAGTCACACTGGCTGAAGCACTTTGACGGTTGTATATTGTATAGCTAATATGTTATTAGGTTCATGTGTTATTATATCGTCTCCCGTGCATCCTGTAAAAAGGCAAAACGGACATTAAATACAACTTCCGACTGACATGTTCCCTAAAGGAAGGCAGCGCGTCTTATATTTTCAACATTATATTTTACAGTGCACTCTTTCCTAAAAAGTGCTGTGGAAAACAGTGAACACTGCAGCTGTGGTGCATCTTATTATTTTATTCATGCATTTATTCATACAGCATGTGTGCCCCGATTGTGCCAGTGGCGTACCTACAGAGGGCAGTATTTACCTGACTTCTTCAGAGATGAGCTCGCAAGGGTTTACAGGAACCTCGTGATGAAGCCACTTTTATTTTTCCGACTTCTGTTTTTCACCTATTCTGCTCTGAGGTCATAGAAACTTTACCCTGAAATGTAAATATTTTACCTTCAACATAGCTGATAAGAACTCCAAAATTTAAGTCGGAGGTGGCCGAGCCGATGGCCCTTTGCAAAATCTTTCAATATACAGTATGAGCTCCAAGATTTGCGCAATAACTCGATGGAGTTTTCATATTACTGATTCTTTTTCAGAATAACTAGGCAAACAACAAAATAATGCAACGGACTTGAATAACGAAGTGAAAACGAGTCTTCGGTTTCTAAGTACTTTGCATACATTCCCTTTACCTGCTCACAAGTGGAGTGTTTGGTTTTAACATGTGAAATGCTTTGGTGCTGTTTGCTACTCTACAATGCCTCATATGACCTATATCTACGTTCACATAGAAATACTTGCATTGCCTTGTGTTATTGTTGTGAAGGCAGAAATTTAGATAATTTCACCACAAATACATGAAAGAAAATTGAAACCAAATGTGTGATGCAGTTGGGGGAATACAATCCATGAATGGACTTACTGAAGCAGGGTCTACAAGTGGTTACTGAAACACTGGAACGTTATTTCTGCATCAGAGCTGCAGATATCCAGCTGCAGGAGAGGGAAAATAAATCAGATTTTCCACATATCTGTGTTTTCTTCCCGAGCTGGGCTTTCTTCCATTTTAATTGGGAAAGCAATATCGGTTGAACAAATTATCATGAAGTTGGGTTCGTCTCCACTGTTGCCTCATTTTTTAAAACGGATCGAGGCACAAAATTTTCGTCCTTTAATCCAGCTTTTTTCGCACTGAATGCCTCTTTTATGCCGGCTCTATAGCCCTGCCAACAACACTTAAGGAAATCAGTACAGGGATTCAAAGGGTAGGGAGCATCATTAGTCGCAAATTAACAGCGCAACACAACGAAAAAAATACACAAAACAGCAAACTCTACCTGGAGTGACAGCATTAGTAAAATTCCCGTTTTTGTTAATTAGCATTAAAGTAAAACATAAACAGTTTCCATTAATGGCTTTTTTGTTGCTGCGGGAAGAGGCGAGACTTAAGTGTGAAACATACCCCCTCTGCTTAAATCCGCTTGCAGTAAATGAAGAAAAAAATAAATTGGTCAATTTCCTGACACTAAATCTTCCGTGTTTCTAAGTTAGAAAAGCTTTCTTTGTTTTGTCTGGGAAATAATGGCCATCTGCGGGACGGCTTTTGGCGGATAATGTCGCCATAGGGTCAGTACGGCATATTCATTGATTTAGCATGGCGTTCCCGCTTTCCCCTTCTTCACCCTGCCACAGTTGTTATGTAAATATTATTTTACAGGCCGCTTATAAGCCTCGCACACATCAGTAACCACCTTTGTGAGGAGGATTAACACCCGGGCAGGGTAGACTTATCTGAGCCCGTTGAGGATTTGTGCCTTTCTCCTGCAGCAGGGCCTCCGAGTTCCACAGGCCCAGGCTTTGCTCCTCAGACCATTCTTTCAAGCCATTTTTAATGATCCGTCCCAGATACAGTGGACCGCATGCGCTAAAGTGATTTAAAGATGCTCCGTGTTACTGAACATGCTTTAAACGACTCACAAACCTCGCACAAGCCGCACGGTCACAAATTACATTGTTAGTTTGAGTTACTAAAGCAAACAGTACACAGAATGCTCTATTTTGAGGGATTCCTGAGATGCACAGCTGGCAGAGATGGAAAGAAGCAATGCACTCCTGTTATCATCTGCAGATTTTCCCTTTTCTACGGTTAAGGTGGTTCTGCAGATAAAATTGCTGAAGAAAATGTTAATTACCATATTTTTCCAAGTACTTATGTCCTTACTGACGTTTCATAAAAAGTTACAAACACCCTACAGCTTGATACGAGGATTTAAGTCACTGACATCATTAAGAACATTTAAATAACTTTTTTTTAGATTTTCAAGTGAATGACAGTAAACCAAGTAAAACACGCTGCAGGCTTTCATCGCAGTATACTTACATGATTATATTCTGCCTGGAGAAGTATGTTTCTTATAAAGGCTACAAGTACAACCTGGTCCTGGGATTTAAGTCACTGGCTGTGTTAGTAATACATAAATTCAATGAAGATTTTCAGGCTTTCAGCGGAATGACGGTAAACTAGGTAGAGCATGCTTCAACAGCGCTCCTTTATGCTATGATTTCTGCTGGGAGAGTATTAGATGGTGCTTTTACCCCGAAAGACATTGGAGCGACTATTGCTACTGGCATGCAGAAATGGCTTTTCAGATCATGTGACAGCTGCACCTTGACAGGGCAGGAAGCGTGTCCAGGTTGGGTCAAAGGTCTTGGAGTAAGTCTCTCAGGACACTCTGTTTTGGATCAAAGGCAATCTGTGAACGGTTTGCATTCCAAAATTTTACTTCACACACGAGGAATTTTGCATTTCAGTGAGACAGACTATATGTGTTATACAGTCTCCAAAACCTCGTGTTTGTGGGCCACTCTGTGCTCAGGTTTATCCAGATCTCCTTAAATGCTAACAGCCCTGTTTCTGAGAGAGGGCTAAATTAGTTCCATTAGGGAAAAATTAGTTTAATCAGGTACTTAAGTGCTTAGATACAATGAAAGCCTGCATATGCACCAGCCAGTGAGGATCGGGGTTGAGAACCTCTGATAAAGGAACACTGTGAAATTAATCTGTATCATGAATCAATTGACTAAATGAAGACATAATATTTCCATAATCTGATTTTCAACAGCAATAAAGTGGAAGTATAACAAAAGCCCAACATTTTTGTAAATTAGGTAAGCAAAGATTTGTCATGCATGTAAACATCCTCTTTCCAGAATTTAGTGACGGCGTCCTAAACGTTTACCATGGTAAACTTGTGAACTCTGTATGCTCATTAGCTTCGACTTGCTTGTGGTTTCCCAGTCCTCATTTTCCATATGAGTGAGGTCCTGATGGTATGCTTCACGCTCTGTTGCTGAAATATGGCAAATGAAGGAAATTTCCAAACATCCTCACACTGTTGAACTAAAAACTGCCCATATAGACAATGGAATAGTCAATTTGTCCAGGGGTCAAGAATCACATTGTGGCACTGAATTATAACAATTGTTGTGTGTCCTAAAATATTGCCTCCCCACTGTAACACAGTGCCACTTAAGTGGCAGTTAGGAAATACTTCAGCAAAATAGTATCTTGACAAAATGGTCACTAAACAGCATACAGATATGACAGAGAGATGCAACATTGGGGAGATTCATTCATTTTTTCATTCTCAAGCAAGTATAAGGATAATAATGGATGGCACTGCTGAACATAGGATAATTGCACTGTCCTCTACTAACTATAATACCTACCTTTTAGTAAAAGTTTCAGCACCTGAATTTGAGAACACTGGTTATTGGAGTTGAGCGCATTGTCCATTATTACTGGATTCTTGAGCAGAGACTGGCATAACCGTTATGCGACTGGCAAAGGAAAACAAATTAATTCCCACGACGCCTCCCCCAAAATGAGGACCACAGAAATCTGGGACATGAGGTAACCCTGAGGTCACACTTTTATTTTCAAATAGCCAATGACATGAAAAATAAACTCAATGGATATTTTTTCCCCATGCCAGTACTGTACAATTATTCTATTTTCATTACTGACCGTTCAGTAGAGCAGATGCCACTTCAGAGCAATTTTTCGTAAGTCTGCTGAGAATAAAACCTTTTGTTGTTATCATTTCTGTTTTGCGTACGAAAAAAGTACTCACACTGAGAATTAAGCACCGGTAAAGTGGACAGAAAATAGACTTTTGGGGGTAGATAGAGGGGAAAAAAAAAAAAAAAAAAAAAAAAAAATTCCATCATTTTGTCTTTTTTATTTGCTAGACAGTAAACATTACAGCTTGTTTATTTAGTTTTCAGCTCAGAGAGGGAATCCAACGGGCATGTCTCTAAACTTGCTCATTAGCTTCTTTGCAATAGGTGGAAATGAAGCGACTCACCACAATAGCGCACGTTCCTGTCAAAAGGGGGGGACTGAAATTTGTTCAGTTCACGCTCCTGCGAAAGTTATTCAAGCTTCATGGAGCAACCACGTGAATATTAAACACAAGCTTTTTTTCTTTTCCCCACTCTCCCCTCACTGCTTACCTTCAGACGCATTTACCCCCCCGATGACAGGCTCCTCTTGGAGAAGTATGAAAGCTTGCCTCCATGGCCTCTCAGATGTTTCTCGCTGGGCGAGTGGCCTCACTTCAAAAGGAAATGAGTAATCCACTGAAACGAATGGAGGCACATATCTGCAACTCGGCTGGCTCTGGCGTTCGGCGACACACGCCATTTTTCTATCCTTTCTGCTGCAATCTGTCTCAGTCCTGCCTCGTATGTCATCGTGCTCTGTGCGCGAAAGAGCCTTGAATGTGTATTTCAGAGGCATGAGGTTTCCTTTTTTAAAATGTTTTCCCTGGCTCGTTTTGTCATGTTTTGTAGACATTCAGCCAGATACCAAAATGTGGAGCACCGGTGATTCGGCATTGTATCTTTTTTGGAAAATTTTTTGAAGGGGATTTTAAAGATGGCAAACACAGGCACTATTGTTTCGCTTTTGAAAGTGAACAAGGCTTTGGCAGTTTCCTTCTTAACACGGCTGGTACCTATGCCACTGCTTTTCAGCCAGGAACTGGAACATTTCATTTGAAAAGGTAAGTTACGAGTTAAAATTTCCTGCGTTGTACGAGGAGCTTGCAGGGCGGATTTGTGAACGTGTGTAGTGTACAATACACCACGCTTCCTTGTAGCCACAGCTTGACTGAATGAAGAACAGTAACGCGGTAGGGACACCCGGAAGGAGGAGCCATGTGAACCGAACACCACTTGCCTGGCCAATTGGGAGCCTTTTACCTTCCTGACACTAAATAGCTCTTGTTCTGCTAGTAACAGAAAGCTGTGGGTGTTTGTACTTTTGTAACACTGCATTATTAAGAATGGAACAGATGACAAAAAGACAATGTATATTGAAAACGTTTAACAATATTTAGTCTGGATGATTTCGCTGGGGACATATGGGTATAATATAGCTATATATTTGAGGTGTGTGCCAAGCCAATTTGAGTAATAATGCTTAGAAATGATAAATAGCATCCCCGCCTAATTCTGGAACCTTTTTGTCAGTAATCTGGTCTGATGCACGTGCTAAATTTGACTAATGTCAGTACCAGCTCAACACTTCTAAAGGACGTGGTATAGATTTTAGGGACATTATGGTGTCATTCTGCTGCTCTGCAGAGGTTAAGAAAAATTTGTTGTGTCATGTTCGCTTTCACAGGGAGGCGGCTCTATAGACAGCTTGTAAAAGGGTGGACTGTAAAATGAGATGCTCATGGGAAAATCATCCAGACAGTAAGCCCTAGACCAGTCTCTATGGGTCCTGTCAGTGTGCTTGCTACACAACATAACACACCCTGCCAGGCACCAACAGCTACAATGGTAGTAATCTGCTCCTACCACTGATTCACTTCCAAAAGTTCTATATCAGAAAACCAACAAACCATCTTTTAGGCATGGTACTAGGAACAGAAGCTTCAGAAATGATACCAGAATGTCACTATTTTCAGCTGTAATACAAACCTCTTTATAGGTAACAGGTTATTCTAGCACAGTTGCTCCGGATTGAAAAACTGTGGATGTGAAATATTTGGCTGCCAGCAGAGTAAGATGTGCTCTGTGATCCGACTGGACTGTGCTGGATACCGAGATGCGGATGCAATCCCAGGGGTGTGTTCTTCGCCATCTGGAAAAACAAAAAGCGAGGAGTGGTGATACAATTCGAATGCAGCCCATTCTCTTCCCTCATTCTGCTGCTGCCTGCGGTCCCAGGCAATTCTGTATTCTCGCTCCATGGCTACAATCATACCCTAGGTTTTGTCAAAGAAAACAAGGGCAAATTAATTGATGAATAACAGATGCAGCTGCCTTATCAAAGTGAGCGGAGTGTGACTGGCCGGCGTAAAAAAGACACAGAGTTCTGTTAACTTTTCTGCAGTATGGTAATGAAAAATTAATTCCATAAACTGAAGGGGAACGACCAGGGAGTGAGTTGGATAGGAATCAAACGCCCCCGCCGATGCGTTCATCACGGCAAAGTCAACACTCCTCTTGTTCCCAACCCGCAAATTGTCTGGCTTGCTCCTTCCCCTCCTCCCAGAACTTTATCTTACAAAATGTAAATGTTAATTGAAGAGGGCTGAAGGTTGCATCTGAGGCTGCTGACATCATCTCCCCCCAGCGTTCCCTTGGCGACCCCCTGTCCGCCATGCCTGAGAGCCTCCACATGGCAGCGTAACAAAAGGGGGCATCGGCAGCGGTCGAGCTCAGAGGAGAATGAAAAAGAGGACCGTGTGAAGGAAAAAAAGAGGATGGCTCATCTGTCCCAAGAGAGAACAAGTATAAATCGCTGGATCGTTCAAGTAGGGCTCATTGTGGCATTGCGTGCATCACACATATACCCAACAGGGTCTGGGAATGTCTTTATAATCAATCAGCAGTCCCTATTAGGATGTTGAATATATCCAGGACATTCCACATTTCCTCCTTTGAATACAGAGGCTGGGTGAGATTCCTCCCATTGATGCATTCCATATGACTATGTGGGCCCTTTAATCTAACTTGCCAAGAGAAAGATAAACATCTGTGTCCGGCGATGTCATCCAGTGAGCTCAACCTGAATTAGAACATCTTTATCTGGAGAATATATCCATTTACTCAGTTAATTCCTGAAACGGAGGAGGTCTATATTTTCTCATTAGGAGAAGATCATTTGTTGCTCTCCAATGCTTCTTGAGTCTTCAAGTTAGCCATGCGATACCAGGTGTTATCCTCTGACTTTACTTTGTGATTGGTGGGAAAGGTAGTCAATCATTGTATATGAAGAACATGTTCATTACAAACCCAGTGAAAATGCCTCTCCTACACTAAAGGATATTATTAAAGTATTGTACTATGGATACATGCAAATATCCAAAAATATTCTCGAAGCTGGGCTTAAACCAAAAGTATAACTATTTTTGAAAAGAAAGGGAGTAATGGAATGCAGAATTTACTGCTTTTATACACAATCTATAACTGAAAATGAAATTACAGTTTGTTGAGCAACTCGAAAAAATCTTTGTGTTAATATTGTGCGCAAATATTTATTCTTTTATCAACAAATGTGGCAGATTTTGGTGCTTGGACGAACGATTCGGCGAGAGACTAGCTTTTTAGCGCCAATGAACGGACAAACAGATTATTTGTGGATTTCTGGGCCCGTGTTGCCTTGACGCTGACTGCTCATTAACTCGAGACCCCATCTGGGGACAAACTAAAGTAAGCAATATAATGTAATACATTTGGCCACTTCCAGAATCTGGGTTTCTGCAGTGGAACGGTAAGCGGTGTCTAGGGTGCACTCAGTGCTGACGGGTTGAGGCACGTGAAAAAGACTCTGTAATGCAAGCTGATGAAGGAACAGCCTGGGTGAGGTTAGTGACAGCTCTCTTCAATACATGTTTAAAGAGGAAATGTTGAATTTTTTTTTTTAATGTCACACTTCATTTAGACAGTAACACGACAGGCTAGATTATTATTTCATTATCCCGACTTCCTTTTTGCTCACAGGCTGAGCACAGTGGAAACATTCAATCAAGTCAGTTCAAGCTCAGGGAGCTGCTGCTTCTTCAAGTCTATTCCAAGTGATGTGCTCTTGGTTCCACAATCCTTCTCTTTATGGATGTTGGTGACTGATGAAAACGGGGCATCGCCCAGCCCAAACTATTTACTTATCTTCAGTTATTTATATCTAGTGAGGTAATATGCAGGTGTAAAAAATGCACTGAAAGGAAATAATTCCTTACAGTGTAGGGTTTAAACCTGTAAAAAGTGTTCAGTGTGAAGGAAATGGCAGACTTTTACCGTACATGATGTATCTGAACCTTATGACCAACCAAACCAAAATAACCAAAATTGCTTATAGTTTTGTCTTGAGAAGTCACTGTCCTGTTGTGTGCCTGCATTCAATCTAGGTGTAGACCTTCTTCGCAAATGTTTGTCCGCTGCGGAAAACCACACCAATGGCAAGTCCTTTCCCTCCGTTAATCGCACCGCATACTCGCCTAGATCCAATGCAGTAATTATGCCCCCAAAAAACAAGTGCCGGGATGCCACAAATAAAATGTGAGCTACAGGGATTGTAAAGCCATCACAAAAATTCATCTTGTTATTGTAAAGAAAGGCAGGCCACAGTGTATGCCATTATACATTGATTTTCCAGACAGTGGAGCACCCCAGACAGCGGTAGCCACAGTTACATCGAGATCTGAACCGGCTTTAATGATAGGCTGACTTTGAAGTGCTGCCAGAGTTTATGCTAATTGTCCGAGTTATTGGGTCTTCGTGTGGAACACAATACAAGGGGAACACAATGCAGTGTAAGCTGGCTTGAGGTAACATTTGTTAAAATTCATCCTCTGTTTTTCAGGCACTTTTTGTGCTGGTTTTTGTTTATTAGTTTGTTTTGTTTCCCTTTGAGGGTTTGTGCTAAACCATAGGAAGGAAAACACGGTGTGGCTGATGTGACTGACCTTGGCATCATGAAAATGGCGAAGACTTTGCTTTGGAAGAAAAAGTGATAGGGAGCTGTGGAGAATACTGCATGATGAAAGCACTGAATCAAAGTAACACCGTAATCATTATGCAGACCTCTTTCACAACTTATTTTGGTTTTCAGAACCATACTCATTTTGACTGAGGATTTGTATACCAAAACTGGTACATTGTCATTGCCTCTTTAAGGAAAAAAAACCTCCCCATTGCTATGGTTAAATAAAAATACATTTTTAATTTGATTTTCAAAGATTATCTGTGAAAACGGGCAGAAGTGTTCAGTTATACAATTTTCTAAGATATTCTGTTAGAATTCTGTTCTAATGAGACAGTTAATTTCCATGCTTTGTGCAATCACTGTATTACACTTAGAGCACATGTAATCCGACAGAGAATGTGCCGAGGCATCTTGTTGTTTTCATAGCTTTTTATTATTAGCATTATCCAGATTTATCACCACATACATTATTAAGAGTTGTAAGTTTGCGCTTTTTGAAAAATGTCTCCCTGAATTTGCCCCAATTTAGTTGTTTCATCTTGCGCTCTGTAGCAGACTAAAGTTGTCTGAAAGTGCCCCCCCCCCCCAACGCCCCCTTGGCTCAAAGGGCAACTCCTCCAACACACTCTGTTGAGCCGACTGCTCGGCTTTCATACCATAGGTCACACACTATGCCCTGCAGGAGAGCTCGCACTGATTGGGGGAGTGTTGCATCACTCGCCGCTGGCAACCGGCAACCTGCTGGCACTTGACAGATCTGTGGGAGGTCCGCAATACCCTGACTGACACCCCCCCCAGCCACATCCCCCTCCACCCTGTGCCAGATTCCAGTAAGGTTCCACCGCTGTGGAATTCAGCTCGCTGTTAGTGAGTGGGGTGTCTCAAGCCAAAACCGCAGCCTAAGCTTGAGACTTGGCCTTTGCTGTAGAGTTAAGGTGACTTAATTAGTGCAAGTACCAGTAACAATTTACTATCGTAAACTGTTTAACATCGCAGTCAAAACAGAGGTGCTGGAACTCCACTGCGACGCTCATTTCCCCGTGAAATGCTTTAAATATTTGGTTTAGATTTAGACGTGTGTTTTTATGACATCGTTTAGGTGGACTCCATCTGTCAGCATTCAGTGCCCCCTATAGCTGTCTGAACGAGAGGAGCTGAAGGTCCTTGGCTTTGGCAGTGAGCGTATGGAATAAAACTGGCTGGCTTCAAACGCTCACCGTTTCAAATAGATACATGCTGTTTTATTGAAAGTACATGGAGACCAGCCAGTGTGAAACTTTGTACAGGTAACACAGCGTGTCTGCTGTTGGACAAGGTAATTGGACAGGGTAATTGGCAAAACGTGTGAACTATTTCTTAGTTTGTGCTAATCAGGGTTAAAAGTCCCAAATGCATCTCATTTGCGTTTATCATTGTGAGCCAGTTTAATAAAAATGATGACAAAGTCAACTTGAAAGCAGTCCAGAGGGAGACAATTTAAAGAGGAACATATATAAAACCTGCTGTGTATCTGCAGTTAAAGTGTTTGCTCAATTGATCATTAGTAAGTTAAGGAATAAATGAGAAGTACTTTACGGAAGTACTTTATGTACCGTTTCACATGTGAATTATCTAGCAGCCCAGATATAATTTTCTTGATAAGACAGATCTGTTTCAGACCTGTCTGGAACACTGTGAAAGGATGGTGTCATGCTGATTTCAGTGTATAATTTGTATACATTGTTCTCCCTTCATTTCTAATAATGTTTGAAAGTTAGCAATTAAGTATTTATAATAGCACACTGAAGGTTCGTCGCAATTCTTTATTTTCACATATCAGAGAACAGACAAGGCCAGACACCAGAAATCATTTTGGAGAAAGGTTACACAGTAGGCTGAAACATTCATAATATTAATTACTGTATTTTTTTTTTTTTTTACCTCAGCTCAGAACACAGTTTTGTTTTTATTATTGATCTGAAACTTCAGGTACAGCAGAAATGAATATATTAATCAATATCCTTTTTTAGCTTGAGTGCTTGCTTTCCTCATTGAAGCATCACTGTTCTTTGATATTGTTGGCACCAGCATCCACTAAGCGCTGCAGTGGATCTTGTAACAGCCAGTTCTAAACCATTTACTTTTCTATTTTCTTCATGTGCTTAGATGCTCATTCTGGAGGTACATCAAATTGTTATGGAACCACTCTTCTCTTTTCCTGTCACCTTGTCATTCTAAACAAGCGTGACAAGTAAGTTTTTTTATTTTTTTTAAATTATTTTTGAAATAAATTACATGCAATGAAAGCACCCTATTGAGCCTTCTTATTCAGCTGCTTCTTTGTGCATCTCCTTAGTTTGATAATAGACAAGAAAACACAGTTCCCCTTTTGCCATTATCCTGCACTAGTTATCATTCTGCTGTGGAAAAATCTTGGTATCCAGTTACATGATTGGACAGCCATCAAACATATCTTTCATTGTAAATATAAGAAGGAAAACACCATGATGTTAGATTGGGATGATATAAAAAAGCTCTGCAGGAATTTGATTTGCCGTGACAATATGTGGGTGAGGAGCGCAAGGACATCTTCAGACTAATCCTGCAAATATTGGCACTAGGGATGAACTTTGTTGAGAACATGACCGGGCCAAAAGACTCGCTCTCTTCTATTGCTGCCAACATTGGTTGAGTTCAGGATTAGTCTCTAGCTGTTTGTAGACATACTTGAGAACAAGGTGACCTCAGAGCATGTATGTAGTGACACAGGTGAGACAAGTTGGTGGACCAAGGCACTGAGTTTTATTTACAGTGGAGCTGGTGAATCTTGACGGTATAACACAAATAGGTTGATTAGACTGAACTGGAACAACACCACCAATTGAGCACGAGAACAAAGTAATCTCTAAGGGCGCTCAGTAGAGACAGTCCGCCAGCTTTCCGCCTTCACAGCAGGGAATAATTGTAGAACCTGCAAGAGATTTGGACTATCCTGCTCTGGGAAGAGCCTCCCCTTGAGGAAGCGGCGACTAGGGACGTGACAGTGCAAACTCTCCCGAAACAATGTGTAATTACTGTAAGATGACACATGGTGTTGTTTTCACACTGCATGGCGTGAACACACTATGACTGAGCAGATAGAAGATGGTGGGGGCCATATCCTGGGCAAGATTGCTTCATTGATGGTGTGTTGCAACAAGCTTCTGAAGCAAAGGCCTTTTGGCCTTGATAAGGCACCCGCCTTTTTTGGTGCATGCTAGAGTTATTTCAGCATTTCATGCCCTTATAGACACTTGAATGCACGCATACAATATGCAATCAGAGCATCTCGGGAAAAAACCCAGCGTGCCGCTGGCGTATGAACTTTCGGATGCTGATGAATTTCGCTCTCGCTCCAAAGCAGAGCTTTGCCTCTGTCCGGGGGCTTCCGTGCAGTTTTCTCAGACTCCACAGCGCCGTAATTGACTAGCAAAGATGTAGGCTGCACGCTCTCAGGCCAGGTCTATTTCGCTTGATGAGGGTTTCAGTGCCAGGGGATTAGCGGCGGCTCTAAATGCCGCACGCTGCTTCTGTTTAATCAGAGTGCGCTCTGAAGGAGGTAGTCAGTCATTCTCTCTCGATGGGTGTGCAATTGTGGTGACAGCCCACTTCATGCTGATTAACTCAGCTGTGTAATGAACAATCATGATCCTTGTTTTTTTGTGTTTAATCTGATTGAGCAATCAAACACAGTCGAAATTGTTCGGTAAATATCTGGTGGCTTTAGGAAAAAGGACTACAGCTTACATTGCAATCCATAAAAAATGTTCAGTCTGTACCTTCTGTTCATTGTTTTGGTATCATTCTGTGTTTACTGATTAACATTATTATTAGTATTTCATTTTCAGTCAGTGCTTTTACCCAGAGCGATTTCCAATTCCATCCTTTTATAGAGCTGGATATTTTCTTGGAGCGGTTCAGGATAAATATGTTAAGTATCTTCCTCAAGGGTAATAAAGGAGCGCCCTTCGTGGGATTTAAACAGCAGCCCCCAGGTCAAAAGTGCATGTTGTTAACCACTGTGTTACTTGCTTACCTGTATGTTGGCTTGTCCTTGCTCATGGGAAAGCATCTTCCACAAAGACAGCAAAGCAATATAAGAGCTTGGGGTAGCATTGTGAATACTGGCTTTTTGTGGTCTACAGGTTTGTGAAAGACGCCTCTCCATTTGTGAATTGTTCTTACCCAAAAGAGAAAGTGCTGGGCATGAGACCAATTACATTTTAAATAGTAGTTTCTTTCCTATGTTATTGTGAGGCATGGTCATAGTAATTGGCTACAAAGAGATAGCGAGAGAGACAGAACCTTACTGGGTTAATAGTCATTAGCTAGTGGAAAAAAAAATCTGGTAAACTTATTTTAGCAGCATTGCAGTACAGAACTGCCATTTTAAACGTATGGTACATGTACCACCAAGTGGATATATGAAGCCTCATTAAGGAATACATGACATAAACAGCTCCCCAGTTCTCATCTTGCAGCCCGGTGTTTACACAGGTTTCTCCAGCCCTCTTTAAAGCACTAACAATTTCACTACTGGGAGAGAAGTCTAGATTACTTCAATTAAGAAAATAATTAATTGATGTGAGTGCTTAAGTGCTTAGGTAGAATGAGACCCTGCATATAAAATGGTCCATCTGGACCACGATTCAAGACCCAGTTATAAACTATAGCTGTCTGTTTGTTAAAAAATGTCACCCTGAGACTTTTACTGAAGAGTTATAGTACAAAATTAAATTTACAGAACACTTCTTTTAGTGTTAACATCTTGCTGCACTGCTTCCATGATTTTGCCTCGTGTGAAACCTTGAAGGCAGAACACAGAAATGTCTCTGTCACCAACAAAACAATCTCTCTTCCAGCTCCTTGGGAACGAACGCTGCTCTGCTAAGTGCAGCTCCAGTGTGACTCTTTTGTGTTGATCTACGGACTTCTGCTCATGTGTTGCAAGAGAGTGCAAGTATGCCTTGCTGAGGGCACTTCTTTTAGTGTTAACACTAAATACTGTATATGTATGTATGTATGTATGCCCTAGAAGCAACACAGGAGGAACAGATAATAGACATTTTTGAAACAATTTCTTTGGTATATATTACATTTTTGGGTAGTAATCATAAAGCTAAACTTAGATTTGAGGGTATTACACTAAAATAAATGATGATTTTGAGTAACAATTACCAACCATTTGTTATTTGTAACATTACATTAGTTCATAAATGAAACTATACTTTTCAGCAACTATACTAACTCCATCCTTGTTGAAAAGCAATGCACAATAATTAATTTATTGTATTCCTTTATATTAATTTGCACATTACATTCATTCCTTCATGCACCTGTCGTGCCTCCTTGCTCTTACTCACTGGTAGTAGCACCCTTTAGCAATTCACAGTTTGGGGAAACTGTGGTGAGTGGAACAAAGAGAACTTCATATGAAGGACATACTGCATGAGGTATAGCTCAGCTCTGACCTTGCCATTATGACATCATAAACCTGTCATCAGAAGGTTGTTGGATAACACGGTCACAGAAGTGCACATTTTATCTAGTGTTCTTTCTCGAAACATGGCCTATTGTTTCTTTTTACTCTTTTGTTACCCAGTTTTCACCCCAATTAGCAATTTCCAATTCTGCAGCTATATCCAGAGCCCTACTGCCTGCTCGAATGCTTCAAAGGTGGGGGTGTATGCTTTCCCGACACACTCTTAGCCAAGACTATTTTCTTTCTTTTCACAATGCAGGTCACAGCAGGTGACACGTCGCCATACAGGAAAACTTCCTCTGATTGGGAAAGCGTCGCATCCCTCAGCACCGGCAGCCGGTGACCCTCAGGCACCCTGACAGGTCTGTTGGAGTCGCCGCCAGCTGGGATGCCCTGCCTGTCCTTACCCCTTTCTCATGAGGCAAAACAATGCAAATTATGTTCTCCTGCTGTGGAACTTATACATTACTCTCTGCCTCAAGTCTTAATTGAAACTTTTAACTATGAAACATGTCTAATCCCCTTGTTCTAAATGGCCACGGGGTTTGTGAAGCCATACCGGGAAGTATGACATACATTTACATAACCGAAATATAAAATTTGTTGGATATATTGAAATACAACTTATTGTACTGTACATGTTGCAGTACAACATACGATACAATACTGACATTATATATTGAAATGGACAATTGAATCCTTAAACCAAGGCCAAAGCTGTATGTCGATCAAAAGCTGCTCTGAATCAATGTACAATAAGCTATTATTGTGAAGGCTGTTATTACATTTTATTCACACTGTCATAACTAAGTCTAATGAAAAGTGTAATACGAAATTAGTAGTGTATGTGCTTCACCCGCGTAACACAGCAGTCACATCTCAATGCACCAACCACCCCTAGTGAGCGGTCTCTTGATTGCTGCCGAGTTTTGTGATTTTTGTTCCGCCTACCTGCTTAATAGTATAACTGCGGTCATTACTGGGGCAGGAACTCTTCAGCCTTACGTGGTGTTGGGAATGCAGGCTTTTCGTAACTGTAAGTAACTCATATATCTGAAGCATGGTGTTCTTGCAGCTGCAGTTTACCGCAATAGAAGTTTACACCTTCTCCAGCTCCAGATGTATTTGAAGTATGCAGACAAAAAGTGACTTCTGTTCTGGCCAGGAAGCGGACTGATTTGTGAGACGCCATCCTATTCCCAGCCATGCCCCCCCCCCCCCCGACTCCTCCTCAGCAATGTTACCTTGCTGTCTGAGATCTTCACATTGTACAGGTTTCCTGAAAATGAGTACGGGCCACCTCTTCTGTGTCTTTTTCTCACCGAGAGGGAGTATCTGTCCACTCTTCTCTGCACAGGCTTGTCTCAGATAATGTGTCGTGCTGTGCAGACTGTGTTAATTCCAGGAAACACTTGAGGGGAGCACTTGGAGTGCACTCAGTAAGGGCCTCAACTTGGCCTTGTGTTTAACCGCACCAAACAGAGCTCATTTTCCATTAACCACATATGCTTGGACAAAATGTCTGATTATACCACTTTAGTTGTTGTCAGAAGTACCTTTTGTCGGCCATTTTCTGGCGACACATTACTCGGTATAGCGGGTGTCTCAACCTGCAGGCTGGCCGTGTCCTCCTCTGCAACGAGGCTGATTTCCACTGGAGAGGAATTGAGGTGGAGGCTGCGGGGGCCTCTGCCCCAATAGGCGATCCTGCAGCTGCTCAAGCACCACTCATGGCTAAATTAGAGGTTCCTAATCATGCAGAGTCTCCAGTAAGCTTCCTCCAGAGTAACCACCCTGCCTCTTGCCATCAGAACTTCAATGACTGCCAAGCAGGGAATTTACAGAGCCTACTTAGTATGTACAGTATCGCATGCTCATGTTAACAAGAATCTGTGGCATCTTGTTACTGAATTCTAATATTAAATCATCAAAAAAAGATAAAGTAAATTATCTGCCAATCTAGGAAATGTCACGAAAGGAATACTTTATTATGGCTTATATCTGTTTCATAATAATGTTCTGTTACTGTATCTCGTCGCCCGTAAGACAAGATAAGCTAAATGGGTCCAATTAAACATCTGCTGTATGTATTATTAACCCTAACATCTCAAGACCAGTTCATGCAACTGAATATATTTACCTCTTAATGCTACAGTAGTTTTGACATATTCGGCGTGTCTCCTGTTCAGGTTTGAGATGAAACAATGTCATTTTTTGCACTAAAAGTATATAAGTTAATATAAAATTTTAACATACAAAAAATCAACAGCAGAAACAACACTGTGCTTTTTTACTTGCTGTTTGTAGCTCTAAAATGCCTCCATAAACAGGCTGTCATGTACACTGACCATGAATAAGCTAATGAATATACATTAAGCTGCAGCCCCCAGGAGAGCACAGTAGGAGTGGCACTGTAGGTGCAATAACAATCTGAGTAACCAAATTTGAAAACTCTAATTGCTTATATATTAATATAATAACCTCAGTGATGAGACAAATGTGCATTTTTTTTCTGAATTTGTTCATCAAAATTTGGGATTTACTCATCTACGAACTGTAGACATAAGATGTTAAAAACTAAAGAAACAAGTATGTGAGTTTTACTTTTGAAGTGAAGAAATTAGGTTATTTTACTATGGAATGCAGGAATAATACCAATTAAGTTGGTGACAGGGATGAGCTTAAGTTATAAGCATTTTACTGGCCAACCTTTGTCATCTCATATTAGCCATTATAGAGGAAATATGGTCATAAAGCCTCATTAAACACGGTCCAAAATGCAATAAGAGAAGGGGAAATGTGGGAGAATAAAAAATCTGAGGATATCAAGGTAATTTTCCATTATGCTACCAAGGGAGGAGGTTCTGTTTGCTTTAATAGCCTCCCTATGGCCAAGGAAGCAGTACTTCTAGGCTAAACAATTCCTAGGAAGCCTAGACTAATGACAGATGGCACATCATAGCACGCAAATAGTTTGTGTGCTGGGGAGAGCTCTGTATAGAAACAACACATGTTTTCAGAGGAAGCAAGTTGTCTAAGCTGTTTGTCAGTAAAATTGAAGCGATCCTGCATGTCTTCAGGTGTTAGTAGGGTTTAATGAGCTATCCTGTAAATCTGGTCTTTGTTGGTCACTTTTGGGGATTCTATGGAACATAAAGCTCATCGAGATCAAAGAGAGCAACCAGGTGGTTAGAAATGACAAGGTCTTTAACCAGCAGGCTACTAAAGGTGGTCATTGGAGATTTTGGGCTAAATACATGACCTTCTCCAAACTTTTAACAGTTGGATGCGAGATGTTTTCAGGATCAGTATGAATGTTCAAAACACACAGAACACCACTGCAAGACAAACTGTGGGCAAAAAAGATCATAACAATAGGATAAACTCCAGACGAGTAAATGGGAAAGATCTGTTTTAAACTCTCATTAAAACATTAGTTCTGGATTACCACCATGACTGAAGCCAGAGTCTTTGTGAGTAGCTGAAGCCAGTGGGAGCAGTTTGATTCAATGATAGAAAATCATTTTGATTTTACATTTCAAAGCTTGTACTTGTGCATAAACTTTTTCGAAATATGGATTTCATTAGTCTAAAATTAGACACACACACACACACACACACACACACACACATACATTTTCAGAACCGCTTGTCCCTTACGGGGTCACGGGGAACCGGAGCCTAACCCGGCAACACAGGGGGTAAGGCCAGAGGGGGAAGGGGACACACCCAGGACAGGACGCCAGTCCGCCACAAGACACCCCAAGCAGGACTTGAACCCCAGACCCACCAGAGAGCAGGACTGCAGTCCAACCCACTGCACCACCACACCCCCTAGTCTAAAATTATATTCTAAGTAAATAAATTTCTAGTGACTTGGGTGTGGATCCCAGAGTTATTACTGTGTAATAGAATAGGCAAATAATATGTTCTTTCCCTCTGTTTCTCTGTCCGTGTTCAGACATTGCACCAAAGCTGTATCCTAAGTGGGACCTAATGTGTCACTGTTAAGGGTGTGCACTCGGATGGCCTTATGACATTACACAAACTATAAAATGGGTCTACTGCTTCTGGAAATCTAGCTAAATCCCAGAGGCTCCATGCTGATACAATGGCTGCCCTCTTGCACTTTTTATGTTGAAAAGACACAGCAACCTTAACTTTGTTGAAGAGAATTACAGTAGTGCACAACAGAGTTTGAATTTCCTATCAGTACATATAATACAGTAGCTTTAACAAGTATGCTTAAAAGGAGGTGTAAGAGGATTAATCCTGATGGTCTCAGATTTAACAATCTGTCTCTAAGCACCTGATATTTTAAGTGATTATGTTCATGGTGGGTGAGAGGTGCGGTGACATGGTGGGTTCATCCAGGGCCTGCTGTGTGGCAGGTCTGGGGTTTGAGCTCTGCTTGGGGTGTCTTGTGACAGACTAGCATCCCATCCTAGATGTGTCCCTTCCCCCCTTGGCCTTGTGCACTGTGTTACCGTCTAGACCCTGGCTCGTTAGGACCAGCGGTTGCTAAGGATGGATGGAGGGATGTTTATGGTACTAATAAGGGGCAGTGCTGGTGCAACATGGTCCCTGGGCTGTTCAGCTGCAGGTTTGAATGTGACTTATTCTGTGGAGTTTGTTTTGCCTCCCTGTATTAGTGTGGGCTTCCTGCCAAAGACATGCAGTTCAGGTGAACTGGTGAAGCTAGATTGTGTGTATGACTACATTGCAATGGGTTGCCATCCTGCCCAGTGTGTACACCCCATAGCTTTGTATCCAGGTTCTAAGAGAGGCTGCAGACATTGCCAACCAAGACAAGCTATCATCAAGAGTAAGTGAGAATGATGCCAACATTATCACCATAGAATTTTCCTGAAAAATGTAAAACATATAAATCACTTCCCAAATTATGGTTACCATGTTGACGTTTGCTGACATATATTTAAATACTTTATTATACAAAATAATATTTCATCCACAAACACACATATGAATTGCTATCTTAACTGTGGGGCAGCAGGTAGCATAGGGTTTAGTAGGGCTGTCTGTAGTTCCAAAGGTTGCTGGTTCAAGTCCCATCTTCTGCTTTTAGTACCCTTGAGCAACATACTTACTCCAGTTAAAACTATCTCATTGTATAAATAAGTAAATCAGTGCAAGCCACTTCATACTGTAAGTTGCTTTGGAGGATGCATCAGTTGAATGAAAGTAATCATATAAAATAATTTGAACAGTCTAACATTTTGCCTATGCTCCAGCTTTTGTTTGGAAGCCAAGGATTGTGATTTCCCTTGATTTTTTGCCATAGCTTGTGATACTAAGTCGCCAAGAAAATAAAAACAACTCCCATAAGAATTTATAATTATCCTCCATAGAATCCTGTTTAATAATACATCCTATTTTCACATGACTTAATTAAATAAATCAAGTTGCAATTGATCTATTTGCACATCACTTATGAGGGTGTTGCCAGCTTCATCCAAACTTAACTTTGTAACAGAAAAATTCTTTTGCCTAATTCTGAAAAATAGAGGAGGAAATAAAGGAGCTGTAATAAAAATGATGCAAGAATGAAGAGAACTGCCTAGCAGTAACCTAGTGACCATTACAAACTATGAGATGGTTCCTATGTAAGATTGAAGCCCTGGGTTAATATAACCCAATTCCATGGCTTGACCTTTGTGTTTGTAACATAATCTCATCACGCCAGTCGTTCCATCTGTCCAGGTATGGCTTGCCAGAAAATTTGCCTGAATCTACTCTGCACTGACTCCCTTTCACCAAGAGCCACAGCCCAGAAGCTTCCAGAATCAAGAACCACCCTTTACTTTTCAATTTGTACAAATGGACCGATGCACTATGGTGGCACAACTTAGAAGTGTGTAAATTTCAGTCCTCTCTGTCTGTGTGGAGTTTGCAAGGTATGTGCAGTTTTTCTTTTCTTTTCTTGAGTGCCCGACTTTCCTCTCTATTCATTTCTCCAGTTATTTTCCCAATATACTGTAACCAACCCATCATGGCCAAAAGAAACACTCTATACTATAGTCCATCACCCCTGTGAAAACCAATGAATAATGGTCAGATGACACTCTTCACAGGGCATTTTTCTGTATGGACTATTTACGGACTTCTTCTCTCTTCTTCTCTGTCACTGTCTCTACTAAAGGCTCAAAAATGACTTAAGTTATGTAAAAAGATACATGCAAATACAATTATGGTAACTTTAAGCATTTTTGTATTTTTTACAATGAAAACTGACCCCCTTTCTTTAAAGATAGAGACAGAAAATGAGATTGAAATGTATTCAAATGGATTTGAAGTTAGAAAAAAAATGGCTAAAGTTATCTTCCATGCAAGTGCATTTCTAAAAACAAATTATTCTTCAAAAGAGCTCATTATTACAATGGAACCAGGTGACAGTAAATAGGATAATCAAACAACTTTCTGTAACTGATGAACACAGTATGTGAATGTAATTTCAAAACTCTGTTTGACACTAGACAGCAGTGGTTTCTGGTTTCAATGAATAGTTTTCATCCTAATGTCAAACACTATCTGTTGGTGAAATCAAGTATCTTGGCAATGACAGAATTCAGCAAAGTCACTGGAGGAGTCCACTGTGTCACAGCCTTCCAATTGTCAGATTCGTCTTTTGCTACAGATAGATTCTCCCTTCTTAACTGTTTCTTCTTGTCAGCAAAAGCAGCAAAGTTAGAAAGTTTTACAAGCTTCCCCCTCCTCAGACAGCTGAACTTCAACACAAATGTACACATCACTCTCAAACCTTTCCCAGTTTGTGGCACTGCCAGTCTAGCCGGTGACACATTGGAAGCAAGGACTTTGCGACTGCCGCTGGAGGGGTTGACCTGTTTTTAATAAACACATAAGCCCATTACTGCCAGTCTCTTTAGACTTAGTGAAACTCCTATTAGAGTTGAGCGATCTGCAAACAGCCCAAATATACTGCATTATGACTGGAGGAATCTGGCTAGCCTTTGATAGCTTGTGTTTTAATGATAAAAGGAAAAAATATGTGGGTGTAAATGACTGCTATGAAACCAAATAAGCCTGCATTTATTCTGACCTTAATAAGGTGTTGAGGTTTTTTTTGTGCTTTTGAATCATCATCCATATTTATTTATTATAATAAAATGTGAGTACCATGCATCACGATGATTTATTTTTTTGGAATACTTTCCCAGTGTACTGGGAATGTCCTAGTCTTGGTCAATGGTTAGGATTGGGCACCCTTGTAATGGAAAACTGAGCGAAGTATTTTCATTATAGGCACAGCTTTGCTAAACTGTGAATCAGTAGTTGGTGGGATTGCGAAGAAGAGAGTCTGAATTTGCTTTTTGCCAAGGACATCAGAAACTTGTGCCATAGACACAAGTACCTGGTTACCTGGATTTGTTACTGACCCCAAGTCAAGGCCAAAAGCAACTCTTCTCTAGCTTCTCATCTTTGTGAACATACCAGAAATGATTGAATGACAGCCTATTTTTCTCAGTTCTGTATTTCTTCCTTTCACAGGTGCATAATAACAGGTCGATACAAGGTTTTGCATAGAAGTTTCACAATTCCAGGAATAAAACACATACAAACATATAATGAAATCTCTGTTGTCTCCAGTTTTAAGATTTTATGAAAATCCCAAGCTTTCCCATATTATTACAGCCACTGAGACCATCTTTAAAATGTAAATGTGTGTCATGAACATTAAAGCATATATTTTCTACAGGAATGTCTGATTACAATTCTGTAGTTTCTTTAAGCTCACGAGAGCTAATTTTATTGAATTTATTTTAAACCTTCAGGTATCTTGTTAAAGTGCAATGCTTCATGCAGGAGGTAAAATTGACCAAAACAACTGGTTATCCTTGGAGATGAGAAGAATCCATCACAGGAAAGCCAATATGTCATGGTATCCTTTTCATGGTAAACTCGTTGACTATAAGTTGCCCGACCTCTCTGTGACTGGAAGCCTGCTTTTGTGCTTTTCTTTATTCAGGGACTAAACCCACGGGCCCCGTCAGAGGAATCCTCTTCAGAAAAAAGGAAACCCACTGCTGGGCCCCATGTTTAACAAGCAAGCAGTCCGGATGTGTTCTTCCAACCCCTGGGTGATGTGCAGCCCAAGGGCTGAACTCCCTCTGCTCTGACCATCTGAAAGATCTCCATACAATTCCCATGACATGTACGTTTAGAAAAAATCAGCACGAAACTAATCGCGCCAACGTATCACAACTGAAATAAAAGCAGGACCCCAGAGTCCTGCACAGCTGTGTCATCACTTCTGACAACCTTGAGAGGGAGCCTGTGGAGCCAGTCTCCACTCCCGTCCATTCCTTTTACAAGCCTCCCATTCTGCAGCCAGGAATGCAACCGTCAGCTAGAATGGGAAACAAAATGGCCTCGTCTGTGAAGTCAAATGGGCCAAAGGGTGCAAAAAGCCATAGCCAGTGGATTTTTCTTCCATCGTTGCTAAGATCGACCAATCAAGGTCAATATTATTAACGCAGCTCCCTTCAGCTCAGCTCAGAGACACAAATGGTTTGGACTTTTCAGTCAATTAATCAGTGCCTGAGACAGGAATGCAAGTGTCAGCTAGAATTTGACATATGATATAGCTTCATTTATGAAGGTAAACAAAGCAGGAGGACCAGTTGACTGTAGCCCTTGAATTCTTCTGGCCATCCTTGCAATGATCGACCAGTAAGGGCCAATGTTATTAATACAGTCCCTTCAGCTCAATCAGATACACAAAGCATTGGGGTTTATCTGTTCACTAATCAGTGTCTGAGCACTGGCACTTGCAAGTTCCACAGCCAGTTTTTTCCAATTCTATTCAACTCAGCGTCTTGAGTCCTCAACAGATCAATGCCTAAGTGCATCAACATTCCCTGACAGTTTCTTTCATGGTTTTCCATTAGAGAGCTCTGAGCTACTGGAACTTCTTATTTGCCTTAAGCACTGATGCTGGGTTTTTAAACGAAGGCGATAGCATCCCCTTTATGCCTCTCTCTACAACAAACCTCATTTCCAGACTGCTCTCGACGAGAATTCAGGTCCCCCAATTTTCACATCTCTTGTGGTGTGAGGAACTGAAACCTTCTTTCCCTTGATCCAAAACTCAGTTATAACATCCATATGGTATGTTAAATGCATCTGGAATCAGCCAGCTCGTGTCCAGTTTTCAGATTATGTCTTTTGCACCTGCGGCAGGATTCTCTCATAATATTAAGTGTGAAGAGCTGCACATCTGGTATAATAAAAACGTATGCATTTTAAGGTGTTCTAAAGAAGTTTTGAAAGTGCTTTACAGAATATACACATTTTTGTTTCACTGGGACTTTTCTGTTACACATTATATATATTTTTATATAAGTATGAACGGTAACGTTTGCCATGTTTTATTGCATTTTATAATTAATGTTTGGAGCTCTAAATTTCTTGTGCATTTTGGGTTATGGTTAGCTGTACTTCAATTCTCACAGAGGGAAAGATATATCTGCCCACTTGGAACTGCTACATATATTTTTCTGAGCCATCTAATGATTATCAGATGTTTTTTGCTTGTTTTGTAACCTTGGATGGCCGAGTCTTGGATCACAGTCATATTCTGCACAATATCCCAAACACATCCAAAACTGTAAATATTTTTGTAGCCTAACCCTCCGGAGAAAAAGCAGAGGAATACTGTGGTGGGCCCATGTATCTGATTCAAATTCTCTTTGTTTCGACTCTCGTTTGCCAGCTTTTACATCCTACGTAAAGAAAGAAAAACACTTCTTTTTGATGACCTTACATTATTACATTAACAGTACCAGACACCACTATAGTTAAAGCCATGGGTTTGCCACTAAAAAGTTGCCACTTCAAATTTAAGAAGGAATCCTGCTGCTATACTGTTGAGAAAAGTATATGATTTCACATGGTTCTCTAAAAATATCCAGCTGTCTGCAAAGTGTAAAATGTTTTGTTTAAAAGCATAAAACTACAACAATTAAATCACGCTTTGTGTCTTAAACGAAATCTCTATTCAGCTGTAGTATGCAATGTTTGTAGCTCAATAAGACCTTGGCCACAATGTGTACAGAACTACGCATTAACCATGGTGCGGTTTATACGGTTATTTAACATGACTACTGTTAAGTAAACATGGCAAAAAGACGCATGCAGTGTTTATCATATAAAATCTTATTATCTTCTCATCATTGCCTTTTTTAGGATAAAAGTATTTATAAATATTATTTTACAAAATACGATAATATTTACATAAGACTTTTTATACTGTCCTTTTCTTGCAAATAAGACTTAAAGGTCTTAAAAAAGACTTAAAAAAGCTGTTGTTTTCCTGAAATAAATTTTTTAATCCTAACTTGGAACTCTTATTGAAAGGCACCGTTTGTGTAAGAAAGTTTGGTCTAACAGTGGGATGAGAGGAAATACTTTTTACACGCTTTACTGTGATTTAGTGGCATGGTGGTGCAGTGCGTACTGCTGCTGCCTCGCAGACCCTGGGCTGTTTGAGTGTAATATTGAACCCAGCTCAGTCTGTGTGCAGTTTGAATGTTCTCCCAGTGTTTGTGTGGTTTCCTTCCACATGTGTTTCAGGTGAATTGGGGAACCTAAATTGCCCATTGTATGCATGTGTGTTGCTACCCTGTGAAGGATATGTCTGGACACGTCAATATGTCTGGTTCGGGTTGTTCCCTAACTTGCCTTGTGCCCCGTGACCCCCTAGGCTCCAGACCATGTCGGCCCATGCCTAGACAAGCTGTTAATGGCAGGGAGAATAAATAGTGACTTTTAGCTTTTTCACAGATTCCATTAAACTTTTTTTCAGGTCTATTTTGCAATAACTTTTTTATTTTTTGAATTAATATTAAATAGCCACATTTTAAAATATATGTAATTTTCTAATATCAGACCAATTTGCTTTAAATTCCAAGACTCTAGAGTATGCCATTAGTGTTTTACTTTTCCTGCTCTTGAGCAAATGTGAGATTCAGTAACTGACAGACTGATGCTGGGTCCTTAGACTGAAGTAATTGGGCTCTTTATTTTATTCTTACACTTGAAGTACCTAAGTATTCTTTAGATAATGCTCTGAAGTTGTATCCTTGAACTCCCCTGTATCCACTGTGATTAAGAAAATCTACCTTATAACTGAAAACATATGAAATGAGTACAATGGGCCTCAGGAGAACAGTCAAAGCTACATCCCCTTATAATCTTCATGTGTAGTTCTTTTAACTTCCACTCAAAAATTGTGCAGGGAAAATGGAACTGTGCTTGACCTACAAATGACTGAAATCCCCCCCCCCCAAAATAAATAATGAAATAGTAAAGATTTCTAATTTCTAAATGCTAAAGAATTCTATCTTAGATATAGCAGAACTCAAGCAACTATTAAAAGTGAAAAGAACAGCAGACTGAATAAAAAAAAAATTACGAGGCACTAGGTAACTAACTTTACAACTTACACCTGTTATTCATGCACTTTTGTCGACCGAAAGATGATGCTTCACATTTTTTAATTGAGCACATTACTGTATATTTACTGTAGATTACATTTTAGTGTTGTTTTGCTTTGGTTTTGTTTTTCGTTTTTCCTGAAATGTTTGTTTGTGATGGAACAGCTTGCTTTGCACATAGGTACAGACTCCACAAAACGAAGGAAATGTAACAGAAAGCAAATGTTGACTCATCCTTTTGCTGACTGAAGGGTATAAAACTGTATATATATATTGGAAATGTAATCTGGGTAAAGCTTGTTTGGGACACAAGTGTTCATCTCAGTCGGGGTAGTTGGTTGTTGGCAGTTGGTTGTGTCAAACAGATTTACTGTAGAGCTGTTGGTAACTGGTAACATTATTTTTGTGTATATTGTGGCTGTTGTTTTTTTTTAATATTGTGTTTTTGGTGTCCTAAGATATTGTCTGTGGTTGTATCTTGAATCTTGTGAGTGTTCATTTCATTCATGTATACTGTATGTGTGCATGCACACACACACATACAGTGGATGAGGATTTTGTCAAAACCTTTGTAAATGACAAAACTCTCTTGAATCCTAACAACCTCCACTGTCTCAGTCCTCCTTCTCAGTCATGTTACATCATCTCAAGTTTTCTTTTACACTTGGCTGCAGTTACTATGTTTGATACATCAAATGCTGAGAATTTGTTCTCCTCCAGTAAGAAGTTCTTTTAGGTAATAGGAGTTCAGCCCGCCGTAGGACACTGAAGACTCTCAGACACTTAATATGCCTAACATGCACATAATGAAGCTGTCAGTCAAAAATCAATGGCTAATGCTCCTCGCTCCCTGGATTAATGGTGTCAGTTTGCTTTGTTGCTAACTTCCGGTTACCTTCAAGAGACGGGGTGCTGGTGTTTGTATAGCACCACTCCTGGCGGAGTCTCTCTTTTTCATTACTTAAATTCTAAAGCTTAAATGTCAAGGGACAACGCTGTCAAAATAATTGAAAGACGGTTTGGGCCAAAGCAATTTTCACTGTGCATAGTGTAAATACACTTAATTTCATTGTTGGGAATTTCATTATTGGAAGTTGTTTCCAGCTCTGTTTCCAGTTTTGGATGTGTTGTAGTCCCATTGTGTGGCCTTATGCGCACTCTGCTACACTACTAACAGAGAACATAATTTTTATTTTTATTAAGACCTTTCAACACAAAGTAAAGAAACACCTACCTACAGCTACAAACCTGGGCTCAGGGTATGATGTGAGAAGTCTCTTTATGTTTCAGAATAGATGCTATAGCAGTAGCCAGCCTTAGAATGTTGGTGATTGTGTTTGGTCTCTGTGGAAGGACCTTTATACCTTGCAAGTGTTTTGTCTTGTAGAAGTGGATGAACATGGAACATCACTGATTCTGTCAGTAATAGACACTTCCAATCTAGCAGACCTGAAGGAGGTGCTGTTGTGGGCACCTTGTGAAAGACCTTACTGTACTTAGGTGGACCCGCTGGCAAAATAATACTAAGCTTGTTGATTTCAGGAAATGGATGGTGAATATTGGCTTATGTCTCAGTTATGGGGCTTAACCTGAGTTCATGAAGAGTGTCTCTGCTCGCTGAAGGGTTCAGCTGGGACTAATTGATCTTTTCTCACAGGAAATCCTCACGGACCACAAAAGTTCTTCTTTACGCATAGCTGTAAAAAATGTTCCAGCTCAGAATAACTGTAATCTTTCGTGGTGTCGGGCTGAGTGTTGAATAGTGGAAAAAGCAGACAAAAAAACCCAGATATCAAAATAAAAAAATCAGTGTTTGGTGATTTCTTCACATAAGAGAGGTAGCTGCAGGTGATTGAGAATAACAAAAAAATCAAACCTACCATTGTGCTGCAGTGGGGGATGAAGTTTTGCAGAACAAGACAGATACAGCGCTCTGGGGGTGTGTGCTATTGGGGAGAAGCTGGCAACCCTGCTGTGACAGAGGGGAGCGTTATTTCATCTACAGCATAAACAAGTCACCATATCTCTCTGTGTCTGTCTTTCTTCTGCTGGTATACGTGTAGTTATTTATCAAGCTGGGCCTGTGTTTTGTGGAAGGAAGGCTATTCAAATGTACAGACTTACTTTTTTAGCTGTAAAATATGCCCATTGTCTGAAATCCATTTTGCTCCTCCATGAAATTTACCCAAGTTTAGAATTGCTAATTACCTTCACCTACATTTATTTTGTCTTAATCACACCCCAGTGGAAACTCCGTGTTTTTGCTCTGTGTTCTGTGTGCTCTGTGTTATACGTTCATGCAGAACCAGTGGCTACCGACTGGGCTAGGATGCCATTGTATTTTTTAATTAGAATTTTGTGATGACCACTGGAGAATATGATTTAGGTGACTGTGGCAATAAAATGTTACTATCATTAATGCTGTCACATTCAAACTCATTATGCTTATTCACAGAAACTTCACAGCAAAAGCAATGGAAGCTGCTGAAAGAGTAAATTTCCCTATGAAACTGTGTATACTTCTCTGAATTTATAATTGGTTCTGTATGACTTATGGAGACACAATTCATAGTTTCTAAACTGTTATGTAAGACTTTTTTAGAGTATTATCTAAAAACAATTATAAAGAGAGAAATTTACCAGATGACCAAAAAAAAAAAAAGATATTCTTCTAACACGTCTAATAGAGAATTCTTCAGAATGGCTCAGTGTAGTACTGCATTTCTGATTTGTCTGAGAATGCATTTTTCATCTTTTGTCTATTTTTCCCACCAGCAAATGCAGTACAATGGAGGTTTGAAGTGAAATATTATAATATGTATCATTTCCTTCTGCGACCCTCGACTGGATAAATGCAAGAGAAAATGGATGGATAGATGGATTTTCCTTACTCAGAGCTTATGCTACGGTGACACTTTGATTAAAAAAAAAAAAAAAAAAAAAACGTAATATATTTTATCCAAATCCGGTGGGGACAATACAATTCATTCTCATACCCCCCACACCTCTCTGAGACATGCACTTGACTGGATAGATTCTGCTGGGAAAGCCCCTATATTGTCTTTCTGTACCCAACTCAGCATCTGTTGCTTTACGCCCTGCCAACACTGAACATATATTATATTGCTAGGAAAACTTTTTTTTAGACAGGATATCTAGACAGCAAGACAGCCCCCATGGAAATGTAAAGAAGTTCTATAAATGATGAGGCCCTGTACAGTACCGATGGACAGCTAACATACAACAACTGTACCTGTTAAGGTACATATCACTTAAAATCTTAAAACTTCATGGAATTGGAACCGCTTTTGATGTCAAATTAAGCTAAAAGTTACAATTTGTCTTTTTTTCCTCTTTATTGTCATTGCTATTTATATTACTGTTCCTGAACTTAGGCAGACATGATGAATTGAGTCCCTCTGTACAAAAGACGACAAGGAAACATTCTATGCGGTACAAATGAAAATATACATAACTTGATAAATTAACTTATTTTTTTTATTCAAAGCCACAAAAATTTTTGTCACTACTCATATACAGTCTACTGAACACATCTGCTCGATGTTGCAGTAACAGGGTCCCATTCTGACTTTTTAACAATGTCAGTGTCTCTATCCATCATAGGACATGCCACCTCATTTGAGGATCTTAGTATCTCCTGCAGAGTATAACATTGGTAAATTAACATAAATTCTTAATTATAATAAAATTATTACCATACATTGACCATATGTGGAAGTTTTTGATGGAATTTTGTCATCTGTGCATTCAGGTGGCGTATGTCTTCACATAAGTTAGGCAGTTTTTGTGATGTTCATGTATGTTAATGCCAGGTCTTAAGTGTGAGAACTTAAAATGTGCTTGGTAAAAATAGAAATGGTGTTTGACTAAGAAAAGCAATTTGTCTTCAGAGCCAGCTTAAACAGTGCTTGAGATCTGTTCCCAGTGGTATGGTTGAGAGTAGATATTCCTGGGCCTGTTTGTTGGCTGTATTTAACTGTAGGATTATCTTTAATTAAAAGCAAACATATATAAAATGTTTTAATCTCAGGTTTTGGTTTAGTCTAGATGATGATGATTCTGCCCCTTTACAATTTTCTTAAAAAAAAGCAAAATTTTTATTTAGTCAATATATACAATGTAAGGGTATGATGCAAAATTGCATGTATTGATACATTTATTTTGCAAATTTTGGAAATTAATAACAATACCTAAATCTCACATTTTTGAAGAACTGCATAATATTTAATTGCCATCAGTAATCACTGGAAAATGATTTGGGGCTCTAATTTGAAAAAGAAAAAGGTTCAGACTTGGCTGATTTATCAGTCTCATGTTAGCGCAAAAAAGGTGAGCAAGTTTCAAGGGCTGTGAAGTGGGTGTGTCATGGATATTTCACTGGCAGAGTGCAAGTTTTCTGAGAAATTGTCACAATCCAATACTGCCCACAAAATTCAGTCTGCCAATGGAAACATATTGTAAAATTTTGTTTGTTCTGCGAGTTTGACAGCGTATTGTATAGTTACCGAACAAGAACTGTACACCAGTTAGTCTGATTCGTGAGAAATTCATGAAATGTGGTTTCTGTGACCCCCCAAAAAAGAAATGCATCTCCGAAGAATCCTTTCTTAAAATCATTTTTCAAGACACACACACACACACACACACATTTTCAGAACCGCTTCTCCCATATGGGGTCACGGGGAACCGGAGCCAACCCGACAACACAGGGCGTAAGGCCGGAGGGGGAGGGGACACACCCAGGATGGGACGCCAGTCCGTCGCAAGGCACCCCAAGCGGGACTCGAACCCCCGACCCACCGGAAAGCAGGACCTGGTCCAACCCACTGCACCACCGCACCCCCCCCATTTTTCAAGACAGATTGTTATTTATTTAATGTTGATTTTCTGCACGAAACACTATTATTTGGAGAACATTTTTGTTATGCTTTTTGGAAAACTTAGCATAATACAAATTTATTCATTAAATACAACTTCATTATAAAAAGGTTTAAAAAAAGCCAGAAAGTGTACACATCGCCTTAAATTCTGCAAAACAGCAACTCTATCTTTAGCTGTGCTTTTTAATGACAACAAAATAATTTGCGGTTGGGTAAAGTGTTTGGTCTTTACCAACAACAGTGCTACTTCAAAAAACTAACATATTTGACCTTGACACACCCATAAATGTTTTAGCTGCAAGTTAAACTCAAACTTTGTTTGAGTAAGGAATTTGCTTTCCTTAATTGTCAGTTTTAATTTGATGGTGTGTCTTTTCTGTTCTATTTTCCATCTTATGAGTGGTAGTTTTACTATAGACTTCTGTGACAATTTGCAGTACATTGCACAGAATTACTTACACCCTCGATCACTACTATGACAGCCAGAGTAATTGTTTTCTGAAAGTCAGCCAAGCGAATGCCTTCCATGTCTCTGCTGTCTTGGACGCTAATTTGGCTCCTTGTGTCCAGTTGACTGATTTCTGTAGCGCTCCAGACTCGGACAATCACCTTGAATTGTTACATGAGATCCGTGCCCCCCTGCCCAAAAAAGCAATAAAAGCAAAGTTTTACTCGTGGAAAAAAAATCACTCAAGATGTTTCCATCCAGGCAACTTAATGCCAATTACTGTGCCCCCGTAGAAATGCCCCATGCACCGGGGGAGATTATTTACAATCATAGCTCAGATTCTTGACATGTGTACTGTGAATGTGCCACTGTGACTATTCCTTCTGTTCTTTGTCATCAAGCAAACGTTTCTCTTGTTCAGCCATAAGGTAACAATAGTTCATACCTTGTCTATCCCTGTGAGGAGATGTCATTTTCTAGGTGAGACCGAGGCTGACATTTCTTATGCTGCTCAGAAATGTGTAGATATATAAGACTGATTTTCATGGTGTCCAGAACCACTTAGACAGCACAAGTTAGCTATTAGGTGGCTTATGGTGTATAATTTAAATTAGTGTTTGGTGACTAGTTAAAACAGATCTTCCTTCTGAGTTATAACTGAAGTTATAATGATAAGCTGTAAGTATAAGGGGAATTTGCTTTATAGAGATGAAAAGGAAAGTCTGGGTGAAAAGCTGTTCAGTACTCTGGCTCAATGTTTAAAGGAAAAATTAAAAGGAATATTTGATATAGTCAATTCTAAATTAAAGCTATACCTGTGCGGCTTGAGAATCAGCAGTCCAAACTTGGCTAATATCTTATCTGTTAAAATTGCAAATTCTCAACTTCTGTGGAAACAGACACATTTATCTATAATTGACACAACCAGGTTCTGTTTGATTGTGAACTTGCAATACGC
This sequence comes from Scleropages formosus, assembly GCF_900964775.1. Taxonomy (NCBI): domain Eukaryota; kingdom Metazoa; phylum Chordata; class Actinopteri; order Osteoglossiformes; family Osteoglossidae; genus Scleropages; species Scleropages formosus. Next base: position 14,917,806 of record NC_041808.1, on the reverse strand, counting down.
TGTGATGACATCTAGATTGCTTCTTAATATTTTATGCATGGCAAACGCAATATATAATAACTTGATGGAGAGCCCCCGTAATGTCAACGTTGCATGTCTGAACAGCAGTGTCATCAATAGGTGCATTAACTATTTAGATGCAACCGGAGCTCTTGGTCGTTCCATGCTGAAGCTGTACTGTACTGTAACAAAGTGTCTGTGGTATGTTCTCTAAACAAAGTCGATCCATGCAGAGCCGGTAAAACAGAAGGTCTCTCCTACAGGAATGTGTTGAGCCATGGTTGGCTGAATCTAATCTGGGGGTAAGATATGGGATGCTGATGAGCTCAGATGTAGCAGCTGAACTCCTGTGGAGCACCATATCTAATGTCAATCTCAGAATTTAAAAAAGCGTGCCTCGCAGCACAATAGAAACCTCAGAATACACCCCTTTCCCTGCACATTCTTAACTGTATTATAAGCTCAGCTTGGATTCCAGACAATTCTCAAGGATTTATTATTGCTTTAACTATAACCTATAACCTAAAACCAAAAATAATAGTGCCAAAAATTATGTGAAGCATGTCAGATTAAAAGTATATTACCATGACATTAATACTTCAGGTTGTTCGTTGTTTGTTCATTGACTTCTCAGTGCCACCAGTTACTCTGGCCTTCTTGCACTGTTGCTTATATTTTCCAGTTTAAAATGACTTAAATTAGTCAGCATTTACTTCACTGTTCTAAACACAGTCATTAAAATCAAAACCTTCTTTAGACTGTTTCATATTTCACATTAATGAGCAGAAGGGTGTACGGTATCTTTCGTCAGCCTCTCCAAAGGATACAGAATACTTATGAAATACATGCATTAGAATCCGATAGGGATATTTCCCTTGGAGACACCCTAGAATTTATGTACACGGTGTAAAATCACATACTCTGTGTATATGCTCATTAATTTTTCAAATATATAGTGCGCAGGTCCTCTCACAATTATCCCGAATATGTTGTTCACTGCGAGCCTGTCTATGATTCTGTGATTCGTAGGAGATATCATGAGGAAGACATTTATAAAAATCACAGTGCAAAAGCAGAAGTCTTCACTCAAGGAGATCTGCATGAGCAGTAATGAACTAATCTCATGGACAGTTAACGACACAGTTTTTCCCTAACAACACTAATACAAGAGTCTTAATTTAAACAGAATTTATTTTTTGCTAAAAGCAAGTTAAAGGAAGATCAGTAGTGAAGATTCCGTTTTGAGGTCAAAACACATTCAATAAAACTTAAGAAAAGGTCAACAAATCGGAGCAGCAGGCCCTTTTTTAATCTATTTTAGACACAGAGATTACTAGAAAAAAGCCCAAGAGGTTCTTATAGCTACGGTAAAGCTGACCACCATAGAGCTGGCTGGTCACCCTGCGCACACTGTGGCTAGTGTCCTCTCTCCAGTGGGACTGTGTGTACTTTCAGAGAGCTTTCACCTTAAATACCTGGCAAACAAACACAACACACACATGATCTACCAGTCAACAGACTTCTGAGCAGGCAATGTGGTACAGAAGGGCAGACAATGGATACAGCAAATTCAAACAGCAGTAGTCCACTTTGTGCAAAAGAGCGAGGGTGGAAAGCCATTAGCCCGTCTCATTTACAGGCAGAGCAGAGAGCAACTTGAGCAAGGCCAGGTTAATACTGAGGAAAGACCCTGTACTGCACAGGCTCACCTTAACTCATTCGTCACGAACAGGCGAAGCATGAAACTGACTTGCTTGTGGTAATGTCGAGCGAAAAGCAGCTCCACTACATGGGCATTTCCAGTCCACAATCATGACAGGTGAAAATAGTGCCAGAGTTAAAGCATCCTCCAAGACATCAAGCTGCCATGCTCATACACATAACAACCCCTATCACGACCACCTATCAGTCGCCCCCGGCCTCCTTCAGGAATTCAGCGATGCTATGATCAGCGCCTGGAAATGCACCACTTTATATTCTTGTGGCAGGACAAAATTGCAGGGAGAATATCTAGCAAAAGAATCCATGCAAAAAAAGAAAGGCTATTGTTATGTCTTTGATACATTGGCAACCCAAGTATAAGTCACTAGCCGAACACAAGGCTGACGGGGGTACAGCCTGGACAGGACCTTAGCTCATCGCAGGGTAGCCACACATGCACACACTCACTGACCCATTCAAACACTAGGGGTTTTTAGCATCAGCAGTTCATCTAAACTGCATGTCTTTGGACCGTGGGAGGAAACCTGAGTGCTCGGTGGAAACCCACTCAGACACAGGGAGTACTGAGCAGGGATAAAATCTTGCACACCGGCCAAGTGCTGTGAGGCAGCATTGCTGCTCTCTACAGCACTGTGCCACCCAAATTAGGAACACTTCAATAAAAAGAATAAACATTCATTAGTCTAATCTGAAAGCAGTTACAATAACTTCGGACATCATTCACTTAGAAACAAAACTGCAGAAAGTTTCTTTTGTAGATACGGCATATGGAAATGAGTATAAAATAGTTGTCCTACAATACGACATGCGCTCAAGTTTTACAGCAGTAAAAACTTTTTGCTTACTGTTTAGAAAAAGGGGTGTCTCAAGGTCAATTATTCTGGTTTCAGAACACCAAAGAAATACCCTGCCAAAAGCGAGTGCCCAAAAAGGTTGGCCTATGCAAAATTAATTGCTCATGGGTGTGGTTAGGATGTGTGCTAGGCATGGACAACAAAGATGACTGCATGTCGTTGCGAAATTGAGGATACAGTTACCATCCAAAATGTCAGGTGACAATTAGAGCATCACTGCCAAGAAGTCTTCACAAAAGCAGAAGACCATTATTCTGTTCTGCGAAGTGCAGGCTAGGTAGGCTGTGCTGGTATTTATGGATAGATTTTTAAAAATGATTTTAATATCTTTCCTATTCAAATGTGCATGTCCTTCAAACAGTTTGTCAGTTTTTGAATGTAATGCATCTGTAACACATATCACATTGATTTCTGAAGAGGTGCTCAAAGATTAGTAGCTTTCATTTCATTTCGTAAATTATTAATGAACCGTCACGGTAACACTAAAAACTGAACCAAATAATTTCTTTCCCAAGATGATTCACCGGACAAGAAAAAAATACTGTTAAACAAATCATGTTGAAATGAGTAATAGTAAATGAAACGGAAACCACACAACAGAAACAGTTTCTGAACATGTAGAAGCACATTTACATTTAGCTTTTATACAGATGGGTAATTTTTACTGGAGCAATTCAGTATAAGTACCTGGATCAGGGGTACTACAGCACTAGGTGAGATTTGGGCATGGCTTTTCAGAGTGCAAGGCAGCACCTCTGGCCACTATGCTACCTCCTGCTTACTTTTTTTTGAATATGGATGTAAAATCAATCTGTTATACAAGTTCTTATTTGGTAAGCACGCAATACATTTTCAAACTAGATGCCTCAAAACACTTTTAAACATTCTTATGACATCTTAACATTCTTCCCTGGACAATAATGGATTTTCAGCTTCTTAATATTTTCTTGCACTTGAAACGGCAGAATATGCATGACACACCCTCACCAAAAATCAATAGTGTGTTTCAGTGCTCAACTGGGAGATACTGAGCTAGTGGGAGGTTGAGACTTCGATATCCTGCTTTCGAAAACCTTTCTGCTGTAAAGCTAGAGCCACATCTAACATAACCCTTTGGGTTGAATAATTAACCACTGATTAGTGCATCATCCATAATAAAAACCACAGCAGTCATTCTGTCATTGAGAAATGCCTTATCAATAAGGAATTGAACGATTTTTGTTCTTTGGTTGTATGGAATAATGTTTTCAATACATTTCTTTTAATAATACTAGCTCTGGGGGATGCTTTATGACCGTGTGAAATTATAAGCAGTAACACTGGTGCTTCATTTACTATGCTGCCAAACCTTTGGCCATGTAAAATACTCCTTCAGCATTGTCCATAAGAAAACATGTCCCATCTGAGTCTGCTCGCCCTCCTCTGCTTTTTCCACCAATGGAGTATGCACACACTACAAACCTTATATGTACATTATTGCTCCACGGTAACCTCTTTAAAAATGTATTGTGGTAACACCAGCATGTATTTCCATTGTATCATAACCATCTGTGGCATAACAATAAAGCAGTATAGTTGTTCAATAAAAAAAACAACATGCAGTACAAACCAGTAAATTTCATGTAAAGTTGCAGAAACACTGTCACGTAGAACCATAGACCCACAAACATGTTGTACAAAAGCATCTCCTCCAGGTACTGCTCCAGCAATGCCAACGTATATTAACATGTATTGCTATAGCAACACTTTCATCCAACAACATCACCAGTAAGACCAGCAAAAAAAAAACCACCTGTGTTTATTTACACATAACGGATTGTAAGCATGTAGTGCTGCAGTAACGTTGTTGTGTACTACATATAGCAAATCACGAGTATGTGCTGTAGTAACACAACTGTGTACTAAATGGAATTAACAGCATACAATCACGTGGGTGCTCTGCAAAAGTGCTTACTGGGAATACTTGCTGGTGGTTGTGAAGCAGGGGGGCGTGGTGGCGTAGAGGGTTTGGTCTGTGCCCGCTCTCTGGTGGGTCTGGGGTTCGAGTTCTGCTTGGAGTGCCTTGCGATGGACTGGCCCAGTGTCCTGGGTGTGTCCCCTCCCCCTCCAGCATTACGCCCTGTGTTGCTGGGTGAGGCTCCGGCTCACCACCGCCCTGCTTGGGTCAAGCGGTTTCAGGCAATGTGTGTGTGTGTGTGCTTGTGCAGCAGTCACACCAGTAACACTGGTGTGCAGTGCTACCATAACGGCAGTATTTGTTACTCCAGTAACATCAGTTTGTAATGAGATGATGTCACCAGCATGTAATGTTTCCACCCATCCCTTAGGTGTCTACGGTGATCTTGCCAGCACTTGGTGCCGTCACAGATGTACCAGCCCCACACCCAGAGCTCAGTACCAAGCACCCTGTAACTCTGTACTGAGTGTGTGGTGGCCTCGCAGGTGGTGTCAGCATTAGGAGGCTGCAGTGTCATTTCTCAGTGACCCTGCATCATAGTACCAAGTCCACGTGTAAACAATGTCATTTCATGAAATTAATTACATATATCACATCTGTGTAACAGACATGAAATGGATTGAACTGAAAACATTAATGTGTTTAATAATCCAATATTCATACAGACACATACATATTCGTTATATACAACAATCTGTAAAGTTCCAGGAGTGAAGTAAATATTTTTTTGCCAAACTCTGCGCTTCTGCTCTGCGGGCACTGTTTCGCAGAAACAGATCCTATGCCTTGGATATTGCAGGTGCTTCTTCTGAAACGGTGCAGATGACAGAACCATCAAAGTGACCAAAGTTCAGAGTCATGAGATGTTTAGTAGTTGCACCTCAATGCTTATATTGCTTTTATAGCGATGCTATTGGAAAGGGGTGAAAAGCTATAATGTAAGGTTGCCATTACTTTAGGTGGCATTTGCAACCAGACTCAAGGGAGTTGATAGCTCAGAGCAGCTGTGTATTTTTACTCTTTTGTTAATCCTGACAACTGTCTACAGTCCTGTAGGACAGCCTGTATTTTCTCAGAACATTTTCCCTTTGACATGTAGCATACAAATGAGAATTTTTCAGACTTTGCAGGCTTTTAGGGTCAAGTACTTAATCCAGAGCACGGAGAGTCAAGGGTCATTTTGAAGTTTGGTCTCAGAGTTTCTATTTGTGTTTTCCCTTTGTGACACTGTGGTTAGATATGTTCTACCCAATTTATCTCAAGAATGTAATGAAACATTAGGTTAGTGGCCTAACCCTGGTACCTCAAAATCAAGTTCCAGATTAAAAAATACACAAAATCACCAGCTATATTATAGTAAACACAGCAAAGATTCTATGCTCTGGCCATCTGCAACCTTTTGCATTGAAACCTCAGTGAACCAGAATTTCTTTCTTTTTTAGATGGAGACTTTAAAGGTATGGGTTCACATTCTTATTTTCTTACACTGCCAGTGATTCTAGGAAGCCAGTTTACAGTCTGAAAGCAGTAACATTTCCAAGTCTCAGTACATTAAAAAAGCAAAAAAAAAAAAAAAAAAAGAAAAAAAAAAACAGAGAATTGCGTATTTAAATAAAAATGAAAATATTTCATAAAATCAAAACAGATGATATGATATCTGATAAACATCTTTATTAACTCGAAGGACTGAAAAGACCATTCAACTTTACATGACTCAGTTCTCACTGAATATAAACTGCCTGGAATGCTGGAACCATAGATAAGATTAAAAATAATAATAATAATAATAAAGAAGAATAACTTTCCCATGAAGTGATAAGTGGCCAGAGCTGGATGGCGGCGACAAGGCTGCAAATAGTCAAAACAGCTTTTGATTGTGCACGAATGTTATGGTAAATTGTTTCACAAGGATGACTTCACCTCAAAGCATTAGCAGGCTTTCCTGCTTAGCTAGAAACAGGCATGGAAATCATACCGTGAAGCCACTGGACTCCGACTCTTGTGTGTGTTGACAAGTATCCTTGGCAGGTAGAAGACCAATCTGTATTTGTTGTAGCAGGTGGCAACCTTGTCACATGCAAAGGGTTCAACCAGTTGAGCTCTCCGCTTAAGGTTGCGCTCCCTAGTTGTTGTATGATTTTCAGCTCATGGGGAAACTATTACTGATAATGTAGTACTGAGATAAGCCAGGTGATGGCTGTATTTGCCCTTCATGCATAAATCACTGCTTTCATCTCCTTGCCCTTTCACTAGTTGCTAATTAAGGTGGATTATAATAATAAATCCCACTGAAACTACTGTAGGAGAGTTTGATGAAGCCGTAGTGAATAATATATACATCTTCCTCCCCATCCCCTTCCTTTAGCTGCAGTATTCCATAAAAGTTTTCATTCAGTACACAACTGGGAAAAAGTACGATGGTGTGTATGCGTGTGTATATATAAATATGCATCAACAGTATTGTAGATACCACCTACATGAAACATTGCCTGAGAGAGATGCCATCAAATGTTTAATATAATTTTTAATAAAAGTTTTGCCATATGCACACCAGTCAACAAGACATATTTCAACAAGACAGCAAAAAGAAAAATATATAAACCTCTGAAGACTCAGTATCTGTGTGAGCCTTCAGCGGTTTTTTTTTTTTTTTTTAACTACTTTAAAATTGCATGGCTGAGTAAATCAAACACATGCTGCATTGACCTTTACATGAAGAGTACAAAATTATATTTAATCCATTAAGCGTTTGGTAATTTTTTGGCAGATAAGGATGCAGTAATTGCTATTATATAATTTTATTTTTTCCCTGAGAGAATGTAGAAATAGCCTGTCATTATACCTGGGCGTGCAATATCAGCACTCAATTTTTATATTGCAGGGTTTAATTTTTATACAATTCAACATTATTCATACGAATCAAACCAGCTTTTAACTGCATACAATACTCCTTCACAATGTGTCTAATGTGTTATACATATATAATGCATCTCGTGTCCAGAAATTTTAAAGAATTGTTTGCGTACGTGTTTATACATTTTTCCAGTTTTCCATATTTGCTCTTGGGTAACACTGCAGTAAAACTTTGTGATTAATAACAACAACTAAAAGCAGAAAGATTCATGAAAAAAAGAATGCTGTTGCGAGAATTTAATGCTGAGAGCAAAGAGATATTGCAGGCTGTACTCTGCACTAACATTTATTACAGCCTGGGAGCTGATGTGTTTTTAAATGAGAGAATCTTCCACAACTGCCTTTTTTTATCAAATGAATAAAGAGGCTAAAATGGATTATTTATTTTGTTATGTACTTTATCATTTATGCTACTCTCTCAGGTTTTGGAAGCAAATAAGTCTTCTCTTACAGCCTCAACTAAAGTACTCAGAATGCTAAAGATTCCCAGTGGAGAAAATCTTTGAGGAGGCTCTGGGATCTCTCACATAAGTATAGTCTGCTGAAATCTTTGATTTAGAATAAGAACCAACTGCGACCTGTTTAAAAATGTATTTGCAATGATGCATCCAGTTGTGAGATTGACTACTTTCATTTTTCCATAAAAACAAGGATCTCTTATTAAACAAATACTGCCTTATAGGGGCATGACTTTTAGTTTGATTGCATAATCTTAACAGTGCCTTACAGACAACAAAAAGGCATTTAAACCATATCTGAGACATTCTGAAATAACCACAGCAAAATAGAATGAGTACACGTAACATTAAACATTAAAAAGATTTTGTACAATAAATTTAAGGCATTTTCCTTGATATATTCAGCTTGAAGAATGAGCTAGTTCATCTTTTCTTCCAGTTACACCTACCCATTCTTCGTACAAGACTAAGACTTCATTTGCAACTGTCATTAATAAAAAAAAAAAAACTTGAAACTTGAGAAATCTCATCAAAACATTTTTAATTGCAAAAAACATAATTTTTTTTACTTAGGTAAAAATTTACCTTCAAACTAGTTTTTGCCATACATTTCTGGATGCTCAAATTTAACTTTGATAAGAATTTTTTAAATCCAACTACTGAATCAAGGTGACAGTTCTGAAGAAAACTGGAGGTACATTTTACAAAGTGGGAAAATTATAAAGCAAAACAGTGACAGGATGCAACTGTGTAATTTTGTCTCTGTTAAAAAAATAAATAAGCTGAAGTAGTTGTGACAAAGCTTTGGATTGCACATTTATTTCAGATTTGTTTCCACTTTGCATTCTGTAGCTTCAGACCCAAAGTTTGATATTTTTTGGAAAGAAACACAATGCACATGTGGTATGCAGACAAACAGCCAACTGCTGCTATTTGTACAAACACAAACTTTAAAATTCAGAACCACTTGGAACAACTCCAAAAACTCTGAGATTGTTAAAAAGTGCATACTCTCCCCAAAATTACATGTATAAACAACTGAGTTATAAATTTAGAAATTTCATCCGCGTTTTAATATATTTAAGTGTTATAGAGTTGACAGCAGTGGTGCTTACATGAAGGAAAAATATACTTATTTTTACCAGGGCGGGAATACCTAAAATAATTTGCATCTGTGATCTGTCTTTGACTCACTGACAGTAATTGTGTTCATCATTTGTCTACTACTTGCAGTTCCACTTTCTACAGTAAACACAAGCATTCAGACAGCAGATTGAAAGGTTACCCCAACATCAGTTGTTTAGTGGCCTTGTATTATAAATACGCACTTATAAACTCCAATGGAGATAAGTGGGCACGTTAAAGAGACGGCAAAATAACTACTGAAAAGTACACAAGTACTTCTAAGTAAAAGTGATGCATTGTAGCAAGATAATTCAATGTATTAATTGTTTACTGGGGAAACACTTAGTTCAGATTCAAAAAATCCAACAAAGAGCTGCTGATGGACACATGCATAGAGGGGGAGGTGAAATATTAATTAATAAAAGTCTAAATATTAGAGCTTTTAATCAGATTTTAGATCTTCGTAATTTATATAAGCAGAGGAGTTTCAAAACTTATCCTTTCATTGTGACCTTGATTTTTGGCACACAGAACAGAAACTTATCCATAGTGACATGCACAAAGGATTGATGCAAATTATTAGAATAACACAAGCGGAGTGACAGTTCTTGGAATTCAGCTTCAACTCATGCCTCTGCATGAAGGCCACTGTATTTTGACTGTCTCTGAGAAACAAAAGGATAAAACCTCATCTTAACATACTGCGGGGTATTCCTAAAATATTGTTTACATTATTATGTGGTCCAAAATATGGATAAAGAAAACCGAGTAATTTCTCTCCATAGCTACCAGAAAAAATGTAATGTGGTCCTTTGCTTCAGTTTCACACCCATTTAGGGTTCCTTGCAAGCCCAGTGTTTTAGCAGCAGGTAGTATAATGGTTAAGGACTTAATATTGTGTCTCAGCAGGGACCCTGTTGCAGTACCTTTGACTGAGGCACTAAACTCAAAGTACCTCAGTAAACCATCTAGATGTATCTATGGTTAAAGATTGCAAGTTGATTTGAATAGCAATAGTGACTGAGTAACAAAATAAAAATGATCTAATAAACATACTTTTTTTGTTGGATTTATTGCCTCCATGGTCACCTTCAGAATTTTCTAGTAGCTCTCTGCCTTCAGCTTTACATGCATTTTTAGCACTCTTTGCAAACTCACAGTTTATCTTAGCTGTAGGAATGACAGCTGAGTTAAGATGGACATTTTGCAAGATATGAATAACTGCCATCTGCAAGCTGGAGGTGAGAATATTAAGGGGATGCTGTAGTGCAGGTCCCCTCATGCACATACTCTGCTTGCTAAGCAGCAAGTTCATTTTTCCAATAACATCATTCTTTCACAAAGTGACCAGATTTTCAATCCGTCTTTTGTTTTAACAAGTGTTTAATCAGATCCTGAGATTGCGAGACGACTCCTGGGGGTGGCCGGAGGCGCGTCATTAGAATGGGGATCTGAAATGATGGTGAGAATGAAAACTCGTCTCATTTTTGTTTAAATTCAGTATGCGCTTGAATAAGTCATTCACACCTCCAGCAAGATTACCACAGATCCAGGCTCCGGGTGCCATTGTGCTTTCAAGTATGCCGAACTTTTGCCCTGTAGCAAAGGGATGATTGGTGTCTCGGTGTTGCATCAATTGTTAGTCAGTTGTGATTAAATGCTAATACAGCTTTTTAAAGTTGTTTCTCTTTGAGAGGAAAATCTGCAAGCAAAACCTCCATTCATTTGCTTCATATTTTGCAATTATGCACACAAGTGTTTGGCCAGTCTGGCTTGCTCTTGTCAACCTGCGGTGCAGTGCATCAAACACAAAGTCATCTCCGTACAGTACATTTGCATGTTTTTCAGTACCACTTTGGCTTGACGTTCAATTACCATGACAAATTTTTCATGTAGTGAAAATGCGAATTACTTCTCTAATTTGGAATTCTATACCTATACCTCACTCCATACAAGCTCTCAAACTAAAGCAACACAGAAAGTCTTCTGGAGGGGATTCATACATATAAAATAGTTTCAGCAGGGATACATTTTAGAAGTATGATTTATTGAAACTGGCATACAGATGTACAAGGTTGCATGGCGTTGACCCCACCCTTTAGGGACACCACCCATTAAACGTGTTCAAAAGCTGCGTATCTGCCTAAGGGTACATTCAGGAGCTGAGTATTCCAATGTCAAATAGACTGGATGTGAACCAATGCAGCTTACTCCAAGGTATTGTTTGTATGAAACTGGATTAAACTAGATTGTTATGTCTGTATGCATGCAGTACATGTGAGTCCTGAAACAGAAATAAAACATGACTGCCCATCAGCTTTAAGCAAATCATAAAAAAGCATGATAGTGACTTTTAGTCTTCTCTTCTTCGACTGAATGACTGGTTGTTTCAAAACTTTACACTCCATTTGGTCATCTCACAGCACCAAGTTCAATATGTCCATCTCTAACAAACAAGCCCATGCTTGCTGTACAGCAGTTGATAATGTTTTGGGCACAGAGTAGCCTTGAAAAACCTTTCAGTGACATTGGAGCTACCTTTCAGTAGCCATATCCCAACATCATGAAATTCCCACTTTTGGGCATGTTAACAACAACTACCTCAGTGACCTTGACATCCTTTTACTGAAAAATGGTTACATGCATAATAATGTGAATATAATGGATTGGGGAATAGTTTCTACCTATCTTAAAAAAAAAATTTACAGGTATCGCTTGTATTACTGTGTGGCATCACAGTGTTTGTTAGGGCAAAAAAGGTTCATTGAAGCAGTTTGATCAATGTAAGAACAGTGGACATCCTCCTGAGACATGAGTGTGTACAAAATAATACAGTTTTTAACTTTTTTGCAGTGTCTACAACCGCTCATCACAAGCAGGGTCCGCGGCGAGCCGGAGCCTACCCGACACCACAGGGCACAAGGCTGAGGGAAGAGGGGACACTCCCTGGATGGGAGACAATTTTTAATTTACAATGGATAATACTGATTCCTGTTTAATCTGATTAAAATTGGCTATTGCTTATTACTACGTTGTTATGTCACCTTTTTGCTTTAGAAATATCCTTCCGAAATAAGACTACATATGGTTAATCATCTGGTGGCGTGCAGACCTAGAAAGGAATAATATACATGAATCCTTTGCTACCAGTTGCAGGAATTTATGATGACTAGAAAACCACCCCAAAAGAAAGCCAGAAAACTCAAAAAATAAAAATCTAGTAACAAACCATGCACAACTCACTGAAATAGTAAAGAAATAACCTTAGGGGAGCCTAGCCCAGGGCAAAAACAACGGGTGGAGACAAGGAAGCAGACAAAAGCTTGAGATGCAGTCCGTAATCAAAAAGGTCTATCCTGCTTCAAGGGCAAGGAGCTGGAGCAAAAATGAAAGACCAGGTGCTGAGCGAACAGGGCAGTTACAACTTGAAGAGGAAGCCAATGCTCTTACAAATGCTATAGCCAACGGCGAATCAGATCACTTGTTGGTCAGGTGGTTCCAAACAGACAAGGACTATTCACACAGAGCAGCTCTGGGGGTCAGGCTAGTAGGCAGCCTTTAGAATGTTCTGGAAAAGGGGCTTAGTGGGTGTGATGTGGAGCCATAATCAGCAATGGCAAAAATGGGAAGACAAGACCGAGGCAACAACAAATATAGATTAATTAAAAAAAAAAAAAAAAAAAATCAACACAACTGTTAAAGGAATGAAGAATGAACAAGGAGAATTACATGTACTGTATCTGTAAAATTTCATGAGTACTTAAAACCACCTAATTGTTGCTGCACATATTTGCAGTTGAATTCACCATATTTATATGAATGACATTCGTTTTCGTGTTGAAGATTTACAGATGTTTAATAAACTTTGGAACGGTTCCATGCAAAACTTTTGATTATGTGCAACCCAAAATAACCTTTTGGTGCTTATACTGGCACAATAGAAAGCTCTGTGGTTAGAGCTGCTGCCTTGTATTTGAAGGACCTTGGTTTGAATCCCACCATCTAGTGTCAAACATGCAGAATTGTTCTATTACAAAAGGTTACAGAGCTGTATGAAAGGGTAAATCATTGTTAACAAGATATACTAATATGACAAGCATATTACAAAAAAAAATGCTAAATGAGATAAGCAAATATTTGTCAGGTCATCACAAATGCATATGGCCAAGAGCCTTAGTGTCGTAACACTAAAAACCCTTCAGTCTGTAACATAAGCTCCAATTTGTCACATACAGTATTCAGGCACATTTTACTAAACATGACCACTATTTGACAGCAGTGGATATATATATATATATATATATTTGTGTACTCACACACACTGGCTGAAACCCAAGGCAAACTGGAGCCTAATCCGGCAACACAGGGCGCAAGGCTGGAGGGAGAGGGGACGCACCCAGGAGGAGACGTCAGTCCGTCACAAGGCACCCAAAGCGGGACTTGAACCCCAGACCCACCAGAGAGCAGGACCCGGCCAAGCCTGTTGTGCCACCCTGCCCCATATTGCTTTTAAATATAAAATATTTATATGTACATATGTATATATATATATATATATATATATTCTACTTGAATCATTTCAACAAATGAATGCAAAAACAATGGTACTAGCAGGTAATTTTGAACTACAGGTATTGAAAATTGTTAGCTGGTGATAATGGGCGGAATTGATTTATTCAAATGTTTTTCCAGTTAAAATTAAGTTGCACTTGTGCTTTTATCAAGTCTCTTTGATATTGTTTTATTTGACGAGACCATCGCAGTCATTATCTCTGAATGTCTTTACGTAAGATTTCAAAGATATTCAAAATTTGCCTGTATATGTCTTGCAAAGCAAAATAAGATTTTTTTTTTTCCAGTAAATACTTCCACATGCTCATTGTCAGTGGGTAAGAACAATGGAATTCGAGAGAAAACATGCGGTTTATTCTAACTTACTTATTATTCATAGAAAAACATTAGCAGATGAGAAGATGTGAGAGAATTTTCCTTGTCATTATTTTCTGCTTAGTATTATAGCAGATGCATGGTACAATCTGGCATTGCTGAAACACACCAACTATGGCATATATTTTTCAATTAAAATTAGTCAAAAATGCCAAATGGACTGAAATGATAAACCTCATATGTATACTGGTCTCAGTGTTACATTTGGTCTCAGAATAGAGGATTAAAAAACAACCATGTTACTTGAACATGTGGCGTCTCACAGAAATCAAGCATGTGCATACTGTTTCCTTTGTTGTGAAATGCTGTGACATTAATGTGAATGCAAAATCTTTACAGGCACATAGGCAGATATCAAATTTCTACAAAAACTAGGTTAGATAGGGCAGAAGTAGGAATAATCAAAGTATGCATGATATTTATGAAAAGTATAGCCTAAAGTGCTTCCTCAAAAAGCAAGTCAGTTTTCTGTCTGCTTTTCTCAACTGTCCTACATCTTTGTATTCTCTGTGGAAACCACTCTTTGATGTAATTTAATGATGAAACCTCTATGTGTTAAAGGAATGTTATGTGACAAAACTAGATGATGTAATGATCATGACTGACCTGCTGATATAATCAGAATTTTCTCTGGAGTGTATGAAAGGGGACAATGTTGGATATTTTGTACAACGAAGCAAATAATTCCTGTCAGGTTAACAGCTAACTTAGCTGCCGTTTATAGAAATATTACAATAAAAAAGTAAAGAATCAACACATGTATTTTTAAAAGCACTTCACACTAACACTAAAACTGAAAATTCTATATAATATTTTCTGAAAAAATATTAAGCAGTTTTAAAGTCCATTGATCATTATGTGTGAATTACTGTAATAATATTACTCCCTATTAAGAGCTGTAGGGGCATGTAAAAGATTTGGAGCATAATTTTCCTATCTGACTGGACAGAGGCTTGTCCTTTGGTAATAGTATTTTCTCCACTATAACTGTGCAATGAGCATTGAACCAGCAGCTGCTAAATACCAGAAGAAAGGACAGAAATAAATCACTAAATCCAGAGGATACCAAACATTGTTAGATTTTATTACAATAAAATTTGTTGAGGACACCCCTCTTTATGCTATATTTAGTGTGGACTACAGTTACATAATTACGTTATTTCTATCTTTAATAATTTAGCGTTTTTACAGTTTTTCTTCTGTTATCGCTGATGTTTTACGGAGGTCTGTTCTCCCTTTTCTTCCTGTGGCAGCCAAAACTGCTCGACTCTTTTTTTTTTTGCCTCATGGCAGCTGCTATATTTCTGATTTGAAATTTTCAGATTATGAGCATAACATTAATCAGTAAAATAATTCACAAAGTTCTTTTGATTTTAAAACTGATGTGAGCACTTTTAAAATCAAGAGATTTGAGGCTATTGCTTTTTATGAGTAGGCTGCCGTGCAGCCCAGAGGCTGTATATCATTGAGTGCGAATGCACCTATGGCCACATGAAATTGCCTTTGCTGTAGACCTACAATGCTGTGACAATTTTCTAGGATGGCTGAAATTACCCCAAACTGAACAAAATTGAGGGTGTGAAACATCCTAAAATGTAACTCAGACCAATGCTGCTGGTAGTCAATAAATAGATAAACAGGTATCAATAAATGTTGCTACTGTAACAGGTTATGAAAGAAAAATCATCTTTTATTGTATTTCTCACATCAAACGAAACCTTGGCTATGGGGCTCTTGTGAGAGAGAGCTACTTCTGTATCCACAAATGCATCCATTTTTGTTTTGTTTTGCCCTGTAAGAAGAACAGAGGCTCCAAATTGTAAATTATAGTCTGAGATTGCCTTTTCAGACAGTGGCCCCACTATCCATGATTCAAATTTTCTGTTTTTACATTATAACACAGAAGCATTTTAATCTGAATGCTGAGCCAGGAAAACTATCCTGACAATCATGTTAGTTAGTCACTAGTTACTCTTTTAGCAGGCCAAACACTGGAACTTTCAGGCATGTATGGTGCTTTATATAAAAGCCTCAGCCAAGCAACTAAAAAGAAAAAATAAAAATGTTTTGAAATTAAAAGGTATACTAATGTGAAGGGCACAGTGAACCACTAAAGCCAGGCTTTGAACTGTGTGATTTGAATTTAAAATTCTGAAACCTTCTACATCACAAGCATCACGGGGTGGTAGGGAATGCAGTGCTTAGGTTTAGAGTACAAGGTCGCAGAGTTATGAAAACAGTCTATAGAGCGTAACTAGCCAAATTAGCGTCCGGTGAGATAACAGAGAGCCCAAAACCATTTATCTATGCAGTTACCAGAAAAACGCAACTGCTCTCTCTGAGTGCAAATACCTGCGAAAGTTGTAAAAAATTAAAACACCCTGTAAGACAACAAGAAACACACAAAAAAAGCAAAAAAATAAATTTGGTTTTTCTTCATGTCGAAGTAAAGTAAATTACAGTCTTTAAGGCTGCTAGCTGGTGAGATCAGAAGTTGCTGAATGGCCAAGTTCTTCTAGTTCTTCACCGTGAGTTGGGGGGAAAAAACAGGGTTACTCTTTGTTCATTTCATCAAAACAACCTCATACAACACGTTGTGGAATGAGCAGCGCTGAGTCCTGTGCCTTTTTTTTTTTTTACAGCTTTTAAAGTATTCCCCTCTATCTGCATTCACTTTACTTTTCTATCCTTTATTGTTAAATAACAACTCTGAGCCCAGTGTCTTGTGCGCTTCTGGCATTTGTCCTGCCCATTGTGGTCACCTCATCCCCACAGCACAGTTAAAGTGAAATGGTAACTCAGCTTCAAATGGCGTTTGGAACAGCTCTAATATTTTGAAGGTTTTTATAATTTTTCCACAAAAGAGGCTTCAGAAAGTAATAGAAATTTTACTGAAATGTGAAATATGCTCTTTACGTATTTTCTTTGTTCTACTTAAGGTTTCATAGCCATAATTACTGAAGTATATTCAGAATTTTCTGCAATATTTTAAAATGACTGGTGCAAGCACTTTACATAACTGGAGACCTGGATCTGGATATGCTGAAAACTTCGTAGTAATGGGTACATCATGTCTGGATATGACACAGTTTACAAGTACATGATAAATAGCCTTCCAAGAATGTGCCATCTGTTTAACTGGAACCATGTGTGTAAAACCTTTTTTTTATAACAACATAATTAATTAGTTTGAAATGGCAAAATGAAAAGGATGTAGAAAAAATCACATATGTTGCTATGAGTCAAACACTTGAAATGTGTTCAGCCGAAGATGTTAAAGAGATCTGTGTCTACACACACCTATGTAAATCAAGGCATTAATTGAATGTTACGGTAATTCTGAATAAGAGAAAATGCCATCATTTACTTGAAAATATGAACACAAAAAGTTACTTCTATGCAAAACTCTCACAGTAGCATTTGTGGAGTAGGACACTATTTAAAATGGTTCAAATCATGTCTGACTCCGATTGATAAATAGTTAGTAAAAGACCAAACATTAACAGACTCTCACAAAGTTGCGAATTTCTGCTGAAAGGTTAGGACTGGGTGAGCCACACTAGCTGTGGACATTATCTGTTTTGTCTGCGTGCCGGTTCACTGCGAATAAAATATAAAAAGCAGCTGTTGTTTTCTATTTGGGCACAGGCAAAGCGCTGTCAAAAACAATCCTGTCTAAACCCCTAGGGGTTATCCCTTGTGTGCCGAGTAACATTATTAACTTTGCCTGGTCCTAAGTACGGCCCTGCAGCAGCACCAGGATCTGAAGAGCCCTGCCCAATTGTTTGTGGATGCAGGACAAATTTACTTTGCTGCTGGTGGAGTGAAAGGTCAGGGAAAAAAATGAATGCGGAATGATATAGGGGGGTCCAAATCCCTGCCCATTTCCCTCTTAAAAACATTTACTTGGAAAACGACCAATCATTCTGTTCTGATTTTGTGCCTCCACTGTACTGTCATTGACTTGTAAATCTCCAAACAAAATTACCTTGAGACAGACCACTCAAGAGAGCATCTCTTCTTGAAAATGATCTGGATGTTTTATTCAACAGAAATTCAGTGTATTTTAATCCAATCAGCCCAGATTTCACTGTGGTATGTGTGAGCCAATCGAAGCTGAGTGGGTGTGTATTTCCTGCCCTTGTTACCTCGCATTGGTGATCTGTTCAAAAGAAGTGTGAATCTGAACACTGAAGATGACAGTAATACCAGATACAGACTGCGCTTTGGTGCTATTATTCTGTAAGGAATACAGGACAGCTCTGAAAACCACATGAAGTTATGAAACCCTTAAAAACTCCTGAAATCCTATATCGTTTTAGTTTTTGCTGCAACCTTATTACACATCAAGCAATAAGCACTATAATAAATACATTAGAAAATCAGTAACTGTTGGCCAAAATTGGGTGGCATGGCAGTGCAGCGGGTAGTGCTCCTATTCTGCAGTGTCTCGGCTGTTTGTGTGTGGAGTTTGCATGGTCAAGAAACCCCCACAGCCTGTCAGCCAGTGATTCTGGGATAGGATCTGGAGAGTGACTGTGTCTTGGTCAAATAACACCAGTTGCACTGACTGCTTCTACTAGGTTGTTGCAGTATGTTTGCATGCCCAAACTGCACTCAATCTGTCTATGAAAGAAGACAAAAAAACAGCTATTTTAAGATGTATTCTTTAAATTACACTCCTGATAGTAATAAACTTTTCATGACATTATTTTCCATACCTAACTTTTCAATAAATTATTTTCAGCCACTTCCAAGGTTGTTCAATGTCAAATGACAGATGCAAAACAAAAGTGACTTTTTGCACTTATCAGATTGTGCCATAAATATTACTTTTTGATGTGTTTTCCAATATTGCCAGAAATATGATGAAAAAGTATATATATATATGTATATATGTCATGTAATGATGTATTTCATATTTACCAACGACAAACTGGTATCCTGTCCAGGGTGTACCCTTCCTAGCCTAGTGCCAGCAAAGGCTCCGGAGCACAACGACAATGACAAAGACCAGCAATTAATAAAAACAAGTCAGTGAGTAACTCAGGGAGAGAGCGAATTTGTACTTATATTTTTTCATTGTTTTCAGATAAAAATATTCTTCATACCTAATAAAAAAAAAACTTTCAGAAAATTTGTGCAGTTAAAAATGTATCTGATGATAAGTTTGAATGACAGTTGTTTCAGCTTTGTTAGTAACAGACATATGCACTTGACTGGTCTGCACAGGCAGCTGTATGACTTAGGGATATTCTGGGGCTCTGAAAAAAGAGAACTCTAAATTGATGTACGTGATATATCGAACACACTTGGTAAGAAAAATAAATAAGACAGGGTAAAACAAAAAAATCATACTTTGAAATTCTGCTGGAAAAGTTCAGATACCAGATGTAATCTGTATTCCACTGAATACCAGAGATAAAGCAAGTTTTATTTTTTTATTTTTCATCTTTAAAAATGCTCAGGAAATTAATACAAACATCAAAAGAAATACATTTGAGAGTGAAATACACAAGAAATAATGATCATTTTAGGTAAACTCATTTCAGTTGTGATTTGAAGTGTCAAAGGATTTTTAATAAACTGTGTCATGCGGTATGCCGTATTAGTCGCTGCAAAGATGTAGAATTTTTATCTTATCTTGACAGCCACTCACTCACTGGGAGTGCAAGCTAGATGTCTTTCTAATTGGGAGGAAATGACAGAGGAAAGGAAACGGTTTGGCAGGCAAACAAGGCGACAGCCATAGCTACACTTGGAGGTGGGACACTTTCAGATTAAATTGCATTTCATTCACACACTGATTATATGTACCTTTTTTCTTAAGCCTTTAAGGGGTCAGAAATTCACATGCACTGTGTTCACTGCAGGCTGTGTCCTTGCAGCCAAGCTAAACAGCCAATTTAATGAAAACAACTGGGCCTAACTGTGTATGAAGACCTGCCGTCAAATCAGTTTTTTCTATTTTGCTCTTTACGAACGACGTTGGTGGAACGTGTAGATAAAGTGGTTTATTAGGCTTCCACTCGAAGTTCGACGGCAGGAAATTGTGAAAGGGCACTGATGCACTGCGAACAGAGGACATTTTGCCTTGTATTCTTTGTATAGTAATGTCATATGAAAGTGAAGTTGTTGATTTTATTCTAATGCTTCAAGAGAAAATGTTTTAAAAATTGAAACTGTGCTTGTAATAATAAGTGGTTCCTAATGTGCTGAAACACACACACACGATGTCGAAAGCTGCTTGTCTCACACAGGGTCGCAGCCTAACCTGGCAACACAGGGCGCAAGGCTGAAAGAGGAGGGGACACACCCTGGATGGGATGCCAGTCCATCACAAGGCACCCCAAGAAGGACTCGAACCCCAGAACCACTATGCAGTGAGCCCTGGCCAAACCCGCTGCACCACCCTAGAAGCACAAAATAACATTAATTTGCATTTATTCATTTTTCGGATGCTTTTCTCCAAAGCGACTTACTCAGAGTAAACAAAGCTATGTTACACCAGGAGGATGCAGTTACACACTTCACAAAGTACAGTGACGTTGTCCAGTACTACCATATATCCAACATACACAGTAGCGGTGAAGAGAAATGAAAGGAAAGATAAAGGTAATAGCTACAGATAAGTACAAGTTTATTTAGCTGTTAGGAAGATCTGGAGAAAAGTGAATGTTGAAAAGGCATTAGCAGCTCTGAGGGACACATCCATCACTTGCAACTCATCACTTCAAAGCCAAAACTGAGAACCTTTATATTTAGACCTCTAGGATGTGAGATCACCAATATATGGTATAAACTACATCAATATGAAAAGTAAGTAGTAAGGAATATGCCATCATTTTGCCTTCAGAACAGTTTCACTCATATTTGGGATGGTGTTTTAGAATTCATGAACTGTGTGTGGTGAGATATGGGTCCAAAAATATTAAAGGGATTAAGGTGTTGGAAATCTCTTCCATATTCTGTGTTCAAAAACTTTTCATGAAGGTTTTTTTGGTCTGGTAATTGAGAAGACCTCAGAAGGAAGATCAGTTTGCTAAGAAAAGCACTTTTGAATCTCTTTAAAAGTGTGCATATGTTTATGTCTTATAATATAGGATCATTTTGAGGAATGAATTTGCACCATAGGGTGGACCTGGACCCCTAAAATCTCTGCATATTCCTTGGCTGTGATACAAGCAAGCAGAGCAATTACTGGGCTGAGTGACTTCCATGAGATGGCTACCCATGCCATTATACATCCACCAACATGTTTAACAGTTGCCAACAGACATTGTGTTGAAGGGATCACTTGTCGAACAAAAACCCATCCAGATTTAGAAAAAAAAGCAAAGGACAGCTTGAGCAATGTTGCATTTCTTGAGTTCATTACTTCAGGTTATGCGTTTTTGCATATAGGCCATGGATACAAGTGATTTCTGAACGACAGCTCTACTGTAAAGTGTTTTGTTGAACTAACAGCACACATTTTTGTTAAAACTGAGTTACAGATGCATTGATTCAATTCAGATTTTTGAGCCTGTACCTTTGTGGTTTGAAGCAGCTGTGTTAGTTGATGAGCGGTGAATGCATCCATTTTACCATGGCAGTTTTTCCTTGTTTTGCGTATGTTGTCATGATTCGTTACACTGTTCCCCTTTGCCACGTTAACTAATGATGTAGATTTTTGTGACTGATGCACTTGCAATTCAGGGATGAACTATTTGCCCTCTTTCAAGCTCTGTTAGCAGTCTTGTGTTGCTTTTAAACTGACACATCTAAAGTGCTGGTTCTCGTCTCTTTTTATAACAGACTATTGGTAATTGCTTTTAACTTCATAAAAGTCAACTGCGTAGCTGGTCATTGAGGAACTCTAAAGATCAAGTCCTTTTTCAGATTTCCAGCATCCTGTACACCCTTGAATTTTCAATCATAGTTCAAGTATGTTCTATTTAAGTAAAGAACCTTCCTTCAAAAAATGTTTTCCTTCCAGCCATGCTGCAACTTTTACTTTAGCAGTGTATCTAGACTCCATTTGGCAGCAGACAAGCCAAGAAGCACCGCAATGTGTGAGTGTCCTATAATGTGTTACAAGTAACAGAAATAAGGGCAAAAAGATACCATGGAGACATGAACAGTCAGGTAAAAAAAAAAAAAAATTCCTTTCTTCTTGTTAAGATCAGCAGTAGCAACCATAAGTGAATTAAGGCAATATATTTTGTTCTGGGTATTTTGGAAGACCTAAATTTACCCTCAGTAATTTCCACACAAATCAACTGAATTGACAAAGGTATTGATTTCTGTGTATCCACCACTGCAGCACAATATAAAGCAATTGACTGATGGTTATTAGTTTGAATTATTGAAAAAATATTATTCTTAAAATAGGGAATTTACTTTTTTAAAATTAGAAAATGAAGCCACAGAAGACTTCCTAACTTTTACTGCACAAATCACATCCTTATAGTGTGTGTGGGAGGTTTAAAGGGGGCAAGGGTGTGGTGTTCAAGAGGATTGTATGCTTCCAAGACTAGTTTGAGTACCAGTAAGTTTTCCAGAAAAATTGACTTGAAGGAAGAGGTAGCTAGAATATAAATGCACTTTTGTTGTTTTTCATTGTCAGCCCATTGTTCCTGTTGTCTTTGTTGTTTGAAAAAAGAAATAATTAATAAAAAGACATTATTAATGAATTAGTAAATGACTAGCTTCCCTTTTTGATCAGTATTGATTATTCTATGCAGTTTGGATTAATCATGGATAGTGTCGTAAAACATACGTGTACTATTACATGAAAGCAGTACAACATGAATATTTATTTTCCAAATGAATTTTCAGAAAAATATTGAAAAGATTATCATGTTTTTGTGCTAGTAACCTTTGTTATACTATAAAACTATGAAAAAACAGACACCATTTCCTTCTGCAATGCATTTTATATGCTTTTCACATACTCTTTGCTTTTTGAAAAAAAAGACTAAAATATTAAAATCCCACGAAATCATTTAAATATCATTTTAATTATCCAGATGGGTTGTCTGGCAGGAACAGTTCCCACGCACGAGCCATGAATGAGGTGACGACGAACATAGAGAGCAATTCAGCAGGATGAATCCAGCTTTAACTCGAGGTTGAGGAAACAGATGACAGAAAATCCCATAAAGTGAGTTAAAACCTGCAACCTAGGCTCTCATCCTAAAAATGTTACGCTTTTTTCCTCTGCGCAGTTCATCTAAGAGCAAACACAGTTTTTAATCCACACTTATTGAGATGTGCTGTCAATCTGAAAATAAAAAGTTAATTATGCTTGAACATCTGCGTATGCAAATACATTTGTTTACTAGAGCTCTGTTGTTTCATATTCTCAAATATCAGTTTTGTTATTCTTTTGTTCATGCCTGGCAAAGGCCTAGTGACAAAATTTGAGTTGGCAAAGTACATTAGTGATTTTTTGAAAAATAAAATTTAAATCCTAACTTTTAAAGCTATGATGCTTTAATGCTATCCATCATGGAGCTTCAGTCGAACAAGATTTAGTAGCTGTTTTAATTAGGTAAATCAAAATCTGGCAAAAGAAAAATACACTAATGAAAGTAGAGAATGTATCTAACCACTGTTTCTTACAAATAGATAAAAATGATATCCATTAAAAATTTAAATGAATAAGGCTTAACAAATGTGTGTATAATTTTTATTTGTGACTTGGTGGTCACACTGTAAAAATGTCCTTTTCTTTCCTCTATTAAGCCTTTTAAACTTTCTAATCAGTAAGGAAATAAATGAAAAGAAAGAAAATTTTGTAAAAAAGAAAAAGTCAAAAATTGTTTGGCAAATGCCATATGCCTTTATGATAATTAATTTAGGATTTTTCTGTCCTTTCAGAACAACCTGAAAGTTAGGGACACTTTGTATCCTCAGAACCATTTTCTAAATAACTCTAAGGCTGCTGGGTAGGCAAAAATAGGGCAACATCTGCTGTGCAGGTTTTAACATTGTTTTTTGCTCTGATGAAAATAGGCACAGTAAAGAAATCTGCCTGTGTTACACAAGTGGGTTGATCGTTACAGATCTTTAGAAGGAGACTAAAAGGAATTGTCACTGCAATTTGTTAAGAAAACACGGTTGGCGCAGTGCACAATTGTCATTAGACTCCATGCTAATTACACAGAGGTCGTTTTGAGTGACGCGAACAAAGGTGAATCGTACTCTTCCCACATCGATTTTCTGGATGTCATTTTCTTTTCATCGTGCATTCCTGTCAAAAAGCGTTTGATTCTTTGGTGGAAGCGGTGGGGATAATTTTAAGAAATCCAAACAAGAGGAAGACATGAGTTTCATATTTTTCATGGCTATTTGAACTGATCTAAATGCAACCAGATTTGGAGCAGAATGTTAACAGGGGGGAAAATCGCTGACATCCATAGAGAAAATAATTGCGGCTGCGTTCTCTGCCGGTACACTAGGACCGGCTGGCAATTGCTCACATCTGGATTGTGCCACCTTCCAGTCTCTGACACTGCAAAGGCCCAGAGAGTGGGGAAGCTACAGTCCAAACATGACTTTCTTTGTTCCGCAAATTTCACACTCTACCGCCTGCCAAGAAAACAGGGCCCAGATTGGACGTAGATCTGTTTTTCATCTCTGGTAAATACCCCTTCCATGCTAAGACAACAGAGGAACATCTTGAAGTCACCAGCTCTGGGTCATTCGCAGCCTTAAAACGAATCAGGACTTCACAACGCTTGCTGTCGTCAATCAGAATTACGTGGGGAGAACATGTGGAACACTCATTTCCAGGGCAGTGCTGTAAAGTAGCCAGAGCTATGCTGGCTTCAACAGAAAGGGCACACCAGTGCATTGTGGGCCTGACAGATTTTACCATAATGTAAGAATGCAGGTGTAATAAAGAGCAAACTTGGCTTTTTAATAAACGATAAAACACACACCTTTCTAGAAAAGTGAAAAGGCCAGAAATATACCTTATTATCTACCACCTACAACCCAGTTCTCAACACCCATCATCTCTTCCATATGTATTCACCTTTACATTTATGCTTAGTCGTGTCATTTTGCACTGGCCAACAGCAGAACTCAACAAAAATAAAAAATACAATTACTTCATAAGTAAATCTGTAGTGTACAAGGATTTTCTGAAGTATTATACCCTTTTCTCTGCACTGGCAATGAAAATTTTATTGTTAGCTATAATAAAGTTTTCCTGTTTTGTTATTTCAGAAGTTTCTCCATCTTCATTTCCTTTACAATGGATAAAAATGAAAACATCTACATCAGCTTCGATCTGGGTAGTCTGAAACTTACAAGCACAGTACATTAGAAAAAAGTCATGTTAGCCAGCTTCTACATTTGTGTCAAGCATCTATAACACCTTGGTGAAAACATGTTCTAGTTTTCATTCTTTCTGTGGAGGACAGAACCACATACACAATGATCCTATAGTCTCAAATGGGAATGTCTTTGCTTTTAACATAAAATTCCCTATGTTAAAAATAAATAAAAACTACACATATCCAGTAAATACCGCAATACTATCCTTCATAATTATTTTACAGAGACCACCGTGTTCCCCCTTTTTTAGATGATTTAAGTAAACACAATGAAAAGCATAACCACCTCCTGTGTCTATTATGAACAAAAAAGAACTAGAAAATCCCAATGGGAATTGTTGGGCTTTTTTGCAAAAAGACACCGAGTTGGATACCAACAGCTGTGTGTACCAGGGCAGATACTCCGGGAGCACCCAAACCAAGCCTTGTTGACAATTGTCATGGAAGTAATCCCGCACCATGGGGTCCTTATCCCATCACTACTATCTGAGACCATGCTGTTGCAAAGCAAAGGCAAATGATAACTCAACAAAGCCTTTGTCCTGGGGGCACCATTTTTCCTCCCCACCATTTTTTTCCCTCCATTAATGCACACCGCTGTGTGGAGAATCAGCTTTGGGGAAATAAACGAAATGAACATTGTATTTACAGTGTCTCGGCGTGAGGCCTTGGCTGGCCGCAGCGTGGTCACCTGTCACTTTTCCATGCGATGCCTCTGTATTGTGCTGCAGTGGGCAAGCAAAGGGTTTGCATTTCGACGGAAGCCGGCAGTCGTTGTGGTGATGCTGTCGCACGGTGGGACTCGCCTCCTGGGTGTAAAGGTTTCTCACTGAGACGTGTCTTTCAGAAAGGAAGGGTAGCAAGACAGGATATGTCTGGGAAATCAACTGATGTTTTGATTTGTATCCCTGTATTTTAGGGAGTTACTCAGATGATATGACAGCTACAGAAATGCGTACAAAATAAAAATGCCAAAATTTTGAATGAGTATGAGTAATGAACATTATTATAGACTGCTTAAAATAAAAAAGAAAATGTCTTAAAATTCTGCTGATTCCATACCTGTTTCTTGACTGACAGTTTTGGATATTTATTTTCATTTATATTGTATTATGAAATCATTAAAACATGGGAAAAAGGGCTGGATCCAGGATATATATACACAACTGTTAAAGATTATTCATTACACTGATGAACTGTATTGCATACAATACTTAGCTGGGTTCAGCAGAGTATATTTATCTTTATTATTCCTTTTAATATTTGGCTTAATGTAACACTGCACTTTAAGAACCATTCTAAAAGTCATACCTATGGTATAAGAAAGGTACAGTATAGTCTTTTGCTGCATGACTGAACAAATCATTCTGCATTTAAAACTAGCGTCAAATAAAATGGTAAAATTACTCTAAGAAAAACAATAATTTTTCAAAGAAAAAACACAAAAAACAAAACAAAGAAGCACAACTTTTCACAACTTTGTCAGTTTTAAATCAAACTCTGTCCCCCTTTAACCTCATTTTGCCTATATTTATGTGTTAAATGTTTGCCTGCAGACATCATACACATTCTCTTTAGTAGCACCGATAGTTGTTGTCGTTTCAAACTATGGCTTGTACTTCATGCCATAATATATTTGTTTCTGTGTGCCGCAATTTTCAGGTATTGCTCAAAAGGGACTCAAATACTGAGACATTATTTGTTCTCCTTCTCTCCTTCTGAGACTAGACTACTTTGTTCAGTTACTTTGCCTTAGGTTATCCAAATAAATGTTTTATGAGTGCTTGCTGCAAAAAAAATAAATGAAAATAAAAATGAATTAAAAATGAAAAAAATATTGTAATGTATATATAAACCTCTTCATGAAAGAAGACGATTTATAAATGCCGTTTGATTTGCATTTAAATGTCCACTGGACATTTTCAATAAAGATACATAGAAGGAGAGCTCCTGTATGTGAACCCAGGGGTTAGAGTCCCCAAAGCTGTATGAAAGACCCCTGTTAAGAAGAGGGTAGGTGTCAGTATGTAACACATTTTTGGGTGCAATATATATCAAGAATTCAGGCTATGCGATACGGTACATCAGCATTCAGAGGGGTATGATAACACATAATAAGAACACGAAACTAAGTGATCCATAATGGTCTTAGATTTGGCCCGGCCCCTTGATGACTACACATAGACTGTGCCAAACCCGGTGCTTGTCCCTATCCATCACTGTGTGTTACCTTGATTTAGGAGGAGGCTTGACACTGCTGCACCACAGATGCGATTTACGGAGCCTGTAGGATAGAGGGCCCATACAGTTTGACAAAGTATGTGGAAAAAACAATTCAGTCTTACTTCTGCCCCATTAACTAACCTTGCCCTTGCAGTCTCTTTTATGTCAGATACAATGATCAGCCTCCAACACCGTGCTACAATAGATTTAAACAACAGCCAACGTCCTGCTCTGGTCCAGTTGGTAAGTACTGCAGCTCCACATCTTCTTTTGGTTTGAAAAATACAGCATTTAGAAATGTTACATTCAACAAAACATTCACTGTCGCTTTGATTCTTCATAAACCTGGGTACCATACCGCAAGAGATAAAGGAAGGAAATTCACCATCCGAAGCCTTAGAATGCCACTCCTAATGTCTTTGTGGAAAGTAAGAACAAGAGTGTGGATTAAACTTCTCACACATACAGAAGACAAGCTTGGAAATGTGGCCATTTATGTTTTTCCAGAGGGAACCTGTCAGCTATGATTTTGTGAGGAGTGGCTTCATCTCATGGCATCAAACATTTTTTTGAGTAGTATGGTTTAGATTTACAATTTTTTTTTTTTTTTTACACATATATATGAAGTAACCTTAGCAGATCTGTGCATTTTCACCAAGGAGCCTTTTGCATCTCACCTTTGCTAGTCTTGATGCAGAACAAAAGTAAAGATTAACATAACCTTCCTCAGGCAAGCATATTCACTGAGGGTACAATATGTGCGGAAGAGTGCCCTCGTTACCCCTCAGTGTGTATAAAGGTGGTTCACACTGAGAAACATCTCAAAATGTTCTTAGGGCCCTCAAGGCAGAAAGCTCTCTGACTCAAAGCCAGAGTATGTTAAAATACAAATCTTTGCACAGAAAAATGTTCAATAAATTTTAATATGGATCAATCTGGGGATAATATGGAGACAAACAAAAAATACTGCCCATAACGGAAAAAAAAAAATGTTTTCAGTAAAAATACTGGAAGACACTATAAGCAATGCACTATTGGGTATATTACATTTATCTTTATAATTCACACAAAATTACAGGTGTGTCATTTGTACTTTTTTTGTGGTGTGACGTTCTGCTCATATGTGCCTTTCAAATGATTCCTCCCCCAAACTGCAGAATGGCTGTGCAGGTTAGACAATGCCAAATGAACAGATTGTACCTCTGTTTAGAGCACTGTAGTGTCATTTGTGATTTGGCAGGGACTGATGATGTGGAGTGCCTTGTGGCTAAACCGTTCTCCAGCCAGTGGGTTTCGGGGGGTCCGCGGAGTCAACATTTCAACATTGCACCCGTCCTGCACCCAGCCTGAAGAAATTAAAATGTAGAATGTCATTTTATTCTCCCTTCCTGACCTTCTCCGGTCCTTGCAGAACCTCCTGCATTGCTGACTTTGGGCTGACGTTTAAAGATTTGATTTACAAAGGCCTCTTAGCATATTCCATCTGCTGCATCCAAGAATGCATATCTAAGGTACGCAGTTGGTGATTTCGAGAAAGTGCACGTTATGTTGCGGTGATGGGCTGTCCAAAGCACACTTGTTCACTGGGAGATATTGTGACCTTCACTGGTCACCTGGAAGAGTGAACCTAAGATGGCGAAAAGGTCCAGCTGTAACATCTGCCATCTGTGTCCATTAACTTAAGGGTAAGCATTGTGCATACTTAATTGCCGTTTTAAATTTAACCACATTGAATGTCTTCAGCCTCACCCACTCTCTGGAGCCCAGATTTTGTTTCCTGTGCTCCACTTTCTGACTCATCTGAGCTGACAGTTGGCTATGGAATGCAACCAAGAGCAGAAGCATCGGGATTAAATATAGGCCTTAAGGTGTCATTATGTCTAATACGTTTATCATTAATTGCTACCTTTGGGGACATTTGTTCTTGAATTAATTAGCTGGCAGCAGACCTACACTAGATAGGACAACAAACTGAAGCAGGACCATAAATTACGAGATGCAGCTTTCTTTAATATATTGGAAATAACAGTTCACCAATTATTTACATTTCATTTTTACTTAATTTATATCTAAGCCTATTGCATAATATTACATGTATATACTGTCAGAATGTTCTGGTTCAAATGTACGTTGCAAAGTGCCAAAAATGGCTTTACTACTGAAATATTATCAGATGAAATGCTTTTCATAAACAATATACATTTTGTTAATGTCTTACTGAATAAAATATATGCTTCTTCACTAAGTTTTACAATGCTCAGAGGAGGGGGTCTGTTGTATTGTTCTTGTAACTATTCTCCTGATGTATACATAACACTTTTAAAATAAAAAAAAAAAACCATTTCTAATTTCCAGACAATACCAAGTATTTCGTTAAAAAAGCCAATAAAGACATACATATAAGCATTTAAACCAACCAGCCAACTGAAGTCAACAAGCACTTGTCCCGAGCAGGGTCACGACGAACCGGAGCCTATCCCGGAAACACAGGGCACAAAGCTGAAGGGGGAGGGGACACCTACTGGATGGGACGCCAGTCCATCGCAAGGCTATAAGCATTAAAATGAATAAGATAGTTTCAGTTTATTTGTGTTTCTGTAGTGTTGCAGAAAGCTTTTTCCATAATAAATTGAATAAATTTTGCAGATTTTTACATGATGTTTCCAAACACCAACTGGTGCTTATTGCAAAGCAGTTGACACCAATATCAGGGTTCAAGACACTTTCTTCTAACAGCGTGTTTTCATCCGACTAGATCATTCAAACCTCCCTCTAGAGAACCATTCAATGTTGCCTTTACAGAATATATCAGCAACACTGTAGACTTCCAGCAGCTATGGATGTGTGCAAACTCAATACAGGAAACTGAAGTATGTGTTATGGCTTTTATCAAGACGCTGTGTGTGTCATCCTTGGGCTACACAAGCCTTCAGATTAAGTCAAAACAAAGCTTTCTTTCAGGCTCCAGCTGGAACCCCATCGGAGCCCTATGCAAACAATAGACATTCTCCATTAGAAGTTGGGCATCATGCTGATTTCCAGTGTCCACAATTAACCCCAGCAGTATTCATGAACTAAGTATGCAGGCTGCACAGTTTTAAGCAGTCTGATAATATAGTCTCAGTTGCAGAGGTGGCTAACTTGAGCTGAGTTTGGGCTGTGCAAAGTTGGAACCTTTTTGGACTCGTGTGCCAACCAGGCATCAGCTGACAATAACCCCCCCATGTCATCCCACTCAGATCACACATATTGCAAATCCCATGCTTGATAAAGATGTCAGCAGAACTGGGACAATGCATAAACCTATTCATTAGAATCCTAAATGGGATTACATTTTGGCGTATATATACTCTGTCTGTGTGTGTGTGTGTGTGTGTGTGTGTGTGTGTGTGTGTGTGTGTGTGTGTATACACACATATAGATATATATATATATATAGATATATGGGGGTGTGGTAGCGCAGTGGGTTGGACCGGGTCCTGCTCTCTGGTGGGTCTGGGGTTCGAATCCTGCTTGGGGTGCCTTGCGGCAGACTGGTGTCCCGTCCTGGGTGTGTCCCCTCCCCCTCTGGCCTTACGCCCTGTGTTGCCGGGTAGGCTCCGGCTCCCCGCGACCCCATATGGGACAAGCGGTTCAGAAAATGTGTGTGTATGTATATATATATATATCTATATATAGAGAGAGACACACATACTTCTGCCTTTGGGGAGATTTTTTTTTTAATTTTAAAACCACTTAATGTCAGGGCAGTAGATAGTGGTTAAATAGAAACTTGTAACCTGAGGGTTGCAGGTTCAGTTCACAGCAGTGGCTCTGTCATAGTGTTCTTAACCAACCGCTGGTGAAAAATATCAATTGAAATGGGCAAACTGTAAGCTGAGTTGGATATGTGTATATTAATCAATAACAGAATAGTTAATAAATATTAATATGCTATACTAATAATAGATTAATGTGTAGAGAACAAATTGCAGAAATGTAAGAAAAAAAATTAATGATTAAATGATACACTCCCATTTCTGTTTGAGTCAGTTTTCTTGCCTGTGTGTTGTATGAGCACTCGGGGGGGGGGTGGAATTCATGCTCTGCTGCCTCTGAATCTGCAGGCATGTCTGTCCTTCAAACATTCTGACCAAACATGGCTATCAGCTCCCCTTCATCGCTGTCTATCAGTGTCATTCTAGATCAACAATGCGGAACCCTACCCTTAAATGGAATGTGGGCTTGATTTTTGTTTTTTGCGGTGTCAGTTTTTCCCCAATGCCGTTTTGTTACCAAAAAGCAAGTTTTTTTTTTTTTTTTTTTTTAAATGCCAACACATGGCCACTTAACCATATAATTGAATGCCAAATTGCTGAATGTTCGACGGAAAATAAACCAAATTAATGTGCAGTCACATATCACAGATACATTTACAAATTGAATTAGCATACATAAACAACAGATACAGATTTATTAATTCACATTGGGAAAATATGATACCCCTCAAAACACGGCAAAGAAATTAATTAGATTTATCTATTACATACGAAAACACAATCCCAAGTAATTAATATGTCCTTTCTTTTCAGGTCCTGTGCATCGTGGCTACTCTAGTTTAAGTATTATAAATATATTACTAATAACAGCACCTTTCATAAAGATTAAGATCCACATTCCACAAGCTAGTACCATCAAGGGGTAAAACTTGTTCCATCCGGAAAAAAAGGTGCTTAAGTAAATAAAAGACTTACAAATTGTACACTCACTGCATTGCATACCTGTGATAACTCTAAAATTACAGTATAAATTTACACTGACTATTGCTTAAAGTTCACAAATAAAGAGAAGAGATAGTATTAGAAAATGTCAATTTTAAGGGTGCAAGAACATTTGTCATTTTAAATGCTTTATGACATAAATTGATTGCAAATTGTCTTTATTCCATAAAATTGTATTAAATGCAGAGTATGCAAGTAAGTGCTATACCTTCTGGCAAAAAACACTGGGTGAGGCGGGAAAAAATAATGATGACAATCTCCAATGAGACACAATTTCCCTTACATTTTGAGATTGCAACTTAAGTAAATCAGTTCAATTAAATAAAACTGCAGGTTAGAAGAGTTAGCTTTCAATCCTATGCACAGGTGCATTCTGTATTATAGGGTCTAGTATGTCATTTTTCACCTAATTGTTACTGTCAGCCAGAAACCCCAGAGCTGTAAAAACTGCTTTGGTGCATGACTGCAAAAATCAACTCCATTGAAGGACAATTGCATGATTAACATTAAAAATGCCAGAGACCCTAGCCAAGATGTCCATTGGGGATTATGCTGTCTGAAAAGACAATAATTTATATCCTGCAGTGTTGTGAGACCATAGGTTCCTTGGAAAGTGCAGTTCTCTATTAAATGTAAAAACTACAAAAGGAGGCCAGGATTTACATTCTGGCAGTAATATACTGCACATATATATCATTTAATCAGTATATATTATATATATATATGTAAGTCAACATTTCACAGGTGTATTTGTTGACTTTGCCTTTTAAACAACTTTGAAACCAGCATACCTGCCTAGTTAACTAGCCTACCAGAAATATTCATAACTGATTATACTTGCCTCCTAATATTATCTATGAACACCTAATGCAACTTTGATAATTTAATACTCTTTAAGAAAGTAACAGCTTTCATCTCTCATTGCAGGTTTACTTATGCAAACCTGGGGGGCGTTAGGAATATCGGAGTGCACAGGCTCCTCCCAGGACATTCACAATACAATAAAGACAACAATTTGCTGGTTTTAGTCTTAATGACAGTTTATTGTCAGAGAGAGAAATTTTTTTCTAATTCATCTTGTCTGAGGGTCAGACAAACTGTTATTGACTGAACACTGTCAGACATGCATCTACAAGAGATCCGAATAGATTTGGTTTAGCAGAAGTGCATGTGATGAGACGGTCAATGTAATTACACCAAAATGGTGTGGAACTTACTTTTTTCATGTATTGCACTAATTATTTATCAGGAGCAATGACATTTTTCTCACAAAGGAATTAGTTCAAGTTTGAAATTCATTTTGCATTATGTCAATTATTGTTTAAAAAAATATTTAAGAACTGCATTTTGACACACCCTTTGTATAAAATTTAAATTAAACAACTTGTAAATCAGGCATTATTTAAAAATAATGTGCTAGATTAATTTAGAAATATACAACTATACAAACATTGCTTTGTGTGAGGGATTTATTTCTGGCTTCATGTCAGACATAACTCTGAAGATGTGAATGCCAGTTTATCAAAATGGTGTTTTCAAGACTTCTCACAGACTTTAAGAAGGGATTATTACAACCTAGAGCTCTCTTGCCATGAATAAGCAGCTGATTAGTTTATGTATCGTCATAATTTTCATGACATACTATGAGCAATAACTGGAAGATGTGAGGTTTTATGGCTTGTCTAAAAGGATTAGATGTTTTCTTCCATTAGAGATGGACATGTAGTCCAAAGCAATTAGTGCATAAGATTTACAGCAAAAACCATTACCATAAAAACATTATATTTAACAGGTTTTCTCTCATGCAATAATTAATGGTGAATTAATTTACATTCTGTAAGTAAATACATCAACCATCTGAAACACTGTGAAAGGACACAATGAAGCCATACATAATTGTGGCTTTTTTGACCAGATTAACAAATAACTTCAGATCTGCTACTTGTCGTATGTAATATGTGTACAATATAGCAAAGTGACACGGACGCATTCATAAAAACACAGGACATAATAATAAGTTCAAAACCCATTGGAGAGCATTTCATTAAACATGTCAGACGTGAAACGTATCACCATGCCATGTTTGCATAAGTGCCACAAATCAGTGCCAGTCCCACAGTACACTATGTTGCCATGATGTTCCAGTTGAAGTCCTCCCCATGGTATTGGCTGCTTCAAGAATCCAGCAAGGATCTCCTACTACCCTTATTTCAAGTTTATTATCAATGCAGCTAGAGGTGATCCTAGTAAGGTGATGTTATTCCCAAAGATACAACTAAAATGGGTTAATATTAAATCTGTACTGATTTCAAAATAATGTGGCATACATTAAAAGGACAACAACAAAGGAGCTTCTTTGGGATTGTACTCAGTGGACACATCTTGCTGCAAGTTTCAGATCTAATACAGTGCTGTGAAAAAGTATTTGCCCCATTCCTGATTTTTTCCTGCAGTTTTTAAAAGATGATTTCATTTATTAAGCGAAAAAAGCTGTCCAAACCTACCTGGCCCTATGTGAAAAAGTAATTGCCCCTAAACCTAATAACTGGTTGTGCCACCCTTGGCGGCAACAACTGCAATCAAGCGTTTGCGATAACTGGCAATGAGTCTTTCACATCGCTGTGGAGGAATTTTGGCCTACTCTTCTTTGCAGAATTGTTTTAATTCAGCCACATTGGAGGGTTTTTGAGCATGAACGGCCCGTTTAAGGTCATGCCACAGCATCTCAATCGGATTTAAGTCCGGACTTTGACTAGGCCACTCCAAAACCTTAATTTTGTTTTTTTTTGAGCCATTCAGAGGTGGACTTGCTGGTGTGTTTTGGATCATTGTCCTGCTGCATAACCCAAGTGCGCTTGAGCTTGAGGTCACAAACTGATGGCCGGACATTCTCCTTCAGGATTTCCTGGTAGAGCGCAGAATTCATGGTTCCGTCAATTATGCCAAGTCGTCCAGGTCCTGAAGCTGTAAAGCAGCCCCAGACCATCACACTACCACCACCATTTTTGACTGTTGGTATAATATTCTTTTTATGAACTGCTGTGTTAGTTTTACACCAGATGTAACGGGACGCACACCTTCCCAAAAGTTCAACTTTTGTCTCATCAGTCCACAGAATATTTGGCCAAAAGTCTTGGGGATAATCAAGATGTTTTTTGGCAAATGTGAGACGAGTCTTTGTGCTCTTTTTGGTCAGCAGTGGCTTTTGCCTTGGAACTCTCCTATGGATGCCATTTTTGCCCAGTCTCTTTCTTATTGTTGAATCATGAACACTGACCTTAACTGAGGCAAGTGAGGCCTGCAGTTCTTCAGATGTTGTTCTGGGTTCTTTTATGAGCTCCTGAATAAGTCGTCGTTGTGCTCTTGGAGTAATTTTGGTAGGCCGGCCACTCCTGGGAAGGTTCACCACTGTTCCAAGTTTTCTCGATTTGTGGATAATGGCTCTCACCGTGGTTTGCTGGAGTCCCAAAGCCTTAGAAATGGCTTTGTAACCCTTTCCAGACTGGTACATGTCAATTATTTTGTTTCTCATCTGTTCATGATCTGATCGCGGCATGATGTGTTGCTTTTTGAGATGTGCTTTACTTTGTCAGACAGGTTCTGTTTAAGTGATTTCTTGATTCAACAGGTCTGGCAGTAATCAGGCCTGGGTGTGGCAAGTGAAATTTAACTCAGCTTTCCAAAAACTGTGGTTAATCACAGTTCATTCACGATTTAACAGGGGGGCAATTACTTTTTCACATAGGGTTAGGTTTGGACAGCTTTTTTTCCCTTAATAAATG
This sequence comes from Scleropages formosus, assembly GCF_900964775.1. Classification (NCBI taxonomy): domain Eukaryota; kingdom Metazoa; phylum Chordata; class Actinopteri; order Osteoglossiformes; family Osteoglossidae; genus Scleropages; species Scleropages formosus. The sequence goes on along the minus strand of NC_041808.1, from coordinate 14,881,738 downwards.
AAATCATCATTTAAAAACTACATTTTGTATTTACTCGGGTTATCTTTGTGTAATATTAAAATTTGTTTGATGATCTCAATCATTTAACTGTGACAAATATGCAAAAAAATATGCAAAAAAACACTTTTTCACAGCACTGTATGTTCTTGTTTTCCTGGTTTTGCTATGTAACAGTGAGGTTCACTGTAGCCAAAGAGCCGCTTTTGGTCAGTGCAGGAATAGTCATTCAAGTAGTTGCAAGTTTTAGGCTGTAGTAGTGCATCTGCATCTTTATCTCCGTCTCTCCGTCTGTGGATGAAATGCACTTTCATTCACTTTGAGTTGTATGTCACTTTGGAGGAAAGCATGTGCTAAATGAATACATATAAATGTAAATGTAGTGGTTGTAGGGGAATGCTTGTTCTACTTTGGTTATTGCTTCAAGTCCGCAGGAAGATGTGCACCTGCTGCTGGGCAATGACGTTGGGGCACCTTGGATAAAGAAAAGGGCGAAAAGCCGAGGTGCCGTCAGCAGCACAGGTTTGCCTGCAAAGGCTTGTGGGAGTTTAAATACTTCATTTGATGTACAGGTTCTTGCCAAAGGTAAGGGCCTGTCTAAATCCGCTCTTGCGAACTTCCTTTTAAAATTTAAATTAGATTTACAGTGCTGGCTGATGGCATAGTGCTCATTTTTATTGCTGCTTTTTTGCATTTTTAAGGCATTTCTTAATGTTATTCTCACTTATGATCATATTCCATCTGATCATTTATGCTTTCTATTTGGATAAGATTTTTGAGTGTGATGCTTTGAAATTTACAGGAGCATTTAAAGCTGAAAATTTGTTGTATTGTTTTACAGCTTTGTACACATGCAGATGTTGCTGTTAGTAGGTTAAACACTGGTGGAGGATTGCTGGTTATAACCAGCCATCAACACAATTCGTCTCTCAAAAAACTATTTTAACTGGTAGGCTAATTTTTCCAGTAATTGCGATATGAGAGATAACACCCCCACTAATCGAATCCCACATAAGATACAATGTAAACAGTGAAAACAAGATAGCTTTAATATTTCCTCTGTTTATGTCTCAGAACAGTCTGGTGAGCTTGTTCACTTAACCACCTCCACATATTGAGTAGAGGCCCACGTTTTGCATGTTGTGCACAAAGGTAATTATGGTTTATACGTTTCTGCAGAAAACCAATCGTGTTTTGCAGGAACTATATTATCTAAGATGGAAATAATTACTCTCCACCAAAAGTGCTTGATTAGGTAACCCCCAGATGAACAGAGCGAACGCATTAGTGAACACTTCCAGCAGTGAGCTCAATCCTGCCTCCAGCAATAGCTTTTTGGGTGTAGCGTTCTTCTCGAAATTAAATTGGACCTGTACTCCACAGCTATATGGGTGCCTTTTGATTGACTCTGTCTTTGAGAAATGCCTGAGGGTTCATTTACATACACAGTTCCATTGGTTATCTCATTTGTCTAATTATCTAATTAAGCGTCTGCGCAATCATGCTGTTGGCAGCTGACAATCACGTGGCTCCTCTACTAACATCATTTCGACTGGAGCACATGGGACAGAAAGTAATCATTTCTGCTCTTTTTGCATGACCCCACTGTATTTTGCTTTACCCCTCTGTATTCACTCTAATTTTGTTAATTTACTTGTTTAAGATAAGATAAAAGACTGAGCAGGTTCTTTGTTTTGAGTCACACAATGAAAACTTTCAGTATGAGCTTCATTGATTTATCATTTTATCATTGTTCTGAGATACAGTACAGACTCTCAACTTTTTTCTGACAACGCTGGCATCAGACTAGTGCCCAAAAAAAGGGTTTTTCAATTTCACTCAATAATATTCAGTTAAATCTTCTGTCGTCCGAAGGCACCTCAGCAACAACCCCATCTCATCAGCACTGTAAGTTTGCTCTGCACACATATTGTTCCACCAGTAGCTTAGTCAATTTTTTGCAATAAATTCACAAGCAGACGCTTCATTGGCACTTTTCTTTTCACCAGAACCATGGAGTTTCAGAATGCCATGAGCCGTTTAAATCTCCCAAGCCAACCAATAGAGAACGCACGTTCACCTGGAATACCCTAACCTGGAATTTTTTTTTCTCATGCAACTCTTTAACCATTTCTTGCAGTATCAGACCTAAAATACAAGCACCTTTAAATCTTTTTAAAGCAAACCACTGGGATAACACACAATCTAAATCTTCACAACAAGACTAACTTGAACTTTGAGAAGATTGAAGCTTACATCCAAAGAGTGCCATTGTTCTGAGTTCTTAGTGGTTTGAGTGCTGGTTACGAGAGTCTGTACTATATTTAAAACAAAATCAGTGACATCTAAAAAAGCCAAGAAAGCACATTAATAGATATCTTTTATTTTAAAAACCTACCATAGTTCTATTACAGCAAATCTATACTCTGCTTGACAACCACAGAATTTGGCTTGAAAATGAATGAGCAAGAAAAAATTAATCTCAAAGGTGTTTACTTTGGATTTTTTCACATTCCTTCATCATGACTGAACTGATACATTACTGACAGCGCTGAATCCATTGTCATGCAGCTAATTTTACAGCATGGCAGCTACTGCTGAGCCAGAGACGCCCAGTTTTCCCAGAAGTCTGAGCCACAATATTATCCGCACATGGTCAAGCCAAGTAATTGTCTGAAATGTGTCTTTTTAAAAATTGGCAGTGCTAAGTGAAAAACCAGTGTGCTTCTCACTATTCTTTTTCAAAAATCCAAATTCATTACAACCAAATGTATTTTATAAAACAAAGGATTTTGTATGAAATACGATAAAGTGAGATTTCTTGCAACAGTAAAAGTTAAAACAATAGAGTGTAGAAATATATGTTTTATTTAACAAGGATACACTGGGGTGTGTTATAATGAAAAAATCTGTTGATTAGATATACACACACACACACACACATCTTCAGAACCGCTTGTCCCATATGGGGTCATGGGGAACCAGAGCCTACCCGGCAACACAGGGCGTAAGGCCGGAGGGGGAGGGGACACACCCAGGACGGGACGCCAGTCCGTCGCAAGGCACCCCAAGCGGGACTCGAACCCCAGACCCACCGGACAGCAGGACTGTGGTCCAACCCACTGCGCCACTGCACCCCCCTTGATTAGATATATTAGTATATATATTATATTAGACAGATTAGTTATTAAAATTTTTCTTGTGTTTCTCACCAGTTGCAGAAATTCACAGCTAAAAACGGTCCTCTTGTAAATAGCCAGAGTTCGAGATTACATTCAGTACGTTCTGTCATTTCAGGAGATGGCTGTAAATTTTTTGTTTTTACAGCAAAATTGAAAACTGCAGAATTCTTTGAACTCGGTAAAAAAAAAAAAAAACAGCAGCACATAAGAAGCAAAGAATAGGCCAAGGATTTTAAGCGTTACCTTACTGTTGATAGCATGAGCAGGTTTACTTGTAGTTTCATCAATAGGCCTATTAGTTTTACTAATAATTTTGTCTTGAACCTGTAGTTTCAAATGTGTTCCTGACAAATTACACTAAAATTATTAAATTATATTTAGAAGTTTTAAAATAAAAGAAAAATGTTAAGTTTAATGCTCTTATCTCCCTGCATGTCTGAAGAAGTAGAAGATAAAAATACAAATAATTTTCCTTCCAGCTCTGTAGTAGTACCAGTAAGTAATCAACCAGTACCACACACAAAGCTTTCTCCTGCCAATGGGAGTAATGTCTTGAGCGTTTTCCAAGAAAAATACTCTGTGAACCTCACAACAACCCCAGTGCAATGCTTCGCCAACTATATCTACCGTCAATGAACACCTTGCTCTCCCAAACATACATGTGGCTTTCAGTAGGTAAATTTCTTCTGCCTTTCAACCGATCCAATACTAGAAAAGGTTTTGGAAACATCTCCTCTCAATGGAAAGTTGGCAGTATCAACAGTTCAATATAGTACCAATGTAGCATCATCTTTCTGTAGATGATTGGTATAGCTATGCCAAACCATCAGAGAGCAGCACCTCAGGAACTCACTCTTGGTTCTGAAGTTGCACTTTCAAGAAGACAGACGTTCATTTGTTGCCTGTAATTTGTGCATTTGTTTTAGTTTTTCCAGGCAAACAGATGAGTATTTCACCAGTAAACTTACCTCTCTGGTAATTCTTTCTGGTCTTCTTATGGATTCCGATGCTTCATACCTTGTGCATTCCTTGAGTTAAGCTCCGGTATCAGCATCTTGACATCTCAGGCTGCTGTTCTTGACTGGTCTCTTTCGGCGAACTCTGCCATGTCAGCCTTTGATTTCTCATGCTTGTCTTCCTGACTGTCATGCCTAAGCCTGTATGTGCAGATACACAGACCCAACAAGCCTGACTGCACCTCTCGCCCACTGCACTTTGGCACCATCGCCCAGTGTATGTTTTCGTGCATGTTCTAGTCCTAACCACTCCTTGAAATAAACCAGTTCCAAACTCCAGTAGCACACTCCCTAGGTTCTCACTCACTCTCCAATTGTTCTCCAGGTTCTGCAGTGACCTGCAGCGATATCCTGGTGCTCAGTTGATGGTAACACCTTTCCCGCTGTAGGCAAAAGACTCAGGCACCAAGAGAGTGAAGAGTTGTGCCTTGAGGACTGGCTCTGTCATAAATACATGTTCACTTCCTTAAACTGCCCCTATTCAAAACAATCTCAATTATCTTAAATTGTGGTCTAAGCAATTAAACATCTGTCAAACCAATTACAGCAGACATTATAGAAAAATTGTACCCCAATCGCCTATATCCTTCTTAAATGATTCTTTTGGAAATTCCTGAAGCTGCAGATCTACCCAAAGCACTGTGACTGGCAATGGCTGAAGTCTTTAACAGTATCATTCATGTCTTTGGCAAAGATACGCACTCTGTGCTGTTAGATTTAGAAACAACAGCTCCTTCTTCTGAAATAAATCATGACATTAGATGCATTTACTTAGCAGACGTTTTTTTTTTTTTTTTTTGCCAAAGGGACTTCCAATGACCTCTATGTAGTGTTATCAGCCCACACACCTTATTCACCAAGGTGACTTACACTGCTAGATACACTACTTACACTGGGTCACTCATCCATACATCAGTGGAACACACTCTCTCTGTCACTCACACACTACAGGAAAACCTGAACAGCATATCTGTGGACTACATGAGTAGACATTATGTGAGTATACTATACCACATTACATGAGTATACTGTACATATACAGTGCTGCGTGAAAGTATGTGAACCCCTTGCGCCCCTCAGTTTTACCAGGAAACTGTTATTTAGTCAGAACCAGTCCATCTCATTCAACATCACAGGTGTGTTATTACCAATTCAATAAGTTGGCTGAGACGAAATCATGGATGTAGAAGAAAAGCAGAAGCAGTGCTGGTGCAAAAATAAGTGAACCCCAGATTGCATTGGTTAAATCAAGTAGGTAAGTATAATCAGGTGATTGTCATAATCATTTTATAAGTTTATTTTAAGATTCAGATTTTATAAAAATTTCTTTTTAATATTTAGCGAAAATAATGACCATCCCTACAGGATTTACATACTTTCGGCACTGTATTCTGTTTAATACATAATCAGAATATCTTGTACACCCAATACACATCCTGTTATTTTTGTGCATGGTGTAATATTTACTTGTTTAAACGGTGACATTAGGCAAACTGACTCTACTTTGAGAATTACATGTCTGTATCTATATCTCTATGTCGCTTGTGAAATGTACATTTGTTTTTTTTTTTTTTTTTTGAGTTGTATGTTGCTTTGGAGAGAAACATCCGTTAAATGAATAAATGTAAGTGTAATATTTGCTTAGCAGATGCAAAGTGCTTTCCATAGTCACACTTTCGACCATTTACCTAGCTGCAACTAGACATTTTACATGCCAATTCAGGTTAAATTTTTGCTAAAAAGGTTCCTCTGAAGTTTGTCCAGCAATTTAACAGTGAGACATGTCTTTCCCAGTTTCATACAAGAGCTGCTGTGCCAGTCAAATTATACTAATCCCTGTATCTCAGCAGAAGCTGGTGAATTGCCCCAGATATAACAGATGATAGTCCTGTCTAATTGCTTGTTGCTTAACTATGAGATTGTAAAAACTGACACTATTTCTAGGTCCTAAAGCAATTTGGGATATATCGCCTGGATTTACACTTCATTTAGATGGGTACTCTTTAGCTTCAAATCTGAATGTAAATAATCTTGGGTGTTACAGTTTGTCCTGACCACATTCCCAACAAAATAACTTCAAAATTTCATTTTCCCCACATAGGAAATGATGCAAAATTATGCATTGTCTGTTACAGTTGGAAAAAAGCCCTTATATAACAGTAATACATGCAGTACTGTCATCTCTTAGTTTCTAGAACTGTTAAAAGCACTGCAATTTAAATACCCATAAAACCTACCATTGTACCACATTATTCCCACAAATCACCTGTGCAATTTATAACTGGGTTGCCTTTTAAATTATTAAGCATTGATATGAACGGTCTGGGTCAAGTAGAGTCCACCTATGAGCTTCTTATTATTTTAATGCTTTTGTTACCTACAGTAAAACTGAGCACAGCCTTTTGTATTAGAATACACCAGTAGTTGGAAGTTCTACAAGCATTTGTTAGGAAATCTAAGGCTCACGCGTCTGCATCTAAGTCTCTCTTCCTGCTAATGTAATGCACACATTGTATTTTCTATGAGATGTACGTTGCTTTGGAGAAAAGCGTCTGCTAAATGAATAAACGTAAATGTAAATGTAAATCAACTGAGATCTGAGGCCGATTGAGTGTTTTGGCATTATTTTGGTCCCATACACCCTGTCCAGCCCTACCACACCCTCTGAAAAGAGAATTCCAGGAATCAGGAAACATTTGAGCAAGGGAAACACCTTGGATGGCAGCAGGACCCTCTGTAGCCTGACTTCTGACTACTCTTAATCTTAGCTGGGTCTTTGCCATGGTGGTATAATTTTTAAGACCCTTATATGCCAATGAGTGTCTACCTCGCACCTCTCTGTTAACCAGTTGCACTTTGCCACTGAAGGCCTGCTTTAATTTCAGCTAAATCAATATAGTAACCTTTTCATTCTTTCCCATTTCCTTTCTTGCTCAGGGGAACAAAAGCTACCGTTCCAAGGTCAGGGTTCACTGGGGCCAGTGACCTCCCTATTTCCACCCACCGGCAGAAGGTATTGCTCCCTCATCTGGCAGGAGCTGTCAGGGACTGCCACAGCAGTCATCCATTACCAAGCGCTCCCAGCCCCAGGACATGCCAGACCCTTTGAAAGACATCGGACTGTTGGATCAACTACAGTATCAGATGAACACTACAAGACTTGTTACTCAACTCAGTAGAGGTGAACATTAAGGTACTTGTGCATGGTGATGCATAGATTATAATCTTGCTAAGTATTTCATTGTGTGTGTGTTTGAGTAAGTGTGTAAGTATAATTGAATTTTATTATTTTCCAGTACTTTTTCTTGATCACCTTCCAGGAAGAGTTGAGGGTTTCTTTATTTTTCCAATCCCCTCCCCTCCACTTTGTCTGGAAAATTTTTCTGTTGAGATCTATGTTTCAACTTTAAAAAAAATGTGCTACACCAAATAAAATGTCTTTGATTGATTACTGCTATTGCGGTGAGGCACATTAAATGGGTGTTGCAGTCATATGTACATACATTTTCAGCCAGCCTACCAAGCACATCATCTGTGCTTAAAGAGAATAATAACACAGTCATTTGTTACCAATCAGCCTCAGAAAATAACTTCATACAAGATTATTAATGACTTTTCACCTCATACTTTTGTTAAGACACAAAGCACATTTCTTGCTAATATTATTTTTAAGTTTGCTACACATAAATTTTGGTCTGTGTGTATATATGTATAATACAAATGAACAGTTATGGTTTTCATTTATACACACATAATGAATAGAATACATAGAGCACAGGAATACAGGAGTCCTCTATAGATGGGTAAAAAGTTTTATCCCCAGTAAATTCCTCACTTTTTCCTTTTTATATGTCTTTTCACAAAATATTGCATACTATTTACAACTCTCTTTTAACGGTGTACAATCAGCCCTGTCAGAAATTATTATAGGCATTCTGCACAAATCTTTGCATCAAATATTACAGATAGCTGACAGAATGATAAAAAGGCCTGTCAGGAACAAGCAAGTTACTCCAACACAGAATTAGACAAAATATGAACTAAGCGATGCATCATTTTGTCACAGACACGAAAATGGATGAAATACCCTGCAATTTTCAAGGAAATGAATATGCAAAAACAGAATATTTGTCTTTCAAGTATGCTGTTGCATCTGCATTGGCTTCAGTTTAATTTGGATTTCTATGGTGTGACATTTGAATTAGCTGTATAGTTCATTTTTTTATATAGATATTTGCATGTGCAGGCACAACAACATCTGAAGGTGTTTTTTTTTTTAGCTAATATAGTTTTTTTTTATTTTTTCAAAATATACCACACAAAAAACATGTAGCTTATATGTATTAAATACACTGAATATATATTATATAGGTTTCATACACTACATACAGTACATACATATTTAAATTGTGTGTATATGCGTGCGTGCATACACACACACACACACACACACACACACACACACACACACACACACACACACACTTTGTATATATTATGGTTAATAGTGACAAATTGCAAAACCTTTCTTTTCTCTCTTTTTCAAGGCGGGTTGTGCCACATTTCACTGCAGCCAGAATTCTTGAAATGATTTGTATAGTGTTTTCTTTGGCTTGACATTCCAGTTGCTCTGTGACCTCAGGAAGCCTGAGTCAGCTGTGGAATGTGTTCCTGTTCTGAAGGGGTTCAAGTGGTCCAGGATCATAGCTTACTGTAGTGAAGAAACACGGTGACTGTACATTAGAACAAGCAACAGAATTTTCTACTGTCTGATCAGTGAATGTTTGCTGCACTGTGAGAAAAAAAAGTGGTAGCTTGGTTGCAATTGGTGTTTGGTTTCAAAACAAGAAAATGTTTGAAATAATTACATTTATGGCTTTTTAGGGTCAGAGAAATACGTTCTGGAAAATGTACACACACACACACACACACACACACACACACACACACACACACACACACACACACTTTCTGAACCGCTTGTCCCACATGGGGTCACGGGGAACCGGAGCCTACCCGGCAACACAGGGCACAAGGCCAGAGAGGGAGGGGACACACCCAGGATGGGACGCCAGTCCGTCACAAGGCACCCCAAGCGGGACTCGAACCCCAGACCCACTGGAGAGCAGGACTCGATCCAACCCACCGCACCACTGCACCCCCTTGGAAAATGTATTTAATAAAAATATTTTATACATTTTTTCACGTCATTATTACAAAAACCAAATACTACTGTTGCAGCACAGTTGTTGTCATTATCAAGTTTTCAAGACACTTAACTGTGCTGAGAAAAAGTCTATGTTATAAGACAAGAGAATATTCAGAGTAGCAGCAAAATGATTTTTTTTTAACAAGCAGTCTATCTCAGAAACCCATTTTTGTAATTACAAACAAGAGAACATAGACAGCAAGAGCAATGAGATTTAGAGGACTGATCACATGGAGAACATATGAACTACACCCACGACCTAATGCCCAGGTCAGGCACTGTGAGGCATCAGTGTTACCTGCAGCACCTCCAGGCCACCATGTCACTCAGTGAGATTCATCTAGAAAGACTAATAACAGGGATTTTGAAAAAGAAAAAATGCTAACACTTAATCATCTGAAATGTTGCATTTTTATTTTCTGATGACATTGACAGATCTTGCTTACAATTATATTTTTTCGTTTAGCAAAATGTGATGATTACTATGCAGTTTTTAGCCAATACCTTTGTCCAAGGTGACTTACAGTATTATATACACTGCACTAAACTCACAATAATCATTCACCCATCCATACATTCATATCTATTCATTTGGGGGAATGGGGAATTATTCAAATGGGAAGAACGTGCATGCTACATAGGAGACTGAGTTTGAATTGAACCCACATCCAGTTGCACTGCACACTTATGAGGAAGCGCTATCTACTGCACATTGCAAAAGAACATATGACACCTTGTACTTACTCTCCAGTGACTGAGGGGACAAAAGACAGTTCTACACGTTTCCCCAGCACTGGCCTGCAACATACCTTAAAAGCATGACTTCACCGGTTAAGGACATGTGCCAAATAGATTATCAATAATAAATTCTATGTAGTTTTACTTTTCGCAAGCAAACTGAAATATATTACATTTAAATTAAGGTCAGCCATTTAACTGCCTTTTCTATGGTCACAATAGAGAGTCAAACATTTTTATCTTTAAAAGAACAATAATTAATCACATATATTATCTATCAACCTTTTTTTTAAAAAAAAAAATCTACACTATGTTGTGTTGGTCCTGTCTCTGAAGCATTTCAGGTTGCCTGTTGCTCAGTTCTTGCACTCTTAAAGTACATTTCAAAGTTCTCTCTTTTTTTTTAAAGTCAGCTTCACCTGTTGATCTCCCTGCCATTTAACATTGTTACATGTGCTATTACACAGTAGGCTCATGTGACATAGGTGACTTATAGAATTTAATGTGTCTCATAGCATTTTATAGCATTTGCAGGTTACTTGCTTTTATAGGTTTTTGGCAATGATTTGATTATGCTTTGGCATTTCATTCTCTGTCATCCTCAGAGAAGACCATCAGTCCTTGATAAGTGTAAAGGTCACACAAGCTGAAGAAACCCAGACTTGCAGCCAATCTCACCCATCTACAAAGATTGGCTTTAGCGCAGTTACCTAAGTAAATCAGGGAAGCAAAAACTCCTGTCTGGACATTGTGTATAGACAACAAAACTTTTTTCATGTGTTTCTTTCCACTGCGTTGTTTTGACTGATTCATTTGGCTTTCAATCATTACTGCACAACTCAACAGAATCTCAAAAGAAAAGGACTGCTAGTCACTGGGCTTTTTGGTTCAATTTTTATGGTTTTTTTATTTTTTTTTAAATCCCTCAGCCTGTTTATTTTACAGCTCATCTAAAGGCCTCAAACCAAAATGACAGTTTTATTGCCTCAATAAGTATCCCAACAAAAAGAACTATTTAACAAAATAAAAGGTAAAATGAAAAAAGAATCTTTCACAATTTCAAACTTGTTTTCACTCTTCCCTTGGACTGAATTTCTCCTTAAAGCCATTTTTCACTTTTTCTTCTACTTTTTGAAACACATAGAATTAAAAAAACAAACCTATGTATGTAAATCACTGTTGCATTGTTTTAAGAGTTTGGTTGAAGAATGTCTTCTCATAGGGGAGCTGGCTGCATTGTGTCAGGCAAAAGCTTTCCAATTCTGGAGAATAAACTGTAGCACTCAGCACTTCTACAATATTGCATACATACGTTCATGCTTTCATACCTGGACATGTATAACTTTTTGGTGTTGGACGATAATAAGTCTTGCTAATTTTTTTATTTTGGGGGTGTGGTCATGCCGTGCCTGCTCTCTGGTGGGTCTGGGGTTCAAGTCCTACTTGGGGTGCCTTGTGATGGACTGGCCTTGCACCCTGTGTTGCTGGTTTAGGCTCCGGCCCGCCGTGACCTCGCTCGGGACAAGCGGTTTCAGACAGTGTGTGTGTTCAGATGATGGATTGCAGTCTGTTCCTAGAGGTCTATTTCTTTAACCTGTTTCAGTAGGTGATCCCAACTGATCATGAACAATTTTTTTCAGAGGTGTCTCGGCGCCATGAGAACACCAGACCGTGATAAGGCCCTCAGTGGCACTAACGTACTGGTACCCTTTGGACAAGTGACCTGCTGCCAGGAACTGACACCCTCCCACAACAAATTCTTCAGTAATTTCTGTGGTACTGTGGCTACATTTATCTGATGCTTTTCTTCAAAGCAACTAACAATTATTTGCCCATTTATACAGCTAGTAATTTTACTGGAGAAATTCAGGGTTAATACCTTGCTCAAGGGTACTACAGCCAGAGATGGGGATCAAACGCATGACCTTCGGATCCAAAGGCAGCAGCTCTAACCACTACACTTCCAGCTGTCTCCTAGCCAGCTAGGAGCCCATGAGTGTCTACCTTGACCAAATGGATCAGCAACCTGGGACACCTACCTTCTACAGAGTATATCTCTCCCTGACAGACATACCAGTCTTTTGTTCTAGACGTATCCACACAGGTGCACTGTCACTACAAGAGAATGCTCAGGAGGAGTGGGCAGCCACTGCTATTTGGAACCTCTGAGGTTTATTTTTCTTCCTATTTTTCAGTGGGGGTTTCTTTATTTTCTTCTCCTTATTAGTTAGCTATAAGTGCTGCTATTCTGTATTGTATTATGAATTTTGTTCAGCGCTCTTCATCACCTTGGTGAAAAGAGTACTATATTAAATGAATTGGATTGAATTAACCTGTGCCATTTCTGCACTGGAAGGTAGTATCTTCTAATAAGTACTGACCTATCTACTGCCATTGGGGTTCTGAGTTTCACTTAACCAGTCAGATGACCATTATAATTATAATATTTCCTAAGCTGCATTACATGCTTTTCACGAGGGAGATATTTTCCAGAGAAATTTTCATTAAACATTCTTACACAGTTTTAAAGCTGATGGATTTTTGAAGTCCATGCACTGAATCATTATGTCACCTGCTGTCCAGGTGTTCAAACCATCTTAATCAATCCATTCAGAGGAGACCAAGGATGACTTACTCCCATAGTGCCTTGTAATGTATTATCAGCTCCTTTCAGTGTCAATCATTGCCAAATCTTATCTTAAAGTAGAATCCTTAGCTCTCCTCTTTCAATGAAACTTAAGGATTTTCACTGGAGATTTCTGGATTTTTTCCTCTCAACAGAAAGTACAATTTATTTCTGCAGACCACCACTGTTCACTAATTCACTTGATCCTTAATGGACAGAAGAAACCAGATAATCCTATGACATAATCCATATAAAGGACAGACACATGAAAGAGTACTGCACCATGGATTTGTTTGCATTACTCCCTCCTCCCATGGAAAAATTTTTAAGCGTATAATAAATCTAGGCTGTCCTACTATCTAATAGATGATAAATAGAGTTGCATGTGTAAATGTTCCCTTGCAATGTGTTGTACTCAGCTGTAGCTATGTGAGAATTAACCACCTCCCACCCCCCTTCCTATGTAGCCTGTTTTGTATTAGTCTTGCAAGCTACTTCCTTAAATTCCCTTTGTTTTCCACACCTATCCATATGTGGAGATGAGCCTCTGGCTGCAACTTCAGCCTAGCTCCTTCATCCTTTTGCCCTCAGTTTGTGATCCATAGCTACTCTTAATATCTGTCAGCTACCTTCTTTATAAGAAACAAAAGATACAACTCCTGCATCCAAAGGCTTGGTATGCATTAAGGGGAAGGGAGAGCTGCTGTAAACCAAGAGAGAGATCACACCGAAATCAAAGCTGCTGGTAGAGGTGATGTAATTGCTTGAAGGAAGGACATTTAAACAAAAATGTAAGAACAACAGCTTTCAGATAACATTGTTTGTGTCAACACTCACAGACATTACAAACAAGATGACTGTTTCTGCAAGAAAAAGTAAAAATTGGTGAAAGACCTCACAGTAAAATAATTCTGATGAAGGTCTTCACCTTCCTAAAATTTCAGCATGAATATACCTGTCTACATACAAGTTATTCCAACTGAGAAAGTGAAATTATATGTATAACAATGCATGTTGAATATATAAAACTATATATACACTACTGTGCAAAAGTCTCAGGCACTTAGTGTTTCACAAAAATATTTGTTTCACACGGTTATTTAATGTCTTCTGCATTAGTGTCAATGGGAAAGAGCATATGTTAGATTTCCAAGCATTCCTTTGCAAAAAGTTACAATGCTATAGTAACGGTTTTGTGTGTTGTTAAAGAATGAAAGTACACACACGGTCTGAAACCACTTTTCCCGAGCGAGGTTGTGGTAAACCAGAGCCTAACTCGGCAACACAAGGCACAAGGCTTGAGGGACACACCCAGGGCAGGATGCCAGTCCATCGCAAGGCACCCCAGACCTGCCAGAGAGCGGGACCTGGCCGAGCCACGCTAAGCAGTTGTTGACGATGGATGGTTACTAAGCTTTGTAGGAAGTTTATTAATTAAAAGTATTATTTTTGGAAGCATTCTCACTTTACAGCTTTTTTCCCCAAGTGCCTAAAACTTTTCCACAGTACTGTAATTATATACACAAAATAAGATGCAAAAATGTCTAAATGAGATCATTAAGAAATACAAATTGCAAAACAGTTGCAACACAATTTATCAGCTTACAGAGCTATCTTTCGCCATCATCTAATTCAAAATAGAGTAATACAGCACTCAGGTGATACAGCAGTGAATTGAATAATTAATGGAACACAAATCTGTCACATGATCACATTCGTCATGCTTATTTCTTGTTGATTCTAAATGCTGCTCTGTTCTGTACAGATCACCTTAGCAAGACATGTAGCGGAAAGCAAATGCTGGAAGTCTAATATAGCATTTCACAGAAAATACAGCAGTCCATTATTCTCAAAACAACAAGATCGTTATTAAACAAATGTTCAAATCAGAGAGCCCCATGCTGGAAATTATTGGGGAATTTGAAAACAGAACTAGATGCAGCAATGAGGACCAAAACAACCACCGACTTTTGACATTGCCCTTCAACTGCTCTATAAAACTATAGCTAAACTCCAGCTCATAAACATTCAGATTTGCATCTCCATTGCTGAGCAAGTCTCCAGAAGCCCAAGGCACAGTGTCAGGTTCACAGCAGCAAGAGAATCCAGTCCATCCAAGTTCATGTGTAAACAAACATGCATTTACCCACAAATTCAGCATCTCCAGTTTATCGCAAGATTCTATGTTTAGAACATAGGAGGACACCAAAGTAAGAGGAAGCCCATGTAGAGACTGAAAGAACAAACTGTCTAAACACAGACAGCACTGGAAGTAAAACAAAAAGCTGAATTCAGTCCTAGATTTTTGAGACTACTGTGCTACTAACTAACACAACATGATGTATTAGCAAAATAGGCAAAAGTACTTAACTGCAAAATACCAATTTTCTCCTAATTGAACTAATTAAACTAACTGAACTGAAACAGTTTCTTATTTAAATGACTTTTCAGTCTCCTTTGTCAGTTTCTTTGTCAAGTATTTCTCTTTTTATTTGGAATGAGGTAATGGCAAGGGATCCTAAAAAAACAAATCAGAACAATTCAAGTACAGTGGGTGAATCTGCAGTTCTTGCTGATCCATGTAGGCCTTGAAATTCTGCTCACTGTGTCACCAGAAGTGTCAGCACGCAGCAAACTGAGTGAAAATATGAAAGTTAGAAGTCTGGCTGTGCAAAAGACATCAATCTTCTGTTCAAACACATCAACGGCAGCCAGAGTCAACAACAAAACTTAATGTGCATTGATTAAATGAGTTATTAATTTCCAGTATGAGTTTTTTCCCTTTAAGGACATTCATAAGAACCTGAGACATAGTTATCTTTAATATCTGTTGACTCAGCTTCTCAGACTGGTTCATTTTCTAGCACTTTGTCATAAATGTAGAAGGAAGTTAATTACAAAAGAATTATGAACATGAAACATAAATCAGCTTGCCACAGTCTTAGCAGAAACAGCAGTATCACACTCAACATGGCTGATTACTGAGATTGTCTTGGCATCCTCTCGTGTTTTACAAATCCAAATAGCCTCTGGTGACAGATAAATCAACTGCATCTTGAACCACATTGCTGCTATGAACTCTTACCACTCCCTAGTTGCTAACTAGGAGAGTAGACCAAGCATTCAGCCAATGAAAATAATTTCCTTTCCAGCAAGGCACATTTAGAACCTGGAATCCATGGAAATGTACTTAGCGGAGGCTGAGATTATATAGGAAATACAAGCATAAATAAATAAATTCTTAAATAAAAGGCTAAAAGTAGTAACCTTTTTGAGCAGAAAGTCTACCCAATTTAAAGAAATATTCGTGAAAAGGCTTAGTTTAGGTTACGGATGCAGAAAGTAGCTGTGTGTGTATGGACTTTTAATCTTCAGTGACCATCAAGTTTGGCTTCATCGCTGTGTTCCCAGAGTGTGTTGTGATGTGTAAAAAATGAGGGCTGGGTGGTGGTGAGGAGTGGGAGGAATTTAGGGGCTGGGACAAGCGGCAATTGTGGGTTTTGCTAATCTTTGGAACAACAACGCATAGATGAGATCAATCAAAGCTCTGGATATTGGCTGGACACCACTACAAGATTATAGCGCACACAAAAAACTCAAGAAACAAACAGGCCATCTGGTGAAGAGAACAATCTGCATTGAGGGGCTTGAATACATTTTGAAAACAATGGGTACATTGTAGTGCAGTAGCTGCTGCCAGTCAGTGTCTCACACTATATGAGTATTTCCGTTTAGCCAAATCCTACTTTGATTTAAAACAAAAATAATAATAAGTAACACCTGTCAAAGGTTCTGGTCTTGGGGAACAATATCATTTCTTACATCTGAATACAGCTAGTGGAATTCACATAAAACAAACATGCTACCTTTATTTTCTCATGTAATTGTCATATGCTTGGAAAGCCTGCAAACAGTTTTAATATCACTCAGCAGAAAAAAACTTTTTATGCAACTCTGAATATTTTGTGCCGACATTTTTCAAATGTATTGTAATTACAGTACATTCCCAGTGCGGGGAACCAAAAAAAAAAAAAAATTTTCTTTTTTTTAAAATTAGTATTTTAATTTACTACTTGTCATTTATGACACCAGCTTCTCAATGCAAGCTGTCTAGAATTATTAAGCTGTCAAGCTTTTATCTAGCAGAATGCTTTAAGTGTAACAGTACAGACAAAAAAGCTTTATCAAAGAAAAAAATAATCCCACCATTGCTTTATTCCAGTTCAAGCATAGCTGTACAGGAGTTCTATATCAGTAATTTAGAGGTTAGGTCTTTCAGCACTATTTTTAGCTATCTCATGCCATAAAAACATTTTTGTTCCGGAACATTTTTAGTTTATGGATACTGCACTTGATACCCTTGTGTTTATCCTTCACTCATTTCTTATTAAAAGGGAGCCCTAGCAGGTACACTGGTGCAAAAACCTATTCCTAAACCATAACTTTAACTGTTCTTCCAGTTGCTTTCCCAGCAGTCAAATTTTCAAGCACATTCATCCTTCTTATTGTCTGTCGATTTTCAGAGCCATCTGAGGTGAAGAGACACTCACAGCACAAAGATATTGTTCAAGCACAATCCATTCACATGAAGGAGCCCCCATGACTTCAAAATTAAAATAAAGAAATAGCTGTACTGAGACCAAAAAGCGTGTAGGAGATCTGGGGGCAATGTTTCCTTTTTCAATGGACTATGACAGTTATTATCTAACAGTGAATTTATTTTCACTTTGCATTACAAACTTAAACACCACTTCTGGATAGACTGTCACGACAGAGATGCTGGCATAGTAATAAGCTGTGTAGTACTGTAAGAACAATAGCAGTTTCATCTCCAGGATGAACTGCTAATGGCAATGAAAATATGAAATGTTAGGCCTAAACCCATATTTTATGTTAACTAACAGAGCTAGAATTAACATCCAGTACAGCAGTTTCCATAATTTAATCTCTTATTGTAATATATGCACCAAGCTCAACAGCGAGAAAATAAGCATGTATGACTAGTAATATCACAAAATAAAATGTAATGTAAAAATGCTACCATTTAACACAAGGACTGTGCTATATGAGTACAGAAAACAGCTAGAGCAGATGCTGTACCATATCAACACATAAATATAACACAGCCAGAGGCTGTTTTCTTCAACTTCCATAGACATGTACAGATGTGTTGTCCCTTTAAAGCAAAACACTAAAGTAATTTTCTCTACTGGAATTAAAGTAACCCTTAACATCCTGAACATAGACCTTGAACACATGGAAATTTCATCTTGTATCTCTCTTGTCACCTGTATCAAGTCAGCTGGAAAAGTTGAATCCTTGCTGGATTTAAAAGTCTATAAAATCTCAGCTTGGTACTTTGTTTTAGCTGTGCCTTTCCTATCTAACTGATCTCGATAGGACAGTGCTTTAAGAAGTGTAATCTTATGAATGATTACAAAGGGCTGAATTAATCTGGGATGTGCAATCACACCAGGGAGCAACTGGTAGTGTAGTTGTTAGACCTGCTGCCTTTGCACCCAAAGGTTGCAGGTTTGAACCCTGCCTCCAGTTGTAGTGCCCTTGAGCAATGTACTGTACTTACCTTAAAATTTCCTCCAGCAGAAGTACCCAGCTGCATAAATGGGTAAATAATTGCAGGTAGCTTAACATTGTAATTTGGTTTGGAAATTAGTGTCAACGGGTAACGAAAAGAAAAAAACTGATCTGTCCCAGCAAAAGTGGATACTCAAGTTCTGCAGACTGCTGTTTGGCTAAAAATGTGTTCTTTTATCTAAGTCTTACTTTGACCATAATTATTGGATATTGTTAAAATAATTAATAAACGTAAAATGTGTGGTCAGCGGTAACTGGATTTTTTAATGTTTTACTGGTTTACTCAGTACTTAGGTGCCTTACTCAAGTACAGTACGACAGGATTCCTCCTGGGATTTGAAATGGAAACGGGAAAATATGGGTCCTTAACTGCTACACTGCCTGTTGCTCTGTGGAGGCACACTCAGCTGAACTTATAGTCACAGTAACTGAAAATAAATTAAACATTGATCTCTGGGTGGATATATCTGAGTGGAGAGCATAAATGGTAGCTTGTTGCGTTGCAGACTTCTCCATAAGCTATTTTCCTGCACTTGGAATTAACTGGATCCCCAGTCACCTGGATGCAGACCCAAGCTACTGATGACAGATTTAAAGGCTGGCTGGCCAGTGCATTGCTATGGCTTGAGCTGCTCACCCACTGAGGCTTCCTAAACCATGAGCTTTCATTTTCACCAGATGAATACAGAAAAATGACAATATAAAATTCTACCATTTGTGAAATCATTTCACATGGTTACAATTTGGTAAGAACATTAATAAATAATTATTGTGTAAAAAGTACTGTACATTCTTCATAATTTCAGTAATAAACAGTAAAAGCTGAAAAGGAACAGAGCACAATGTCATCAGAACTTCAAAATCAGGGTAACTCATAATTGGGTAAAGAAGGTGGAATTGTCAACAAAAACCAGTATAATTAGGGAAATTATTACCAACAGTGGCCCGCATCACTTATTTGCCTCAATTTCACATTGCCATACCGCCTTGTGCTTGTAAAAAGCAATTATTTGCTTTTCTTTACCTCCACATGTATGAATGCTGTGCAAAAAGCACAGGAAAATGTTGAACAATATCTGCTGCCCAGTAAGTAAAAGAAAACAGGTTTCTTTTCCATGCTTTTACAGTATTTCAACAGGAAGTAACACTGTGGGACTTGAAATAAACATTCCAGAACTACGATCAAATTCCACTTCAAGAACAACAATCATACTGCACATAAAATAAGCAACAATAAGCACTGAAACTCCCCCATAAATGTTACCGTCTGCACTATTATTTGCTTATTTGTTTGGTACCTTGCCAGCTGCTAATATTGTTTAACAAGTCACACATCTTTCATTTGAGACACAAGAACAGTTGTTTAGAATGGGATGTGAAATAGACACTCTTAAGCAATTGTAAAACTCTAAACTCTTAACCAATGGGACCACAAAGCAACAGAACGGTGCATCTTTAGAGATACTGAACAAAAGACTGCCGAGTCAATGTTTCAATGAGTGAGATGCCTTCTTGTGGATCTATACCACATTAGAAATGAGTCCTTAGAATAAGTGAAGTGTGGTCTGAACTCAACTGGATCTTTGTTAGGCACTCATGTTCCTAAGAGATTGACTACAGGATTAAAAGCTGTTGACAGATCTCACTTAGACACTCTGAAAGGTTACAGTGGCAATGTCTGCACCCCTCTGTTCTTCCAGTGAGGAAATGCCATCTCACTTATGAGACAGTGACATTTGGAAGTGGTTGCACATAGGCCGTGTCCTAATGCCCACCTGTGAAGACTTTGTAGTTGTGATTGCAGGGGTGTTCCAGTATTTATTTTTAAACTGTCATCTGTCTGATATTTATCCATATCCTTCATTATCCTTTCCAGTAAGACAGTATTATCATCTTTTGCAAAGGATGCGACCCATAAATCTTTGCAATGCATGCCACATTGCAGCCACATGTGTATCAGTGTTGGGAAGCTCTTGTAGCATTTAGCTCAAAGGAAATCTCCTTTGACCAAAAACATCCAAGAACATTTCAACATGAAATTGAAATATCCTATCATCTTCTCATTAAGAAATGATCATAGACCGTTTGCCTAATGACCCATTTCAAGATGATATAAGTCATATTACCACTATTAATATTGCATTGCTTAAATATTGCAGTACTAGCTTACACAGTTGAGTTTGTTGTATTAGAAATATATTTTACTACTATTACTTTTACTATCACATGTGAAGGAACACAGTACAGCACACTCTCCCCTGCTAGACTGCCTCAAATATTATGTGCATCGGATGAAAAAAAAAAAAGAAGTTACAGATTTTCTGAAGAGCCTCCTGATTTATTTATACTTGAAAGCACAATTGGGAGGCACGGGAGTGCAGCAGGTAGCACTGCCACATTACAGCATCTAGGCTGTTCAGGTGTGAATCTGAATCTGGCTCAGTCTATGTGTAGTTTGTATGTTCTCCCCATGTCTGCATGGGTTTCCTCCCGCAGTCCAAAGGCATGCTGTTCAGGTGACTTGGCGACACTAAATTGCCTGTAGTGTGTGAATGGGTGGGTGGATGATTGAGTGAGTGAGTGAGGGGTGTGTGTGTGTGTGTGTGTGTGTGTGTGTTTGTTTACCCTG
Organism: Scleropages formosus; assembly: GCF_900964775.1. Lineage (NCBI taxonomy): Eukaryota > Metazoa > Chordata > Actinopteri > Osteoglossiformes > Osteoglossidae > Scleropages > Scleropages formosus. The sequence continues at coordinate 14,860,746 of NC_041808.1, read as the reverse complement.
TAATGAACTAGCATCCAGCCTAGGGTATACCCCCAGCTTTGTACCCAGTGACTCCGGGATAGGCTCTGGACTGCTATAACACTGACCAGGGCAAAGTGAGTGAACTGTAGTTATTTATATTTGCAGTATGAATGCACACTGGCAAGTGAAGCAGATTTATATTCTAATTTTACATGAAGAATGTCTGATTTAAACTAAACGTTTTGTAATTTTAATTTAAAAGAAAGTTCTCCCCTACATTTTCATTTTGTTGACTAGTTTCTAAAAAAGGCCCTACACACCACATTTTATTTGTGACAAAATCGTGTATTCTTTTAAAAAAAAATCCGTCAAAGATTAATCCTAGTCAAAACTTTTCTACGAGACTGTAAAACTCCATACATCACAAAATGGTCGGTGGTCAAAGAATTTAAATAGAAGATAACTGTGTACAATCAACTGAGAGGTAACTATGGAGACCATACCTCCTCTGTAAGAGTACAGCTCTGTGTTCCCACGGTAACAGAGAAATGGGATCTTTAGGACGAAAAGATTGCATGATAAGGCAATTAGTTGTTTGCAAATGGAGGATCCCCATCATTGTCTTGTGTGTTGCATGGAACTATGTTTACACCCTTGTTTCACTTCTCCAGCCTTGTGATGTTGATAGTCTCCATAATTACCTCCTATTTGCGTAATCAGTAACAAGTAAGTAATCAGTAACCCATTGTCTTCCTGTCTTTATGCAATTGTGTGGTAATCAGAAGTAATAGCAATAATTAAGATCACTGGGAACAACACAGGAAGAAAATGTTGACTGAAAGAACCATTAAGCATTATTACCACCAGTGATATTATTAGTAAATATAGTACCATTGATAAGCCTGGTTTAAAGTGTCCAATTTTTAAAATAAATTTATGTAATCCTCACTTTAGCATACATAGTATGTAAAAAAATCCAGACCGTATGGATTGCTATCTCACTGCCAGAGTGAGAAGTACTTCTTTGCTAAAAAAAAAAAGAATGTTTCATTGCTCTTATATTTGAAATTAATATCCATGAAGATGTACAGACTAGTGTGTGAATATATATCTATTGACTGGTCATGTCAGATTAGAGAAAGGAACAGGAATGCAGTATTCATCACCTCAGCATCCTGCCGACACAATACAGAACGTTAGCATCGGTCACAGCATGTAATCAGTCTAGTGTTAACAATTAATTATAAGTCTGAAAGGACCTAAACTCTTCTGACCTATTGGCAACTGCTGCTCAATGTTTACGCTCTTAATTTACCAAATTCTCCCCATTATATTATCTAATAGAAAAGTTCCCAGCAGTCATCCTGGTGAACTCCTGTGTATGCTGGTGATCGTTCCAACCAGGCTCTTCATTAATTATCCTTAACAGAGCTGCTGATCGAATAGAAAGATGAAATTCAATTTTTACATCACAAGTGTGACAAAAATGAAGTTCAATCTTTTCAATCATATCTGCCTCAGACACCAAAAAACATTTATCTATGCAGTTGCATCTAACTAAATTACTAATGTTTTCCCAGCTGTCCCATGGGTGGGAAATTACATAGGTACTAATATTCATCTCAGCCATAAAAGCCAAATAGATTCAATTTTCAATAAATATTTGCTATCGCATTTTACTGAAGAATACTGGTGGTTGTATGACAACTACAGTCAGAAAATAATAAAAAAGAGACCGAATAATGATTTTTGTTTTTAACAGAAACAATAAAACATAAAAATATTTGTATACATAGTTGATACTAACATGAAGTGTTACTGCCAACACCTTCCTCCTTCTGGGAGTTGAACCAGTAACCTTTGGTATCATCAACCACTGGTTACCCCCTTGGCCTGACAGCAATGATTGATGGCAATGTGCAAAAAAAACCACGTTTTCAGAAAATTACATTGTAGCCCCTCCTTGCGCTGTTTGCTGAAATATGTTAAAATGGAAACAAATTTTGAATTCAAAAAATTTATAGGACACAGCTGACCACAATCCTCAAACCTCTTTCCCAGTTTGCCCTCAAGAGCAACCAAGGACCTTTTCCCCCCCTTTTCTCCTCACATTCCTGTACTTCTCTCCCCAGCGAGAGGATTGGTATCTGTGGACAATTTAAGAGGTGCAACTGGAAATATCCCTCAGTAGACCTCTGGCAGCAGAGCCAGGGCGTTCCAGCAGGAGGGGCAAACCCACAGCCTTGGGCCCGAAGACTTCATACAATTAGTCATGTTGTTGACAAGCCATGTAACGGAGAGCACTTGTGGGGAGGTCGCAGCACACAGAGGCCTGAGGCCCCAGACATGTGTGCAGCCCCCTGTGTGTCCTGCCAGACTGTTCTTACATTAGTGGAGCTGCCAGGACCTACACCCAAGAAAGTCTCCACCTCCAGCTCTGGAGAAAGGAAACATCTTTCACTTCTCACAGGCATGTGGCCAACCATGTGATAGCTAAATCTGTGAGCCAAGCGAGCAGCCTACAAAGTCTTTCAGCTTCCCCTTCCAAGACAAATACCTCTGTTTGATATACAGGCGTGTATTAATATATATGTTGTGATCTCACCTTCCAGTGCTCCTTCACTGCCTCAAAAGCACAAAAAACGCACAAATTCAAATACAAATTTGAGAAAACGGCACAACAGACAACAGAAGGTGTAATATCGCACAGCAGACAAGCATTCCTTTTTTCGTTTGGGGGCTTGTAAAGCCATGACGAGAATGACGATCCAAGCTGTAGAAGTGAAACTTTGTCACAATTCTTTGTCACAACTCATTCTGCGAACTGCAGAAATTCCAGAGCATCTTGAGCCTGGTGAAGTTCCCAAGGGAGCGACATGATGGTCACTTCAGCTTAGTGCAAATGCAAGTTTAGTCAATTTGGGCAAGATCAAGAAATGTGCAGATTATTCTTTGTTCTCAGATCACGTGATCAGCCCTCCACCTTCGCCATCTTGATTGAAGCATCTGTGTAGCATGCCATGGCCTCTGAAGAATCAAGATATTAATTTGTTTTGCACTTAACTTTCACAGGTCTTCCTTAGCATTGACAGATCTACTAAACTGTGAAACAGTTTACAAGACTTTAATTAATAGATGTGCCCCTCTTACATTTGCATGTAAGGGTCAAGGAACAATTTCAGCTACAAAGACATGCACATTCAATGCCACCTAACCGGCATAAACATTTCTTCCTTGGATAGAAATATTCTGCATGCCAAACCTCTTAGTAATATTTCATAGAATATTAAAATAGATTAAAATGAATTCAGTTCTGAAGTAAAGTGCCTGACAAGGTTAGAACATAGCTCAGAAGAGTGAATGATGACTCCTGAATCCTTTCTAAAGACTCAAATGATCTATTGTTTTCATTGTCAAAACAGCCCATTTTCTGTGCCATTAACATGTTATACCATGTTAAAAATTAAATATACAAATACTGCACAAAGATAAAACCTTGGTCTGTTTTTCTCTACTTTTTTCCCTTTGAATCATGATCTTCATCTGCTTAGAATGAAATGAAAATCACAAAAGCTTTAATACGTGTTTCGTGTACAGTATTGACTTTAAGTGGGATTTCAAGATCACAATGAATCTTCCCACTTGAAAGCGACGACAATGGTCTTCCTGCCAGATGCATCTTAGATCAGACTTTAGAAGCATCAGCTCACAGAGGCCTGCTGTTTCTCCTTCGATTCTGATCAGAGCATTTTGCACTTCCTTTGAAAGGGGCTGCAAGTCCCTGATGAAGATCGGAGAACGCAACAAAAGATCCCTTACTTATATACCGAGGGGCTGGACTCAGTAGCCATGGCACTGACGCAGAAGTGACACAGTCCTTAAGGAAAATCTCTCTTGCAAAGTGCTTTAAATATCATCTGCCCTTGAACTGTGCTCATCAAGAAATGGAAGATAATTATCAAAGGTACTTCACTAATGGTCCTGTGGGATTCTCCTCGGTTCTTTTTAAGAGCAGATTTTTAGTCAAATCAATTACTCCTGTGCCACGTAACTAAGTGGGGTGTGCCAGGACAAGTAGTTCTCAACTTACGATAAAGTTCTGCCTTGTCATAAGTTGACTTCATCCTATGCTGACAATCCCCTTATATACCGTATTATATAAATCAACAGGATATACATACAAACAAGGAACATGCATGAATGCTTTTTAATAATTTTTCCATTAATTATCCATGCTGAAATAATATTAAATACAATACACTATTATGGGCGGCACAGTGAGTAGCGCTGCTGTCTCACAGCGCTTGCATGGTGTGAGATGATGTGGTTTCGATCCCAGATCAGTCTGTGTGGAGTTTGCATGTTCTTCCCATGTCTGCATGGGTTTCCTCCCGAAGACATGCTGTTCAGCTTCCCCCATAGTGTGTGAGTGAGAGAGAGAGTGTGTTGCACTGATGTATGGATGAGTGACCCATTGTAAGTAGTGTATCTAGCAGTGTAAGTCACCGCGGTGAATAAGGTGTGTGGGCTCATAACACTACATAGTATCCATTGGAAGCTGCTTTGGAGAAAAGTGTCTGCTAAATAAATAATGTGTTATTATATTTTCATGCTGCACAGTTTCTACATCTGGTTTCTTCTGTTTTTCCTCACTACCAGAACACTCTTCTCTTGCTCGCCATTGTAAAAAAATAAAAACAACTTGAATGAAAAATGGGTGCAATCACACACACACATACACACATTTTCAGAACCGCTTGTCCCATACAGGGTCACGGGGAACCGGAGCCTACCTGGTAACACAGGGCATAAGGCCAGAGGGGGAAGGGGACACACCCAGGACGGGACACCAGTCTGCCGCAAGGCACCCCAAGCGGGATTCGAACCCCAGACCCACCGGAGAGCAGGACTGCGGTCCAACCCACTGCGCCACCGCACAAGAATTGAAAAAATATAAGGTTGATGGGATGACTGTTGGAAGTCGAGGACGTATCACACATATCGTAAATGTAGGACTACCTGTACTGCATCCTGAACAGGACTTCTTTTTTATTTATAAGCTAACGACAGAGAAGTCACATGTGAATTGTTTTGTTGGCGACTGCTGGCCCAGACAATTGGTGTCTTCCGCATAATTCAACAGTATGTTGCCTTGAATTCCTAGATGACGATACCCAGGTGAAGCGGATTAATGTGCGGCCCTGTTAGAGACACTAGATATGTGTTGTGAAGGGATATCACCCTTGCCCTTCAGATTATCACCATTTTATGAGGATGGATGTGACGAGCTACTGTTTCTGAGCCTGGTTTCCTGAGGGCTTTGTGTCTATTAACAAGGTCAGCCATAGGTTACTGTGGTGGTGTAACCCTGAGCAACAATGAGATGAGGGAGTTCATGTGTGATGTGGCTCACTGGGGGCTGTGCTAATTTATAGAGGTTGGAAATACATGTGTTGGACTGAGTCCTGCCTCTGTTTCATGACTACTTCAGTGCGTCTTCTGTACATCTTTACCTTTGGGAAACCATAGGGAACTCTGTGGGCTTAGTGGCATTAAAACAAAGTTAACTCCTTACTTTTTATGTCTAACTTCTTTTGGCCATTTAGCAATAGTATAGCAATATTTAGTATATTGCTTTAAATTTTTGCATAACTGTTCATCTGCTGAATGCACTACTTCTTTACAACTTCACATTATTGTAAAACAATCATGGAAGCATTACAGCAGTGTAAAAATAAGTTACACTGTATAGTTAAATTCAAGTAAGAATAGCCACCTGTGTGATTGTAGGTATTGTATATGATTTCAGTGTGGTAAAAACAATATATCTAAAATTAGGTTTCTGAATTATTTTTTTTCCTTTTTTTCTATAATTCTTTGGCACATTTAGCTTTATATTTGATTTACACTATTTAAGTACCTAGGACAAAGGTATTACTATAGCACCCTCATGCAACTTGAACTATAGCCTTGAAGTTAGGAAATGATGCACTACCTGTTCTTTATAATTTTCGTTAGAACGACTACATCACTGGTCTAGATCAGGATGGTATCTGGATTATAACTAAAGTTTGCAAACCTGACAGAACATCAGCAACGCCACAGTTGTTCTCCCTCCTCCTACTAAGAGACTAAGTCTGACTGCTCTCCTTTTTTAATAGAAACACTTTGACACTGAATAATACTTGGAAGTGGCAGACAGGAAAGCCATCTATCAGTACATGGAAAAGATGTATCAGTTCAATGGGAAAAGTTTGAATGAGAAAAATAGTTTCCAACGTACATCTACAATGTGTTACTGATCACTTGCAAATGGATTTTAAAATTGCAAAAAATGTAAAGCGGAGCCAACCCTTGTGCAATACATTAGGATTTACAGCATACATTCATGCAGACACACTAGCAGATTTCATGAAGTTGAGAACAGTGTAAAGAGAAACCCGATCTAAACTGAAATAAGTTGCTAAAGCCAAGAACTCAGTATGGCAGTCTAGGTTGTGCGTTTGGCCGCAGTCATTTTACAATTCATTTTTAAAAGTGGCACAATAGCATTCAGCTGATGGATTGTAGATGAAACTGTGGCATGCTATATCCTGCCTCTGCTACATTTGATCTCCTATTAGATTCTTTTTTCAAGTGCCGGTTGAAAAGGGCAGCTCGGAAAAGAGTGTTTCTGTTGTGTTGAATTGTGTCATACATCTCTGCTACATTCAGACAGGGTATGTACTACAGCAGTGATAGATAAGTTGCTTCTACATGACTGACATTCTCTGTAGGAATAATTACCAGTTTGTTCTGCTTTGAACAAATGTAAAAATAAATGCAAAATGCATTTTGAACATTTTACCTTAAGGTAGAAAACCAGCAGGTTGAAAATTGTGTCTCTTGCAGAGAGCTTGGCAACTCAGTACGCTTTAACACTGGAAACATAAACCAAAGTAAAAACTAGACACTATAATTTAATAGCTCAAAGAAAAAATACAACTTCCAATACCTTAAAATTAGCCTTATGTCTAGCTAATATGTCTTGTTGAGGAATAAACTAAATTCTACTTGTTACACTACTTCAAAAAACACCTACAATACATTCTCCAAAATGAGTATATTAAGACACTTTCAAATCTTAAATCCAGTCATAATTTGTCTGTAGAAATTATATTAGGGCATAACAACACATAGCAACAGTCAGAATGAGTAAGCAATTAAGGAAAAGCCACATGCATTATTTGAGCTGATTTTGAAGTATTGTTTTTATTATTATTATTTCTTGGTGCCCAGATTTCAATCCATTTGACCAAATAGATCAGCCATTACTTGGATATAGTTAGTTCTATAGCACTCTCAGGTTGATTCATAATAACTCGACTGGCATCTACAACATCTAGCAGGGCTTGCTCCAGCTTCCAAGCAGTTGGGCTAATCGGAGTCATCCAGCAGTAAGGTATGAAGAAATCGGTCCCCATTCCTTTACCTACAAGTGAGGAGAGACCAACAGCTTTGCTATGCTTGGTGCTACAGGGGATGTTAGTGAAGATTTCGTGACTGAACAAGTTTGCATTAAGCATTTCATACACATAAGCACCTGGTGGTGTCTATGGACTCTTTAGTTTTGTGGATAAAAAGTTGAAATGACGCTAAGCTAAAGCAGGAAGAAATGTAACATTTAGGCATACATCTGAAGAAATTAATATATAAGCTTCTTAAGACAAAGGGAGCAAACTATTTATTTGAGGATAGCCATAATACCCAAGTCTGTAAACCAATGCAAACCACTACATGCATGTTTGCTGAATTTGCTAGAAGGATTTTTATGTTCAAGTCTTTACTTAAACATTAATTTCCGGGACAGTTTTCTAAATAAAGTCAAAGACGGCACATCCTTTTTCCTGCTCAGGGATGTCCATCAACATGTCACTTTCAGTCCTACAGCTCTGTCCCTTTGACCTCCCTCTGGTTTAGGGCCCCTCCACACAAAAGGCTGAACAACAACTGGGCTCTATAAGGAACTATTGTACATACAAAGTGCAGGCCCCAGCAATCTTTCAGCCCAACCTTTGGTGCCCTTTCTCTATACTTCTCTCACCATCACCCTCTTATATGGTTTTTTTCCCCACTCTCACCCTGGAACATCCTGCACATACTGTGCTCTTCCTGTCATCCTCCTTTCTGATCCCCCACCCTGCCATCCTCTAGTCTATCCTCTCATTTGTGCACCTCCTGGCTAGGTCTCCTCTCTCCTTGACTTTGTTGCTGTCTTTGAAAATAATCTTAGCTTCCTTCAGTACTCTAGCACCACTTGTTGCCAGCAATGTCCTGCATGACTATCATTCTTCTGATTTTTTTATCTCTTTCAAATATTACTTGCCTACTGCAAAGCCACCTATAATAACACCTGCCATTGTGGCCCTATTGCCACTCCTGATGGCATTCTGTTCATCCTACACATTATCAACACTTTCGTATCCAGCAGCTGCTTTGCCTAATCACAACAGACTTCTTAAGTAAAATAAGTTGTCAGATCTTGAAGGTATATAACTACTGCTTGAGCTACTAAAGAACACTGTGTACCTCACACATACATATATACACTGGCTGAAACCGCTTGTTCCAAGAGGGGTCGCAGCAAACCGGAGCCTAACCTGGCAACACAGGTCATAGGGAACACACCCAGGATGGGACACCAGTCCATTGCCAGGCACCCCAAGCAGGACTTGAACCCCAGACCCACCAGAGAGCAGGATCCGGGCAAGCCCGCTGCACCACCACTGTGTAACCATCTGTTTTATCAATATTTCCATCCAAAGCAAGTGCTGTTAAAACTAACCATTCCACAGATACCACTATGCTTTAAGGTCTGTGTCGTTGTTATGACCCCAGGTATCTAGTGGTGACCAGGGTGTAACATCAGATGAGTGCTGACGAACAGTAACAATGGGCCATTGACATCACACATACAACAAGGACGTGCTAAAGAGCAAGTTCTTTTTATTATGCTAATTAGTGCAGAGTGGGGGGGCGCGGTGGTGCAGTGGGTTGGACCGGGTCTTGCTCTCTGGTGGGTCTTAGGTTCGAGTCTCACTTGGGGTGCCTTGCGACAGACTGGTGTCCCATCCTGGGTGTGTCTCCCCCTCCAGCCTTATGCCCTGTGTTGCCGGGCTAGGCTCCGGCTCCCCTCGACCCCGTATGGGACAAGCGGTTCATAAAATGTGTGTGTGTGTGTGTGTGTGTGTGTGTGTGTGTGTGTGTGTGTGTGTGTGTGTGTGTGTGTGTGTAATTAGTGCAGATATTCAGGTGATATGCAGTAACTAATGGACTGGTGCAGAGCCAATAACCTGTCCCTGAATGTGGATCAAAGAAAAGAGATGGTTGTTGACTTCAGGAGAGCACGGAGTGACCACTCTCTGCTCAACATCGACAGTTTCTCTGTGAAAAATCATAAAGAGCACCAAATTCCTTGGTGTTCACCTGGCAGAGATCTTCACCTGGTCCCTCAACACCAGCTCCATAGCCAAGAAACCCCAGCAGCATCTCTACTTTCTGCATAGGTTGAAAAAGGCCTGTCTCCCACCCCCATCCTCACCACATGCTACAAAGGGACTATCCTGAGCAGATGCATCACTGCCTGGTTTGGTAATTGTAATGTTTCGGATGGCAAGACCTTGCAGTAGATAGTGAGGACAGCTGAGAAAATCCAGGGAAAAAATAAAGAACTAAGATGATGCCAAAGAAAAGATCATAAGAAAACCAAACTAAACTGTCTCAAATTGCTGGGCTACCCATGCTATGGTGGGGGTGCGGTGGCGCGGTGGGTCTGGGGTTCGAGTCTCACTTGGGGTGCCTTGCGACGGGCTGGTGTCCCGTCCGGGTGTGTCCCCTCCCCCTCCGGCCTTACGCCCTGTGTGCCGGGTTAGGCTCCGGTTCCCCCGTGCCCCGTCTGGGGCGAGCAGGTTCGGGTGGGCCTTGCTCAGGGTTACTCCATCCGTCCACTCATGCTATGAAACAAAATAAAACAAAAGGGTCTTCAGCACCTAGGATGCCCTAACTAACCTCCTCTGTCTACCAAAAACTAAAAGTACAGGAGGTGGCACCCGCCTCATCCTTAATGTGTCTAGAAAGGCTTCTGAAACTTACGGGGTTGGAGATGTAGATCATGCGATATGCTTACCTGTCCACTCTTTCCACAAGACAACAACACAAAGTCAATAGATACCTAATCATAACAGTAAACCAAAGAAAGAATGACTAAACACACAAAGCAACAGAGTCAATAAGCCAAACACAAGCACCGTGAGACAACAGTCTGGGTTTCTTGGCAAATGGTGGGGTTTCTAAGATTGCACCAGGAGGTGATTGGTCCAGAATGGAGGAACTGAAAACAGGACTGATGAGAATGGAGGGGGATGACAACAAACGGTACACAACGGACCTGTACAGGAAACTAAAAATATGCAAACATAGAAAAGAATAACAAAACAAGAAAAACCTGTACAGAGATGTAACAGATGTCTTGCAAAAAGTGTCACATCTATATAGTGCTTTGCAACTTTCACTGTTGATTTAACCTTAGTTTAGAAGGGGATCCCGCATTGTCTTCTGTCCAATACAACCAGCTTATCAGTCACTTAATGGTTGACCTGTTCAGATCTGTGCTTGAACCACTCTCTTCTGTCTTCCTTAACAATATTTGCACAGTATTTGAAGTATTGGTGTTTAACTTTACGCGTGACAATCGAAAACCTGGTAGTTCTATTGAGTAAACTACTGCTGCAGTGATTTGCCAACAAACTTCAGTGATCTGGTTGTGATTCAGTCCATTGTCATTGTCTGCCTGTAATAGTGTAATTCCTTGCCTTTGCCCCATGGCCCCTCCAGAAACGCTGGCTGCCAACTGTAGCCAAAATCAAATTTAACACCTTGGTTCTGGCCGACCAAGTAACAAATGCTTCTGCCCTGACAGACAACTTCGTTGACAGGCCACTTAACATGCCATCATCTCAGCACTCATCAGTTTCTACCCTCTGGGGCTATCTCTCAAGTCCATTGTGGCTCCCTAAGTGACAACTATCCAGCATGGACAGAACTGCAGATTTCACACCAGATTTTCTGTTGTCAGCTAAACACTCTTTAGATTACACATCTGCCCTAAAACAACTACTTCCCGGCACTGCTGTCAATGGGCAGATCTTAAATGTTCTAGAAGGGAATGAATTGTGCAGCAGCTTCCACCATGTCTTGTCATTGAACCTTGGGGTGGGGAAATCCAGTCTTGGACAGCAAAAGGCCATGCTGTATTTGTTTAATCCCTGCTCTGAGAGGTGGGAGGAGGAAGCCATTATTTACATTTATTAATTTACCAGATACTTTTCTCCAAAACAGCGTGCAACTCCCTGTAAAAAAAAGTGCATTTCACAACGAAGAAGTTGAGATGCAGATGGGATTGTCAGAAGATTGTTTGTCCAATAACATCATTTATTGCTGTTGTACATTCCAGATGGGGGCATGGTGGCGCAACGGATTTGGCCTGTGCCTGCTCTCTGGTGGGTCTGGGGTTTGAGTCCCGCTTGGGGTGCCTTGTGATGGACTGGCATCCTGTCCTGGGTGTTTCCCCTCCAGCCTTGCTCCCTGTGTTGCTGGGTTAGGCTCTGGCTTGCCATGACCCTGCTTGGGACAAGTGGTTTCAGGTAATATGTGTGTGTACGTGTACATTGCAGGAGCACCTTCCTGTGAAACTGACTCTAATAGGAATTACAACTGTGATTGTGATCACTGATGTTATAAAAATGCAAGGCACCATTAAGTCAGGAGAACAGTGGATCCAAAAAAGATGAATTTGAAAGGGATTCAGCATTCTGAGGGAAAGAGACATATCATTCCACTTAACTACAGCTAAAACTGAGGACCTGTGGATTCTGAACCTTTCAAAAGTGGGACCACCAAATGGCAGTTGCAGGATAACAAGTAGTTCCACCTGGTGTTTCAGAATCAAAGCAGTCACTTTGTAAGATAACCCTAAAACACTGCAACTTGGAATGAATCAGTCCTTTTGTATCTTATTTTATTGCTTATTACATGTCTCTATAAGACTTTCTTCTTTTAATAAAATAATAAAAAATAATGAACTCTTGGTCAATAAGAACATTAAAGAACAATGAACATGTTATGGTAATTGCACTTTGATTTAAAATATAGTTTCAAGAGTGATTTATGAAGTATTTTTATGTACTGCTGTATCATGCAATATTTCAGACAGATTGAGAACAGTAAATACTGTAATTTACGTTAATGCTTCTGATCCACTGAAAAGCAGAATGTTCACTTGACCAAGCAATTCCATCTGCTCTCTTGTTCATTTGACATATTGAGCCTTTGCTCTGATACGAGTCATCCGTTGGCTGGTGAGTAAGCAAACAAGACAATCGTGAGCTGCCTGTCTACACTGAACCGAAAAAAACCATTGAGCATAGTGAGAAGACTAAACGACAAAAGACAAAAATCTCACATTAAACATTAGATTCAACTTCCACAGGCAAATCAGACCAGTGTATTGTTCCATATTCTCTTCATTTAACGACCTTTAATAATTTAATTATTAAGCACTGCATTCGCTATTGCAAATAAGACATTATAACATTTATACCTGAAACCTTTAATCACAACTAAAGGATCATAACCATAAAACCACTTTTTATTATGTCTTAATGGGGCAAAAGTGATTGACAGGCAAATTAAACAGTTTCACAGAAAAGTCATCAAGCATTATGAAAAGTAAAATGTGTTTGGCTTATAATAAATATAACAGGTGTGTGGGCTAAGTAACTCCACTAACTAAGAGATACTCCAGCCAAAAAAAAGGTTTCCAGCCACCAAAATGTTCAGATATTTTTCATATGGGCAAACATAGTCATAACGGTGTGAAGACTGCACATGAAGCAGAAGTTGGATCCATTTCACATTAGGTATTATTTAACATTCATCTGCTGCAGAATGGTACAGGGAACAGTTACCCTTTATCATTTACAAACGGTGAATTCAGGGGAGGACTTAATGCGCCTATACTACATTCATCCTTCTGACTGCATGTGTGCCAAACTTGTTATTGTTCAGCAGCTAAAGGTGCAAGATGGAAGAGTCTGGAAGGTTTGGAGCTGAGCATTAGCTGTTGGCATAACTTGAGTAAAAGATTTCATGTGGGTTTTAATCATGGGCTCAAAAGAAAGATTATAATTTTGAATACATCATTGACTATTATCTGGCATGTCTGTCATTTTTACATCATTATGGCATATTTTGGATCACTGAAATATATTCTGGTAGCTGTTTATGTAATTATCAATTACAAAAAGGAATATAATGTGTTCTCTGAATGTTCTTGAGCAAAGCCTAAGTACATTGTTTCTAGGGATTTGTCGTGGCAGCACCATTAATGTTGATTACTTTTACAGGCAGGTCTCCGAAACCATCCTAGAGAAGAGAGAATCAGCACAACACAGTGAAAAGGTGAAAGATTGTCACCAAGGCACCAAGTCAATGCAATTTTCAGAGAAAGCTACTAAAATTTGTTGTTAGCCACCATCTAAAAAAAGTCACCAAGGAGGTCCAAAAGGCCACTAAATCTAGCAAGAGATCTGGGGACACTGCTTGGACCACATCTGGTTCCTAGCTGCAGCAATGAAAACAGAATTTTGACAGATGTGGTACACAAATAGTGGGATCCCTGCACAACGGCGATTGAGGAGCATCGTATTTTCTGCTCAAGTTCACACTTGCCTGCTAAACATGAAATGGTAGGCAAGGACAAGACAAAAGCAATAAAATTCCTTCATAAATTAAATACATTTTCCTATGGACAGATTTTTTTTTCCCCTTTAACACCACATAAATTGTAGAGTGTAGAAGAGAACTGAAGTGTTGACTTCTCTGAACTTTTTTGAGCTTCATTGTTAAATGTTATCAAGATGCTGATTATGTTTTAATAATAAGAATATTGTTCACCAAGGACTATAACCACTGATAAGTGTTTTCAATGTTATTTTCCCCACTGAACAACTAGAAGTAATCACCATCTTTAAATAACAGCAGGCATTAGATTGCACTCAGTCATGGTGTTCTTCATGGATTTAATGTGAAAGCAATGTTGCAGGTTTAAATACTCTAAAAGATAATACTTTTAATTAGATGTTAAGCAGCTAACAATACTAAACACCAAAATAATTCTAACTAAAATAACAACAGTAACACAGTGCAAATTTATTTTTCTTTTTTGATTATTGTTTTCAGGTTAGTGATTAGAAAAGAATTCAATAGGCCAGCAGTGGGAACACTGAAGGTTTAACACATAACCTCCAATATTAATTTTCTGTTTTCGCTTTCTGCTGACCTATAATTACGCATCAGAATTCCAATGTACAGTGTATGAGTTCATGAAGTGTGACTTATGGCAGGAGCAAGGCAAGGAAGGTTACTTATACAGAAAAGTCTTCTTTTTATTTTTCTGTTGGGCTCTAAAGAAAAAGCATCATGTGGATTTAGACTGTATTTTGCCATTCCTGTATACTGCTGATTGAATTTAATCTTATCAGTTGAAATCCAAATGTCTCTCTCCTGGAGGTAAAACAAAGTTGGTAAGTTCAAGCAGCATGACTGTTATACCATAGACAGCAGGTTCTTAGAGTACCTACTGACTGGTTGCAAAAATAATCTTGGGCCACAGCTATTAATCTACTGCACAGACAGTGAAGTGGAAAAACTACAGAGCCAAAGGATACTTTAGTACCTCCAGTTCAATTTCAGAAGTAATTTCAGACTTTAACACTGTAAAGCAAACTGTTTTGATTGGTTCATGAAGTAGGGAGCATAAAATGGCTTTAAAACTAGGAAGAAAAAAGCTTTCAATGGTTTGCTTTCATTAAAATCAAATAAGGAATACAAATGACATACTGTCACTGAAATGAAATCCCCTAAAATATGGAAGATTGTCTAATTGTTATGACTGTAAAGACAATAATAAATGAGCCACAGCTTTGATTATGTTTCCATTTTCAGGAGTATTTCCATGATTTCTGACATTTGTTACACTCTGTTCAGGGCTCTTTAAAATGCCCTTCGAACTCCCAGCTTGTGGGCAGATCTATGGCAGGGAATGAATGGGTGAAAGTCCCCCAGGGCGATCCCCCTGAGGCTACACACAATAGCATGAGAAAGACCGCCAACACAGAGCTTTGCTAGTGCAGATGTTAACAGCCATGGCCCTGGGGAATGACATTCAGACATATATGGCACTTGACTTTTCTGTTTGTACCAACTTAATGGAAAAGTATGGTAACAGAAATTCTCATAGTTTCTTCCTTAGCTGAAAATAATCAAATCAATGAAAAAACCCAACAAGACAATTTAATAGCTGTCACTACTATCTGTTTTTGCTCAGTGTAGAAACAGACTTTTGAGTTTGCTACCGGTAAAAGGTTGCTATTTAGAAACTCAAATGTTTGAGACATTCCTAACATGAAAGGATCAGAACTGCACGTGCTGACATTTTAAAAGGCATATGTACCCTCCCCTGCTTGCATTCATCATAAAAGTTGAGTGACCCACACTGATCTTGACGAATGAAAGGAAATGGCCTGTAATTTGAAGAGAAACCCCAAAGAAAAGATTCTTGAGGCTTTCATTCATCTATTGCATGTGCATTTTCCATCTCATTTTACATGTCGGCATTGGGCTGTTGGTTTTTTTTTTTTTTTTAAAAGTCTTTTCCCCAGTGGGAAAGTCAAATCGATATACTGAAATGATAGTTTTCCGTAAATATCTCTGGAACCCAATAAAGGAGCCATCTGATTTTGTTCCCGGAATTTCTTCAAGCTCACAGAAGATGCAAAATTGTGCGGGGATCAGTTATCAAGAATGTAAAGACACCAGAGCCATGATGACAGCGATATGGGGACCCATATTGGCAACTATTGGAAATATCAGGTTTGTTAATATGTCACAAAAACAGAATGAACTGAAAAGGAAAACATTGCCTGGCATACACTGAAAATCATTGTGATCAATACAGTTACTATGTTTCTGGAAAGAAAACAACTAATATTTAAAGTGGAGAGATCATTGCCCCAGTGCAACAATGAGAGAAAAAGTATTTTGAACAAGATGGAATAACATTACAGCAGTATAGTCAATGTTATTTTCTACAATTTTCTTGAGTACTGGGAAATATAGAGGTGTTTTTTTTTTTTTTTTTTTTTTTTTTTTTTACATTTTTTGCTGCTTGTTTTCTTTTAACGCTGGGAACACAAAGCTCGCGTTTTTCCATTTGCACTAATTTATTACTTGCAATTCCCTGTTCTGACAACCACCCTCATTACATTTTTGGAGTCGAGTTTAAATGCACATCTAGCCAATCTCTGGTTTGTTTAAATTGCGTGTGTGTCTTCATTAGATCACATTCCATTTTTAATTATTTTCTTCAATCCCACTGGATCCCTGATCTTTGGAGATTATTATATCCCTCTATGAAATGCAGCATTTGTATTCTATAATTGGACTATTTTCAGCTTGATAATGGACCTCTTTCCTCTTGTACTCCCAGATAATTTCAGATATTACTTCTGACATGTCCCTGTAACAACAATATTCAAGCAGAGATCATTTAGGTATATTTGTCAATTTGATTTTATTTTATTTTCTGTCAACTGGCTAATTGTCTTTCTTTCTGTATTGAAAACTAATAAATCACATTTTATATTCATAAATCTTAATAAATTGCCCCTGTATTGTCTCCCAAAGCTCATTTGGGTGACTTTATCGAACAGTACACAGAAAAACAATATAAACTGCAATATTTTGAAAATAGTTGAGCATACATTTGACCCTTCAGAATTATATGTTTAAGATTACATCATAGAGCCACAAACAGGATGTAATTTATATCATTATTACATGATTTTGTTTTGTGTCTGCCTGATTATCTGGTCCTGTTTGGTTGCATACTAAGGAAGGCTGCTTCTGGGACTTGAACCATTAAGTCTAGAATGCTATCTGCTTTCATCCAAACGTGACATAATCCCTCCATGACAAGAGCATGATACAATCCTTAGTGCAGTTCTGAATGTTTCAAAAATGGGGTTTAAAATGCAGTTAATCACACCACATAACATTTAACCATCATTTTAAAGTCATAACAAAGTTTTAAAAAAAAATAAAAATTCTCTCAGGTTTTCACTGTTTTCCTTCAATGTTTTCTGATGACCTTTTGCTTCCATTTTCCTTCCTATCACAGCAGTATTCCCACATTACCAGTCACAAAATCGCAGCTTTGCACACAAACCAAAGAAAGCAGCATCAAAAAAAAAAAAAAAAAAAAGTGGCTTGAAAACAGTGATGGATGCATGGCTGAGAGAGCAGTGTGGAGATGGGCAGGCGAGAGGGAAGACGCACCTGACAGATACTGCATCCCGCTCACATAAAATTGTGTCTGAAACGCGCTCTCACTGACAGGTTTGGCAGAAAGCAGCCGACGCTCTTTCACCGAGACAGAAATGTTGAACAGCTGCAAAGTTGGCCAACGGCGGTACTGGTTAACTACTGGAGACAGACACTTCGCAATGAAATCCTTTCAAAGCAAAAGATATTTTTGTGGGGTGGAGAACGAGGGGGCCAATACCTACAGATACCATACATTATTGCCTTTGTGTTTGTTTTTTTATTCTTTTTTTTTTTATTTAAATGGAGCCGAACATTTCCAGTGGACCAGGCAGCCATTTGCTGGAGCCTCATTGCCTACTGCTGCTTTGTGGCTCTCTGCGTAATGAGAACTTGATTGATTCTGGAAAATGAAGACACACAAGCTTAATTGAAACAGAGTCTCTTTGAAGTTGGGCTCATGGCTGGAATCTGTAGCCTCCAGTCTTTTTCAGCATAATCAGTGTAGGTGTCACACTGAAAGCGTGCTTTCTGGTGCAATGAGGAAAACTAAGTTATTGAAATGTTATTTCCACTGCGCACACTGCATTGTGCTACTGTGTGCACATCACACACAGTGTTTTGGTAGACGTGGGCAGAAGGTACAAGAGTAGCTGGGCTTAAAAAGAAAACCCTAGCAGCTTTGGATAAAAGCAACAGCAACAAAACTGTTAAATGAACCTGTGAGCAAAATGTAATCACGGATTCATGAAAATGTTTTAATTGTAAATACTTAATAGAAAGCATAAAACTAGCAGTGGAATAAAAATTGTCTTAAAGCTTATTCAAAAATTAAGGGAAAGATCAGTGATGCATTTACAATACATTACAGCTGCATCCATCTGATTTTATTACAATGAACCGTAAGTCAAAAACCAAGCAATACTGCCAAGCCAGGCCTAAATGTAACTTTAAAAGATATGCCCTAGGAAACTATGGCAATACAAAACTTATTTTTTTTAATTTTTAATCTCCTTGACAAGTGGACTTTTGATATTGATCAGTCCTCCTACTCTCTCCAGTTGCACCTTACAGCCTCTGACCTTACTGCTGTCCATAGAAATGTTATTTGAAATTAAATTTGTACTGTAATGCCTACCCTGTGATATTCAGTGTCAAGTTACAAGCATTAATTATACTCTATAATTATCTTAATTATCGTAGAATACCCATGATTTGATAAATCAAACTGCACTATGAAAATGTCCTAATTTTTACATGAAACATAAAGCAATTAGTGTCGCTGTAGGTGAAGCCAAGATAACAGAAAAATGTGTTGCATAATTGTTGAATTAATTAAGAAAGAGGGCTAATCTATATTTCTACATCTATTATAAATATCTAGGAAATTCGAAAAAGAACAACTCCTTAAGTCCAGTTAAAGATGTGGTCATTCTCTGCCTCGGATGTACCTTCCAAGTCAGACTTTCCGCTCTTTATCCTCAGGCATTCAAAGCCAGCAAACAGAGCACTTAACCGCATTTCCTGTTTCTGCCATTTAAACACTGAAATTGATCTATGCAAATTAAATGGGACCTATGAGACCTGCAAACCTCTTCTTACTATAATGAGGGACAGAAAATTGCTTTTTCCTGTGGTGCCCATCCCAGGTAGTCAAGCATTCTGGTATAAGAAGTAGCCATGGTGTAAGTATGATTGCAGCCAGTACAAATCTTAATGCTGGGCCAGAAATTTGCTCTAGATAGCCCTCTACATTCAAAACTTACTGCTCATCTGGCCACATACAGTTGCTGGTGATATTAACCAGAAGTGTTTCTGTAGACAAAATCTATGCCCAATTCTAGAAAAACCTAGATGATCTCTTGGTAAGATAATAAAACCTTGAGAAAGATGGGCACTTGTTGGGGAAAGAGGTGAAGAGGGAAAACGTCAATACTACAAGCCAAATCTAAAGTGAGTCTGACATTGCTCATCTCTGAGGAACAGAGGTGATCGATTAGTAGCCACTGCTCTCTCTGATCACACTAGGACTTGAACTACATGTGGAACAACACCGACAGGAATGAATGATTTATGCATATTGTATCCAGGCTTAATTAAAGGATTTCTTTTCATGACATTTATGCATACAGTATTGTGGCCTTAACCACACAAGCCCATGTTGATGTTCAGTTGCTTGTGCAGCCCAGCAAGCAAAGGGCTACTGTCCACTATACATCAGTAGTTTAAATGATTTGACTGATATTAGAGTGTTTCCTTTTGCATGATATTTAAATATGCTGACTATTTAGTGCGGTGTTCCTGCCAGTATACCATTAAGTACTACTTCTTTTGTGGGGTTACAACGTCAAAGGCATGCAAGGTTTCTGCAGCTAAAGGACAGAAAGCAACAAGTGAAAACCACTGAAACTTTTTACACTGGAGAGCATAAAATTTGTTCTAGGATTTATCATTCATTATTTGATTTCCAGAAATAATTACTGTGTTTCTTCTAGTTGGCAACATTTTCCATGACTGCTAATAACCCTTATTTTATTAATTAAACATAATTAATCAACATGCTTGACTAAGCACTGTCAGGTCTTTAACATTTTGTTTCACCGAGAAATGGTTGAAGTACACATTTTAAACAGCAAAAGCATTTAAAGCAAGTACACAAGGCAAATCTATGAAAATAAGATGTAATTGTGTGTATAATCTGCAGATACCAAAGGCTGTGCTGTGGTGCTCATGTTTTGGTGAAAAGTTGTTCAATAGTGTACTTTTCACATACATGGTAATGATATACATAGTGTGTTTAAAAAAAAAATCAATGACTCAGGCAGGACAACCAAAGTAAAGTGAACAAGCTATCACTGTAAAAATGTGTCCTTAATGATGAACCTAAGTATAATGATGTAGCAGGCTACAGACAGAAAATTATTTTGCATATTATTTTGCATATATATCTAATTGCACTTTGAAAATTAAGTTCTCTGGAAAAAGACCAAGATTTTAAAAAGAAAATAATCAGCTCAGACTATCCTATTCAACACTTTCCCTGGCTGTGTTATTTTCAGAGAACAACACAAGGTGCCTATTAAAACAATGCACAGTGTAACTGGGCTCATTAGTGTTGGGAATGAAAATGCCCATTACATTAATGTCACTTTCTGCAAGAGGGAAAAAAAAATCTTTTTTTGTGCCCAGGGACTTGCTCATTTGTCACTGCAGATTTCTCAACACGGTCGGAGGAGCAGAGGGCATCTGAGACGTTTATTCAGGCATCTGTCAGCACTTTAAAAATGCCGTAACTTCAACCCGTAAATCTCAGACTCATTCTATGGGATTTATTTTAAAGATTTAAATTAATTAGCTGTACCGCAATCATATTTGGCCTTTCTGTTGCATCTCCCTCAACTCAAACATAGAAAGTTCTTGTACGATACTTTGTCATGCTGCCTGAAATAAAATCTGATGCCATAACACTGAGAAGAGATCCTTCAGTGAGTGTAGAGCAGCTGGAGAATACCCTTCGTGCTGCAAACAAAATGATCATCACAACTCACTGTAAGTGGCAGAGACCAATTGAAAAGAAATAAAGAAGTAATATGATTCCGATATAGGAACTCTGAAGAAATAGTGGTTCAATGATCCATTATTGTCAATAGGATAGTATTCTGTTGTTGGCATTGAGGATGATCAGAAAGTACATGTCCTTCACGTACACCTTATATAATTCACAAAATTAAATCAGAAATAAATCCAGTTATCAAAATTTCCCCAGATATCCAGCCAACATAAAAGAAATGAACCGTTCTGTCCCTGAACCAATCCTACACGGAATCTGGCTAATCTTTTCCCAAATTACTTAATATTTACCACCTACAAGATGTTTCACTCATTAATTTTGCCACAAATTTGTTTTGCATAGACTTTACCTGCTCATGCATGCAATGCAAGTTGTGAAATAAGCATCTCATTACAGGAATAATTAGGTCAATGAAAACCAGATGTTCTGCTTCCTGTAGAAGAAGGATTGCTTCAGAGTTTTTTCCCTGTCTTTTTTATCTTAAGTGAACAGCGCTCATGAAAGTTTTGCTGGCATTAATTACATTAATGAGCGCCATACCACATCTCACCATAAAAGCTGTGCAGCAACGAGGCAGGCGAGTATGCTAATGCCGCAAGTTTGCCTCAGCTGTATTACTCAGTTACGAAGAATGCTTTCTATTGTAACTTTTGAAGGGATATGGGGAAAAAAAGAACCATAAGCCACAAATCCAATTCTTATTACAAAACAAATTCATTCCTATTACATTACCACGGGGTGGGGGACCTCCCAGAATGTTGAAACATACTGAGCTCATGCCTTTGTACCTCTGGATGTTTGTGCCATTTTCTGCTTGCTTAAGATCCATTCAAATAAAACAATTGCTTTATTCTCCATTGTCAGTCATAGACCAGCCATATTAAGGAGCACAAGCATAACATGGAGGACACTGCGGGGCAAAATGCAAAATCACTGCAGGACATTCACATGCATGCACTATAATGGAAATCGCAGCCTCTAACTCACCTGAACATTTCAGCGAATTGTGGGAGGGAACTGGTGTATCCCTATGGGGGGTTAGGGGTGTGCAAGTGCCACACAGGGGGCAAATTTAAGCTTGCAATCCTGTAGCTCTGAGCCAAAATTGAAACCCCAACCGGAGTGGCACTCCATTTCAAAAAAGTAGCTAATTGAACACTGGACCAACTCAGGTGGGACAAACCCTCTGCAGTCATTCACAAATTCATACTGATGTTTTTATAACGTTTTGGTGAGAGGACATCATTCATTTTTTACATCATGAAAAAGAAATAAATGGAGTAATGAGTCGTGCAACGCAGAAGCTTTTTCCCCTCTCTGCAAAGAACTGCAAGTCAGCAGATCGAAATGAAATCCCCAGGACCCACAAGCTAGGTTTTTTTTTTTTTTTTTTTTTAAAACAAACTTTTCTCCTTGTTGAAGCACTAAAAGGACACTGCAAGGCAGGATCTTATTTCTTTACATTTAATTAAATTGTTCGCTGACCATTCAACATAAACCAAAAATGGCTTTTACAAAGGCTGAATCAGACTTGTTATTGTTTCCTTAATGACCATGTCCTCAAACACGATGCATTGCAGTGAAGTCCTCTGGGGCAGGAGGGTGCCGACATGGAGGAACGTGGAACTCACAATGAGTGAGCAGAATTTACTGAGCAGGAGAGCATCTGTAAAAATGGAAGGCCTGGGTCGTGTTGACAGAATTTCAAGTTAATGAAAAAGATTCAATACTAATCAAGTTTTTATTAATCTGTCTCAATACGAGTGGAATCCAAAATTGTCTGACCTTATGGAACGTTTTCCTGCAGAGCCGGAGGTTCACATTTATTGGAAATAGAGAGATGTGATATGAATAAATGCCAATCATTGAGAATCATGAGTCTTCTCCTTTTTCTGGGTATTGACTCTTCCGCTGCTGTTCCCAGACAATGATATTTATAATGCGGACAATGGGTCTAAGAATAACACAATGGCCTCAGAGTGCAATCCTAATTAATGTGTCCTGTGTAGCAAAGTTGCACATTAGTTTCAGAGCAAGTAATCAGGGGTTAACCTTACTGTTAGTCATGCTGTATATTATAAATGTGTATTTGTATTAATGTACACCGTAAAATGTTAGCCTTTTTTGTATTTCAACCCCGGGGAGCCATCAGCACCCATTTAAAGTTGCTAGGTGTGTGGAGCATTTTTATTGGAGAAATAGCCTTTTAGAGGCTCTATGTAACGTCAGTATGTGACCTTGGAAGGGAACCTGCTGTACTACTGAGATTTGTATTTCTGGCAACCAATGCACACTGAGGACAGAATCCCAGTTAAATACAGACGACTATCAGAACAGCTGTAAATAGTTAGCTTTCGCTCACCAGGTGATCAAGACTTGACTATTGGCTAATATACAGAATAGAATCTAATTGTAAACTATGGGATTCGTATTCTTAGGAATAAAGAATAGAAAAATTGAATGCACTCTGTAGTACAAAAAAATGTGAAAAGGGCCTGTATATATCAGTGATTGATTAATATGACATTTAGGAAAGTGCACCAAGAACACACACACACACACACACACACACACACACACACACACACACAAATCAGGACATAGTTGTTAGTCAAAAAGATGGACATTGTTATCATGCTCTGCATGACACCAAGACTCATTACGATCATTCAAGGTGCCCGCCACTGGATGCTAACTATCCGCTTTTGCAAAACCAAGGAATTGTGCAACACAAAAGAAAGGAGTCTTTGATGGGCTGCCCTAAATCTCCCCCTGCCCCACCCGACCCCATCTATTCACCGTCAACAGCATGGAAACAAAACTGCACTCTTTCCCATGCAAAACCCTGTTAAAATTAGGCAATGCCTCAAAACAGGCAGCTTGAGAGCAACGCCAACCGCTCTCAACTAATACCCGCAGTATTGTTCATTCTCCATGAGAAACAGAACTAACCACTGCTTGACTCCATGGATGATCTTTGGCAGAGGGCACGGCATCACTGTGGCCTTTTCTACAGTGTGTACAAGAGGTCCATTCAACACCATCCCGGATTATCCCATAGAACCACCCAGACGTATTCTGAACAGATCTTGCCATCTTTCAAAGCTTGTTTACTTTATGCAAAAACCAAAGCAACATAGGTGAAGCCATAGACTGTCATCCAAATTTTTGCCTGTGAGTCAATGGCAATTTCGACTCAATATTTGTAAATGAAATGTGTAGTTCTGCAGTCCGGCTAACACGTTGCTTCCCTTTCCTTTGGCAGCGTACTTTACCTCAACTCTTCCGAGAAAACACCAGCTGTATTAATGTGTGTGATACGTAATATGTAAATTGTGCATTGTGTTGGTGCCTACATTTTGGTGATGCAATGCATACAAATAGTGTACTTTATGTACACAATGTGCACGGAGAACAATTAGCGCAAAGCATAAATTAACGCACCAAACGAGAACAATGTGCGGCATAAGCAGGACGATAACACTTGTCCATTTGGTGATGTTTGACAGGCCTCGTGTTTTAATGTTGCATTTGCTTAATTGAAAACACATGCCCAAACTGTATGGTAATTTTCTCTTTTTTTTGTGCATTTTCCTCTTGCATTATGCATGAGCCCACTGTTGCTGTGGCATGTGAGAAAGAAAATAACAAAAGTTAGACTGACATTGCAGCCTGGGAAACATATGCTGTTTTTTAAACCCATGGCCTCTGAAGGTCCAAATTAGGAATATGAATGGAGCGCAAAGTTGAATACAAAGCTGATGCTGGCAGACTGTGTCCTGAACCCATGGCTCTTACACACCTACAAAACTCATCCTCTTCATGCCGCACCACACATCTGCGCTTACAACCTGTGTCCCCCTGCTGCTAGCAGTCTGTCCATCCCATCTCAGCGAAATTCCAGGAGCAAGGGCCAATTCATTCTCCTCTCATGGTCGCGGCGGCGCTCTTTACATGCAAAGGGAGTCGAGCCGCTTTCCTGTGGACTCACCAGAGCGAGCGTGGAACGAAACTGACTTATTGCAAGAAACCCGGCAACCCTGCAAAATTTATAATAAAGTAAAATTGTGCCTAAATAATTCATCTCAATGAGTCTGAAGAAAAGACAAGACTGAGCAAAGGTTCATTATAACAGTAATACTGTGCATTGTGTTAAAAGTCTAAAGTGTTTCAAGCTGTTCCAAAGAATGCTTTTCCGGAGGAAACAGGATTTGTGATAAGAGCAAAAAAGAAAAAAAGAATAAACTAATTTCACTAATCTAGTTGTTGGTTCATTAGTTGTCTATAACTTTTAATTATTGCATTAATGCTTATACAATTATGGGCTGTACTTCACATAATTTTGTATAAAAGGATTGTCTATTACTACTTAATTCAGCCTAAATACAATTAAAACCGTAATCATGTAATTGTTTTCTGATCTGCTTGAATGGGGATACAATATTGCCTGTTAACTCAGTTTACTGAATTTTTTTTTTTTTTTTTTTTTTTTTGCCATTTCAGGAAGCATAAAACTGCATGCAGTAACAGTGGGAATCTTTTTCAAACTACTAGCAGCATGAACAATTTTAACATTTAATTAATCAAGGTGTGCAATAAACATCAATTTTGACAGTGGTCAAAGCTTCCTTTGAACCCAAAGGTTGCAGGTTCAAATGCTACCTCTGGCTGTAATACTCTTGAGCAAAGTATTTATCCTAAGCTGCTCTAGTAAAATTATCTAGCTATAAAAATGGATAAATAAATGCAAGTGCAGTAACATTGTAAGTCACTTTGGAGAAAACTAAATGAATGAATGTAAGGTGAATCTGTCAGTTCGCATCTGTATTTACTCCCACAACAATAAATTTTATGACCAAATATCATATCTCTTTATGTAAAATGTAAGGACTGGCAGAGTGTTTACTTGCCTACCGGTAATACGGCCTATAATTAAATCCGTTTTAAATAAATTGAATTAACAACTTCCTACACTCTGATCAGGTAAAAGTGGATGTAAATTACTATTTAGCAGATGGCACTGGGTGCTTTTGACCTGTAAGTTTACCCTGAGCACGGAAGACAAGTGTCGCTGATCAAGAACACATGGCTCTCAATGGTAAGGGCAACAATTTTAAAAAAGTAGCTGGAAAAAGGAAAAGAACTTAACTCCCCAAGGTACATTTGTGTGAGCCCCTTTCACGTCTCCTTGAAATTCTTCTGAGCACAGTTTCCTGTGGGATCTCTTTGACTTCCCATGGCAACAGACGGTAGCTGCAATGACAAAATCTTTAGTCTCCTTCATGCAGAGAGTGTGCTTGAGTATTTTTCTTTCTATTAATAGTCTTAATGCAGGGGCCTCTATAATCCAAAGTTCATTCTGCCTTCCATCATTTTTATTTAGTCTTATTATCAAACTTTAGACTGGATCTGCAGTATTGCTATTTAAATAACTAACAATTTGACCCACTTATACACTTGTATGTCACTTGAACAATCCTGGTTAAGTGTCTGGCTTAAGGGTACTACAGTAAGACCCTCCCAGAGCCTCAGCCGGCAACGTTCATGTTCCAAACACAGCACGGTGGGCAGCGTGGTGGCACAGTGAGTAACGTTGCTGTCTTACAGCGCTTGGGTGGTGCGAGAGGACATGGGTTTGATCCCTGCTCAGTCTGTGTGGAGTTCGCATGTTCTCCCTGTGTCTGTGTGGGTTTCCTCTGGGTGCTCTGGTTTCCTCCCACAGTCCAAAGACATGCTGTTCAGCTTCCCCCAGAGTGTGTGAGTGACAGAGAGAGAGAGAGAGTGTGTTCCACTGATGTATGGATGAGTGACCCATTGTAAGTAGTGTATCTAGCAGTGTAAGTCACTGCGGTGAATAAGGTGTGTGGGCTCATAACACTACATAGAGTTCACTGGAAGTCACTTTGGAGAAAAGCATCTGCTAAATAAATAAACGTAAACAAACCAAAGGTCTAACTGCTATCAGAATGCAGTTGTCCGGAACACACTTGAGTGCCAAAGTTGTTGAACAAAAGGAATCTGTACTACTTTCAAATGACACAGTATCTCCTCTAAAAAGTCTTGATTTGTAATAGAAAATCTATGCATCACTACCGGAAAATCAGATGTATTTTCTTCACGTTCATATATAATAACCAGTCATGAGTGAGGCCACGTACTTAAGTGAAACAAAATCCAAATCCAAATGAAAATTCTGACATGGATTACCCACAATAAAAGAACAAGCTAAGTACAGAAAACCAGATGAATAAATCCCAGAGCTCAGTGATCAGGAAGCAAAAGCACAGCACTGCTTCCATTCACTCACATTTACTTTTTGTTGTGCCTTTACTCTTGGTTTTCTTTCATCAGGTTCTTTTGTGTACTGACTAGGACAGTGGCTTCCAGTCCTGCTCCAGCCGTATCAACATGCATATTGCTTTTGGTTAGAATGGCGCTCCCAGTTAATTAGGCCTGATGGAGAGATTCCTTGCAGGAATACACCATGAGGAGCACTGGAGCTATGAAAGGTCTGACTAAAGGCAGCACTTAGACCAAACAGGTTAAGAAAAAGAAAAAAAAAAAAACACTACACTTTTTGGGATATTTAAAAGAAAAAAAATTCACTGATGCTCCTGAACCAGTGTAAATGGTGAGTCATGGAGTGTTACAAAAAAGACAATACTTACAAAGACAGAGCAGTGTTTGGACAGGGAGCATAATGAAAAATTAATATATCCACTCCAAAAATGCCCTTTGATCCACAGAACGACAAAAAAAATGACTACTGGACTGATAAACCTTCTAAAACAGTACACTCTGAAAATGTTGAACTCGAACCAAACTGGAATAAACTGGCTTGGCTTAATTAGCTCTAAGCCCGGCCAGTCTGTTCCATAACATCACTTAACCTCATTTCTTAAGTGTTAAATTCTGAAATATTACAAGACAATATTCCTCATATTTTCACAGTAAAACAATTCAAACTGCTTAATTAATCATTAATAAACTTATTACAAAACAGGCTTTACATTTTCACTTCTGCCATTGTTGTTCTAACAACCAAACAGTCCTTTCATAATGTTGAAAAAGACTCCATTACCCATAATTCACCCTCCTGGTTTTTACAGAGGTCAAAGGTAACTGTGCTGACCCTCTTTGTGTTTGTACGCACCCATAAGCCATATTCATGTGATGTGATTTACAGAGGTGTTTGAACAATTAAATTATTAGAACAAAGATGGCAATGTGCTCCTTTTATACTTTTATTCACTTTGCTGATGTTTTTCTCCAAAGCAACTTACAATGTTAAGCTACTTGGAATTATTTAACCATGTTGGCTAATTTTACTGGAGCAATCCTCAAGTCAAGTCAAGTCAAGCTTTATTGTCACATCGTCATCAACATAACATGTAGAGAAGAGTGAAAATCTGTAGTGCAGCTCCAGAAAATGCGGTATTGAGAGTATGTCATAAGTTACGTTAAAACACAGTATATATACAAATTGTATTCGCAAAATATACAACAGAAACATAAATAAATAAAAAAATAAATTAATTAATTAATAAACATAAACTATCTATATGTGTGTACAAAGAATACAGAGAAGTGAAAGTGTAAGTCCTTGTTCAGTGGTATTACAGTGGTAATTTACTGGTATTTATATGCAGAACAGGCTGCCCTGTCACTGGAACCAGTGCTCAAGGAAATTGCTGTTGTCATTCCTATCAACAAATAGTAATAAATTGTAATAATGCTGGACAGCGCATGATTTCACTGCTTATGGTGTCACATTCATTTCTGCCAGCTCCACGATTTTCTTCACTTTTTCTAATGCTCAGAAGAATTTGGGCTGTTTGATTTTTTGCTAATAAGTCTAAGGATATTTTAATGGTATCCAGCTATGATCTATAAAGGTGCACCATGATTTAACACTGGAGCCTGTTAAAATGAATTTGATATTGAAGCTCGATCAATACTGTGAGATCAGGCTGTTCCAGCATCCTCCCCACAGCTCTTTGCCTCAACAAAGAGCTCACAATTATCACGGCGTGTAATACAAACCATGGTGTTCCAGGGTTTTTGTTTTTTTTCTTTTTTTTTTGCTCTTCCAATGTATGTTCAGACATACACAGTACCTTTCTGGCCTCCGCGTGGTTACACGGACCTTTCGTCTACTTCTGTGATTTTGAGCCAGTGACTAAAAATAAACAAACTAATAGAAAATGTAAAAAATGTTTACGTGAAGTGTCTAAATTGTAAATTAATAATTTATATGCCATATCTGTTTACATACTACAATATATGGCATGTATTGCATACTGATTTGCATAAGTTTTTCATTATTTATTAGGACATTTGACAGTTCGGTGCATGGGTCTCTCATTTTATAAATTTTTGGGGATCAAACACCTTCTTTATATGCTATATAATGTAATCACTTTTTTCCACTGTATACATTTATATTACTCAGAGACATACACCTCTACACTATGATGCACACCCATAAAAATACAAAAACGACCTCCAGATTTTGAGAATATAATTAGGTCACGTGTCCTCACTTGCTTGGTCTCCATAATTGCAACTTTCAGCTGTTCTATTTTTACTGGGTAAAACAACTACACCGCCTTATGAAAGCTGCGTCAGCGATACATCTCACTTGACCATTCTAGAAGCAGTGCTTTAATTGTTTTCCCTCCTTACGGGGCAGCTTTGCAAGGGCTCCGAACATATGGTACTTTTCATTTCCACGGTGGGCTATAAATGATATTGGAATAGGGACATTCCCACCAGCAGGGTGAATCTGGCCCGCTTGCCAAATGAAGTCAAATGATCCTTCAGCACTTCCAAATTCCCACATTTCCAGCAACCTGCCAGCTGACTTTGTGATCTAATTGTTTCTGTCTAATTTAATTATTATAATACAGATTTGTCTGTGGCTTTAACAAGCTACAGGGATGTCATGGAGTTCTTCATCCAGATTTCCTTGTCAGATGGCATCTGAGTTCTACCCGTGGAGACAGGAGTGTTTATTTACTTTCACTCTGTTTTAGATCAGCTAAGACTCTTAACATCTTTATATATAGAAAGAGTAACACCTGTTGTCCTCATACATTTTAAGAAACAGTTGTTTTATTGTGTTTATTAGCCATTATTTGAATATGATCACAGTACTGACCTACTGATGGAAAAATCCAGTAATTTGTTGAAATGAGACACAGATTTTTTTTAACATTTACCAAATGTTCCTCTTTTTAACCCAAAATTGCCATCAGACCAACACCACATTTTAAATGTAACATTTCACAGCAGAGTGGGTGTACTTTTACTTTTTATTGCTTTGTCCTCAGGATCTTGCAGACTGTGACTTGGGTTTTTTTTGAGCAGCTACATGTGAGTGGGGATCATACCGGCTATGGCTCTGAGACCTGTACAAGACCTTTATTTTGAGCCCCCGGCTAATGGAACTGAAAAACTGCGCAGACACAGAGCCATTTGAAGTGCACGTAGAGGAACACTTGTCTCCACAGTGGGGTACAGTGAGGTGCATGGCCAGGCACTGCGACGGCACTGTCCTTTAGCGTCTCCAGCAGTAGCTCAGAGAAATTCATCAGAGCTTCAAAGAAATGCCATTTAACCAGACAGATA
Source organism: Scleropages formosus (assembly GCF_900964775.1). Classification (NCBI taxonomy): domain Eukaryota; kingdom Metazoa; phylum Chordata; class Actinopteri; order Osteoglossiformes; family Osteoglossidae; genus Scleropages; species Scleropages formosus. The sequence goes on along the minus strand of NC_041808.1, from coordinate 14,830,166 downwards.
AAGGAAACAATATGATGGGGGAAACAGCACTGGCTCAAAATGCAGTCTGCAGTTCAGCACACACTTTCAGAAGTAAGGGTTCAGAACTGGATTGTAGAAATTAGGCCTGGCATTCTATATATAAAATAAATGTTATGACCTGGTAGCTTTCATAGTATATGCATAAGGTTATGATTGTGAAACATAATTCATTGTGCTTTTGGGTATCACATATTTCACTTACACTTATTCATTTAGCAGATGCTTTTCTACGAAGCAACATACATCTCAGGGAACAATACAAAGAGTGCGTTGCATCGACAGAAGGAGACATTTGGATGCAGACACGTGATTCTTGAGTACATTCAGTTTGTCACATTCCACATATGAACCAGTATACATCTGACACGCATAGCTGAATAAAGACTTTTCTTAAACAATTTATTAAACAAATTGTCATTAAAAAATTATTAAATGTACAGTAAGCACACATTTATCATGCACTTACGAGATCATAGGAGAAGTGAGTCCGAGAGAGGTACATTTTGAGACCTTTCTTGAATGTAGAGAGAGATTCAGCAGTTCTGAGTGACAGGGCGAGGTCCCTCAATCACATCGGAGCCAGAATTGAAAACCTTTGTGTGCTGTTGACTTTGGAACTCTTGAGTGTGGGTCACCAAACAGGCAGAGGTGGAGGAGCATAGCAGTTTGTTGGGGTATAGCAAATGACCAGGTCTTGTTGATATCAAGGAGAATATCCGTTGATGGTTTTGTTTTAATACTGCACTGCACAGGTAACAACATATCAAAGGTATGAAAGGAGGTATCAAAGCAATGTAAATGTCCCGGAAATTTCATATAATGTACCGATTATTGATTCACAGCTATTAATGTCAGTTACAAGTAACTAAATAGGTCTGGAAGTAGTTTTGCATAAACTGGTGACAAAACTTTTACCCCATTTTCATCCTTTTGCAAAAAGAGGAACAAGGTAACTAGTGCAGAAGTTGAAGTCTTCAGTCATCAGTAATTCTTACACATCTTACAGAGCATAACATTTTCTTAAAAAAAAAAAAAAAAAAAAACAGTAAATAACGCACACGTACGAACTCACAGCACGATTCAAATGCTACATTACACAACAAAGGCCCCAAATTACAATGCAATGACACCACCAGCTGTGCTTGAGATATGGATTTGATTTGTTTTTGCATTAACATCTACAACACCGATATAATCAGGAAACAGCTCTTTATAAGCATCAAAATTAATATTATCCATCTTAAAACTGCACTTAATAGGTTTCTACAAAGATAAGAAAAACACCCAAACTTTGTTACATTCAGATTCAGTCTGTTGTTCTACAACAATGAAATCATATATAGTTTAAAAGCATAGAAATCCTTTTAAACCCTCTTTAGCTCATTTTTAAGCAATACTTCACAAATCCATCCAACTAAACCACAAAAGCCTGTACTTGAAATCAGTGAGCTGAATTAAATACACACACACACACACACATTTTCAGAACCGCTTGTCCCATACGGGGTCACGGGGAACCGGAGCCTACCCGGGAACACAGGGGCGTAAGGCCAGAGGAGGAGGGAACACACCCAGGACGGGACGCCAGTCCGTCGCAAGGCACCCCAAGCGGGACTTGAACCCCAGACCCACCGGACAGCAGGACTGTGGTCCAACCCACTGCGCCACCGCACCCCCCTGAATTAAATACAAAATCTGTGAATTTCAGATAATTCCATCATGACCGTATATGAAATGCAACTTTTAACTATATAATAAGATTCTAATCGACTAGTCTTTATAAATTCATTTTAGGTTTTCTTAATACGTTAACTTCAAATAAACTGAAACATATTAATTGTAGTCCTTAATTCCTGCTATAGTTTTCATTTTTCAGATGTGAGACTCACTTTTAACTGATATCAGAGCTACACTACAAAGAAGGGTGTGGTATGTGGTATATGGTATATACAGTTACATTTACATTTATTGATTTAGCAGACGCTTTTGTCCAAAGTGACATACATCTCAGCGAAATATTTCTATTATATTATTATATTTTTTTTCCAAAGAACCATTTTTTTGCTTGACCTTGGATGCTTTTCCACTATGATTTAAATACAAGGATAAGTCAAAGAAGTACTTGCAATAGTCTATTCATTTGAAAAAGGGATTATTGCAGACACTTTTCAACTTACCTTTATAGAAATGTCAGAATTTGAACATATTTATTCTTAGTTCAAAATCAACTTAAATGTGTTTTTTTTCTCCTAAGTTAATTTGGTCTTTTTAACCAAGCAACAGGCTGCATTTCAAAATGTCATAAAAGTCATTGTAGCTCCATGAATTAAGAAGCTGTCTGTTCATTCACCACCGTTTGAAATTTTCAGCTGTGTTTGAGAATGGAATTGAAATGATAGGATGTAGGATGCAGAATTCCATTGGAGTGATACATTTTTTTCAGTGTGATCACAGTTACAGAATTAACAGAAAGCACACTTCATTTTATTAATGATGAATAGGTATATATGTTAACAGCTATACCAAAAGGCTTATGAATAATACTTCTTTTCTGTTGACATTTACAATATCATTTATTCGTTTAGCAGACGCTTTTCTCCAAAGCGACATACATCTCAAAGAGATGTATGCTGTTAAGAAACAGAATTTTCATACAACCCTTCATGTGCATTATATATAACAGTATTGTATTGTATTGTATTGTATGGACAATATTGTAGTGAAGAAGGAAGAAGGAAGGAAACTGCTATAAGAATGAATGAATGAAACTTGATCTCAGAGGGTAATTCACTTACATACACATGTAAAGTAACCCATATCAGTAGAGAAAAAAGAGAAATAGGTAGAGAAATAAATTAGCAAACGAAACATGCAGAGCAATAAATAAGTTAACGAATGAGCAAACACATTTAAATGCAAGAGCAGGAAGAGTGGATTGAAAGTTGGTGATGAGCGACATGCGGTGAGATGCAGTACACATGTGGTATTGCCCTGAGAAACATGAAACACAAAATCATTGAATTTTGACTATTTATGTTCGGATCCTAATTTTGAGCTTCTTGTTTTGCGTTTGACAGTATATTGAACTGAGATAAAGGCAAAGGCAAAAAGCGCCTTTGGCCGTGTTAAAAGGCAGATATGAATGGAGAAATAGACCTTTAAAACAAAAAATGTGACCGTATGAGTGCATCTCGAGGTTTAATACAAGTTCTATTTACAAAACAGATTACCGCACAAGACGATATTGCAGGAAGAGGTAGGGTGCTGCGTATTATTGAACAGAAACAGAGACCTGTTTTTCAGCTGACAAGAGCGGGATTGCTGTGTTTGGCCTCTGGCCTTCATCCATTCACATCGGGGCACGGCGACGCGGGGAATCAAACCCGCCATTACTCGCCTCTCCTGTTGACCCTTTGCTACTCAATTTGTGCCATTAAAAGGTTCAGTATCTCAACTGACAACAACACATCAGGAATGTGAACATGTCATTCTAAGTTCTTTCTGTGCTTCGTAGCTGGGTGTTTGAAGGTAGCTACGCTCCAGCATTTCATGTTCAATATACCAATTTGCTCTATCTGATTTTTTTTTTCTTTCATTTAATCTCTCTCTGTTTATTGGAACCGAGCGTTTTCAAAGCTTGCGCGCGTTACATTCCTTCGTACGGCTTCTTTTCTTCTGCATCCTCAACTTGAAAACCAGCATTCGCCGATACGATACGATCGGCGGCGGAGGGTCCGATTTCTGCAGCGCTGCAAATTTATTTAAAATCCTCATTGAAGTTGATCTCCCCGCACCGGACAGGGTCCGTTCGAAGGATCGATTCTGGGATTACGCCGAGAATGTTTACATGCAAATGCAGTGTCAAACTGTCCTTTCTGAGAGCAAAACATTCGCAGACATGTCGGGCGGAGGTGGTTTAGAGCAAAGAACCGTACTTGGAGCAGAAAAGGACTCGTGGTACAATAAAAGCATTCTGTCAGATGTTAGTTAAAGTGTGGTTTTAACAGTCATCATTCTCATACTTTCAAGACCTTCGATTTATATTCCAGGGTTATCGCTGTGAAGATCAACGTCCGGCCTATTAGCGTCCTCCATTTGGCCTTCACGTTTGCTGCGATTGTAACTCATCGGGGATTAAAATGACAGAGGGTGCGACGGCACAAAGGCTCTGAGCAGTCTGTGCACTTGGTGGCAGGAACACTGGGGAACTTTGCACTGCAGCCCACACTTTTCATACTAATAATTATACGCCACGAGCACATCTGGTTTGAGTCTGTCTGCTCCATGACCACCAGGCGAGCTTTCAAAGGCCTCGCGTTGGCCAAAACGAAAATAAAAGCAATTGCTGATTGTAATTTATTTTTATTATTTGCACTGCTCTTCTTCTCCCTCTTCCTGTTTAAAGGCATTCCGCCACGCTCCCTAAAACTGCTTTGCCAGCTGCCAGGGTACATTTACCCCTGGAAAATTAAAAGCACCTAACTGATTTCTTTCTCTTTCCCCGACAGTGTTTTGCAGTCCTTCCAGGGAACATCTCTGATGAGCACAAGTGTGTTATTTTGATTTGCTTGCAGGCAAATTCTGCAGACAGCCTTTCTGTGCCACTGAGTGGTTCCACCTTTAAAGCGTGCGGCGCAGGAATAGAAAATCGCCCCCCGAAGGTTCTCGCCGAGTTCCTAAGGTTGCAGCGAGGCCCCCAGCTGGTCCCGAACAATTGCTTAACAATTGTTGCTAACAATGGATTCTGTCAGTCTTCTTAATCTATATGTAAATTGTGTGTTTCCATCGAGCACTCAAGGAGAGATTGATTGTTCTTGCCAGTTACAGATTTTTTTCTGTCTATATTTGACTACCGGTTAAGTGGGAACCCTACTAGCTATCGGTTTGCATTTGGCTTGTTAGCGCGCAAATATTAACTGGCACACACAAAGCTGCTGCTGCTGCTGCAAGAATGCAGCGGTAATAGAGTGCATTGCTAACATGCACGACTGTATTTCTGTTAAGCTCCTCGTTCTCGGTCACGGCGCCTAGGAAGAAGTTAAAAAAAAAAAAACATTTGAACGCATTGTGCCGCGTGTTTTTCTGCTGTTCCGTAAAGGCCAATGAGAAGTCGGCCTCTCTCTGCGAGCGAGAAGAAGCCGTCTTCCTCTCCAAGAACGGCAAAGCTCGGGGCCCCACGGCTCGTGGCCTACTTCTAAATCAATGTTTGACGAAGACTGAGCCTCCCCTGCTGCTCGAAAGGGAGTTACCGTGGCTCTTGGACGCTGAGAAGGCCACACGCATGACCAGAGAGTCGAAGCAGAAATCGCTGTTTGGCAGCGATAGCTGATCCAAAAACGTATTAGCACTTTATGAAGAACATAAAGTGATCTTCAATCCTGGCCTCCGCGGGGGTTACGATGGTGACTTCAGGTATGCAGACAGCAGCAGGAGGTGAGGAGGAGTCGATTTAACATTTGTAGAGGGATAACATTTCTGGTGGGCTTGGGGGTGGAGGGTTCAAGGAAAAGGAAACGTGCTCGGACCAAATAATTATTAGCATTGCTTCTGGCCTCCAGTATGAAAAGCTGGTATTGGGAAAAGTACCGCTGTCACAGTTTCTTGATGTAGAAAATAAAAATGGTCTTGAGGTTTTCTTTTTCCTTTAGATGGTTTGTTTCATGTTTTATTGTATGATTATTAAGATGAAAGTCAGTCACTCTGGATCGAATAATATCCAAAGAATAATCATTTCAGTATGATATTCCGATTCTCAAGTGAACCATTCCGCTTTAAGTGACGTTCTTCTATCTCCGTAAGGAGGAATTAACTTCATTACCTTCTCAATCAACAAAAGCCGACATAATTTTTCACCCCTTCGTAAGGGACACTTCACTAGGTTGCATTATCAGTAGACAACGATTCTTTTAAATGGACTGGCAGAACAATGAATATGAGATGCAACCAGACACTGTTGCCAAGCCTTTGTTTTTACACTGAATTGGAATGTTTTTCAAAAAGATGAAAGCATCCATTTCTTGAGCTTCACTCTACATCCGTCTGATTTCAAATCTACTGGGTTTTGGGTTCTTCCTTCAGCCCTTCTTATCTACGTTTGCTACCGTCCCACATCCTTTATAATGCATTATTATGCACTTATCTTGTTGGGCTATGAGAGAGAGCAGGGCATGCATACATGCATTAGATAACAATTACAGGGATGAGCAATAACAACTCCCCAGTGCACTGCCTTTTTAAATGACAACTGGTCCCGCTGAGAGCAGCTTTAGTTTCCTGTAACAACCTTGTTTTACCAGGAGACAGGCTGATAACAACACGGTTTTCACATACTGCCCCTGAGCAAGACCCCACTGGAACCTGGGCCATGACTTGCAGAATACTGATAAATTCATATATTATCAGCAACCGCTTTTCCAGAGACACAGAGTACAGCCTGGTTGTGGTGGTCATCCATCACAGGGCGATCACACGCACACACTCACATTCACTCACACGTACTCATAACCTTTTCCAGAATCATTGGTTGCAAGGCTGAGAGGGGGGTTTCACCCTGGATGGGACACCACTCCATCGCAGGGTAGCCACAAACACACATACACACACACACACACACACACACACTCACCCATTCGCACACTACAGGGAATTTCGCGGCACCAATGCAGCTCTTTGGGCTGTGGGAGGAAACCAGAGCATCTGTCGGAAACCCATGCAGACACAGGGAGAACATGCAGCCTCTCGACTGAGCAAAATGTGAACCCATGCCTGAAGCCACAGCACAGGCGTTGTGAGGCACCAGCGCTACACCCACTATAACACCATGTAGCTCAAATGTTGATAAAGCTCATAAATAAATCTGTCTTACAGTTCAGAACGTGTCCACACGTTTCCTAAAGAAGGTCAGTGGAAACAGCTTATGTATGCAAGAACTTCAGCTTTTTTGGTTTCACATTTTTGGTTTTCCCTAGACAAAGTGCTCTACTTAGAGTATGTTAAAAGGTTTTTAAACACGTTTTGGAGCAGCCTTATTTCAGGCTACAAGTTCCTGAAATAAGGTACCAATGTAAGAAAAATGCACTGAATGTGATACTTCGTCTAAGATAATTAAGAGAATTTAAGGAATCTGAGGGTAACCAGTGTGAATTTGATTGCCGTCGCACACTTAACACCTAATGGTACTTCCATAATGCAGCAGTAAAAATAATTAAACTGTAAGCTATCCAAATCACTTCAGAAAAAAAAAGTGTCTCCCTAAGAAGTGTCAGCTCAGTGAAATGTGGTAAAGGCTTTCAAATGTATGTAGACATGACTGTAAAACTGTCACCAGAGCAGACACATCTGCTGAAACTCAGCTTTTCTCTAAAAGCCTTTAACGAATTGCTGTAAATTCTCGGAGTGAGAAATATTTAGACACACAGTCATGGCCAGCAGACAAGAGCTTACTGAATGCAATCGTAGTCGAGTGAAATCAATGGTTCCCTAAAAACAAGCATTTAAAACAATGGCACAATGATGCCGTTTGTCTATTTTCTTTGCAAAGTACATTTTCTCTTCATAAAAAGGCAAACAAACATTTAGCAAGAATTTGAAAATTTGAAGAACCTCACATTTATTTAATATTAAACAAGTGTTGAATTTGCATCATTTTCTAGTAACAGGCTCTTTAATTATACAAAAGAATGAAGTAAACATAACAGTGCAGAAATAAATCCGACCCCCCTTTTCAACCTTTAAAATCTATAAATAATTGCCAAATGCAAACAACTGGATGAAAATCAAGTTGATGTCAAAAAGTTAGCTTTAAGTGCCTTAATTTAATATTTCTATCAAGTAATTCTGGCAAAATAAGCTACATTACCATCCAGCTCTATAGCTTGCAAGGCTCGATTTAGTGGATGAAAAGGGGGCGATCATTTCCTTTAAATCATTATATATATATGTATATATATATACATTTTTTGGCAATATGACATACAAACTTTATCGGTTTTTATGGACAAAATTCATAATTTATGTGAGCGTAAACACTGTTCACAAGTGGGAAAATGAGTAATAGATGACCTTGACCTCTTTGCTGTTTTTATATATATTTTACTACAGTTAATGAAGTGTAAGAAGAATAAACACGTTCTATAACATGTGCAACCTTTACACAATAGTTTCTTCAAATTGTTAAAATTTCAATTAAAATTACATTTACGGTTGTCACCAAGTTCATTTTACACTAGCAATACAACAAAATATATATTTTTTTGTCAGCCATTACTCTTGACAACATTTCATTGTACAACTGAGAAAATATAAGGCCTGCGGCTTGATTGCTAGTGGTTATATTCTCAAATCTTCATTGTCATGGGAATGACTATGCTCTGGGATCAGAATTCCTGATGTCTAAAGTTCTCCAGAATATTGGAACAAACCCATTGCTGTAGGTCCAATCCTGGTCCTGAAGCTCGCCTTTGTATTTAATACAAAACTGCCTTTCACAAGGATGATGCAGATGTATGTACAACCTCTGCCCAGCAGGACTGCCCTAAGAGTTCTGGGCCAGCATTTCTCTTCGTCTAGTTCTCAGCACGTTTAAATATGTCACTCGCTAGTCTTTCAGGGGGAAAATGTTTGTATTCGGCATGTGTAACGGAGTCATTTTAAGAAACGCAAAGCTTTGCCCGACGCCATTTACGGCATGTCTTCCAGGGCATCGTTGGTTGAGATGACATTCCATTAAATGTGTTTAAAGACTTGTAACCAACTGCATTTGTCCTTCCCTAACATCTCCTTCAGGGATGCAGTTCTCGCTATTGATGGGAATGATGTATCCGTTGCTACTGCCGCTACTAATGTGGTAGTAAACCTGAGGCTGTAGTCCATCCCCGATGTTTGGCATGCTTTTGTAATAAGCATCCTCATTCTCACCCTCCTTGGACGGCGAGAGGTCCTCCTCAACGCTAGGGCCGCTCTCAGGGCAGGGAGAGTCCGTGAGGTTCGGCATGCTGGTGTACAGGGAGTCCCTGTTGGGGGAGTGCAGGCCGTCCTCTGCCTTGGCAGCGAGCTGCGCCACGTAGCTCTCGGCACTCTCTGTCTTGACCGCCTTCTGCGGGTGGTACAGGAGGGAGTGAGTCCGCTGCGGGAGGAGAGGGGCCTCCAGCTCCTTGTGCAAGAGCTCCAGGCCAATGTTGTCCCCGTGCACCAGCGACGCGCCGTCATCCAGAATGGCGTCATCATCACCGGCCCCGCCCAGAACTAGTTTGGCTGGCGGGGCCTCCGCATTTTGGTTCTTGCCGCAAGCCCTGAGATTGTTGTGCACCAGCTTGGAGATGATCATCTTCTCAAAGGCAGCATCATCCAAGCTGAGTCCACAGTCAATCCCCTGCACATTGTCGCTATAGTCACCATTGCGAAGGGAATAGCTGTTGTTAAAGTTACCATTTAGGGGCAGTGTGTCCATCGTGCTCGTATCCCTGGTATTGTTCAGTGAATGTCCTGCAACGGAAACACATGTGAGGAGAACCTGTATCAGTTAAATTATTTGCCTTAAAAAGGAAACAAAAAAGCTTTAATACTGTTCAGGACACAAAGTGAAATAAATTACAACAACTGAACCTAAGTTTTCAAAAAAGGTTTAAAAAAAAAAAAAAAAAGTGCGGAACTCAGAAAACGTTTAATTTTCTTACATTTCTTGACTGTCAGGGCACTCTAAATTTTGGTGAATTTTAACGTAATAACAGTTGACAAGATTTCAGTTTCCATCTTGAAAGCCCGATCCACCTCCGGCCAATACTAATGGCAATTTGTCTTTTCACACATCACTTGATATGGAAAAGTTAGATCTTTGTCCCAAACAGCATTAGAAATGGTAAGAGATATACAGGCTACACGAACATCACATACTGTACACACAGTACATCGAACCATACGAATGTGCAGCCACAAATGTTCCATCTACCACACTTACAGAACTTCTAACAACCGCTTTGGGCACCATGTGGGGCAAAAAATAAAAGCGGGGCACTCTCAATGGATACAGAAAAGAGTCATGGTCAACACGGACAGCCACCTTTCTCACGACAGGGGCCCACAAGCACTATCTGACATGACTACGGACAGCAGGTGGGATGACTCACTTTGGACAACTCACATCATGTCTGTCTGCTCAGGCTACCTGGCCTAAGAGTAGCTGATGTACAAAAGAAAATAAAAACGATTTATTGTAACATGATGTTTTATTGCTGAAAGGACCAAAAAAAAATTCAGCAGCTTAGTCAGAACATGACACAACATTCACAGCCTTTGCCAGAAATCAGAAGCGGCACACGTCCTTCCTCTTTTTAATCGAGTGGGTATGGCATGTGACTGCTCTCACAAGTTCTACCTTGTAGGCACTGGCCGTAGAATTAAAAAAAAAGTCTGCCCACAGCCCTGAAACTTGGCATCAGTCACGTTGACAGTCCCTCTTCCTCTTATCTCTGGCTATGACAAGTCTAACCCTGGGACAAACAACAGCAAGCATTCAGCCATGTTACAATTTTCTGTAAAGCGCAGCTCATCAGATTGTTTTTTTTTCCCCTCCCAATCGCTGCGGAGAGGGGAAAACGGACGAGCAGACATCTATTGGCCGGTCTACTCAGTCCAGACAAACGGAAAAAAAAATTCACGTAACAGATATGAAGTGGAGATTTACACACACATATAAACACACTGAGGCCTATATTATGGTGACATGCTGTCACAGAGATAAGGTATTTCACAGTTGATGAAAGACAAAAGTAAAAACAGACATCAGAATTGGGAAAAACAAATAGGAAGCAGTAAAGAAAAGAAGAAAAAAGATCATGGGGTCATTTGTTTTTCTCAGCCATAAAATAACCCTCATGTGGAAAGGTGAAGTCAACGAGACGAGGGACAGATGTGAGAGAAACTGAAAGAAAGTGGGCACTTTCAGAAGACGGCTGGGATTTTGAGAGATGGCTACAGCAAACGAAGATTTTATGAAGAGAAATTCAATTGTTTGCTCTAACTGTGCCGTTGTTCCCATTTTAGAGCCTCGGTTAAGCCTGCTGTCTAGTACTGTAAATCACACTGAAAATAACAGATCGCAAAAATAATATTCAGGAATAAATATCATATGCCACACTTTCACGTTTTAAAAAATCATTATGTTTTATTCTACAGATAATTTGTACATGTATGCCTTTAAAGAGGGGGTCCTGCTCTCCAGTGGGTCTGGGGTTCGAGTCCCGCTTAGGGGTGCCTTGCGACGGACTGGCGTCCCGTCCTGGGTGTGTCCCCTCCCCCTCCGGCCTTACGCCCTGTGTTACCGGGTAGGCTCCGGGTCCCCGCGACCCCGTATGGGACAAGCGGTTCTGAAAACGTGTGTGTGTGTGTGTGTGCCTGTGTGTGTGTGTGCCTTTAAAGAATTGCATTACAAGAAGACTGCAACTATGATCATAAACTGTACCGTGTTCTTAACATATACTGTGTCTGTATTGTGCACCACTATTGCATAAAGTATCTTGACAGTTACACTGCTGAATAATTTTACTCACATTTTTGTTAAATTCTGAAAAAGTCAACCATATTATATTGTTGCCATTCTAATATTAATGGTGCATTAACCTTGGGAAAAACATGTACTAATGATATCAATGAGCAATTTTCCTTTATTTCCTAAAATAGATATGTGCAATGAAAAGTAAGTACTTGCCAAATCACCCATCAGAAACGTGAAGGGATATAACTAACTGTGATGATATTTTATTCCAGTGTATCTGAATGTATTGTTGTACGTAACAGTAAAACTTCGTTGGGCAACTTGTCTTTTCTTACCGTGGCTCATTTTAAAACAAACTGAATCTATTAAAAACGCATTAAGTTTTGTTTAAGCTGTAGTATAAAAAAAAGATGCAGTAGGCATGCCCCACAGAGCAAATAATGTCTATCATTTATAATCTTTAGCGGCAATATGCACGCAGGCATCTTTTTACCCATTATCCTGTAAATAATATAAAAAACATAAAATGCCCTTAACAGATCCATCAGCAGAAAGAACGTTGTGTTGGAACGTTTACGTGATGGATCTTCCCCGAATCACCGATCCTGTTTGAGCAGAGAACGTGTAAAAACAGCTCGGTTGTCCGCTATGGAGGTGAACTCTCGTAAAGTGCTTGCAAAGCTGACTCGATATCGACATGTGATTCCTTTCTTGCTTAACTGGCAGTTTTCTTTTGTTTTTTTTTTTTTTTACAGCGAGATGTTTTACTCGAGCAGTTCAGGTTAACTACAGAGGCGAGGCCCTCTTTTAGGGCTTGGGCAGACAACCTTCAGGTGGCAAGTCTGCGTGCTTACCCACGACTCCGCACGCACAGATTGATGGAAAAGTGGAGACAGTGAAAAGGGAGAAGTGATGCTGCCTTGCACTCTATTCTCGATGCGATGGTACTATAAGGTCACGAAGGGTAGCAATGAAAAGGAAGGTGGCTGGAGAATATTAAAAGCGAGCCTTTCTCAAAGAGGTAAGTGTGCAGACCTGAGGAGGCAAACCCCGGAGCGGCTGGAGTGCTACAGACGATTGTTTCGGCGAGCAGGGTGTTATAGGGGTTGTTAGTGCCGTGTGGCCGAAGAAGAGGGTTTGTTAGTAGGTAATTGCCAGTCATCCCTGAAACAGCGACACAGACACAGAGAGAAAAACACATTTATGACATCTGTGCAGTAAGATTCCATCACGAGCCTTTATTGCCCTAAACACGCGGGACATTTCCAATGGTATTCTTCACCTTTAGTAGAGCCCTCCCTGACGTCGGTAAATAAATGTGTGTTTTTCTCCGTCTACATTCTAACCAGAACAATTACGCGTTTACAAACTCTGGAGTGTTATTTGCTTTGAGCCGACACATTGATAAGAAAGACATTATCTGGGGAGATGTTATTTGAGATGAGCTAAGCTGCATTAACCCACATAACATCGACTCGTTCAGCTAATTGCTATGAGAGATCTTTATACTCTGTCTTCTTTTTTTTACCACTGCCTTGTTGCTGAACATGAGTTTTTTAAACCACTTTTCTCATTGTCTTCTGGAGTCCATGGAGCAGGCCACTGACAAATGAACTTGATTAAATACCTTATTATTAATTTATTCACTCTTTATCAATAACTGCTTGACCAAGGTGGCATCGTGGTGGTCCAAAGTCTATCCTAGATGCACAGGGAGTGAGGCAGGGTACACGCAGGATGAGATTTTGTTGATTGCAAGGCTACTTCATGATTATTTTTGCAGAAAAGCAACTTGTCCTCCGTAGATTTTACCCACTAAATAGCTGGATATTTTACAGAAGCAGTTCAAGTTAAGTCCCAGGCTTAACAGAACAGATTTAACAGTTTCAGCAGAAGCAATGACACTGAGATTTAAACCAACTACCTTTGGATTACAGGTCTGTACCCTTAGTGCTGGTCCCCCCTGCTGCATTCTTTGTTGAGTTTGTATATTCTCTCTATATTTTCATTGGTTTGCTCCCAAGGTCCACAGATATGCATTTCATGTGAATTTGTCACTCTAAATTGCACTTTCTGTATGTCTGAGTGAATGTGTCAGTGTAACTGCCCTGTGATTGGCTGGCGGTCCGCCCAGGGTGTACCCCGTCAAACCTGGCAGCCCCGTGCTTCCAGGATAGGCTCCGGATCACCAAGACCTGCCTTAGCGTAAGCGGCCTTCTACAGTGAACGAGTGAGTGAGCGAGCGAGCGAGCGAGTTAGGCAGCAGTTGGCCAGGTTTTACTTAATTATGAAGTAGGGTTTAACAAAATGCCATCGCCCGTTAGAGAAATGCTGTTTGCAGACCAGCAGCTGGCTGCCCTCACTGCGGGGCCTTGCAAACACGCCTCGACACAGCAATTCGTTTACATGCTAATCAGCCATATAAAACACATTTATCTCGCCTCTTTTACATTCAGCCTTTTTATTATTGCTGCCCTGAGGTATTTAACCATGCTCAATGTCTGCTGGACTCTAGGGCTGTCTCTGCTGAATGCCAGATCACGAGCCTACATTCTGATGGAGCCGCACCAATTCCATAATGAAAGAAATTTGTTTCAACGCAAGAAGCCAATGACAAAAAAATTCAGATATTTACTTTGGCCATACTATGTTGCTGGTGCCTAATATTTTTTGAGAGAAGTGTGTAGATACATGTGCATTAAAAGCCAATTTTATTTTTATTACTTGGAATACAAAAAGAAAAAAAAAAAACACTGGGAAAGGGGAAATCATTTCATCCACTTCCTTGTGACTTCTGTCCGATTGCTTACTTTGCACACCATTTCAGTGCATTTTCACCACAGTAAAGTGGAGTACCGCTGAGCAGCCCGCTGGGGTCACTGAGAGTTTAACATCATCTTCTCATGAGCATATTCACACACATGCTAAATATTAAATGAGGCATTTTAAAAAAAAACATCCCTATGAATTGTGACTGATGTTTCTCATTGGATGCTGGCTGACTGATGTGTGTTTCATGCCATGTAAACAAGGCTTTTAAACTTCAGTTTTCCTTGAGTTTGCCGCCGTTCTCTGCTTTTGCTGAACTGACCCATGAACTGTGTGCATGCATCATTTTTCAGTGCTTTATTATTTTCTTTTCCTTTGCTCTGAGACAGCACCCGAGTGTAACAAACCTCAAAGGTTTCATTTCTGTTTCAAGGAAGAATTATTACAGCATAACCATGTAAATATTTAGGTCTTGAAAAGGAATCATTACGACTTTAAATAAGAAACATATTTTAATGTCTCGGCACCGCCTAAAAGGATGCGTTGTTTCCAAAACTAAAATTCGGAAATAAAATCTACAGCTTACCTTGGTTAAGAGTGGAGCTGCTGTTGATGTCAGTTGACATGAATGAGGACTCTGACTGCTTTCTGACTGTGTCGTTCCACATTCTTCTGATGCGGCTCTGCTCAATAAAGATTAAGAGATGCCGTTAGGCTGTTCCTACGCTCTCCTTTAACTGACCCAATTAACAAGAATGATGTAGAGTACAAGTGGCTGTGGTCGTGGCATTCAAAAGCACCACAGGGTACACAGCAAGAACAAAAAGTATGAGAAAAACACAGCCACAGAAAATCGGCAGGGCAAGGCAGTGCCAGATACGCCGCATTTCTGCTCGTTTCCATGGGACTGCCCAGAATGGCTGACGGTCCATGAATCTGCAGGCACGAATGCACAACTCTGAATGACCTGCCAATTTTAGACAGCTCTGCAGTGAATTAGTGTACTGTTTTTTTGCACTTTATTGCATTAAGAGCACAATCCATTTCTACCCTTTTAATTTCGCCAAGACGGGCCACTGGAAAAGAGCAGCACCGTTTCCTGGTACCTGCGTGGCAGAGGAGTAGCGGGTGCTTGTTCTCGAGGTCGACGTCTTTGCCGAGCTGTGGGAGCTCTCAGCTGGCAGTCCTCCGCAGCAGTAAGACTGACGCAGGCATTTACTGTACTCTTTACGGACCTGTACAAGGTAAATAATGGAGACAATTAGCATCTCGGCGTCTCCGTGGAGACACGCTCCATGTTCTGCACCATTCCGCTGTCTGAAAACAAAGATAAATGCATATTATGCAAAATATCAAAATGCACCTGCTCCTGTAAATACTTTGTCAACTCACTGTGATACTAACCAAGATGTGCAATTACAAAAATTACTTTTACCTCAACGATGACATTGGAAGCTTCTTCAACATTAACTGTAAATATTGATTCATTATGTTGAAATTCTGGGTTCTGTGGTGCACTACTCTTGGTACACAGGGGGCTTCATGTTTACTTTCCCCAGCATGTGAACATGTATAACCTGGAAGAAAACACATTCTCTGTACCCTTTCTCTGGCATACTCACCTTTTTCTGCAAGAGGCAGTGGAAGATAAAGATGAACATGCCTTGCAAGGTGTTGAAAATAGTGAAGAGATAAGCCATCACTATGGAAGACTCATTCATGAAGAATAACCCGAACGACCAAGTCAATCCCAGCAGGCAAAGCAATGCAAAAGCGCCAAGGACCCAAGATCTGAAATGGAAAAAGTAAGTGTCTTCCCAACAGGATAAAAATACGGTGCTCTACCAGCGATGAAGATCTCTAAAAATAATGTG